>NC_077227.1:114727895-115327895 GCF_027887165.1 Monodelphis domestica | reverse complement strand
CAATATGCATCTTATTATGTACAAAATAAATTTCTTTGCAAGGTAAAAAAGTAGATTGAAATTTAAGCAAGTGATTAAAAATCACCAAAGATCAATCCTCAGCCATCTTGTTTCTTTTCTGGCTACTCCTGTGTAGTAATCTTCTTGATCTGCAATGGTTGAGAATTTACCAAGAGATCAAGAAAATTTCAAACATTTGAGAAATTTCTCTCTCATTAGTCTACTAACATCATAATAATAGACTTCCTCCTTCTTACTTGAAGAGTTCCTCTCTTCCTTTGAAATACAACTCAAGTACCTCATTTTACCCTTCTACAAAAAGTCTTTCTGATTCCTTCAGAAACTAATGACTTCCCTTCTCAAACTACCTTGTATTTAATTACTTTGTTTTTATATTTATATTTTTTCTGTATAAGTTTGTATGTGCCCTTGTTTTCTTTTTTTGCTCAAATGTAAGCTTTTTGTGGGTTGGAATAGTTTCATTTATTTTATTTGTATCCTGAGGGCCTAACATAATACCTGGAATGTGGTAGGTGCTTAATTAATACTTGTTGATTGATCATCAATAATCATGAAATTAGTCAACCTTACTGATTTCCTTTTTTATTCTCTTGCTTGATTCGTGTTCATGGCTTATTGTGTCTTTTAAATAAATTTGACAAATTCTATTGGGATATCGAGTCACATTTTTCCTATTTTTGTAGTTTTCATTTACTATCCAGATTTTTTTCATTACTAAAGTGGAAAAATGTGTAACAGAAGCAGATCTCTTTCATAAACTCACATCCTCCAAAATATTTAAAAATACTCCTACATTATTTAAATTTTTTTTAGTTATGTTCAGAAATATGAGTAGAAGAAAAGAAATTTTCTTTGTTAGAAGTCAAGATCACTAAGGGTTTTATTCATATGAGTTCAATCTTATTATAATAAATAAACTCCAAAACAACAGTTATCATTATTTACAAGTCTTTTTGTAAAATAAAAGAATTTCTAAATTTTAGTTATTTGCAAACACTATATGATAGTTTTTACCAAAATTCCACCTTTATAGATGAAGAGTAGAACAGTGTAAGTACATGTCAAGGCTTAACAACTTGCTCTTCACTCTAACTTTTGAAGAAGTCATAATTACTAATATGACCATGAAAAATAACAGCTCTCTGGAATTGATGCCATCTATACTTTCTTAGCCAATCAGGGAAAAGATTTTTTCCTTAGTTAGCAGTATAAATATCTATAGTATTTGAAGAACATAGGGCATGGTGCAAGATTTTAAAGATACCATTGTTATCTACTCTAACAAGAAAAAATGAGAAATTTGACTATGGTACCTTTCTGGGTCTTTATCTATCTTCCATTGCTGGCAGAGACCTTTTTAGAATTCATTTTTAGTGACTGTTGGCTTGGGCACAGTGTAGTACTGTAGCTCCTTGAAGTCAGAGACTTTGTTTTACTCATGTTTGCATCTCCTCTAGTGCCAAGTAGAGAAGAGCACTTTGTACATTGTAGGATCTTTAGTTCAATTCCACAGATATCTTAAGTGCTCATGGTATGTAAGACCCTGTAGGTGCAAAGAGACAAAAATAGTGCTTACCCTTGATGAGTTTACTTTCTACTGGTGGATCACACATATGCAAATAGAAGAAAAGGTAATTGTTGTATGTATGTATGTATGTATGTATGTATGTATGTATATGTACGTACTATATGTGTATATGTGTGTATATATTCGTAAATAAAATACACAGTGTATGTGTATAGACATATATACAGAGAAAGTAATTTAAGGAGGGAAGAAAGCATTAATGATTAAGAGTAGAGGGTCCAAAAAGAGGTTTGTGGAGGGAGTGGTACCTGAACTTAGCCTTGAAAGAATAAAGATTCTGAAAGGCAGAGACAAGAGAAGTGCATTATGAGCATAAAATACACAGGTAAAGATAGAATGAGTTAGGGTCATGACAGTGTCACAGAGTATTAGATTGAGAACTGGCAAGTAACTCAGAAATTAGGCTTAGAAAAGCTTAGTGACTTGCCCAAGGGAGTAAATAGCTGAACTAGAATTTTAACTCGGTTCTCTGTCTTCGAATCTAGGAAGATTATTTTGGTAACTGTGTGGAGGATGAAAAGGTGAGTAGGGAGACATTGAAAGCAGGGATACTTAATTGATTAACTAGTCCAAGAGGTGTTGAGGGCATCTCTAGGGTGGTGGCTATGATGAAAAGAGGGATGTAGACAGAGGGAAGACACAAGAATTATATCAGTATTATTAACCTTACTAACAAAGAGGATGATAATGACCTCAACAGAAATAAGGAGACTTAGGGAGAGAGTGAGTATTTAGGGCAATATGAGTTCCATTATAGATGTATTTGAGAGATGCCAGTGAGAAATTGAGGTGGAAATGTTCAACAGGCAGCTCAATATATTAGACAATCATCTGTGTAGAAATAATTTAATCAAAGAGAGCAGGTAAGACCACCAAAGGAGATTATCAGTGTAAAGACTTTGAGGGGATAACCTCGCTTAGGGGGCATGGATAAGATGAGCCATCAAGGGTGCAGGAGTAGGCAGTCATACATCTGAAAGGGCATTGAATTGAATCTGTTTTACATCAGATGGTTGTTTTTCAACATCTTAAAGATACTCTATGATGGTATGATTGATAAGGTGTGAATATGAATAAATTAATTCCTTATAATTTTTGGAGTAAAGACCAGGTATAAGCTATAGGTTTTATCCCATTAAAACTTCTGTTCAGTTATGATTAAAGGTATTTTATAATACCTTTCTTTATAGTGAACAACTGATTTTCAGTTGTTTGTGAAACTTTCATCTCAGGATTGTGAGTGTCATCAGAAGTTGCAGAAATAATCACCCCAGGATTTCAATGTATGGTTTCAGTTCAATGATATGCTGTTGAAGCATGTACATGCATGTATGTTTCTATGCACTCACAAGCACCCACACATGCACACACACATCAAACATACCCTTGACTTTGAACTACATTGCATAATTTGCTTATCTCCTCGCCAGCAGGGATCCCTAACCTTTTTTATGTAATGGACCCCTTTGGTAGTCTTGTGAAGTCTATATTTTTAAATACATGAAATAAAATTCATAGGATTATGAAGGAAAACAATTATATTGAAATATAGTTATAAATTGTTTTAACTGACACTGGGTTGAAAAACCAGTAGTAAATCTGATAAAGGCCAGAGTTAAATTTTATTATAGAAACCCTATCCAAAGTCAGAATTTTCATATCTCTTTCTCCATTATGTCACTTTGTTTGACATCATCAATCAGTGACCTGGAGGTCAAAAACCACTGAGATGTGCAGGTATAGACAAAGCGACATAATGGAGAGAGAGATTCCTTTTACACAATAAGATACATAAAACTGAACGATGACATTGAGGTTCCTTGGTTAGGCAGCACATTTTCTAATTAAGCAGTAATTATCATTGAAGTATTACAGTAAATCAAAAAGGCAGACAGATTGAGAAGAGGTATTATTTATTAATCCAGTGACAAAACAAAACAAAAAGGCTATAGCTGTGGTATTCCCTAAACTGTTTACTGACTGTTGATCTATGGCAAAGATTCACTCATCTGGAAGGTATAAATTTAAAAAACAGATTCCTAACCCTTTGTCTTGCACCTTCTACCTCAGACTTTCATTTGATTCTTGATTCTCATTCTTGAAAAACTAAGTCAGCCACTGTAGAAGGGAAAACTGTCCAAGTTAGAGAATTCATCTACATTACCATTTTAGCTTCAGAAACAATACTTTAAATTTCCAAGTGATGGAGAAATATTGGACCTATTCAAATACCCCATCAACAACTCAACCCAGTCCTACTGATCATTGGTTGGCCCAGCAGCACATCTGACAGAATAGACTCAGAATGAAGTCACTTTACCTACATTTAAGTAGTATTCCTCTAAAAGCCTTTTGGGGTGAATGAGCATTGTTGTGTGTTTGGTTTTGAAAGGATGGCAGCAGGATGTGCAGATCATTGTTTTCCTCCAAAGTTAGACTACTTCACATACAGGGAAAGATAACAAGCTCAAAGTATTTTAAGCATTTCCTGGACTGAGCTTAAATGGATGGCAGGAAAATGACCAGAGCACACCTATGTGCAAGGTGGGCTGGAGGGGCAGGATAGGGTTTTTTGAGCAGACTTTTAGCTGGCTTCAGGTCCACATCAGAGGCAGATAGCAATAAGACAGAGAATGTGAAAGTATGGCATGCCCTTTTTAAATACTGATCTTCTAAAATAGAGGCCAGAAACAGTTGATACAAAGAAATGAGATGAATATAAAAGTTCTTGGCAAATTTATGAGGCACATTAATGATTGTTGCAAGGTTTTGATATGAAAGAATTTGTGTAGTCACCTGAAGTTTTGTATAGCCAGTCCTAAACTTTTTCTTTAATTTCTCTGCATAAATCTGTTTGGTTAAAAACCTCCCTCCTAGATTATAAATTCCATAATGGCAGGGATCTAATCATAATTATTTCTGTATCCTCCAATGCCTGGAATAGCATTTTGTATGTAGTAGGAACTCAATAAGGGATTGCCTATCTCCCCAAAATTACCTCATCTGTATTTTGTATGTATTTATACATGAACGCCTACGTCCTTTTCTCCTTCATATAGAATAGAATGAAACTCCTTGAAGTCAGAGAGTATACTTTGATTTTTGTCATTGTATCCCTTAGCATTGTGCTTAAAACAAAGCAACTGCTTAATAAATGCTAAATGAGAACTCAATACTTAATTCAATGAGTATGTATTGAGGCCCTGCTTTGTACAAGGAGCTATATTCTTTCCACACCTCAATTCACTTTGTCTATATTGTTTCCTATAGAAAATTGAAAACAAGAGTAAGTTTCCATTTAGGATACTGTTGTAATAGTTCCCTGAAAGATGTTTTGAAGGCTCTTTTAACAAGTCTATGCTAGTGACCTGATAATTGTGTTTGTGGCTTTTTTTTGAAATGTTCTGAGAGCTTGTCAGCAAAATATGAAGTAGGCCTTGTGGCAGTGAAAGATGGAAAAGAGTGACTTAACAACATTTATTTGGTCCTGGTGGCCTTGATTTTGTTTGATATTGATTGAGCCTCGAAGCTTTGAATAAAGGAAGCAAGAGTATAAAGATGAGGAAAAGTTATATATTACTTTTTTAAAATGTGTTTTTAAGGTGAAATAACACCACCCTCCTCAAGAGTAAATAATTACTATAGTATTTTGGACTTAGCTTTAAGATCATTAAAATGATTTTGTATCTTGTTACAGGGAAGTTTATCTAGAGAAAAAGAAGGTATGAGTTCAGATTTCTTTAGAAAGCTTTTTTTTAACTAGCCCCACCAAAGATATCTTAAATTTTAAGGAGACAAATTTATCATTGATTTAAGGCTTTATTTAATGCCAAATTTAATTAATTAATTAATTTATGCATGAATTTAATTATTTATTTAATGCCAAATATAATGAACATGAATTTTAGACCAAATACTTGAAAAAGATGTATTTTTTATGTTCTTAATAGACCCTCTGATCCCTTTTAAAATCAGTATATTTAGTACATTCACACTCAAAAACATGGAGTATAATCTCAATATTTTAAATTATTATAGAGGTTTATAGTTGTATGTTTGTCTTAATGATATTTGTCAATTGTATTTCACTCTAATATTTTAAGGATCTATACCTTCGTCATTGTTAGTATTCTGTGAATATCTCTTAGATATTTAGCAGATTGTGTTTGAAAAAGCTATTATTTTTGAAAAAAGTTACTGTCCTACATTCAGTCTAGTGATGAGCATCTCCAAATTTAGCTAGGCTGGTCCTCAAGATAACAACTGTTGTTTATCTGTAGGTCTACTTTTCCAGCTTATTTAGACCTTCTAGACAGCTTGTGCTCTACTAGATAGTCTTTGAGAATCCAGATCCATCTCCATTCTTTGAATGAGTCATTGAATAGGTAGAACTTGGGAAGAGAGGTATTGGTCGTAACTGTGAATTATTGGATATTGAGACATTGGTCAGGAATCTATATAGCTCTTAGTTAAAATAACATACCATAGTAGATGATGGGCTTTATGAATCAGGAAGGCCAGAATTCTAATGTTTTATACTTAAAAAAGCTGTGTGACTCTAAGCAATCTCTCTGAGCCTCAGTTTTCTCTTCTTTAAAATGAGGGACTTAGACGACTTCCAAAGTCTCTTCCAGTTCTAAATGTGTGATCCTATAAACATTATTCCTTTGGGAAAATATGATTTGTTTTATGATACAGTAATTCAAGGGGGCTTCAAAGAGTACTTATGAGGTGGTTTGCTCAGTGTTGGAACAAATTACTATCTGCTAATGCTCCTTGAATTCTATGTTATTTTCATTTGATTCCTAATAGTAATTACATTATGAAATGAGACTAAGGTTCTCAAAACCCTATCTAGTTAATTTAATTTGATTCACCTTAATATAGTTTGGAAAAGATAATTTTCAGTAAAAAAAATTAACATATTACTAAAATTTTTTTGAACAAATTAGTTGTAATAACAGTAAATAATCTCATTCTCATTCTTTTTTTTCTGACCTTTCTCTAGCCTTTAAGTTTATGATCACTTGCATGATATTCTTTTGCATGTTTAGCAGGTAGATATTGATTTTTAAAATTTAAAAATCTTTTTTGTTGATTTCTTTTATTTCCAAATATATCCTTCCTTTTCCCTCTCCAGAGAGCCATTCCTAATAACAAGGAATTTCTTTAAAAAAAGGAGGAGGAAGAAAAGACAGTTTGGCTTAACTAATCAACTCTTAGCTTCCTCTTATTGTTTATGTACTTTTCCATACCCATAGTCTTACCACTTCTCCAAAGAAGGTGGGAAGTAATTAAACCAATCAGATGACCTAGAAAAAAAGCAGCCCATGTCTTTAAAGGTTCTTCATACCTATCCATATTCATGCATTAGAGTTTGAAAATCAAAGTGGATAACAAGTATTTTGTTAGTGAATTGGAAAATAGAAACTTTTTCTCCAGTTTGTGTCACTTGATTCTAAGCAGTCATCTAAATCTGGTACTTACGCTATTTAACACATTCCTGTATGCACATGCTATTGGATATTAAAAAACTATAGGAGTTTTATGTTATAGCTTGCCCTTGGCCAGCTTTAAAAATCTTTTAGGACATTTCAAGGTTCTTAAGTGTTTTAAAACAGAATCTTGTGAATTAAAAAAAAAAAAAATATATATATATATATATATATATATATATATATAAAGTCACCACCAGACATTAATCACTTATTGATGAATTGTGGCTATTGTTCATTTCCTCATTTGGATCCCTATTTCTTTCGTTGTGTTGTGATAATGTGCCCATTACCATGTTGGTTTTGCTTTACCATTTTTCTTTGACGAAAAGGGGGGTTCTTTTTTGGAGAGTAAATATTGGGAGAAAAGTGTATATTGGTAAATATGTTGTGGAAAGAATAAAAAAAATCAATAAAACTTTTAAAAATGTAGCTACAGTATATAACTATATATTGTATGATCAACTGAGATGTTGATTAAATGTCTTATAAATTATACTATATAAGATTGCATAGGATAGTAGATTTTTTTTTTCCAAAGAAGCTGCTTCAAATGGTTCTGTTAAGTGTACAAATGTTTCTGATGATTATCTTTTTAATTAAAATGAGAAATCTTTGTTTAAAGTGGCATTCGTTTTTTACGGCCTGTTACAGTCTCCGTAACAATCATTTCTTAAGTCTGAACGTTTTATTTCCAGGAATCCATTTATATAAAACTATGTTTAGACTTAATTAAGGAACGATTCTTACAAAGCTTGTAAATAGCCAGGAAAAAAGGGACCGAAAATAAAACTGACATTCACACTTAACAAAATGATTGTTACAAGGTATGTAATATGCTATAAAAATACAATAAAGCCCTTTTTATAAGAGTTCATATTTTTCTATCCTTGTTTTCAAAGGTATTTAAGAAAAATATCAAAGCTCTACAAAGTGACATCTGTTTTGTTGAATGGACTAGTGACAAGTTCAGTTGTCTTTAATTGATAACACAAAAAGCTATACCTGTTGTGTTCATCTGAATTGTGTTTAAAGTATTTTATGATCAGTTGTGTTGAATTTAGACTTTGATGTTATATCACAAAGAAAGAACTATACTAGGAATTAGAAGAACTACATTTTCATTCTGGCTCTTCCAAGAAAACTAGTCATGATACCTTGGGCAAAGAAATTTCTCTTTAAAAGCATTAATTTCTTGACTTAAAAAATACAGATTATAAGACAGATGCAATGAACATTTATTAAGGCTTATTTGATATTTATATATAAAGTTTATTGATCAGTCAACAAACATTATGTGCAAGATACTATGTATGTTATGTACTGGGAAAATATGGAGCAAAAAAAGTCCTTTTCCTTGAAAAGTTAAATTTTAGTGGAAGACTACATACAACATATACATATATAGAAATGTAATTATGAAGTCATTTGAGGGATATATATATATATAGAGAGAGAGAACACTAACAAAGAAGAGAGATGACTTAGGAAATATCCCTGTAGAAGGTGAGATATTCAAGGAAGTTAGGGATTCCTAGAGGCTGAGGGGAGAATGCATTCTTAACCTGGGGGATAGGTAGCTTCCACCAGAAGAGTGGAGTTGGGAGATGGAGCCATAGGATTTAGAACTGGAAGGGATCTTAAAGACTATCTAGTCCAGTAATGGTGAACCTTTCAGAGACCCTGTGCCATGCCCCCCTCCTGAGACCTTGTGCCACAGACCCAATAACCACCCCCCCACTGTCTTACCCCAGAGAGGTGAGGAAGCACTCCTATTGGGATGCTGGACAGAGAGGCAGTTGAATTGAGGACATTTGTGGAGAGGGGGAGGAGAGTGACCTGAATGCTCTGTTCCCCTCCCAACTCTGCTATATGTGAAGCACTCCCATGGGGCTGCTGGGCAGAGGAACAAGTAAAGTGAAAAAAATGTCCTTAGCACAGTGGTGAGGGGGAAGGGAGCATCACCCCAAATCCCTCTGCCTTTCTAACAATGAACTCTGGCAGGCAATGGCTCACATACCCACAGAGAGGGCTCTGCATGCCTTTTTTTGGCACATGTGCCATAGGTTCACCATCATGAATTTAGCCTAATCTCCTTATTTTGCAGAGGAGGAAATTGAGATCCAGAGAGAGAAAATAACTTGGCTATGGCCATATAGGTAGTAAACAGCAGAGCTAAATACTCTGATTCTGAATTCATTTTTTTTTCAATGTACAATGCTGCCTATCCCATTTCCCTCTTAAGTGTTCTGTTCATCTTAGATTTCAACTACTGTGTCTCATTCACAAATCAGGGGAAAATATCTCATATGTTCTGATTTTTGGTTCAGGAATCATGGCAACTAGAATGGGACACTTCCAAGAGGGTTGGGGAGAGAATCAGAACGGTTGGTATCCCTTTGGACTCTCATATTTTTGTTTTCAATCCTGTCACATCTCAGAAAATTTACAATCATGTAAATAAGCAATTTGAGTGGGTCATGATAGATACTTGAATGGAGGTACACTGTGTATCTTTCATATAATTACTCCCAACAAAAACCTGAAATTCACATCAAACTGAATAATGATAAAGAAATCCAGTGAGAGAGGACATCCAGGTGGCTCAATAAATTGAGAGCCAGGCCTAGAAACTTGAGATTCTGGGTTGAAATCTGACTTCAGATTCTTCTTAGCTGTATGACCCTGGGCAACTCACTTAACATCCATTGCCTAATCCTTCCACTCTTCTGCCTTGGAACCAATACACAGTATTGATTATAAGGGGGAAAGTAAGGGTTAGAAAGAAAAGAAATCTAGTGAGAACCTGTAGAGACTTTCTATACCGGAATTGTGCAATAAAAGTCAGCCAAAAGCCCATGATCAATAGAAAATGAGACTCTCAAAACATTATTATAGGCAAACAAGCTTGTAACTTCCAAGCACAGAGACTGTCCAGAAAGGTTGTAACTACAATGCTCTTTGCTCTGTCTCTAGTGGTATAAAGAGTGGAGGGTTTCCTTAGGAAAGCCCTAGTGTCAGAAAGTCATAAGACTTCTGGAAACCCACAGGGGAGATTTTGGAAACACTGGGAAGTGTCAGAGCTCAAACCAGGACAACTTTGGCTCAGTGGTCCTTTGTACTCTCTCCTGAGATGCCATAGAGGGATCTATAGAACCAACACTTTGGACCTTGAGGATCTCCAACTCTGGGAAGTAAGTCAATGCAGGAACCCAAATAACCTAGATGAGACCAAATAAGGCCAACAACCCCGTTCAAAAAAAATCAAAGAAGGGGGCAAAGCCTAACTGGGATGAAGCTTCAATTCAGAAGCTGTAGCTAGAGAGAAACCACAGAAGATAACAGCCAATATAAAAAAAAAAATTATTGTTGATTTAGAGGTGCTCAAAAATCCAGCCTAGAATGAAGTAACTCCATAATAACTATAAGCAGAGACTCAAAAGGAAAAACACCAAATTTCCATAACATTACATGGGTGTCTAAAAAAAATAGAGCAAGAAATTTTTTAAAAAGAAAAGAAAGCTCTTAAGGAAAGAATTTGAAGGAGAATAAATAGCTCAGAAGAAAAAATATCAAACCTTGCTCAAGTAATAGACTACCTGAAGATTACATTAGAAGAGACAGAAGTCATTGATTTTACAAAACAAAAATATGAGAAAATCAAAAGACACCCCCCCCCCCAATTTTAAAGAAAAGTGACTAAGAAAACTGACTTGGGAAACAGGTCAAGGAAAACTATGTTTTTTTTTTTTAAGTCTCTGAAAAACCATGTTTAAAAAAACACAAACAAACCTGGATATACTATATTTTAAGAAAGCATAAATGAGAACTGCCCAGATCTAGTAGAACCAAAGGGCAAAGTGAAGATATAATCCATCTCTCACTTTCTTCAAGATATTAAAAAAAAGAGTCAAATCCAAAATTCTAAAATCAAATAAAAAATATTGTAAGCATTCAGGAAGGAGGAGTTCAGATACCAAATAACAGCAGTCAGAACCACACGGTTTCTATTTTAAGAAGAGAGAAGAACTTGAAATTCAGTATTATATGAGGAAAAAGATATAGGCTTACAACCAAGAAAAACTTACCCAGCAAAGCTGAATATAATCCTATAGGAGGAAGAAAATGGATCTGTAATGGTTTTGAGGACTTTGAAGCATTCCAGTTGAAAAGACTAGAGCTGGGTGGGAACTTTGAAATTTAAGCACGAGTCAAGAGAAACCTAGAAAAATTAATTTATTTGAGCATTTGGAAGGGGCTGTAGCATGATATATATTGGTTTTTACATTTTTGTTTCACTAATAAACAATAAAAAATGTTGTCTCTCTTTCCTGTCCCTCCCCTCTCCTTGAGAAGGTAGGGGAAGTATGATAGATGATATACTACTGTCACTGTTCTGATTTAAGAAGAAACAAATGTTCCTTCAGAATGCTAATGTTTTTAAAGAGTGCCAAAAGGATAAAATAAGAAAAATAGAGGCAATGGACTGGTTCTGTTCAGCAGATTTAAAGAGAGTTAAGAAAAGGAAATGTAAAAAGAATATATTCTTATAGAAAGGAAGAAGAGGATGGAAACTGCTATTTCTTGTAATTAGAGTATGAGAAGAACATTCTAAAATGGAGGAGGCTATGGGGAGGAGGAAGCATCAGATAAGCTTCACTCTTATTTAAATTGAACAAAGGAGTGTTGAGTGTGGAAGAGCACACAAACACACACAGATTGGTATGGAAATATGTCAGATTTAGAATCAGAAGGAGGAAGGGGAGGTGTCATTTACAAAGAGGATAATCCTGAGGAGGGAATAGTCACCAGCAAAATAAACTTCCTAATATTCAGGAATAAAAATTAAAAGTGTAGAAAATAACAAAGAATTGGAAACTAAAAGATACCTATCAGTTAGGTTGTGGCTGAACAAACTGTAGGATGTTTTACATCCTGTCTAGTTGTCTATACAGGCCACCTACTCTACTGTCTATTTTCTCTCCATCAGAATAGCTTCTTTTTGTGTGGGACTTTCTGACCCATGTATTTGGTTGCTAGGGAAGTTAATCTTATCAACTTTGAAATTCTGTCCTGGGACTGAGCCAATTCAAATGAATACAAACCTGCCTAGCCATATGATAAACCATATCTAGTGGCTCCAGGCAAACTGTGTTTTATAGTTCTGTCCACAAAAGCCATCTTGCTTTGGAAAGAGCATGTCTATAGATTCTCCTCTGAATAAACTCATCATCCCTATGGCTCCACAGACCAAAATTCCCTGCTTAGGCCTTTATTCCCCTGTGTTGTCTCCTTTTATTGCACTGTAAATTCCTTGAGGGCAGAACTTGTTTCACTTCTTTTATTTTTATTCCTAGTGCTACTTAGCTCAGTGCCTGGCACACATTCATTAAGTTTTTTCATAAATTGATCCATTGTTTGATGTTTTGGAGTAAGTATCTTAAAGTTCTTTCTTGTGACTGGTCTCCGGGTTGACCTATTTTGTTTTATGTTTGAATCAGTGCTTGAGGTGAGGTAGAGTGGGGTTTGAAAAAGAAGGAAGGGACTTGCTCAAGGTCACACAAGTAGTGTGTGACACATTATCATAGGACCATAGAATTAGAGGTAGAAGGGACCTCAGATGTCATCTAGTTCATTCCCTTCCCTTTGCAAGTAAGAAAGTTGGGATCCAGAGAAGGTAAATGACTTGCCCATAGGTCACACAGATAGTTAATGGGAATTTAATTCAGAACCTCCTATTCCAAATCCAGTGTGTTTTTACTTGTGTCTGTGTTTAATATTAATTTCATAATTGTGGTCCTCAGCTTTTAGAATCAACTTTGCCTAGCATCTTCCTAGGATTTCTCCTGGTATCTGCCCCTGTGTGTCTATGGAACATTTAGAAGGGCAAAGCCACAGAAACAGATTTGGCCTAGTCCAGTTGGAGATTGAGTATCAGCAGTCAGGTCCATTTCCCCAGAGTAAGGCCAAACAGGGTAAATGCAAATTTTCTCCTCTTCCTTAAAGAGCTACGCTGTGGGAGAGTAATTTGATATTTTCAGCCTGGCTCCAAAGAGAAGGACAAGCAGCAGTGGCGCTGGAGTGGCAAAACTGGAGTTACAAAGGAGCAAATGCTGACTAGATGTTCATAAAGGCACCCCAATCATTAGAACTGTACTAAAGTGTAAAGGGCTACCTCATTAAGGTAGTGAGTTGCCTATCATTGGAGATCTTTGCATGACTACTAGATGGTTACCTGCCAGTGAATGATATTACATAAATTTCTGTACATGTATGAATTGGAATATATGATCACTGAATCTAACTTTTCTTCTACCTCTGAGATTTTCTCAAACCATCGTATTTCTTTTTGCTTTACTCAAATTTCAGACAATAACGGAATCTTGTTTTGTCCATAGTAGATGAATAAAATTGGCTTCCCATTCTTCTTCAAAATTAGTTTAAATTCTACCTTTTCCAATAAGCCTTTCCTGTTTACTCCCTACCCTTAAGTGCCTTCCCCCTGAGATTACCTCCCATTGATGTTGTATACATCTTATATGTACATATATGCTTGTATGTTGTTTCTCCTTCATTGAGATGTGAGCTCTTTATGAGCCTGGAAATGTTTTTGCCTTTTCTTATATGGTCAGGGCTTAACATAGTGCCTGGCACATGGTAAGCCCTTAAATGTTTATTTGATGACTAATTGATCTTAAATTCTTTAGGTGTCATGAATATTATATGAATAATTATTGTAGAAATTTTAAGGTTTTGAAAGCATTTTAATGTACATTTATCTCATTTGATCTTTACAATAACCCTGTAAGTTGTATACTACAGGTATTATCATCCCTGTTTTGTAGATGAGGCTGAGGTATACAGAAATATGATGACTTGACCACTTAAGCTGTAAGTCTTGTAAGATCACATTTGAGCCCTGACATCTTGATTTCCAAGCCAGCATGTTTTTCATTCTCAAATGCAGTTATTAATAGTTATCATTAGTGTTTTGTCTTTTTTTCCCATTTAGCTAGTTAAAATCCTTTATTTACGTGACTTAAGGCATATGTCTCATATTTTTATTTTTAATAAAAAGTATATTTAAAATACTATTTAAAATTTGGATTTTATTTTTTAAAGATTCCTGGCACATAGTAGATGGTCCCCTCTCATTGTCTGATTGGAGAAAATGGAAGGTGCATATCAGAGAGCCCCTCCTAGATCCTTAATTTAAGGAGTGGGCCAGGTCAGATACCACATCACTTCCCACATGGACTTCATCATTGTCTCTCCAGAAACTCATCTTCTTGAAAGATCAAATCGGCTTTGAAATACATATGTCCTCAATATTTCCCTGGACCCTTCCCTTTCTATCTATAGGACTTCATCACGCTCTAACACTGGGTAACCTCTCCCTTCTCCCCAAATTCTTTTCATCTTTTTACGTGTTCTCTTCCCTCATTAGATTGTAAACTTCTTGAGTTCAGGAACTGTCTTTTGCCTGTCTTGGTGTTTCTAGCAATTAGGACTGTGCCTACCACATAGTAGGTGTTTAATAAATGTTTATTGGCTGACTAATAAATGCTTAATAAATTGAATAACAAATTGAATAGAGACCATTTTTTGCACTTTTGTTTATTTTATATATGACTTTAATATTTGATTCCTAGTCCAAATCATAGCCTTATGAACTTTGTATTATAATTTCTGTCTCATTTGACAACCAAGCCATTAGTTTTTTTACATCTTATTTTTATTGACCCCCTTTTTTTTTAAACCCTTATCTTCCATCTTGTAATCAATACTGTATATTGGTTCCAAGTCAGAAGAGTGGTAAGGGTGAGGCAATGGGAATCAAGTGACTTGCCCAGGGTCACACAGCTTGGAAGTGTCTGAGGTCAAATTTGAACCCAGGACCTCCAGTCTCTAAGCCTGGCTCTCAATCCACTGAGTCACCCAGCTGCCCCTTTTGTTTTTAAGACTTTTCATTTCTGAATACATCTCTCTCCAATATGTACCCAATAAGCCAACCCATGTAAAAATTTTAAAGAGACAAAAAAAAGTTAAGCAAAATAAACCAACAAACTAACCATATCTGACAGTATAAAATATCCACCTTTAGTCTTCTACCTCTTTAAAAGAGGAGAGATGTATATACATTTTTGTGATTCATCATGACCAGACTGTTCATTAGCAGACAACAAGTATTTATTAAGCACCAATATGTAACTGTAGGAGGAAAAAAGAAAGGCAAAACACAGTGCCTGGTTTCAAGGAGCTCACAGTCTAATGGGAGAGAAAATATGCCAGCAAGTATGCACAAACAGTGTACTGAATAAATTGGAGATAATCTTAGAGGGAAGATATTAAAATTAAAGTGGACTGGGGAAGGCTTCTTACTGAAGGTGGGACTTTAGCTGAGACTTTAAGAAATCCAGGGATGCAGAAAATTCCAGGCTTTGGGGACAGCCAATGAAAATGCTAGGAATCGAGAGGTGGAGTGTCATGTTTGAGAAGCAACAAAGAGGCCCACATCTCTATCTTAGAGTACATGCAGTGGGATAAGATGTAAGAAAACTAGAAAGATTGGAAGGGACCAAGTTATGAAAAAGCTTTAAAAGCCAAACAGGATTTCTATTTATACTTGATTCTGTAAGTAATAGAGAGCCACTGAAGTTTACTGAACAAGGAGTGTGTGTCATGGTCAAAGCTATGATTAAGACAGATCAGTTTGAAGAGAAGACCAACCCAAAGGCTATTGCAGTGTTTATAGGCATGAAGTGTAGAGGGCCTTCCTTCACCTAGGTAAGTGGCAGTGTCAGAAGAGAGGAGGGGCCATGTGGAGAGATGTGCGAAATGCCAGGACATGCAGCTGTTTGGATATAGGGAATAAGAAAGACATCAAGAGGAGTTAAGGATGATGCCTTGGTTGTGAGCCTGGATTATTGGGAGAATTGGTGATACTCACAGTTGTAATAAAGAAGGGAATGTTTGGGGTGAAGATAAAGAGTTTAGTTTTGGACATGTTGAAGTTAAGATGTCTGTAGGATTTCTGATTTGAATGGTAAAAAAATAATTGGAGATTCTTTCAGCTTCATTTTTTAAAAATCTGTAATACTGTTGTAATCATTATGTATGTTCTTTTCTTCATTCCACTTTAGTCTGTATAAATTTATATTAATCATCCCATGCTTCTTGGAATTTTTCATTTCTTATAATAATTGTCCATTACATTCATATGCCACAATATATTTAGTAGTTTCCCAAGCATTAGGCATCTCCTTTGTTGCAAATTCTTTGCTACCACAAAAAAGTGCTATTTTGACTATTTTGCTGTATTTATCTTTTTCTTTTTTTCCTGTCTTTGACCAAATAGCAATGGGATTTCTGAATTAAAGGATACAGACAGTCTTCCTTTTTTAACAGAATTTGGTTAATAATTGAAGGGGACAAGGATTTTTTTTCCTATTTACATGTTTCCCATGATGTAGGTATGGAAAGGGGTAGATAAGTTAATAGGCCACCTCTTCATTGGCTATCACCAATTAAAGATGTCTTGAGATGTTTAAGGGAGTGGCTGAATAATGAGTTCCTAAAAATCTGTTAAGCTGCTTGACCCAGTTCAGGTTGTCCCTTGCCCCAAGAGAGCAATGGAGATCTATATCACTTTTATCAGTTATGATGCTACTAACCAATAAACCTGATATAATCAATAAACTTATATTCTTGAGGCCCCCCCCCCCCCCAATAAGAAGGATATAGACATTTTGTGCACTATTAGCATGGGATCTTCTTTTTAAAGAACTTTATCCTAGACCGGTTTTGCATATAGTAATTAATATACTAGAAGGACAATATTTAGTGTGGAAAGAGTAGTTTACTCTGGATTTAAATTCCAATTCTGCCATTTACTATCAGTTTTGTGAGGTAATATTTTATAAAATCTAAAGGCAAGACATAAATATTGGTTGCCATTATAATGATTGTTTGAATTGAATTGCTTACTAATTTTTTCATTTGCCAGGCCTTTTCTGTCTTTCTTAGCATTTCAGTCTTCTTCTGCTACTTCCAGTTCACTAGAGTAGATACAGAATTATTATAGAGGGTAAAGAAAGATGAAATTCATATTTGTAAATTCTGGCATTTTTCATAATATTTGATAAATACTATTGTGGAAGGAAGTCATTGAGACAGTTGATTAATCTTTAGAGATCATAGTATATTTTCCTTTTTCTGGTGTCTTGGTGCTTGATTACTGTGGCTAATTAAAAATTGACTGTATTATGGAATAAAAAATCATAAATATAGACCACTTTTAAAAATTCCATTTATACATTTGGCTCTTGAATATAATATAGATTTCAGTTTAGTTGTCAGTATGGGTTTAAGTATTTTAAGTAATGACCCCCTTCAAATACTACATTTTCAGCAACTTGACTCCATTAAGCATGTGCAATTAAGAAAGCAAATGGCAAATTTGCTAACACATCAATGAAATATTTTCATTTTTGACATAGAAAGCAAAATTTGGTGCTTTTTTGCCCTCCCCCTCCCCTAATAGAAATACTATAAACACCAGAGAGAATAGGATGACCTTAATATTTGCTTCCCAGACTAAATCACAGCCTTGAAGCAGTTATTTCCTACTGAATAAAAAGTTTAATTTCACGCCCTGATTAGTGCTAGTACGTGCAGGTGGATATTTATTTTATGCAGCTTAACTGATCTGCTTTTGCAAATTACTTGCCAGTCAGCAGGGCTATAATTTCTTATGAGTATTTGGTGGTAAATTATAGTTCTCATTAGTAAAGTATAAAAAAAATTGTGTGAGGAGGTGGGGGTTGAAATTAGCCATCAAGCTTTGACCAGGCCAGAATTTTTCTAATGGCTTTATTGAGAAATGCACAGATTTATTGTAGATTACCACCTCAAAACACTACATGAAACAGTTTTAAAAAGAAGAAAAGATTGTTCTCAAGTGATTTGAAAATCCACTCAGAACCAAATGTTTAAAGCTCAGATTATTAAAGTGTTGAGAGAAGAAAGATTTTTCTAGTAATAGTAAAACTGGAGATATTACAGTAAATATTGGATAGGACTAGGACTAAAATGTAAATATGCCTAGGATATGATTTGTTAATGAAACCATGAAACTTTTGATACTTAGAGGATTGAATTAGTGATACTTCTTGGATTGGAAGTAATGAAGTTGCTTTTCTTGAAACCTACATAAATTGGAAATAAGTATATGAAATAAACAACTACTGGAAGCAAAAAATTAACCTCCATAAATAAGTGGGTCACTTATTCACCTTCTTCCTTTCACTACCATTAGTGGAGGGAAATATTCTCCAATAGAAGTGTAGTGAATATATTCTAGTCTCACCCTGAGACCTCTTCATCTCTCCTTCAGGGTTTATGGGGAGCCTTTGAAGAACAAAGAGAGCAGGGCCCTTGGGGAGGTTCTCTTTTCTATTGCCCTTAACTTAAGCCCCTACCAGTTGTATTCCTTTCACAGTTGAGTACCAGTGATTAGTATCTCAATTCCATTTTATCACTTAACATCAATTAGTTTTTACAGAAGAATACTTAACTCAAAGTTATAGCAAGAACAAAAGTATAAATATTTCTCAGCATCTCAAGGGCATATTCTTCCATATATTATTTAAAACCTCTGGAGAGAATGGGCTCACTCTTAGCAGTTTTTGTATGACTTTGGTCCCACCAAGTTTATGTCCAGTTATAGCACGACTGCTGGATGAATATCTATCTCAGCTCTCTGGGCTGAATCTGGAAAGTTGTACCTTGTTCCTCAGGGCATTGGTATTGGGTTGGTTACATAACATAACATGGACTACTGGAGTATCCTGATCTTTTGAAAGCCACCAATTTGGAGCCTCCAAACTTAAATCTCCTTTATCTAGAATAGAAAAGAACAAATGGCAATACAAAAGGACTGAGATACTTTCATGTTACCACATGTTGGTCCAAGGCCTCTTTTCCTTATAGTATTCTTTCTCATCAGACATGCTCAGCAAAAGAAACGAACAGTTTGAAAGCTAACAGTTGAATAGAATGAAACCACGGATTTTGAGGCCTTTCTGAATGTACCCTAAGTTATAGTTCCTTAACTCTAGCCAAAGAGGCTGTCCATCACATGGTTATCAAACCAGAACCATTTACAGAAGGACTACATATGCCCTAAAATCTTTCCAATGTATTTCCATTGAGTGTCATCACAATTTTCCCTGAAGCAGGTTTTCCATCTTTTCCCATGAGGGAAATGCCATCAGAAGTGCTCTGTGCATTTTCCAGTCCCAGTTACAGATAGCAAGGAAGGATGAATTGAGAGCTGGCCTTAGAGTCAGGAATGCTCGAAACCAAGTCCTATCTATGACACTTTATTTTTAACCTCATGAGTCACTTAATGGCTCTTGAAACCACTAACTCCTCAAAGACTTGAGGTTCAGCTCAAGTACCACCTCCTACAAGTAATTTTTCCTGATTTCTCTATTTGTAAGTATCCCCTTCCATGTTACTTTGAATTTATCTTTGTGTATCCATGTATATATATTTTATATTCACTTAATGTTGCTTTCTGCCAGTAAGGAGAAGGAACAGTGGTAGAGTTGTTTTGATCATAACTTCCACAGCTGGTGGGAGTTAAAGAATGGGAGATGTGCTCACTTGACAAGGAAGGATACTGATGAGATTGTGGAAGAGGTGGCTTGGAAAGAGAGAACACACTTAGGGTTCAAAATAAGTGAGGTATTTATTTGTCAAGTGACTGACATGACTTAAACTGGAGAATGCCCTGAGGAGGATAATCCAGATGGTGAAGGGCCTAGAGAAAAGAAAACACTCAGAGGTGATATTATAGTTCCAGACATGACTTTAGCAGTGCTAAAGGGCAGAAGTTCTAGAGATCACAAAATTTTGAGAAAATTGGAAGGGACCTCAGCAGCTATCTAGTCCAACCCATCTTTAAAAGGAATTACTTCTATAAGATAACTGACAAAAAGTTGTCTAGCCTCTGCTTGAAGACTTCTGAAGAGGAAAACCTGCCTCCTTTTCTCTTGTGAACAACTTAAACTATTAAGAAATTTTTCCTGATACCAAGGTTAATTTGGCTTCTTTGCAGCTTCCACCCATTGCTGCTGGTTCTGCCCTCTGGGGCCAAATCATACAAATTTAATCACTCCTCCACATGACAATTCCTTAAATCCTTAAAGACAGCTATAATGTCCCCTCTGAGTCTTTTCTTTTCTCCAGGATAAATGGTCCCATTTCCATTACCGAATTCTCTTATGTCATGGGCTCTAGGCCCTTTACTGTCCTGATTGTTCTCCTTAGGATGTTCTCCATTTTATTACTTACCTTCAACCATGGTGTCCAGAACCAAACATAATACTTCAGAGGAGGTCTGATGTGAGCTTCTTACTTACTAGTACTAAAAGATGTGCCCCCCTTTTAAATTGTAAAAGCTATGTATCTCTTAATATAACCTAAAATCATATTAATATTTTTTAGCTACCACATCACAGTCATTTTAAACTTGCTGTCCTCTAAAACCTTCAGATTTTTTTCAGAACAATTTCTGCCTATTGAGAACCCCCATCTTGTACTTGTAAGTTCTTTTTTTGAATTTTTGCATTTATCCCCACTGAATATCACTTTGTTAGATCTGTGACTTTCATCTACTCTTTATTATACCTCCCAATTCTGGGTCATCTATAATTTTAATGAACATACCATCTTTGCTTTTGTCCAAGTCAGTGATGAAAATTAGAGGGCAGCTGGGTAGCTCAGTGGATTGAGAGCCAGGCCTAGAGACAGGAGGTTCTGGGTTCAAATATGACCTCAGATAATTCCTAGCTGTGTGACCCTGGGCAAGTCACTTAACCCCCACTGCCTAGCCCTTACCACTCTTCTGTCTTGGAATCCATACATAGTATTGATTCTAAGACAGAATTTAAGAGTTAAAAAAAAAAAGGCCAAACAGCACAGGGTGAAATCAACATTTCTGGAGTACTCCCCTGGTATCATTCTACCACATGGACAATGATCCATTAATACCTCTTGAATCTAGCCATCCAAGCATTTCTGAAAATAGCTACTTATATTATTGTCTAATCCAAAGAGGCAGTTAGGTAGCATAGTGGATAGGGCACTGGACTTGGGAGTCAGAAAGACCTGAGTTCATATCCAGCCTCAGATACTTACTAGCTATATGACCCCGAATAAGTCATTTAATCTCTGCCTCGGTTTCCTTAACTGTAAAACAAGGTTAATAATAAGGCCTGTTTCCAAGATTGTCATGAGGAGCCCAGTGCTTAGCATGTGCCATTGTCTTTTCCTACTTTTGTCCTATGAAATACTTTGAAAAAAGCTTTGTTAAAACATGGGTAAACCAGTGGGCATAGAGACACGAGTTTGTAATCCTCACCTCTAGGAAGGGGCTGATTAATCCATTATTTTAGAAGTTCCAAGCTGTGGTGAGCTAAACTAAGATAATGAACCACTGGAGTGGAGGAAGTATCAGCTTACCCAAGATGAGGAAAACAGGTTCAAGTCAGAAATGGAGCAGGTTAAAACTCCTGTGCCAGTCAGTAGTGATATTGAGTCTGTGAATAGCCTTTGCACTTGCAACCTGGGTGAGATGGGGAGACCCAATCTTTTTTTTTTTTAACTTTAAATCCAAGGCATTTCTCATCTTCTAGTTTAGTAATCCTATTTTAAAAAAAAGGAAATGTGGTTTATTCTGGCATGACCTGTTCAGTGAAGTCATAATGCCTCTTTATAATCACAGCTTTGCTGTCTAGCTGTTTACTATCTTTTTCTTTAATAATTATTTTAGAATTTTCCCTGGAATCAAAAGCATAGGTTGCAGACTTTATTGTTTTTATCTTTTGAGGGTGTGGTGGGGAGAGAGGGATTTGCCCTTCTCCAATCTTGTAGTATCTCTGCAATTTCCCATCTTCTTTCAGAAATCACTGACTGTGAATGAAACAATCACATCCCTCAGTTCTTTCAGAACTTGAGTACATAATTCATCTGGACCAGGTAACCTGAATTCATCAAGGGCTGTTAGTTACTCTCTTCTTATTTATCTTGAGCATCAATTCCCTGTTAGTCATTTTTGAAAGATGAAAGGGCTAAAAGAGTTAAAATTCCTAAGGAATATTTCCTGGTAAGGTTATCTAGAAGATGTCAGGGTAAGTGAAAAAAGAACACTGACTGTAGAATCATGACTTTGTAGCCAGAGAGAGAAGCTCTTTTCAAATCCTCCCTTTGTGAGCAGTCCCTTTTAACTATCTGGGCCCCAGTTTCCTCATCTATAAAATGGAGTTAAACTGGCTGGTCTCTGACCTCCTTTCTAGCTCTAGATGGATAATCTTCAAAAAAAAGAGCAGTGTGCGGAAATAACATTGATATTTGTGATGCAGATTCCAACCCATCCCATATCTGTTCATCCTGTGACTCTACTTCGTCCAAAAAAGAAAGTATATTTGTATGGGGATACTTTTTACTCACTGTCCAGGTCTACTGAATAACATACTCAACCCTCACTATAGCCAGAAGGTGATCTAGACAACAGGGTTTTGGTATGCTGTGTAAGGGTTAAAAATGGTTTGACTAAATTTATGAGTTAAAAAAAGTTATTGTGGTCAACATTTATAAAAATTAAAGTTAAACTATGAGTCAGTAGGCTGTTAAGTAGCTTTATTTATAGCAAGATAGATATTAAAGTGGAAATATAGGAAGGAGGGAGAAGATATCACTTAGCTAAAAATACCCTAAGTCATAATCCTATGAATTTGAATCCGCCAAAACTCACTAGTCCACGAGAGTGTTTCCATTCAGGTGTTCCAACAAGCAAAAACTAATGCTGAGCTGCAAAAGCTACAATCTCTCACACCAAGGAGGCAAGAGTCTCCCCTGAGTAAGCATCTCTCTTCAGCCCATGTCTCCAATGCAGGAAGCCCAATCTTCACCAGAATCCAGAGTCTGGTTCAGGAAGCCAAAACCTAAAGAGCCAAAAGACACTGAAAACCGCAGAGAACCTTCAGCACACATGAGACCAGGACCACCAAGAATCCCACTAGAACTCAGGCTCCTGAGGCTAAGAGCCGCCAAGAATACCTGAATATTCTTCAGGCTACTGCTTATATACATTTTTCTCCACCCATCAGCTCTCCTCATATCTTAGGAATCAATCACAGCCTTTTAATTTGCCTAGCATTGCAGGGGAGGGGGGCAGTGCTTGTGGCCTTTTAGGGTGTGAACTTTATTTGTTAGTGACTCACTAAGTGTTAAGAAGGGGTACTTTAAGTTCTTGTTTGATTAAGTATTTTACAAAGGGAATAAAAATTCCCTTTCATAGATGAGAGAGGTTAGATTTTACCATTTCATCTACTGGTTTGAGTGCCTGGGTGAGGGTTAAGCTATAATTGTCTTAAGGATCCTATGCCTGCTGGAAAAAGGGAACAGTTTGCACAGCCATTAAAGACTATCAGTGGAAGGGATGATAATGGGTGAAGGGATTTGACTAGCATTTGGATATGGTGGGGAATTTAGTATCATCTAGATGACAGGCCCACTACAAAATAACACAACATACTATGTGCTAAATGTAGACCAAAGGCCATGAAGTGTAGAGGAATATGCCTTGGTCATTTCCTAGATGTGAAATCTTGAGCAAATAACTTAATTCTTCTGAGTTTCTTTTTTCATGTGTATTATGAAGGTAATAATGTCTATATTATCTACATATAGAGGTGATTCAGGGCATTAGAGAGAGTCCAAAACACCTAGGTTCAAATTCTGCTTCTGACATAGATTATCTATAACTCTAGAGGCAGCCCTCTAACATTCCACATTGCTTAAAGGTAAAGTGCTTCATTTAGGTTGTTAAAGAAAATACCTCATTGAGAACTCTTTATTGAGGAAAACAGAGATCGGGTTAAACAATGTAAAAACATCCATCCACCTTCCAGGATTGTTGGAAGACAACCTAAAGTTACGTGCAAAATATTCTGCAAACCCAAAAAAGGTCTATGCAGATGGCATAGGTTAAAATAGAAAAATATTTGGTTTTGGTCATTTAAAATTTAACATCTCTTTGAGTGACTATATTTTCAAAGCATATTATTTACAAGACCTGTGAATCTTCATCATAAATCATCATTTTGAGAAACCAACAAAATGCTGAGTGTGCCTGTTTGATAGTGTCAGGAAAAAATGGTGCAGAGATGACTTGGCTGGTGGTTATCAAAGTCCTACTGGAACATCTTGTTCTTAATTATCTCATTCCCCCTATTCACTCAGGCACATAGCCATAATCTATCCCTGTCTAGGATGATGGAATTTTACTTGTCAGGAGTATATGGATGGATATACTTAACTGCTTTAGTTGCTGCTACCCTTTGAGTGTTTCTGGGGACCTTTCTGCTTTGATCAGTTGTAGTCAAAGAACAGTATAATGAAGCAAATGGCCAGTAAGGGCAATCTAAATCATTGAATATGTTATACATTTGGGATGCTTTTACTTCTATTTCATATCAACTATAGATGTGATTCAGTCATTCATATTTTGCAATTCTGGTAGTTCTGGACTGTTTGTCTTATATTCATCACTGCTTTTCCATTTCTCAAGATTTTGGTTTGGGCATAATGTCCAGCCTCACAGGCATAGTCTAGAAGTGAACCCTGATTATTTAGCAGCATTAATCCTCTTGGCTTGTCTAGTTCTACATATTTTCAATATGATCTAGGAAAATAAAATTAACACTCACCATACTAATGTAAAAAGTGCCTCACTTTTTGTTAGTAATAGCTTTTATGTAGTATTTTATAGTTTACAAAGCATTTATATGTATTTGGTATGTGTATTTTGGATCTCACATAAAGTTAGGTAGAGACATTACATAGACCTCAGTTTTACTGGAGGAGCCAGAGTCATATAGGAGGTGATTGACTCAAGGTAACCCATCTAGAAATCACCTTGATGAAATTACTGGTTAAGAATTTTAGGATGAGGGTTTTCTCAGTCCTCATTCTCTTTGACCTCTGAAACCTTTAACATTGTTGGTCACACTCCCTCCTTATTAGTATTCTTTTTCTCTTCTGGTTCTCCTTCTATCTGACTCCATCTTCTGTCTCTTTTGCTTGATCCTCAGCCAGATCACATTCTCTCTAAATAGATGTTGGTTACTTGGAAGGATTTGTACCATCCCTTCTTTTCTTCTTTCATACTTGTGTTAAGGGTCAAATTTTGGGGACAGGAGTTTGAACAAAAGCCAGTGTACAGTTTATTAAATGCAAAACACTTAGTTTATTATTAGGAAAATATGGATAGGAAATAGGAAGAAGGAAAATGAAAGTAATCTTACAATAGCTTACCTCTGATCCCAATCCTAACTAAATTTCTCTAAAAAACCCTAATTCTATCTGCCTCAGAGGGCAGTATCTTCTACTAGGCCAAAGTCCTTGCCTACTCTCCTATTCTCTTTATGATAATATAACCACTATCTATCTACCTTATCTACCCAAGTTAACTCATAATCAGTAAAGCTATTAAGGCCTTAATTCAATTCTCTGTCTCCAACCAGAAAGAGTGCTAGCAGCATCTCTCCCCAGAGAAAAAAAGCCCTTTCCAATAGTCTGCAACTTATAAACCACACTCAACAACACCCTTCTGTCACCAACTGCCAAACTGCACAGCAGGAGGTCTCTTACTGAAAAATGTTATTGCTCCTTTTCCTCTTAAATATAAAAAAGGAGAAATTAATAAAAACTCTCTTAACATATCCCCCCTGAGCTCCATTAGGAGACCTGTCTCCCCAATGGATCTTTCAAATAAAACTATCCTATACAAGAAGAAGTAAAGAGAGAAAGGGAAAAAAAGCAAAACTATTCTTACAACCTGCAAGTCTCAAATAATATACAATTCCAATATTTACATTTACATAATCACAAAATTCAGAAATAACCTTACAATTATTATATACACAAAAAATAAACAAGAACCTTATATACACATTATATACATCTACTATATCTACACATCTAATATATCCCCCTGAAGTGAATCTAATCTCTATATACATTTATATATTTAATATATTCTACTATATTCTACATCTAATATATCCCTTCTGGGGTCATTCTTGTTCAACAGTTACAACACTTTACCATTTACTTATCATTTAGCTAATTTTAACTTTTTCTATAAAAGTATATTATATCTATAACTTTTTTAATCCTATAAAAGTATTATTATTTACATAGAACTAATAAATCCTATAACATAATATATAACAAATAAAAAATAACATAACATAAATTATATACTTGCCCATTACATTCCATTTCAAATTTTTATGTACAAGAAACTTTTATTTAAACACAAAGTTCAGTATCCTTAAAATAATGTTCATTTGTAGTAATCCTTGTAGTAATCCAGTGTTTTTGTAAATATTGTCCCATTTGTAGTCTTCTTCTTGAATTTCAGTGTCCTTAAAACCATTGTTCAGTTGTATTTGTAGTCTTGTCCTCCATAAAACAGCTAATCATTTTCAACAGCAAGTACCTTTTCCACGTATGAACATGCTGCTTTTTCTTCTGTCTTAATGATTGTTGGTGTTGTCAAAAGTATCTGGAATAGACCTTCCCAGGCTAGTTGAGTGGCTCCTGTTCCCTGAAAGTTCTTCATATAAATGGTATCCCTGGGATTCAAATCATGTAATGAAAAGTCTAAAGGTCCAGTTTGCACTATTGCTCCTAATTCTTGTATTTTCTTGATCTTAATCTGCAAATTCCTAATATATTCTGCGATTGTCGTGTCACCAGCTAACATTGAGGCATAAACAGGGCTAAATGTCTTTGCATGCATGGGTGGATGTACAAATAACATTTTGAATGATGATATGTGCAAATCTCCTCTTGGTCTAGTTCTGAGGTAAAATAAAGCTAATGGCAAGATATCAGACCATTTCAAGTGTGTTTCTGTAAATAATTTACCAATCATTGTTTTTAGTTCTTTATTCATTCAGTTAGGGCAACTGGTTTTAAAATAGTCCTTGACTACTTTGCAACAGTTTGTTACAAACTGCCTTTTCAATTTTCTAATGTCTCTTTCTCTTGTTAAGTCAATGTCTATGTATCTTCGTCCCAGTTCTATAAGTTTATCTTTGAACTGTGAAGGATTTGGGGGTAGGAGTTTGAACAAAAAGCCAGTGCGCAGTTTATTAAATGCAAAACACTTAGTTTACTATTAGGAAATTATGGATAGGAAATAGGAAGAAGGAAAGTGAAAGTAATCTTATAATAACTTGTAATTATATCCCTGATCCCAATCCTAACTAAATTTCTCTAAAAAACCCTAATTCTATCTGCCTCAGAGGGCAGTATCTTCTACTAGGCCAAAGTCCTTGCCTCCTCTCTTATTCTTTCCATCTGATAATATAACCACTATCTATCTACCTTACCTTCCCAAGTTAACTGATAATCAGTAAGGCTATTAAGGCCTTAATTCAGTTGTCTGTCTCCAACCAGAAAGAGAGCTAGCAGCACAATCTCTCCCCATTTGACTCAGAGACAAAAAGCCCTTTCCAACAGTCTGCAACTTACAAACCACACTCAGTAACACCCTTCTAACTGTCATCAATTGCCAGGCAGCACAGCAGGGGGTCTCTTACTAAGAAAGAAGTATTTTTGCTCCTTTTCCTCTTAAATATAAAAAAGGAGAAATTAATAAAAACTCTCTTAACACTTGGTAAACTCATCAACTCCTTAATTACCATCTCCATGATAATGATTCTTAAGTCTGCCTCTACTGTTCTAACATCTCTGTTGACCTTTAGTCTTACATTTCCAACTTCCTTTTGGACATCTTGAACTGGATATACAGTAGACATTTTAAACTCCACATGTCTAAAACCAAACTCATTTTCTTTGCCCCTAAACATACTTCCCCCCTCAACCACCTTCTCTATTAGTATCTCCAGGGTTGCAATCTATGAGTCATCCTGGGTTCCTCAATATCTTTTATGCCTCATATCTAATCTGTTGCCAAGCCTTGCTGGTTTCATTTTTGCAACATCTCTTGAATATGACCCTTCTTTCTTGTGACACTACCACCACCTGGTACAGATCCTTATCACATCACGCCTACCTCATGGCTCCCCTCACTCCAATCCACCTTCCATGCAACCACTGAAGTGAATTTTCCTAAAACACAATTCTGATCATGTCACCTGTTGACCCCCATTCAACAAATTCCAGTGGTTTTTTATTGTCTCAAGGAACAAATACAGAATTCCCTGGCATTCAAAGCCCTTCATAGCCTACTCTCCTACCTTCCACCCTAGGCTTCTTACACCTTACTACCTGATTTGCGCTCTGTAATCTGGTAACAGTAGCTTCCTGACTGTTCCATGAACAAGATAGTCCATATTTCAGCTCTTGCTGTCTGTCATGCTGGTCTCATCATATCCACTTATTAGCTTCCTTTCTTCTAAAATCCTATCTTCTTACATCTTTTTTACAACTAAGAATACCTCTTCATTCTAGTGCCTTCTCTCTTTTAATTATTTCCTATATCCTGAATACAACCTGTTTGTATATATTTGTTGTCTCTCTGCTTAGGTTTAATGATGTTTTTGAGGGCAAAACTGTCTTTTGCCTTTTTCTGTGTGTGTGTGTGTCCTTTGTGCTTAGCATAATGTCTGGCACATACTATGTGCTTAATAAATGTTTATTGATTGAATGAATATCATGATTTAGAATTATAGAAAGTCATAGCTGGAAGGGATTAGTTAATCCATCCACAGAACTTTATAGATCAGTAAACTGAGATTCAGAGATGTTGGGTGATTTGCTACAAGTCTCATAGCTACTTAGAGGCAGAGCCAGAACTAGCAGAATATTGTCTATTATATTGCTTCACTATTTAAAAGGTCCATGCTTTTATGGATGTTGGATACTTCCTCTATTGATGCAGATTACAATTACATCATACCTTTAGTGGACAGTGTTCTTGAATTGCTGTAGCTAAAAATCTCATGCTAGACATGAATGTAGGCAGCCAGGTGGCAAAATAGATAAAGCAATGGGCAACTGGCCTCAGACACTTACTGTGTGACCCTAGGCAAGCCACTTAACTCAGTTTGCCTCAGTTTTCTTACCCGTAAAATGAGCTGGAGAAGGAAATGACAAACTACTCTAGTATCCTTCCCAAGAAAACCCCAAATAGGAGCCATAAAGGGTCAGACATGACAAAATGACTGAACAACAAGAAAATCAATCATTTGGTGGTGAGGCCTATGCCTCACTATTGCCTCAAAATTCTTAACATATCAAAACATAGATGTCATTATAAAAATGATCCTATCATAGAACCACTCTGGAACCTGTCTGGAGAACTCCTAAAGATCACCAGCTAGTTGGAAGATCACACTTTGAGAATCTTTGGTCTGGGTAAAGATTTGCCTTATATATCACAATAGAAATTGACCAGTAAAGGAATTGAAAAACATTCATCTATTTTTCATACCTTCTCTTCACTTTTCCTTCTCTTCTACAATTTCTTAATTCTACTTAACTAGTTATAGTTGTAAGAACACTTGGATTTTAAAATTCTATAAATAGCCTTTGGTCATATTTTAACATGCTTTCTTAGTGTGTTCTTTAATGAAAAAATGTAAATTGAAATAACTAATAAATTTGATCTCTACATAATATTTTTGGGTTATGGTTTTAAAAATTGAATAGTAGTTTTAGTAAGAGCTTTGCCCTAAAAAGAATAACTAAACCTATATTTTATTAATTAGTGTTTTTTATTGTGTTTAATTTGATTTTTAAAACAACTTGCACAGTAAAGAGGTTGGTATTTATCCCATATTGTAAACACAGTTCCAGCTGTGCCTCAAATATTGAAAGCCTTGAGGGTTTGTAATAGGTTTGGAGAAAACAAAAACTATGTTCTGTAATTTGAAGTGCTTTAAAGTTTTGATTTGGGTTGGGGGAAAAACATAGCATAGAGCATGAGAGAAATGGCTGCTTTCTTTAGACTTGATTACTTTGAGACAAATTGATAATTTCTTCTTTCTTTGGTACTAAACATTACGTTAGATCTCTTCCCACTTGCAGGGAACTCTTCTTCCCTGTAGACAACAGAGATATTCCTTCTTGATCCTGCTACTTGTCTTAACGTTCTGAGAGGACACCACCCTGTAGCCAAACCCCTAGTGATACTAATAACCTTCCTATACTTATTTGGCAATGACTAACAGACTCCTCCTACCAGGTCATACCCTGCCCATTCCATTAAGTTTAAACCCCTGGCTGTCATTATATATTCTCTGTTTTCCATTACCCACTACCTGTTCCTGTAATATTATAATAAGGTAACATAATATTACATATAAAATATAAAACAATAATACAATAAAAGTAATATAATATTACACAATAATATTAATTAAATAATAACATTGGAATAATAATAAAATAATATTAATAATATAATAATGAAAACTACCTATCCCTCCTTTTGTGCTTTCTGGTATACATGCATATGCCAGAGAGATAACAAATTTGCTTTCCTCTTAAATCTTTCCTTTTTTACTCTTTTCATCATCTGGATTTCCCTGAGACCTGGCTTTCTTCTGATGACAGCCTCCACACTCTTTCCAGCCCTGTTGTCACCTTCCCTCATTTCCTCCAACTCATCAGTTGAGATAGGGAAATTGGAATACTCCTTACTCCCTATTGCTACTTCTAGGTTCTACCTCTGTCTCCTTCATTTAAGGACCTCTCTTCCTTTGAGGTTTACTCAGTTCATATCTGTTACCCAATAAAAGTTCTGGTAGCTGTTGTCTACAGATCTCCAGGGCATTCTCCTTCTTTCCTCAGCTCTTTCAGTACCTGGATCACAATCTTTTTCTCCTCAAGAAACATCAACATATCAATTCTTCAATTTGCTCATTTCCCATTACCCTCTCCTTCACCTTTCACACAAAAATTGATAATACTTTTATTCTTGCCATCACCCACAAATAGTCTGCTTCCATGTTTATAAACAATGAACCTTGATCTGATGACAATCTATCATTTCCACCTTTCCATCTACGTTGCAACCCCAAATCCTATTCCTTATCTTCACCATGACCTCCACTTCACTCAGCTTCTTAGTTCTATCCCCAGCCATCACTCTTATACTGTCTACATTTCTCCCTTCTTCATCTTGATTCCTTTGTAAACCATTTCAACTCTGTACAGTCTTAATTCTCTTTAATTCTATTCCTCATCAAAACACTAATCTTGTCCTGTCAACCTTCAGTCCTGGATTATTCCCACCATCTTCTGCCTTTGTTCCTACTGTTATGCTACTGAATTAAAGCTGAATGAAATCAAGAAACTCTGCTCACTGGACCTACTACAAATTTATGTTACCTAATCTCAACTGGACCCTCACTGCAGCAAGGCAATCATTTTAGATCTCTCTAATTGACTCATTTTCCCATTCACTAGTTACTTTTTTCCAAATCTTTTAATTTCTCCTCAAGCATCCTGTGGCTCCCTTGTACTCTCTCTTGTACTCTCTCTGCTGAGAACCTTGCCTCATATTTTACTAATAAAATTGAGGTAATTCACTGAGAACTTCCTCTTTTCCACTCATATCTTACAGTTGCCTTCTGCCACTGTCTCCCTGCATCACTGAAGTAGCCCACTTCTTTGCCAAGGCAAACTCTTCTACTTGCACAAATAATTCTATTTAATTCCATCTTCTTTAATAGATTCTTTCCTCTGTCATTACTACTGCCTCGCTTATCTTCCATCTCTCCCTGTCTACTAGCTGCTTCTCTACATCCTCCAAATATGTACATGACTCTCATCTTTAAAAAACCCTCACTTGACCTCTCCCTTCTTGCTAGCTGTTGTTTCATATTTTTCTTCTTTCCTTCCTAAACTACTTAAGGCATTTTGTAATAGGTGTCTCCGTTTCTTCTCTTTTCACTTTCTTCTTAACTCTACAGTCTGGCTTCCCAACTCACTGCCCAACTAAAATTGCTTTCACTGAAGTTTCTAATTATCTCTTTAAAAGCCAAATCTAATAATCTTTTCTTAGTCTTCATGCTTCTTGATTTTTCTATAGCCTTTGATGCTATTGCTCACCTTCTTTTCCTTTTTCCTTTCTCATTTCTAGGTTTTTGGGACACTGCCCTCTCTTGGTTCTCCTCCTACGTATCTGATTTCTCCTCATCTCTTTTGCTGCATCTTTATTTAGGTCATTCCTGCTATCCCTGTGTGTCCTATATTTTTCTTCCCTGGGCTTTCATCTTTTTTGCCTCTATAGTATTTTGCTTGGTGATCTTATTAGCTTATATAGATTCAGTTATCATCTCTGTGCTGATGATTCTAGATCCATCTAGCCCTTTCTGTTGACTTCAGCCTCCTCATGTCTCTTGACTTTCCTTTAGATATCTTGAACTGGATGTCTTGGAGACATCTTAAACTCAGCATGTCCAAAATGGAACTCATTACCTTCCCACCAGTCACACAAGCTTATAACAAAGGTGTTATTCTTGTTTCCTCATTCTCACTCCCCATATCCAATCTATTGCCGAGACTTGTCAATTTTATCTTTCTAACATCTCTCATATATACCCCCACCCTTTTTTTCTCTGACACTGCCACCACCTTGATGCAGGACCTCTTCATTCCTATACTATTTCAAGAGCCTGTTGGTTGGTCTCCCTGCTTCCATCTCTCCCTACTCCACTCTATTCTGCACTCCATTACCAAAGTAGTTTTCTCATATATCCCCAAACCCTTACTCGATAAACTCCAGTGTCTCCTTATCTCCTCCAATATAAAATATAAAATTCCTTATTTGACTTTTAAAACCCTTTATAACATGAACTCCTTCCTCCCGCTCCCTCCCCCCCAACTTCTTATTCCTTACATTCTCCTCCTCTCCCTCTCTCCACCTCCATAAATCAGTGATATTGACTTTCTTGATAATCTTTGCTCAATGAACTTCCTCTCCCAGGTATTTTCACTGATTGTTCCCATGCCTGGAATTTTCTCCCCATCTCTCTACTTCCTGGCTTCCCTTAGGTCCCAGCTAAAGTCTACAGAAAAACTTTTACTGTTGTCCAGTGATTTTAATACCTTCTCACTGTTGAATTCTTCCAATTTCTACTGTATATAACTTGTCTGTATGTAGTTGTTTACTTGTCTTCCCATTCGACTGTGAACTCCCTGAGAGCAGATACTATCTTCCTTTGTATCATCAACACAGTTCCTCTTTAGTAACTGACTAGGTCAAATTTACTAGCAAAAAGAACTCTTAGTAGTAGAAAGCAATATATACACTATATGTACAACCTCAGCCTTCTATTTCCTAGGGTAAGATATTGCTATCTTGAGTCAATCATAACAAGAAATGGTAAGTGAAAATTGTACTCTATTGCAGTTTCACAACATTGGGTTCATGTCTTAGTGTATTCTCATAATTTTTTATCATAACTTTGATTAAGTATGAATCATTGTTGGATCAATGCCATAGGCTGATGGGATATTTCTTTAATCAATAGTCAAATTTTGGTACTTGATGGTTTTAGAACTAGTCAAATTTGGTATTCAACACATTTTGATGAGAAAAATTACCATGGTATTCAACATTTGCCAGACACTCACAGTGCTTGCTAGAATCTATTGGTGTCATGATTTCAGGAAGGGTATACCTGCTCTAGCCTAAATAAAGGATCACGTGCTAATTTGGTAGCATAAAGAAAGCTCAACACTAAGTTGCTGCAGGACCTTCAAGTGAGTAGCAACAACTAGTGGCAGGAGTGGTAGTATTTTCTCCAGGTGAGAAGGAAGCAAAGGAGAATATCCTTGCTTCACTAATTTAGAAAATGTGTGCAAAATAGGTGGAATTGCAAAACTTTGTTGAAAAATATCCTGATAAAGCCTTAACTAGCAGAATTGTAAGTTTGTTAAATGACCATACTATTTCCCACTTTCCATCTCTAGGCCTGGCTCTCAATCCCACTGAGAAAACCAGTTTTTAAAGTTGTATGATATAGAGAACATAGTAAAACTGAAAGAAATAATTTTGATAACATCAAATTCAAAAAGTTTTGCTCAAACAAAACCAATGGAACTAAGATTTGAATGGAAACAACAAATTGAGGGGGAAATTTATAGTGTCTCTGACAAAGGCTTCATTTCTCAAATATGTAAAGAAATGAGTCATATTTATAAGAATTTAAAACATTCCACAATTGAAAAATGGCCAAAGGATATGAATAGGCAGTTCTCAGAGGAAGACATTAAAACTATCTATAGTCATATGAAAAATTGCTCCAAATCACTTTTGATTAGAGAAATGCAAATTAAAATAATTCTGAGATACTACCTCACATATATCTGATTAGCTAATATAACCAAAAAGGATAATGATAAATATTGGAGGGGATGTGGGAAAATTGGGACATTAATACACTGTTGGAACTGTGAACTGCTGCAACCATTCTGAAGACCAATCTGGAACCATGCTCAAAGGGCCATAAAAATACCCTTTGATCTAGCAATACCACTACTGAGTCTGTATCCCAAAGAGATCAGCTATAGGGGAAAAGGACCTACTTGCACAAAAATACTTTTGGCAACTCTCTTTGTAGTGGCAAAGAATAGGAAACTGAGGGAACGTCCATCAATTGGTTAATGAATGAACAAGTTGTGGTATATGGTTGTAATGGAATACTATTTGTACCATAAGAAATGAGGAACAAGATGAGTTCAGAAAAATCTGGAAAGATGTATTAACTGATGCAAAGTGAAGTGAACAGAACTAGAACAGTACATACAGTAACAAAAATATTGTACAATAATCAGCAAAACAAGGTCCCAAGATAATCCCAAGGAATTCATGATAAAAAATGTTCTCCAAAACCAAAGAAGGAACTGTTAGAATCTGATTGCAGATCAAAGCATGCCATCTTTCACTTGATTTCCTTGATGGTTTTTTATCATAAGTATGATGTGTATCTTCTGTCACAGCATGGGAAATGTGGAAATATGTATTTCATGAAAGCACTTGTATAATCTATAATAGACCATTTACTGCCTTGGCAAGGGAAAGAATCTAATTCTCAAAATGTAAAAAAAAAAATTGTTAAAAATGGTATATACATGTAATTGAAAAAATAAAAGAGAGTAAAAATATTAAATTGCATGGTAACATTTATAAAAATATATAGATTTGACTCCTATGTTTATATTAATATTAAACTTTTTTAGAATATCATATATCTTTAATAAACAATTCACACATGCAAAAGGGGGAAAAAAACTTTCTTTCGTTTAAAGCTTATTTAAACTAAATTAACTACTGACCTTTGAGAAATATCATTTATTTAATTCTTATCTTCTAGAGCTATCATCCTCTCTAAAGAAGGAGAGTATTTGATTAGTTATTAGCTGAATCCTTACCAAAGTTAAGAAAACTACAGAGTCGCACTATAAAGGGATGGGTTCTTATACAATTAAATCCCAAGTAGATAGTTCAACTTTTATGCAGGTATCAAGCTAGCCAGAACCCATTTTTTTTCTTGTCTCATTTTCCTCATCCCATCTCCCTGATGGTTAGAATCATATATACCAAAGATTGATGACAGACCTGCTATACTTTGTTCAGGCTATCAAAAACTGGTGAGGCAGTTTCTTTTTCCAACTACTGCTGTCTCAAGTTTCTTTCACTGGTCTTGACCTTATAGTTGCTTATTTTTCCAAGTTAGAGAGAATCTCCCAAGAAAGATATGTTATCCAATAATTTCCTTTATATTTTCCTACTATTTGCAAAATCTTTTATTCATAGTCTAAGGAAATGCAAATTCTAATTTTTTTTCTTGAATTTTAGAAAAGTAGCAGATTTCGTTTTGCTTTTTTAATCTTGTAGGAGTTTTTTAATGTAGTTAAAGTTTATGCTTTAATTAAAATTATTTTCTTATGTGTCATTAATGCACAGACTAATGATGTCTGAACATAGCCCAAGTTACAGATTATTTTCTCATCCCTTTAGGGTAGATATACATTGTAATTTTAGAGATATTTGCATCATTTTGACACCTATGTCCTTAGCCATCAATTGATCAAAGCATTGAACTACTATGTTTAAATTATTGAATCAAAATAGCCCTTTTTAGATATAATAGTACCTGTCACATAATAAATCAGTACCATAAAAGAATTGTACCATGTCCCAAAAGTCTTAGTACAGTTTCAAGCTATTAAAGACTTCTGGGATACCTATATTTAAAAAAAGAGACAATTTTCATATTCTAGCCTGGGCTATGATAACTGGAATTCATTTGTTTGGGATAACCCCAGTTGATTTCTTCAAGTTTCATAAAATATATTCTTCTATATGGAATCACTATGATAGAGAGAGATACTATTGACAGGAAAGATTGACTTTAAGAATTTAACCTTCAACTTTTGAAGATTTTCATTCAAGATCTAAAAGATTCCAAAAACCAAAAAGTTGCAATGTCAAGGTGTGGTTCTCTGATGAAGTGGCAGAGAATAAACTGGCAATACACTGGAGTATTTTTTTTTCATGGAATTTGACCTGTCTTAGAGTTTAAACACCATGAACTTTGATGATTCTTAATAAATTACTTCAGATTATTGCAGTAAAGTATCTGGTTTAGAGATAACCATATCTTTGATTATTTACATATATTTTATGTACATTTACCAACAGTTCAAAATCATATTACAATAAATTATTTTGGAGACTGTACACAAAATGTGTCCAGTATTAATGACTTTGGTAGGTGCTATCAGTTTTTCAGTTTTAGCATAATGAAAGTCCCTGCCAAAAGGTCCTTTTCCTAAAAGTCTTTTATTTATATTAGATAGTACATCATATTTTTAAAATTCTAATAAAAATTTTATTATTTGGCTTCTTTATGGGGGAATCCAATGTCCTTGAGAACATAGACCTAAAATAAAGTTGTTACATATTGTAGAAAGCCAGAATGATTGTGTTGTTATGGCAACTAAAATGGGGGAAATGGATGCAACATAGAATAGCTGCATCTTTGTTGTCATAGCAACCATAGTTGTGAAAAATGATTAAAGCTAGCCCTGAAAGGATATATTACACTTTTAGATCATTGGAAGTAAATAGAGTAAGACAAGACAAGGAATTGGTTTTAGACAAAAGTTAGACCACTTGGGTACCACATGATAAGTTTCAATGAATTATACATTGTTGTCTATCAGACCATGATAATATAGAGAAAAGCTAAAAGTTATCACTTTATATAAACTTGAGATATTTAGAAATAAATTAAGATTTAAAAAAAATCTCTGCTGATGAAAATACTTTAAAAAAAAACAACAATGAAATTCTTTCTTTCTCTACTGCACCTCCCAGTGCATATGTACCTGAATACATGTTAACACTTTATTTTCATTCCTTTCCTGTCCTGTACACTCCCCCTCCCTGGCATCATTTTATTCAAGTGTTGAACTGCAATGTCAAGATCTAATAGTCTGGCATTTGTAATGCAACATTATGATTACATAGGAACAATGGTACAATTTTAAATTATAAATCCTCTTTAGGTGAAAAAGAATCATTTTAATTGCATATCTCACAATTTCACTGTATTCAAAGCTTCTTAATGCTTATTTTATATTCCATTATTTTTTTCCCTACCTCTACTTGCCCATCAAACCAAAATATTAATCTCTGAGGAGTAGAGGCATGTTAGGAATAAACCTAATGAAAGCCTTGCTCTTTGTTCAGCATCTGGCTGCCTTGAACAGGTTTTCATGGTAATGAAATTGTCCTTACTGTATTAAGAGTATTGATCTGCTTCTGGGTTGGTACCATTAGAGAGAAATATCCCAGTAACAATGTATTAATGTGATTTAAAAGCAGTTTATATTACAGATGAGGTGGCAGAAGATGGAGTTCTGCAAGACTGGACACATACTATAAATATCCATAAAACTGACAATTTTAGCTAAAAATTGTGGTGCCAAAATTTGCATACTTTCAGTTTCCTTAAACTGCAGATAATAGTTGAACACTATTTGAGCATGAGTTGCCCACACTGTCATTAACCTCAGCCCTATAATAGCAGGTTTTTGTATTTAATGTGCTTGTTGTTGTAGCACACATAAATAGGCAAAAAGAGATACTATTGAGAGGAAACATTGACTTCAAGAATTTAACTTTCAACCTTTGAAGAAGATTTTTATTCAAATCCAGATATTTTGTCACTTGGAAAAGGAGATGGGTACATACATTTTGTTAAAACACACAACTTTGTCTTTGTGTATATCCATATATTTTTAAAATATCCATATATTTTAAGCGGCAGCAATTATTTTGATACTATATATATTTTTCTTTTACATTCTATTAGAGAAAAGCAACCACTTTTATTTTTAAAGGATGTACATTAGAGAAGGGATTAACTTTGAGAGAAAAAACAATTCAGAAAAAGAACAATGTAGATAAATGTGTTTTTTGCTCTCTCGTCTTATTCGTTAACTAATGCCATTAGTAGTAAGATGACTTGCATCAAGCAACAGTCAGACAAATTAAACTGATAGCTGTCTGAAATACCTAACAAACATTTCAAGGATTCTATTAATGAACTGATACTTATTGAGAAAATTGAAAATTTAAAGCTGTCTTAAAGTTTCTTAAGGTCCTCATTTCCCATTATCTCTAGGCATTTTTGATACACAAAGGGATATAATATAATGTATAGAGCTGAACCTCTCTATCTCCCACTTTACATAGGAATAGAATTATTGAACCTGAGTTTATATACATCTTTACCAATGTTTTATATTGAGAATTGGGATGTGCCAATTTCTAGATTAGTGCCTAAAAAGTAGATAATAAGCTTGAAGGTAGTAATACAATTACAATTTACTACACCCAAAACTAAATTAAATAATTCACTACTTTCAGAAAACAGATAAAGAAAAATTCACTTGTTTGTCACATTTTGCTTTTTGTTTTTTCCAGAAACATTCCTTTTGGATATTGTAGTGAATATGTAACTTTCAATATAATGTCTTGAGAAAAAGATAAAGAATTTTTCATAACCACATCTCGGGAAGTGTCCTTACAACATTGCAAGCTAGCAGATAAACAATAAACTTATTTTCAAACTAAATTTCACAAAATAGGAGAAGCCAGTGTTCATTTCTATTAAGGAACTTAGATACTTGGTCTTTTGGAACAGAAATCTATTTCATAGCTTTATTTTTTCATATTTTTAGCTGTCATTCATTTGACATTTTGCAAATATGCAAACATACAGCTGTACTAAGTATCTTCCCCCTCCATTACTAGACTTTACCAAGAAAGACTATAATATAGTTTTTTTTATATAGGCTTTTACTTTTTTTTAGCAAGCAAAATAGTAAATGTACATTGAATGTTAAGTAACTTCATTGACTCAAAAGAAATATTTAGTTCTAAAGAATTTGGGGGGCATTGTAGTACCTGAATTTATGTGACATAAAGGATTCTTTTCATGAGAAGAATTTCTTGGTATATTTTCTCAATATTTGTCATAATACCTTGTTAGATGAGATTACCATGTTCTTCCATTCCACTGAATCTTCAAGGAGTTGTATTCTTCCAGGAAAGTCTATATTTCTGCTACCTCAAAAGAATTTGCCATGTGGGCTCTTTCTACCTGAGAAATGAGTATATCTGGGAAATGAATGTCAAGAGTTCTGATCTCTCCCATAGCCACCAAGCCTGACTTTATTGCTATGTAGATTATTTATACGACATTGAACTTCATGTTTTATAGCAACTTCTATCAACAAACAAATCCTATGTGGAAGAAAAAAAATAATGAAATCCTTTTGTAAAACTATAAACCTACTTTTTTCCTTCTTGCTTCCTGTTAACTTCCAAGTATTTTTTCTTCCCCAAATACATGAAACAACAACTCCTTACATTGAATATTTTAATTCTTTTACAATTTTGTATATAGGTTAAATCCTGTTAAAAGAAGTACTATTACATCAAAATTTGCTGTTTTGTATAGCCAAATGATTCCCAGTCTAATTATGACAAGAGAGGAGTTTTTGTTCAGGCTCTTGGAATATGCTGCAAGTGGGATTTAACCCATATTGGACTTGACAAAATTTCAGTGCAACTTAGAATTTGAAAAGTCACTCTAGAATTTGTTGCAATGGGATTAGAATTGTATTTAGTAAAATATTCAGGAGATATATAGTAGGCAGAATTAACCCTGACATCTTTACCTTTTTATTCTTGTCAACTGGCAATAGCTTTTTTTAATGGGTGGAAAGTATATTGTGATTTCTAGTCTATTTTGTATTTGTGTTAGAATTAAGCCTTTGGAAATCAGGGATTTCTTAGAAACGTGTGGAAATTTACTTAATCTTTAAGAAAGATTTTTTTTAAGTATTTGAAGTTTTTTTTCTTTTAGGTTTATATAATATATCTAGGTTTAGTGTTATTATAGCCAACTGTCAACTAATATTGAATGTCTCTTAGAAAATTTGACTTGTGTTTAGCTCCTTAAAAAACTAAAACAAGGCAAAAATATTTTATTGAAAAATCAGTAACTGATAGAATATCTTTTGGCTTTTGCATGTCCATATGAATGAAAGAAACAACTCAAATCTAAGTGTTCACAAATATGAAGAAATGGTAACCTGATATCAGTGTGAAATTGTATTACAAAGATGATCATCCTTTATAGTGTTGTTGTCTTTTGTCAATCAACTTCTGAAATTTTTTGTTTTCAGAACTGAAGCTGAATGTGCCAAAAACATGTTGATGGAAAATTATAGAAAAATCTATGTATTAATTTGCTTTGGGTCATTTTAGTCTCTATGGAAAATTTATAATTAGGAAGGCCTTTCGAATTCTGTGTTCTGGTCTTACAGGTACACAACTACCCTCTGTCTGATAAATCAAGATTCATAGGTTAAGGCAGTTTTTTTTTGTTTTTTGTTTTTTAAGTATATTATTTACACAATTCACTGAAATGGCTCCTTTGGAACTTGGGTGACTCTCGTATGTAATTATGTACTTAGTTACTCCTGCTATACCCAGCAGTAGAAATTCAAGGAAGAATAATTTACTGCTTACGCATAGTTATTAGAATATTAAAGCACTTGTTTGTTCAAAATTCCAGTTTATTCAGAGTATTGTTTGAGTAACTACATATTTAATAAACAATAATGAATGAAATTTATTTTTATTGGTGGCCAAGTTAGAATTTTAACAATTCTTAATAAGTATTGGTGACTATGTCTCGGTGTTAAAAGAATTCCCTTCTTTCTATCCAAGTTTTGTGAGGATAGTGCAGTATGTGGAGGGAGGAGGCAAAGCTAGAATCTTAAAAACCATTTTGAACAAGATAATATTTTTACATATAATATCCCATGATGACTTCTTTGAAGAGCAATATTTACTTGTGATATATGAATTCAAATGTGTGTATTTTTAATCTTATTATGTTGCATTCCTAACTTCAAAACCTATATTAAAATCCATTTTGTAGATTTAGTGATAATATGATTTGGCTTAGTCAAGACCTGAGGTGGCTAAAATAATGTCTTTTTCCTCTCTTCCTAACTCCTCTCTACCCAAAGTGCTGTGTATGTCCTAAGGCCAAGTTGGAATCTGAGATGACTGCCTCCTGCCCCAGGACAGACTCTGAATGTGGAGGGTAAAGGTGACTTGGTAAAAGAGATGATGTTTAACCTTTGACCTTCTCTGCCTGTGAGGGTCTGAGGATAATTAGAAATGTGGTGTATGTGGAGTACATTTTGAAGTGGGTCACTTCATAGAGTGAGTATGGACACCCAGAATTTCAATTATTGGAACTGTGATTTATTAATAGAAACAAATAAAGAATCTACCAGCTGTGACAGCCTTCCCTAGTGGAAGCTGTCCTGGACTAGCATTATGGGATAATTTATATAGGTTACAAGATGCAAAGTTATTTCCTTTCACATATAGGTTCTTATCTGACAAACAAACCATATCACCAACACAGGAATGTGAGGTCAGTGATGAGGGGACAATCCTCATATTTATTTAGGGGTTGTTATTTAGGGGCTGTTTATTTTCACATCTACTTAATCACTTAGCCCTAGTTAGCTGTATGTTATCTTGCATTCCATCCTGACCACTTTGATATTCCTGAAATTCCTTTGTTTCCTGCCCTTCCTAATTCACATCCCCAAGCCAAGTAGAGCCTGGTCTGCTGCCTGCATAAGCAGCTTGACCTCCTGGGGAGAGGGAAGCTGGGTCTGTTCCCTAAAAATACAGGCAGGGATTGATCTGCTCTATCTACTTCAATTTTATTATCCTCCCCTTTTGGGACTACTTCATTCCCTTCTCTTCTTGTTCATGAGTCAAACCCTTGATTCATCAGACAGAGGAGAATAATGTGATCGTAAGATCAAAAGCTTAACAGCCTGAAGACACTGTCGGATATAGGTCATGAGACAGTTGATCAGGCAGGGTCCTATCAAGAGGCCCACTATTACTAATATGAGTGGTCCTGCCAAGGCTGTGATCAAAGTAGTCAGCCAAGGAGACCAAGAGAAAAGACTAGAATACCAGTTGCTGGGTTGAGTATTAATCCATTCCCTCTCTTGTATCCTTCCCTGGAGCAGGGCTAAAGATTCCTGTATAACCCCAGAATGATTAGCATAGAAACAACAGAATTCTCTCAATGCCACGCAAAACTCACCCTGCTTAAAGAAAAGAAGATCCAAACTCCACCTGTTTTGGAGAACCATCTCTGCCAGGGAGGACAGTGATTTTTCCAAGAAATTAACAGAAGTTTCCAATTCACTGCGGTGCAAATCAATCTGGTGAGAAAAGGACTGGAGATTTTGGCTTCCGTGAACCAGGGCTGCGGTGCTTAAAGCTGCAGTTTCTCCTATACCCAGCCCTACCAAAATTGGAATGAGAATGGGCACTCTACAATGCCAGACAAGGCCTACCAGGTGTTCACCAGTCTGCATCCCTTCAAAATGTTCTCTACCACCTTCTCCTGAATAATATTAACCTGGGGAATAATAATTACGGGGTTACCTACAACATCCTTTGTTCTTATGGTATGAGGGGATAGACAAGACATGAGACTCGTGGTACAGGCCAATCATGTACCAGGAAGGGCTTTCCAGTACCAAATCTCATAGGGATCAGAGGTAGGTGCAGTGACAATGCTGAACAGAGTCAAACCTTTGACTCTGTACCAGGTAAGGGTATATAGTAGGAGCAAAGGAATTTTCCTGCCTATAGTTTTCCTGAAAAACCTATACACTATGGGGGTACAGTGTCCCATGCCGTCTCATCCCTCCTCTAAATAGTTAAGGGAAAGGGGACGAAGGTCTCAGTATTCTATCGCTTCTTCAGAGCTGAGAATGGTTGTAGAGCTGTCCCTGCCTAGTGTCAGGAGAGTGGTATTGGCTGTAGGCAATATCCAGGGCTTCAGGCTGGAATAGTTGCCGAGGTTACAGTGGCATCTGGGTGACTCCCATGAGTGCTTCTACCCTAGAAGCAACTAGAGAAGTGACAAGGTTACAAATGCAAGGTCCACATATCCCACAGGGAAGTAGCCAAAACTTGAACAGGGAGGGAAAGGCTGTGAACACAGGGTTTTAGGGACATGTCCTCAGTGAATGCCTGGGTCCTAGGTAGGTGGGGACCTGTTTGGAGATCTGAAGGATGTCCAGCGACTGCTTCCCCTGATTGGCAGACAGGTCACAATGGGGGGAGAATTAGCCCCTAAGATAGAAGTGTAGAAACCAGAACTGGGGCAAAAACTAGAACACCAGATAGAAACAGAGGAAATTAGTACAATAGTAATTGATATTACACAGTTGCATGTGGGTATCTTAGCCAACAGACTTCATCTTCAGAAATCATCTTCTGACAGGAATAGATCCCTTTAGGAAATCGGATTCCTGAATTGTCTGCAGAGTTGGTATGTGATGTTTCTGTTAAAGAATATCCTTTTGCAAAGTACACTTTAACTATAAACATCTATAAACACTTGAGTAATAATATTTTACAGATGAATTTCTTTACCCCAGATTCTGGGGGAAATTCAAGAAAGCTTTGAGCTATATTTCCAAGCTCAAGATCCAAACCTCAACTGTGGTAAATTAAGACTACAAATACAAGCCATCTATTAATAAACTTCACCTACTTTTCAAAGTGTGTTCCCTAACAATTTAAGAATTTTCAATTATTAACCTAATAGATTGTTTGAGGAAATGGAAACTTTAATTTTACAATTTGCATTATGTGCTGATTATGGAAATTTGTCACAAAAGAGAAGACAGATAGGGAAAGCATTTCCTCATGTCCCAAGGGACACATAGTGAGGACTTCATGTACAGGCCAAAGCTATCACTGGCTCATGCCATCATAGTATCACTCAAGGATTAAAAGCCTAGATGGTCAGAAAAGGTCCATTCCCAGGTGAGCCCAGAATATGATGTAGCAATATAAATCAGAGCTGTATCGTCTCTTGGAACTAGGCCACCTGAAAGACTTAAGACAAGGCCAAACAGGAATCACTTCAGGGTAACTGTTCAGAGAAATTAAAGAATCATTATGTGATTTTCCAACAACACATACACTAATTTCAGAAATTATCCCTAGGTCAGGGATCCAATTATAAGAGTAGAACATCTATCTATTCTCTTTCACCTCCCCATGTATCTCCTTCTCCCTCTCGCTTTCTTTCTCTTCCTTCAAAACCCTCAGCTTAAAAAGCAGAGCAAGACTTCCATTCTTCCTTCACAAATCTGCATACTCAAACTTTATGGATTTCAGATCAAAGTCCCTTTCTTCTGAATTCAAATCAAACATACCTTACCAACTTCTCTGACTTGCTTTTACCATCATAAGTCAAACAAACATTCCATTGGTATCACTTCAATTGCTAATCAGAAACCCAAAAGAATTCTGATTTAAAGGATTACATCATTTAACCACTGCATCTTTAGCATAGTGCTCATCAATTATAAATTTCAGTTCATAGTACAAATTGGTAAACTGAGGTAACCACTGAGTATTGAACAAAATCTATGGTACAGTCAGGTTTACAATGAGCTTTTGTTTACATCCAAACAATACTTAAAACACATGTTTTAACAGCAACTCACATAACAGTCGTAAAATTCTGAGCAAGCATTTTTCACATATATGCCATTTTTAACATCCTACCCACTCCTTGGCTACTGTTTGTGACATATATCTTTATACAGCTCAAAATGTAATCAAAATATCAATCAACATATTCCCAAAGTTCATGTGAGGTAACTTATCGATTACATATCATTCGACTCATTTTATCATTCTGGACATGGAATGTTTGCACTAAGATTCAAACAGCTTCAAACAAGCCACTTGGTCAGACAGGGCTGGAAACGTTTGCTTGCTTGAGCATCTTAAAACCTCTGAAATATACAATTAAAATATACTCATCTTTAAGTTCTATCACACAGTGGTTGTCAACTCTGTGAGGTCCCTATTTCGGTCCTAAGTATCAGTGTGGAACAAATTATAAGCACTTCTTTCTCCCTCCTCTGTGCAAGGATGAGGTTAGTAGCTTCTGAGCAATTTGTCCTAAGGCTGCTTGGCTTGATTTAGGTTTTATTAATTGACAACTGTCCCATCCTTCTTTAAGAAGTGAGCTTACTAAATCTGGCCTCAGCCACTTCCTAGCTGTGTGACCCTGGGCAAGTCACTTGACCCCCATTGCCTACCCTTACCACTCTTCTGCCTTGGAGCCAATACACAGTATTGACTCCAAGACGGAAGGTAAGGGTTTAAAAAAAAAAAATAAAAAAAGAAGTGAGCTTACTACAATTTAAAATTTTGAATGTTAAACCCCCTTCATAATAATTTATTCTCAGTGGATTTTAGTTTGAACTCCACAACTTCCAAATAACATTGGTTAAGTCCTTTAGCAATCTTGCAGTGTGTAACAAAAATGAAGTTCAAAGCATTTACCTCTATTCCTCTCAAATCTCTGTCTAAAGTAGAATAGAACCTCCAGTTTAGTTGTCTTTTAGCTCAAAACATTGCTACATGCCTGATTAAATTCCATCAACATCATTCCAATTTATAATTTGTTGTATCTATTTCACACTAGAATTCATAGTATCAACTAGTATCTCTATCCATTACTCTTATTTCTTCTGGTTTCTCCTCTTTACCATTATTGTAAGTAGAAGAAAGGTACTATACTGAATTGCATTTAATACTCATGACAAACCCTTCTTGATTTCAGGGCTGGTCAAATGTGTCTTGTTAAGGACATACAGTTTGCATATCATGTACCCTTAACCTTTTTAGGTGGAAAATTTAATTCTCTCCATAGTACAAATGCATATATGTTCATCTCTAGATCACAAATTCCTTTCTATACATTGTGCACATTTAAAAAAAACAATTCATATAACCTTAGCAAGAGACAACACCGTTTAGAAATTCCTTCTTTTGCAAAATACCAAATTCTTAGTACTTGTATTATTATATCCCATGCACAGATTAGTCACTTCTTGTGGGTCATATGATTTCTTATTGCTAGTTCTGACAGCACATACATTAAAATAACATCTGATTAGAAAAATCCCAAGTTTAAATTCTAGAATAAGTTCTTCTCAAAAACATAACTTTTTCTGGGTGACTTTTACATCTATAAAGTAGCCAGTACAATTTCTGTCCTTGTAGATTAAAACATTCCCTCTCTGTGTCAGGCTAGCTATTAATCACATTTAGACAATTCTCAAATTCACTGAAATCATTATGTATTGCAAGATCTAACAAAACAAACCTCTAACCATGAGTTTTTGTGTTCAATAAGATCTGACTAACATTTCACTTTTAACTGACAGTTACCATAATACATGAAATTACATTTGTACCATATCAAAATCATTAGCAATCCTCCCAAGTTGCATACATCAACCCTTAGAATTAATCTTAAGTGAAAAATGCCTCTAATTGTGGAGTAAAAATCTCCCTTTTCTGCTCTGAATTTTTCTCTTTTTCGCTCTTTCGGGGGCCCATCCAAAGGAAAAAAGGGGAAAAAAATAATTGAACAGATATTTGCTTTTGTCCCCTGTTGAGAATTTTTGACTGTGGTAAATTCAATCTTGCAACTCCCCCATTTTTTTCTTTTTGTGAATGTCCAATTTAAGAATGCATAGAGAAGAGACTGTGACAAAGACAACGATAAACAGAAACATACAATATTGTGACAAGCATGCTTTGAAAGGAAAAAATCAGTGTTTTAGGATCCATTCTTAAAAAGAAATATTTGCAAGGAGAAAAATCATTAAAACAATTTCAGCGTACTGCCCCTTTAACAGAGGAGGCTGTGCTAAGCTGAGCTACTGCAATTAGCCATCTGATTGACTGAGCTGACTTTCTTGTTCTCTAACTTTCCCTGAACTCTACATGCTGATCTATCTAAACTGTCTCTTTTTGACTGTGATTTCTAACAAAATGCCCTTGTAGTATCTGGACAAAACTACTATCTGTTCCCAATTGGGGTTGAAGGTGAGCTGTTCATGAGGCTGACTGGGTTTCTCAAGGAAGGAACTTTTAAATCCCCTCCTATTCAGATTCTCTCTCCTGCTTGGAAGCTTGCTGCTGGAGCAGGCACAGCATCTCCTTCATAGCCTGCCCTGTTGGGATATAGCCAGTTGGGATATAGGGGAACAGCCACCACAAAAGAAATTCCCCTTTGTGAAACTGCGTCTTAAACTCTTTTTGCCTCTTCCTTTGTTTAATCTAGTCACACAAAAACAACAAAGACTCAACAGAAACCTATAGGACACACTCTCTCACACATTCATACACCTTTGAACCCAAAGGTTCCCCAGAAGTCACTGAACGACGTCTCTTTAGTGACCTGACTGTGGGATTAAAGCTGCGTCCAGCAACCCAACAGCCTCTACTGAATCCGGATTTACAGAACAGAACAGAACTCCATGGCCAAACAGTACACCAGGCCAAAACAGGACTCTAGGGCCCAAACAGAACTTCAAGACAGAATCTTCAAGCAAACAGACTCCTAGAGTAAAACAGGCCCTGGGGCAAAACAAAACAGGACTCTAGAGAAACAGAACTAACTTAAAGAACAGAGAAGATGGTTCCAAAATCAGCTTAAATTTTGTCTGAGATGTCAAACAACAGAACCAAGAGCAGGCTCCAGAGAAGGCACCATTTGGTTCCTTGGATTTCTGACCCAATTCCTCAAGGGAGTTGGAAACGACATAATCTCCAAGTCCACACTCAGAAACACCCCTGAAGGGGATAAGGGTTCGAGATTCCTTCACAGGCTCTGGCTTAGCAAAAGCTGCCCATGTAAGATTTGGGGCCCCAGCCATTTAGCTGTATGCTGTGAGCCTAGAGATCTCTCCCCCACTCAAGCACACATACAAGTATACATTCACAGCATCCCTCTCTGAAGTCCTTACCTCCTGTTCCTGGAGATTGAGATCTCGCTGGGGCCTCCAACTGAAGTGGATCACTTCATAGAGTCTGGACACCCAGAATTTCAATTATTGGAACCGTGATTTATTAATAGAAACAAAGACTCTACCAGCTGTAACAGCCTTCCCTAGTGGAAGCTGCCCTGGACTAACATTATGGGATAGTTTATATAGGTTACAAGATGCAGAGTTATTTCCTTTCACATATAGGTTCTTATCTGACAGTCAAACAAACCTTATTACCAACATAGGAATGTGAGGTCAGTGATGAGGGGACAATCCTCAGATTTATTTAGGGGCTGTTTATTTTCACATCTACTTAATCTCTTAGCCCTAGTTAGCCATATGTTATCTTGCATTCCATCCTGACCACTTTGATATTCCTGAAATTATTTTGTTTCCTGCCCTTCCTAATTCATATCCCCAAGCCAAGTAGAGCCTGGTCTGCTGCCTGCATAAGCAGCTTGACCTCCTGGGGGGAGGGAAGCTGGATCTGTTCCCTAAAAATGCAGGCAGGGATTGATCTGTATCTACTTCAATTTTATTATCCTCCCCTTTTGGGACTACTTCAATTTCAGAGCTCTTTGAGGGGAAATTAAGGAGAGATGAAAAAAATTACCATAATAATGAAATTAAAGCTTTTCAAGAAACTGGAATTCAATAATATGCCTTATTTATTTATTTCATTTTACAGGTGAAGGGCCTATGGCCTAGAGAGGTCACATAGATAGTACCCTTTCCCATGTTTTATGCTTTCTGCCTCCTTAAGATCTTATCTTCAGTGGGTATTGTACAGTGAAAAATTCTTTCACCTTATCTTCTATCCTATAATCTATAATAAGTCTAGGTTTCTTGTCCAGGGTCTGACCTAGGATCTGACCACAGATTTGAACCCAGGACCTCCCATCTCCAGGCCTGCCTCTATATCCCCTGGGGCACCTAGCTGCTCCTCTCTATTCTTTTAGCATGGAGCCTCTGCCCTGCCCCAGGCCCCAGTGTCAACAGATCTCTGTCTCCCTAGGCTAACCTGGCCTGGCCAAAGGACTCATTATAACTTTCTCTGGATTTCCCCAACAAAATTTGATCTAGATCTGTTTGGAAGAGTTGTGGATGCACTACTTCCTGCTCTTCTGATATCTTGGCTATATCACAGTAAGCTTCTTTTGAGCAATAATTATGTTATTTTTCAACTTTACATATTGAGTATTTAGCACTGTACACTACACATTGCATCAATCAAACATTATTTATTTTTATTAAAAATGCACTTATAACTATCTACTAGAGAGAAAATGTCTGATACTAAATCAAATATGGTAGGAACAAAAGAGAGATCCAAACATTGTAAATGCAGTGTAAAAACATTTAAGCCTTAATCTCCTGAGCACCAATGTCATATCAACTACTATCCTATTGGATATTTTCAAGCTAGATTTTCCATAGACATCTCAAAATCAACTTGTCCAAAACAGAATTTTTTATTCCTCCACATCCCACATCCAACTCCTTATGAATTTTCCTATTTCCATGAAGGATACCACCATTCTTAACAGTCATTCAGATTCCCAATCTCAAAATCATCATCTCTGAGAAAGTTTGTCAGGAACTATATTGTGAAGGATTTTATTAAATGCCAGGACTTCATATTTTTTTCCTAGAAGCAATAGACTATTGGAGATGATCAAATATGGAGGTAATGATCAGGCCAAAACTTTAAGATCCCCTTGGCCACTGGATGAATAGGAGACAAGGAGACCAATTAGGAGGCTATGATAAAGTCTAAGCAAAAGGGGATAAGGAATTGACGATGGTGATAAGAAATGGGAATGGATTTGAGATATTTTAGACAATATCTGGCAACTGACTGGATATGTGGGATGAGAAAACATAAAGAGTAGTTTCAGAGATGATCCATTTGGAGGAGTTGTGGATGCACTGCTTCTTGCTACTCTGACATCTTGGTTATGTCACAGTAAGCTTCTTTTGGGCAGTAACTTCTCTAGGCCATAGGCCCTTCATCTGTAAAATTAAAAAAGTTGGACTAAATGACCTCTAAGGTCTCTTCCAGCTATATATCTTTGATCCTAAGATCCTTAGAAGGATAGAACTAAATATAAAATAAGTAATCAGTGCATACAAATGAAGACAAATCACTCACTTTGATAGAGTGCTATGGGGTTAGGATCTGAAATGTTTAAATGTTTCAATCAACTTCCAACAGTAATTGAGTTCAATTGTACCATTCTTGTTCACATACTTAATTTGAGCCTTGAAGGGTCAAGTCTTAAAGAAAATGATTTGGCTTTGGAATTCTTGCTTTGTAAATCCCTAGAGCTGGCTTTTAGGTCATAAAACTAGAGAACATATACTCTGACATATAGTTTAACTGAGCCAAAAATGAAGACTCCTTAATGCAAACAAATAGTTTCATGGCAGTTGTTATGGTAACCAAGATAAGGCTGTGTCCAAATAAATCACTGCCAATAACCCTCATTCGTGAATGAAATTGAAGATTTTATCCTAAACCAGGAATATACTCAGAGCTCAAAAGCAAAATAGGCTCTTGATCTTCTAATCTACTACTAGTTTAATCCTCCTTAAATACTATTTCATCCAGTCACTACCCAGTTCAAAAAATTTTAGTACTTTTCCTACTGTTTTGAATCTTGACATCTTTCTGACTTCATCCATAACATCTATTTATTATTGTAGCCAATTTCCTCTGCGTAATAATTAATCATCATTGTTTGTTATTCCAGCCATTACCAGTATATTGTTTCTAAATTCCTGTAATAATACCAATAATTTAACCCTTAATCATAGATTAATTTACATTGTTTGTTTCATGTGCATTGATCTTTTGTTTCACAAAAAGATTATGAGATCTTTAATGCAGGAACCAAATCCTGTAATTCTAGTTCAAAATAGGCATATAATAGATATTAAGCAAATATTTGTTGATTGAATTATTTCCTCTAAACAGAAATTACCTGCTGGTAGTAATCTTCCCAAGACCTCTTTAAGTTGTTGATTAGCAGGGACATGAGGAGGTTTTATCATTCAACTTTCCTATGGTAAATACTAAATAACCCTTTCCTTCCTTCCTTCCTTCCTTCCTTCCTTCCTTCCTTCCTTCCTTCCTTCCTTCCTTCCTTCCTTCCTTCCTTCCTTCCTTCCTTCCTTCCTTCCTTCCTTCCTTCCTTCCTTCCTTCCTTCCTTCCTTCCTTCCTTCCTTCCTTCCTTCCTTCCTTCCTTCCTTCCTTCCTTCCTTCCTTCCTTCCTTCCTTCCTTCCTTCCTTCCTTCCTTCCTTCCTTCCTTCCTTCCTTCCTTCCTTCCTTCCTTCCTTCCTTCCTTCCTTCCTTCCTTCCTTCCTTCCTTCCTTCCTTCCTTCCTTCCTTCCTTCCTTCCTTCCTTCCTTCCTTCCTTCCTTCCTTCCTTCCTTCCTTCCTTCCTTCCTTCCTTCCTTCCTTCCTTCCTTCCTCCCTTCCTTCCTCCCTCCCTCCCTCCCTCCCTCCCTCCCTTCCTCCCTTCCTCCCTTCCTCCCTCCCTCTCTCCACTACTGCTCTAAATCCAGTCACCACATAGCTACCAAAAGTCTTTCTAAAGAACAGATCTAACCATACTATTCTTGTGTTCAAGAATCTTCAATAGCTCCCTATTTGCCTCTAGGGTAGAATACAAACAACCTTTCCTTGGTATTTAAAGATCTTCTCCATTAGGCTTTACTTACTTTTCCAAGTGTATTTCCCATTCCTCTTTCATTTTCCTGCCAAACCTTTTGGTTCTTGAACTTATTGTCCCAATTCTTGCTTTCATGCCTTTACATAGGCTGTTCTCCATGCCTGCAGTACTTTCCTCATCCTCAAACCCATCTTCTACATACCTGCTAAAGTAATTTTCCTTAAGCCCAGATCTGACCAAATCACTCTACTATTCGGTAATGTCCTTATAGACTAAAATAGAATCTGTTTGGTTTTTAAAGTTCTTTAGCTTCATTAAATATCACTTCCTTTTTCCACACTCTATAGTCCAATCCAGTTGGCCTTCTCTCTGTGTGCCTTTCACATGGTATTCCATCTCCTATCTCTGTGCTTTTGTATTCCTTGTCCCTCCTGCCTGAAATGCCCTCCCTCACTACCTTGACTTCTTAGAATCCCTAGTTTCCTTTAAGGCTTAAACCTTCTACCTAACTGCTCTCTTTCCAGTTGCTTTTACCTCTCTCTTTTCAAATTATTGTATTCTATCTATCTATCTATCTATCTATCTATCTAAACTCTTTGAGGTGAGCCATTGTTTCAGTTTTGTCTTTGTATTCCCTGAGCCTAACAGAGATAGGTACTTAATAACTACTTGTTGATTGATTGACATGAAAATATTTATAAAACAAATAAATTAATGTTTGTATTTTAGAAAAATCACTTTAAAAATCTCTTCATTTCAAGATTCTTTTTAAAAATACACTTCTTGTGTGAATATCCTAAGTTAATCAGTTTGATAGGGGATAGGAGCTAGACCCAAGTAAGTATATAAATGTTGAAGATGTAATAAAATAGTGACTACATTTGATAAAATTAAGAAAGACTTTATAAAGCAATATGATAAACATGGATTGGCAAAGAAAGAAGGTGGAAGGCATTTTAAGCTTCAGACAGGGGGAATTGTGTGCACAAGAGTGCATGGGCTTCAAAAAAGTAAAATGCAACAGAGAATGATAAGCTAATCAGTTTACTGGAGCAGAGAAGACTAATATGAGATGAGTTTTAAAGAATAAGACCAAGTTTAGAGGTTGGTGATGGTGGTCAAGGATTTAGCGTTTCAAAAAATAAATAACATTACCATAAATTAGTTTGTTTTACTAATTTTTAAAAACAGATTTTATAGATTAAAAAAAAAAACCACATGCCTTTTTGTGTCTGTGTTCCTCTCCCTTTTCCCAAGAGGCTATATCTTTTTTTTTTTTAACCCTTATCTTCTGTCTTGGAATCAATACTGTATATTGGTTCCAGGCAGAAGAAGAGTGGTTAAGAACTAGGCAATGGGAGTTATAAGTGACTTGCCCAGGGTCACACAGGTAGAAAGTATCTGAGGCCAGATTTGAACCTAGGACTTCCCATCTCTAAGCTTGACTCTCAATCCACTTAGCCACCCAGCCCCTCACCCCAAGAGGCTATTTCTTATAACAAAGAATTAAAAAAAAGAAAAGTGGAGGGAAGATTTGAAAACTCATCAACACCTCAAAAAATATATATATATCATCATAAATTTTTATACAAGAGAGTACCATAATGAAAAGATGCTTGAGGAAGATTATTCTAGCTGCCTCCCAGATCAGATTTACAACTATTTCAAAGAGTTCAACCTACAATCTACACAAGAAAAATCAAGATGATAGACTATTGTTCTGACTTTGGTTTTGCCTTTGGAGGGACAACCCATCGAATTTTCATACATCAGTGTATATATTTCGTAAACAGACACTGCAAGTAGACAGTGGTCTGCAGTCAGAATTAAAATCAAGAGGAAGAAAGTGGGATAGATTACATTTTGGAAAGTTTTGCAGATTTCTCTCTGGAAACAAACCAAAAACCTAAATCGACACTATTGTCCTTCTAATAAACTTTATGTCTACAGTTATAGAGTACTATGAGTTCTAAAAAATTAAAGTTGTGACTCACCCAAAGGATAATGAAAAGACTTGGTATATGTTAGTCTGAAGCTGTAATATAGGGACTAAAAGGAAATAAGGAGGATGTAGGGAGAGAGGGTGAAGAGATTGTTCTTCCCCTCTCTTTTGGGGGGAAAGAGCCAAGTCTTGTCTCCTTGAAGAGGGAGTATATCTCCTTAGATAATGGTTCTGGGAGTTGGAGGACAAGAACTGAAAGCCTCAGTAAGATGACACAATGCCCCACTTTGAGGTCCAAGCTATTCTTGAGAGGCAAGATGAATTCTTTTGCCTCTGGTTTTCTCAGGGACACCAATTGCCAATTCCCTTCAAGACCTCAAGGCTACTCCACAGCCAAGGAGAGATGTTTATTCCTTGGGTCTGGTAGTTTTGGATCAACTGTGATCCAGAGGTTGACCCCCCTTTTTGGGGAGAGGTATGACCTTCCCCAAATCTTTAGTCCCCTTTACTATTATTAGAAATTGGCCCAGACCTAAATCTAAAGTAGCAGATAATTTATTTGGGTTCAAACAGGGAAGGAGTGGTAAAAGTATGAAGTAGGGAAAATAGGTGAACAGGAAGCTCTACAACTTGCCCACTTTGGCAAATTTACTCTCCAAAGTCTTGAGGTTCAAGGCTTCTCAGTCTTGATCCCCCTTCTTGCCAGTTATCAGTTGGTTGCTACTCTTAAGCTAACTAACTTGAACCAGGAGTCCAGGAACAGATAAGGGAGAGAGATATGGAGAGTTCGATCTTTGAAAGGGATCTCTGTGGACAGCTTTCTTCAAAGTCCCAGTCCACAATATCCACTGATGACTTTGATTGCTGTTATTGAGAGTTGAGTGAGAGGTATCCAGGGGTTCAGAAAGAAACAATTGATCTCCAGAGAGACACAGGCTTCTTTCCAGGCTAGGAGAACTGCCTCTCTGGCTCCCAGCTGGAAGTGTGTGAGTGACCAGTTGGAGTTCTCCAAGCTTCTGGTTCCCTCCTGGAACTTTCAGTTTTTTCTTCTTGCTCCTCCCTCACTCTCAGCAGCTGATCTCTGTTAGAAATTGCTCAAAGTGGATTATTTCTCCTACGTTACAAAGCATAGGATCTTAATATAGAACTGAAAGAAAATTTAAAGTCCATCTGTTTCGTCCTCATACAGGTAATAGTAAGCATCCAGAAATTTAAATAAATTGAAAATGGTCACATAGAAAATAGAAGAGCCAGGATTCAGATTCATATCCTGTGTCAAACCCAGCAATCTTTCTGATAGACCATGCTCTTCTTAAACCCAGAAGTTGCATGCAGAAAGTGGTAGAAAAGATATCATTAGAAAGATGATTGGAAAAGATTGTTGTGTGGGCTTTTGTATAGAGAATTGGCCTCAGAATTGGGAAGAATGGAGCTTAAGTCTACCTCAAACATGTATAGGCTGTTTGATTTTTTTTCTTCTCAGTGCCCCAGGAAACTCCAAGGCAGGCAATACAGAGAAGGTGCTTATATGTATTGATAAATGAAGGCCTCGTCAGTCAACTCAATACATTGATGAAATCATTGGTCTACCTGCCTATCTTCATGCCATCCTCAGTCCATTACTGGAAAAGGAGGTGTATCCAGAGTAATATGGGTAGCTCATATGCTGCACCGGTACCCCTATATATTAAACAAAAACCTAGAAGAGGTGGTTCTTAATCTTTTTTTTTGGGGGGGGGTCATGGGTCCCTTTGGGAGACTGGTGATGCCTGTGGATACCTTCTCAGAATAATATTTTTAAATGTGTAAAATAAAGTTCATTATTATCATATTGAAATATTTATTAGATTGGTGTTTTGTTTTTAAGTTCATAGACCTTTGGTTAAGGAAACCTGACCTATTAGAAGGCTTTTAGCATGTTTAGTGTATATCCTGCATGGGGTATTCATGAGAGAACATGGAGTAGAGTTAAAGAGAATGAGAAGAGATAAATGGATTGCAATTTTCACCACTGAAAGGAGTATCCACCTGTAGAAGATCATAGTATTGATGGATGGTATTCTGGCTGTCTCCTTTAGAAATGATTGAGTGAAGAAGGACTAGAAACAAGGAAGTCAATTAGTGGCTCAGGGGTTAAGATTGCTCTTGTCTGGTAAATGTTTTTTATTCTTTAAAATATAGGATCTCAATATTGCTTCCCAGGGATTGATGCAGCATATCATAATGGAAGTATCACAAAGCCATAGACTTGAATTGTAATCCACATTTCATTACTTACCTTGTGACCTTGGAAAAGTCACTTAACTTCTAGCCTCAGTTGTTTCATCTATAAAATGAAGATAATAATACCTTACCAGCTTTGAGATTTATAATTTTGTAATTGTGAAGAAAAACCTAGAATTCTTATTAGTTCTTAAGTATACCTTTGCCTTCTAACTTTATGTATATGCCAATTTTAGATGGTGTAGGTCATATCTATTAAATTTCATTTTCTAATGTTAATAGTAATATTAGTTTAGTGTAAGAATAAAGATAGAAATAATAGTCTAATGTAAACTTAGAGTTTTTACAAAGCTGTTGTTGAAAATAAGAAATGTTAAAGGTCATCATCCTTGAAAATTCCAAATATCATTTAGCACAATTTATGGTAACTCATGTTTTTTTTTTAATATTTCCTATTTTATACACACAACTATCAGATAATTGAACATGATTAAATAATAGCAAGATATTAAGTTTATCTTCCGGACAAAGATGTCCTCTTTTTAAAATCTGTATTGTGGCAAACTATAGAGAGAAATGAAGCATGTTAAACAACTCAATAAAGGGCAGAATATTTTGTAAACCTCTAAGGCAATAATAACATTAGCATAGTGGAAAGTTTTCCAAGTTTTCCTGGACCATTTGATACTGAGAATACTCTAAGATATATCTACTAGTATTTTAACTTCTTTTTAGTTAGGGTTTTAAATACTAGAAGCAGCTCTGTGGGGGCTTTTTGTTATTGTTTTCCTTCTGTTTTAGTTGTTTCTTGGCCCCTTTGTGTTTTTGATCCATCTGGAAAGATGAAGAGGCAGCTGCTATGGTAACGATGCATTTTGGTTAATGAAGAGCAGAGTAACTAAACACATAAAACACATGCAAACTGTCACAGAGTTAGTTACTGTCACTGCCCCCAAGGTTGTTGCTAAACTTTCTTTTCTTTTTTCCTTTCCCTACCCTCTAAAAAGGTTAATTTTACTAAAGTGTTTTGTTTTCTTGCTTTCTTGATATTAAAATGCTACCATGGGCCATGCCCCTTTTCTGCTTACTTTGCAGAATTGTTCACCCTGTGTTACGTTACGTTAGTGGTGCATAGAGAAAGAGGGTTGATTAATTGGACAAAGATGTAATTTTTCTTCAAGCAAATACTCAGTGATACAAAAAAATTTTGATTAAATATTTAATTTTTTGGACTAGGCCATCTTTTGTTCTCATTTTCCTCTCTTTTCATCATCCTTCCTTCTCTCTCTTTCCTTTAATTTCATTTTCCCCCAATCCCTTCCTCCTTTCCTTCCTTTGCTATTAATGACCTTTCGGACTTTCTTGGGGACAGGGTGGAGTAGACCAATTAGTAGTAGTAGTTTCTTGAAGATATTTCTGTCCTGAAGGCCAGCTGTAACTGTATTGACACAATTCAGCAACGCCTTTAAAGTTCCTATAATCTGTGCCATCCTGTCTCATACTGTCCCATCTCATAGTTGTCCTCTCTCTGCAGTGCTCTATGCCCAGGTCTCTGTGGCTGGGCTGCTCCAGCCTGGCGGACAGCATGCCTTCGCTGCGATGCCTGTATAACCCAGGGACTGGCGCACTCACAGCTTTCCAGGTACTTTCTCTGTCTCTGTGGGGGGGACGGGGGGATGTACACGGGTGTGAGTGTGCCTGTCTCTTTTTTCACACTCTTTACTGACATTCATTTTATTCTTCTTCATATCTTAGGTATTTCTCATGTCATGTGATATGCTTCTTTAATGATCTTTTCATGTAGATCCAGATTTTTACAGTCTAAAACATTTTCATTCCATTGATTAAATATGATTGATTTGCCAAAATTGACATTGACTTGGCTATTGGTTCTTAGATCTGTAAGAGACTGAACTTTAAGATGTGTCTTAGCAAATAACTTCAATGTATAATGTTTTCTCTGAATCTACATCAAGCCAATTTTTAGAAGTTATCCATTAATTATATGAAATTGACTGAATAACTATCTTTTTCTTATGAACATTCAGGGTATATAGTGTATTGAACCTTCTGGTTATTATATTATTACTATGCATTCCTATTTAAGACCACATTAATTATGCTTTTAGTTAATAGTACTGGTTTTGTGGTTACAAGGCCTAAAAGTCCATTAATATGGTCTGGAACTTAAAACAATGTAGGTGGACTAATAGTGGTCTTAATGCTAAAGGAGGAATTCCTTTGAGGTTTCCTCATCATTAAGCCCATGGCAAGTTGATGTGTAAGAAAATTGAAGAGTAAGAGTAGAGAGAAAGAGGCAGATAGGTCAGTTTTATTTTGATAACTGATGTTTAAGATGCATGTACACAGTTGAGGTGAGAGTGACATTTAGTTGGTATTCTTGGCAAATAAAACTATAATTTTTACACTCCAAGTTTTGGAGAATTTTTAGACAGCATTTCATTATAATATGGTAATTGTTGACATCTTAACCCATGTATGGCATAATTGATCTTAAAGAACTTTCTAAGTAAGATAGCAGTATATGAAAATATATTATATCTAAACTTCAGATATAGTGAAGAAGTCAACATTGTGAATGAGAGATTTTGCATTGTTATGCTGTCTATGTAAATACTAATAATTGTTGCTCTTTAATTGTGCTATTTTAGTGATGATAATTTTGCAAGGTTCTGTTTGTAATCATTTAATGTTGAAATAAATACTAACATTTGTTGTTGTTGTTTTAGTCCTAGACTTGTGATTTCATTGGGGTAGGGAGCTCCTGGTGTGGAAACCCCCAAATACCTATAAAGTAGTCAGTCTGCAACTGGTTATCTTAGAGAAGCTGCCTGAGGCATTGAGAGGTTTAGTACCACATACTGTCAGAGGCAGAATTTGAACCCAGGTTTCCCTGAGGCCACAGCTAGTCTAATCTACTTTTCAGTATTCAGTTTCAAGCTAAGCAACCTTTCAATATTAAATTTAACTAGCTTCATAAGTGATTCCTAGATTTTAAACTATATAGATTCATATAATCATGAGATGTTCTTAAAATGTTTTGAACATGGAATAATATGCCTTTATTTGGGTACCATATTACAGATGTCAAAGTATTTTAACATGCATGGTTTTATTTTCATTACAATTGAGGTATTGTTATTCCTGTTTTTAATAAGAAGCTGAGCCACAAAAAGGTTAAATGATTTGCCCAAGGCCATGTATCTAGTTGATGATGGAGCTGAGCCCAGAACTCTGCTCTAAACAAATATCTTTGATACAGAACACCATGGATATTTAATTTACACAAACTTTCAGTGTGGTGCTCACCAATAGTATCCTCCTCTACATCCTTAAGACCATCAAATACCATCCCCAAGAATAATCATTCTATGACTCATATTTAGCTTGAATATAGACTAAACTTTTTACATTTTCCCAAATAAATTTAGCCTCTGTGTGCCATGTGTTGTATATACTTGGTGGTTTTCGTTTGCTTGTTTATTTTTTAATGTATGCCTGCCTATTTTTTTCCCTTTTTCCTCTCAGCTCTTATTTTAGGGATGTGACCTCTATTTGGACCTATATAGTATCTCCCCTCAGCACCAGGTTTAATGTTGTACACATAGTAAATATTCAATAAATATTTGATTGATTCATATAACCATGTTATTGAATCATTAAAGATAATCATATCTAATTAAAAAAATGAAAATTGCCAGAGGCAAAAACCAACGTAAATTAGAATTTAACTTAAATATACTAAGGTACTCTTTAAGTAAAAATTTAGGTCTTAAATGGTTATATATAGGTGAATAGGAAAGAACACTGAATACATTCAGCAGTATTGCTAGCGTCCCATTTCTAGTGTGTCTTAACAAGTTACTGGGTACCCATAGAATATATAATATTTACTAGCACAGAAGTATGAACTTAACTAAATATTTTGTGAGAAAAGATTGGTTTAGAGGCTGTGCTGTTAAGTTGAAATATGAATCATCTTTTTTCCCCTCAGTAAAGGGGACTTCATAAGAAGTTTAGTTTGATTGGAATCAGGGTACTTATTGCTTGAGATATAGAACAAGAGACAGAATGCCATAGGTAGAATGGGGCCTGGGAAACTTTTCTTGGTGTTTCTGGTTTGACAAAATTTCAGCCTGTGGATAGTGCCAAATACATAGTGAGTGTTCAATAAAAAATGTTAAGTGAGGGGGCAGCTAGGTAGCTCAGTGTATTTAGAGACAGGAGGTCCTAGGTTCAAATCTGGCCTCAGGCACTTCCCAGTGTGTGACCCTAGGCAAGTCACTTGACCTCCATTGCCTAGCCCTTACCACTCTTCTGCCTTGGAACTAATACTTAGTATTGATTCTAAGATGGAAGGTAAGGGTTTAAAAAAAAAAAAAGAGTTAATTCATTCATTTTCTAGTAAATGCTACTTTCATGTTAGAAAATATTTTTCTTAAAATTTTAGAGAACTCTTTGTATCACCGCTATTTCTTTTGGTGATGATGAATTAGAAACTATGTAGGAGAAATAGAAAAATATGTTTGAAATAATAATTTGCACTTTAAAAATATATATATGTGTATATAATATAGATATTTGAGGCTAGTGTTTCATAGTAGAACAAATTTTTTTGCATTCATTTTCCTTCTTTTAGGAAGCAGGGAGCATCCTGAGAAGATTTTCAAAACTCTTTCACTTATGGCAGTAGAAAAGGTACCATTTGAGAGAACATTTAATCATTGTCAGTTTGTCTGGTTATGTATATCCAGAAACCCAGACAGGAATGACAAGATTAGGATATTAATTGCTGAATTAATGACATTTTAGTGAACATTCTGATAAATAACTCGCAGATTATTTGGTTGGGTCCAATGTAGGCATGCTTTCATTTTCTTTTATGCAAAATGTTCTATGCAAAATCTGTGGCTTAGTTATTTTTTGTTTCAGATTGTGTTTTAGATAAAGTATTGTTTTTCTCTCCCCAGCAACTGATGATGATTTCATCATCAGGGGCTGCTGAGTGGCTCAGTGGATTGAGAGTTAGACCTAGACACGGGAGGTCCTAGGTTCAAATTTGACCTAACTGTGTGATCCTGGGCAAGTCACTTGACCCCCATTGCCTAGCCTTTACAATGCTTCTGCTTTAGAACCAGGATGTAGTATCAATTCTAAGAAGGAAGGTATAGGTTTAAAAAAGTGAAGAGAAAAAAGGCATTAGGAAATAAGCAACTAGAAAAGGTGGAATAGCTGAGGAATTAAAAAGAAATAGCATTTTTCTTTGAAAGATGAAATTTCAGAAGAATTTAATTATAACAATAAGGATATGAGTAGATATGATATTTTAGGTGGTATGAGTTGGCAGTAAATTTCAATAGACTCTTGGACTATAGGAAACATTTGCTGTTTCCTATAGCTTTAGTTATCCAACAGAGTTCAGAATTGTTAGGGAAGAGATGAATTCAGGGGAGGAAGCATACTTTAAAATGCTGGCAAATATACACAGTCTTCCTTCCTAAGCATAAAGTGAAATGTTGAATCAGCAGTGCTTTGAAAACTCAACATTGTTATGCTTGAGATGAAGGACATAAAAATACCAAGAATTACTTTTGGAATTTTTGTTGTTTTAGAATGGAGTAGTAGCAGAGAAATGATTAAGGTAAGGGTTAAAATCTTTTTATATTGTTATAGTGAAGATTATTTTGGCAAAAAGATTTGCCAAGCATAGCTTGATCATAATCAGTAAAACTCATTTTCAAGGTAGTAAAATAATGTTGTCCAGTCCCATGGAGTTTGTTAGGATTTGACCATATATGTAGTCTCTTTAGACAAGGACCCTTGTGGCTTCATATTGACTTAGAAATTTTCTTTCTTGTATTTCTCATTTATGTTTTAATCTTTTGGGGGCTGAAGTAAAAATTATATGCCTGATCATGGCTTTCAGGTAGTCCAATGATTCTCAATTATCTCTCCTGGATCATTTTCTGGATCAGTTGTTTTTTTAGAGGTATTTCATATTTTCTCCCATTTTTTCATTCTTTTGATTTGATTTTATTGTTTGCTGATGTCTCATGGAGTCGTTATCTACCATTTGCTCAATTCTAATCTTTAGGGAGTTATTTTCTTCCTTGAACTGTTGTTCTTCCTTGTCCATTTTACTAATTCTACTTTTTAAGAAGTTGTTTTCTTCATTGAACATATATATATATTTAAACCAAACTTTAAGACTCTCATTTATTTCCCCTAATTTTTCTTCTCCCTCTCTTACAATTTTATTTTTTAAACTCTTTTTTTTTAAACTCTTCCAGGAGTTCTTTTTGGACTTGACATCCTTTCACACTTTCCTTTGAGACTTCACATGTTTCCACTTTGGCATTGTCCTCTTCTGAGTTTATATTTTGCTCTTCCCTGTCATAGATGTAACTTCTTATGGTCAGGTTTTTTTTTTTCCTTTGTCTTTTGATAATTTTTCCAGACTTTTTCCTGACCTTTCCTATATATTGAAGTTCAGCTCTGTTCTTGGAGTGGAATACTATCCCAGTTCCCCCAGCTGCTACAAGTGCTGGATTAAGCTGGATTCCACTCTCCCCACTGCCAATTCCTCTGGTTGCTGAGTATGCTGAACTGCTTTCCCCTCTTACTCCAGTGATAAAGAGTTTTTCCAGCTGTCTTACATTATCTCAGGCTGAAACACTGTTTTACCCTATCTTTTGTTGGTTCTGCCTCTTGAGAATTCATTTTGAGGTGGGTTTTTTGTTTCTTGCTTTTTTTGGTGGTTATTGGAGGTGGGTTTTGGTGAACTTGGAGCCTTTTCTACTCTGCCACTGAAAGTTTTTGACCAGAATTTGTACTAACCTCAACTTGAAGCCTCAAATTTGTTGATATGCACAAAAGAACACTGGGAGAAAAAAGTGTTAGTGGTACTTTGTGTATAGATGCAGTTGTCTATTCTCACAAATAGATGATGATAATGAAATACTGTTCCAGAGGTTATAAGTTGACAGGGATGGGAGACAAACTTAATAACATCACATAAAGATATTGGCCAACACTAGTAGTTTTTGCATGTGCGCACACATGCTCATTTATATATCTTTAAACTGATTCCTTCATTCCTTTGTATTTTTGTGCATAGGAGCTACATAATGTTGCATCCTATAGCTGAAAATTATTCTGGTGTGTTATTTGAGATTGAGTCTAAAAGAAAGCATATACTTGAAAGATAATCTTATTTTTTGTTCATGATCTTATATTTCCTGATTTATTTGAAATTCAATCCTCAGAAGTGTGGTGGGAGTTGACAGGGGCCAGGGACTGCATAATTTGAAGGCAATGGAAAGAGCCCCTTTCCTTTGGCATCCAAAGACCTAGGGTGGTACAGTCCTGGCTCGTCTTGGAACTCTGTGATATTACACAAATCAAGCAATCTCTCTAAGCCTTAGTTTTCTATTCAGTAGAGTGAAGGTGGTAGTGCCTTCCTCTGCTGTCTTGTAGAATTGTAAGGATAAAACTTCAGTATGTCAGGGATAGTAGGTACTGACTCCACTGAAGCAGATCAAAATTTCTCTGAGCCATAGCAAACAGTCCTCATGAACTTCATTACCTAGTGACCAACTTGTGGTGATGTCTAGTCTCTATGGAGGAAGAGCTGAGAAGAGATCAAAGGGAGGGAGTGGGCCAGGGGCAAGAGTACTGAGGAGATATGAATTTCAGAGTTAATGTGATCTTATAGGAAGAGGAGTTTCTGAAGATAGTGATGAGGTCCAGGAGAGCAAGCAGATGGGAAATTATAAAGTGATTGGCTTGGGCCTGTTTCTTAAATAGAGGATCTGAGAGGAGCTCTCCCATGTTCACCCCCTATCTTTTCCAATCAGAGAGAGAGGGGGTGTTTTTAGGACTCAGCAAAATTTATACTTGACCGATATAGCCTTTGAGAACCTATGATCCTTTCACTTGGATTATTATAATAGCCTTTTGGTTGCTTTCTCTAAGAATAATTATGATCATGATGATGAAAATAATAACTAATATTTATATAATGCCTATTGTATACCAGATACACAATAAGTTTTACAAATATTATCTCATTTGATTCTCACAACAATGTTGGGAGACAGGTGCTATTATTATCATTCCCATTTTATAGTTGAGGAAACTGATACAGATGGGTTAAATGACTTACCCAAGGTCACACAGCTAGTACATGTCTGAAGCAGATTTGAATTCTGATCTTAACTTCAGGTACAGTGTTCTATCTAATTTGTTCCCTAGCTTCCTTATACTTCTTTTCACTCAAATCCTTCTTCTGCTCCTCTGTTAAAGTGAGTTTCCTATGGCATAGGTCTAACCACATCACCCCTCAGTCTACTCCACTGGTTCTCTGTTACTTCCAAGACCAGATGTAAAATCCTGGCAGGCTTTTAAAGTCTTTCACAATTTGTACTCTTCCTATCTTTCTCATTTTCTTCCACATACTCTACTTAGTCTTACTTCATCATCATCTTTCCTGTTACTTGCACAATATACTTCATCTCTGGAGTTACCTGCCTTTTCCCTTTCTGTTTCCTATGCCTGGAATGTTTTCTCTCCTTCCCTTTACTTCCTGGTTTTCTTAGCTTCCTTCTAGACTTAGCTTAAATTCTGCCTTCTTCAAGAGGCCTTTCCCAAAAGCCTCAACTCTATTAGAGCCTTTCCTCTTGAAGATTACTTTCCATTTACACTGTCACATATCTTGTATAGACATTAATATGTTATCTCCTCTATTAGAATGTAAGTTTCTGGAAGGCAGAGCCAGATTGTGTTTTTGCCTTTCTTTTTTGTTCCCAGGCTTTAACACAGAGCTGGGCACCTGTAAATGTTATTAAATGCTGGATGATTGACTTTACAGAATTGCTTTGAGAATTAAGTGAGGTAGCATATGCTTAAGCAGTTTATAAATTTTAAAGCCCATATATGTCAACTCTTTATAGTTTTATAGATGAAAACATAACATTATAAAATGCCTATAGTTTTCTGGTAAAAGGACAGTTATTAGAGTGTCTTTTCTTGCCCTTTTGCCATCCTGTGTGAAGAATAGTGTATTTCTAGCTAATGCAGCTATGACAGTAAGTATATTTCCAAACAGCTGCTGTCTTCTCAGTGACCTGTATCTTGGGTCCCCTGCTTTGGCATATTCTTATATACTGAGATATATAACTATTTGTAAAGAGTCAGTATAGTACGGTGGAAGGTGTGCTGGCCTCGGAGTCGGGAGAGCTAGATTATATCCTGACTCTTGACACCTTACTAGTTGTGTAACTGGGCAAATTGCTTCCTTTCTGAGCCTCAGTGTACTCATTTGTTAAGTAGGGATAATAGTACACCATTTATATTAAACAGTGGCTATGAGGAATGCACTCCATAAAATCTAACTTGTTATATATATATATATATATGTACATATATATATATAGTTAACAATTAGGAAATACTCAAGTTCTTTTTTTCTTATGGTGGTACTAATTAGTTCTGAAATGGCCCTTTCTCTTGTCCTTTTCCCTTATGACCAATTTATGTGCTTTGTAAGATGACTCCCTGGGACTGAGATGTGCAGTACATGGTTCTGGAATAAAGCTTCTCTTAGCACCTTATTCTTACTATTTTTATTCAAATTCCAATTTCCTAGCACTTGTCATAAAAATCCTTTGAGCTTTTTGTTCTTAACCAAGTAACTATAGATTATTTCTTCATTTAGCATTCATTTATCAAATATTTAAGTCATGTTTACTATGGCTAGGTACCATAGGTGGATACAGGGACTGATGTGGTATAGTCCCTATCCTTATTGAGGCTTATATTCTAGTAAATGGTCTGCAAGGCTTTGTATCCAAAGGCAATAAGAATGGAGAGCTTCCCTGGAAGTTCCTAGAGTAGTCAAAAAGTCCCAGATAGGGATCTCAGGCATGGGGAAGAAGGGAGTGACCATCCCAAGATGCACAGGCCCAGGGCTCTTAACACGTATTCTGCCCTGAGATGCCACAAAACACCTTGAAGCTCCAGTACTCAAAGATCCAAGGAACCTAACCCTGGGAGATAGAGCTTTACAAATATTATTTCATTTAGTTCTCACAACAATCTTGGATTTATGACAACTCATTTGACCTGAGTTGGGAATAAGCAAAGGTAACCCCGGTCCCCACCCAGAAGCAAAGCAGATGGTAGAATCTGGCTCTGAAATAGTTCCAATTAAGGAAATAGATAAATCAAAAAGTCTGGCCTGTATTAAAAAAAAGAGAGAACCAGAGATATCCCCCAAAAGGAGGAAGAACTCCATAACAATTCCAAACAAAGATTTAAAGGAAAAAATGGATTTTCCACAAAGACTACATGAATACTCAGAAAAAATTAAGGAAGAGATGCTCTGGAGAAAAGGATTGGAAGGAGAATAAATAGGCTAGAAGAGAGTGTATTAAACTGTACTCAAGTACTGAACTCCCAGAAAACTAGAATAGATCAAACAGAAATCAGTGACTCCATAAATTGTAAGAGGTGGAGTATTGTAAGGGACATTAGCAAAGCCAGTTAGTTTGGCTTTACTATAGAACAGTGATGGCGAACCTTTTAGAGATTGGGTGCTATGGCCTGCCCACACCAGACCACACCCTGCCCCCCCCCCACCACCACCACCACCAAGTACTGGGTGTGCCCTACCCCACACTCCTTACCCTACATGGGAAGGAGAAAGCGCTCCCATTGGGCTGCTGGACCGTGGGGCAGGGGTGTATGAAAAAAATGTCATCCGGCACAGTGGAGAGGGGGAGGAAAACAGCTGCTCCCAAGTCCCTCTGCCTTTCTAGTAACAAACTTGGAACGGTGGTGGAAGGGGAGTGTGTGGCATGTGTCTACAGAAAGTGCTCTGCATGCCATAGATTTGCCATCATTGCTATAGAGCATGTAAAAGAGAAGAATATGGATTTAGTCTGGAAAGGTAATATGGGACCAGGTTTTGAAAGCTTTAAATGCCAAATAGAGGAGTTTCTATTTTATTTTATTCTGGAGATAGTAGGAGGCCACTGGAACTTATTTAGTAGAGGGATAGGGGTGACATGATTGGACTCCATTTAAAGAAAAAACACTTTGGCAGCTATGTGGAGGATGGATTAGAGAAGAGAAAGGTTTATGGCTGACCAACCAGAATGCTATTTCAGGAAAGAGATACTAAGGACTTGTTTTTAGGTACTAGCAGTGGGAATAGAGAGGAGATAGAGCAACACATGCTATAAAGTACAAACCACAATATTTAAATAATAGAATATAAATTCTTTGGAGAGTAGGGATTATTTCATTTTTTTTGGATTTGGTCCCCATGACCTAGCACAGTGACTGGCACATAATAGTTTCTGTTGTTGTTCAGTTGTTTTCCAATTGCATCTGACTCTTTGTAACTCCATTTGGGGTTTTCTTGGCAAAGGTACTAGAGGGGGTTGCCATTTCTTCTTCCAGCTTATTTTACAGATGAGGAAACTAAGACAAACAAGATTAAGTGACTTGCCCAGATTTGCACATCTATTTAGTGTCTGGGGCCAGATTTGAACTCAGGAAAACTCCTCACTCCAGACCCAGTACTCTATCCGCTGTATTAAATAAATGCTTATTGATGTTTGGAGATTGGATATTGAAAGTAAACAATAAAGAAGAGTCAAAGATGACACTAAATTTTTGATACTACGTGTCCAAAGGCATGCATGGTAATGAAAATGATAGAAATAGTCAAGTCAGGTAGTAAATTTGATTATAAGGAGAAAACAATGAATTTTTAGGGACTTATTAAATTTGAGTTGCCAAAGTGACATTACCAAAGCCTGACCATCTTTTTCCCCTACTCTGTAAGCTTCAGTGATTCCATATTTCCTCTAGAGTCAAATACTAATAGTTCTTTGTCATTTAAAGCTAGTTACAACTTGACTTTCCACTCTTAGTATATTTAATGTTACTCTCCATGTACTCTACAACCCAGCCAACTGGTGGTCTTCCACATAATATTCCATTTCCTGTCTTCAACTCTGTATGGGATGCTAAGACCCCATGTCTAGAATGTACTCAGCCCTTAACCTCCCCTCTTCGCGTGCCTAATTTTCTTCACATTTCAGCTGAAACATCACCTTTTATAGTGTATCCATCCATTACCTTGTATTTATTTTGCTTTTTTATGATGAACAAAAACCTAATTTTGTCTTGTATTTTTTGTGGAAAACTTGCATATTACTTATGGATGTTCCCTTTCAGACCCCATCTTTATGTACATATTGTTTCTTCTAAAGTTCTATGAGTTAGAAACCTTTTTCATTTTTTGTATTCCCACTGCCTAGTATAGTGTTTGGCATTATTAGGCATTTACTACATGCTTACTGATTGATTAATAAAACATCATGTTGGAGGTACCTGGGAGACAGTTTAATGAAGGTCAGGCCAGGCCAGTATGCATTAAATTCAGATCTTATGTTTTGTAAAATCATATAGGGAAATGTTCTTACCTCCTAGACAAATTTTAGGCGAGTTTCAGACTTTTGTCTGACTAGAAGGGAGAATCTGCCCTTATCTTATATTTTTCTCATTTTCAGAAATTATATTGCTATATTGACAACCAGCCTTTCAGGAAAGATAGAAAAGTAAATGTTTATAATTGTGATTATTATTGTCTTTTACTGTGCATGGATCCACAATCACTGAATGTGTTTATTTAAGTAATACAAAATTTCAGTTTAACATATATATTAAGTATCTATTGTGTATAATACTTGGTTTTGAGGATACAGAGATTAATCAACACAGTCTCTACCTTCAAGGCAATTAATTCTTTTAGGAAGTGTAAGATGAGTATACAGATAACTATAATACAAATTACATAACTACATATGAAAAGTCAAAGTCATTATGAAACAATTAAGGAGGAAAAGATCACTTGTACCTGATAGAATCAGGGTAGGCTTCATAGTGGACAGTGGAGATAGCACCAGAATTATTCATGAAAAAAAAGAAAGATTTCTACAGGCAAAATTATGGGAGAAGTATGTAGTTTATAGGTGTTCATTGGTGGATCATTTATTTTTGACTTTAAAAAAATAAAATGTTTCACTGATGGCTTGGTGAGGTCCTTTGAGGAGAATTGGTAAAATGGGTACAGGAAACCAACAGCTTGCAAATAACAGTACTTGACCAAAATCTGTTTTGTATTCCCTACTCTGATTCTATTCCAGTAGTTCAGGAAATGTGCCTGTGGACTATTTACAGTAAGATTATAAACTGAATCATAATTTCAGTCAATAGAAGCCAGAGCATGTGGCTCCCGCACCCCAGCTGGTAGTAAGCTCTCCCCAGGTTTATGAATGTAGTTAGATGGCCCCCAACTGTTTACAAGACAGCAGAGGTGAGCTCTTTGATTGACAAGTCAGAAATGCATTAGATCATTCTCTCTGCCAGTTTCTGGTTCACGCTGTTAAAAATGTCAGCCTCCAAGTTTGAATGGCAGCCCGAGGGCCTTAGAAGCTTTTTGTTTTCTGAGATGGAAACACAAATTGGATGTGTGCCTGAGCGCTTCATCCTGGGCTGTAATTTCATCTTTTAGCTAAGAACCACAAGGTACATGAGCAAAGCACCCTGTAAACAATAATACTGGGGAAAAAAAATAAACAAGGTCGTGTTTCTGGTACGTTGATCTGCTGGTGTCCTGACCTCTATCACGTTGAACATCTCCACTCTGATTGCTGTTCCCTTTGGCATTACAATGAGAGGAAGAGAGACTGACATAGGAGGAAGAGATTTAAAGTTGCAGCGTCGTTGCACATTCCTTGTATTGGCTATGAAATATTGAAGTGCCAGAATGTGACACTTGGTTTTTTAAGCAACCTTCTTGTTTGAGGTGTTTGCAAGCTCGCTCCTTCTTCCTCTCTTTGTCTGCTTTCATTGATGGGGTTGGAAGTAGTTGCCTTAAATGTATGAAAAGGGTCACTGTTAAAGAGGAGTGGTAGTGATGGAACCAGATCAGCCTGGCAGTGAGGGGAGCATATGCGTAGTCATTGTGAGCAAAGTGAACAGGAAGGTAGGCTAGGGCAGTCGGGATCCAAGTTCATAGAAGAGTCTGTACTCTGGGATAAGGAAAAGTCCACAAAAGAGAGGTGGAACCTAGGTCTAGTGCCTTAATTTTGCAGGTCAGCATGACAGGTTCCAGTTAAACAGGACATATAAGACAGTGTTGAGAATCACATAAAAATATATTTGGAGACTATTCATTTCTGTAATCTTATTATGGCCTTGACATTTGGCTGGTTGTATAGAGTTCTTTAACTATACTTTAGCATTAAAAATATTTTAAGTTTTATTAAGTGGGTTAAGGACCAGGCACTAGGGAGAATCAATTTGGTTGCCGTATTTGTTCATTTTATTGATATGCTTATGGTAAATCTCAGGAGGAAATACTAAACAAAAATTTCACTGAAAAGTATTGAGGAAAAATATTTTCTACTAATATTTTAATGGCAGAATGCTATTGGTAGGTTGATAAACTCATCCAAAATATTTTTTGCTGTCTTAGTAGTGTTTTGTTGTTTCCCAGATCAGTGATTTCTCTCAGGTAAGGTGCTCCTTCTAACACTGCAGATAGGCACTTTCTCTGCAACTTCGTTTTAGAGACTTGTCTAGGGCATTGAGAAGTTGAGTGATTTGCCCAGAATTATGCTGCCAATATGTATAAGAGAGAGTTCTGAGTCAACATTGTGTCAACACACTAGCTCCTCATTCTTTATTTTAAATTCAAACTGTTCCTTAGTGGATGCCTTGTATATGACACTTGAAGTCAGAATAACTTCTTTTGACTGTTTTGAATCACTGAAAAATGGGAATATGTGGTAAAAATAAAAAAGTATTTAAATTAGCATTTACAAAAAAATTTTAAGGGCAATTACACATTTAGCTTAACCCTCAGTTAATATGATAGAAATGAAATGTTTCTTATTTATTATGGCAAAATAAATTGAAAAATATGATCATCTTTGGTATTACACTGTTGGAACTATTTAGGAACTATTTAGTTCCTATAAAGTTGCCTGAGACTCATAAAGCTTAAGTAACTTGACTAAGATAATACATCTAATAAGTGTCAGTAGAGGGATTTAAATCTTCCTGACTCCAAGTGCAGAAATGTCTATATTAGGCCATCTCTAAGGCCATACGAGATTCATAATAATTTTTCATGATATTAATGTGTATGTGATATATGATTTAATGTTTACAAAGTGCTTTATGTGCCTTCTTGTTTGGTCTTTATAATAACCTCATATAGCAGGCAGTAGAAATAATACTATTTTATGTATGAGGAAACTATGGTTCAGAAAGACTAAGTGATTTTCCATTGGTATAAGAAGGTCATAGGATTATCAAATTTAGAACTGGAAGAGTCTTTGAAGCTCATCTGGCCCAGGTTCCTCTGATAGATAAGGAGATTATAGCCCAGACGTAGTTAAATAGCTTTATTTAGGCTCTATTGGTAGACTTCAAACCCAGGCCATCCCAGAGGACATTAGAACCTTAGTCCTTGAACCCAGGTCTTTTAATTCCATGTCTAGTGCTTTCCATTAAAAAAGGAAAAGGGGAAAGACTTGACAAAGGTAGGTGCTCCTGTCCTATGCAAACTGAGGTCTTCATGGACTAGAGAGAACGGAATTCACTTAGTTGTATTTGGTTTCCATTAAATATTAAACTATATTTTTAAAACAAAACAAAATGAAATGGATAGTGAAGTTGATTTTACATATAGTTTTGGACCCTACTGCCTAATCTCATTAGATAGCATTCATCTTCTGGCATTGTGTAATCCAGCCAAATTGGCCTTTCTTCTGTTTATCTCTCATAACACTTCATCCCCACCTCCATGCTTTTACTCTGGCCATCCCCACCATTGCCTGGGATGTACCTCCTCTTTACCTTTGCCCCATAGAGTCTCTTGCTTAAAGAAGTAGTTCAAACACTGTCTTCTATTTGACACCTCATTCCCCTAGTAAAGATGAATTTAGAGTTGTGACTTTAAATCTATATTTAAATGGTTGCCAAATAAAATTCCCAAGGTAGTCTGGAAATTTATGGTAATTTAATTAATATAGAGGGAAGGAATTTAAGGAGAAGAGAGAGGGAGAGGAAAAAGTTAATTTAAACTGCTCTGGCTCAGGCTGAGCCAGGCAGGAGTTAAAGGCCTTGGCCAAAGGGGCCTCCCTGAGCCCAAGGGAAAAGGAAGTCAGTCTTATCACTCACCACAAGACCGTCTCAAGGAAGCTGTCTGAGTGAGCTCCTCCAGGCTGAGTTCCAGGATTGAACTGGCCCAGGCTGCTCACAGGAAGTGATCAGCCAGATCCAACTTTCCGGGGAAAGAGTTTTGGGGAGACCAAAAAATCCCAAATATATAGACCTTTCACCCATGTGTCTCCACCTCTAAATTTTCACACCTACCAATCACATCAAAGGCTTTCTCCAGGACTGCCCATACTTTTAGTTCTCACCTTCTTTGATTAGTTTATATCTTTTGAGCTACTTCACACTTCTTTGTTAAGTTCACCTTTTGTTAGTTTTTTGTGATTAATTTAACCTTTATAGTTACTTAACACCTTTTTGTATTAAGGTCTAAAAATAGACTTAGCTTAAAGTTCTAGCTTCACTATAAGGTGAGAACTGAGTACCTTCATTGTTCAATTAGGAGATTACAACTTTATCTTCCCCTAAAGTATGTCTAAGTGGGGTGGAGTAATGTAAAGTACTACAAGACATTCCTGATTCTGTTAAAGAGAGTGTCTTCATTGTTACAATCAGGAAATAGCTAAATCAAATCTTCTAAAGTATGGTCTGAGTAGGATGGAGTAATTTTAAAATTCACACCCTCCATCCCATACTATTTTGTCTTTAACTACTTTGTACATATACATATTTATATATCTATTAATTCTATATTTACACACACATGTATATGTATGTGGTGTGTGTTTGTGTGTATACTTGTTTTCCCCCATTGACTTATAAACTCATTACAAGTAGGGTTTGTTTATTCTTTGTGTCCCTGGCACACAGTAAGCAGGCACTTAATATTTATTGAATAATAGATTTTCATAAATTGAATTCCAATTGACTGATTTTTCCCCCTTTTTTGGTAGAATAGCTTGTACAAACACCTAAGAAGTTTAAAAAATAGTGAGGTTTATATTTTTGTGGAAACTCATCAGTCACTCAAAGAAATAGTATAAAGCCAGATTTTTGGTACGTACCTGTAATCCCTGCTCTGGGGAAGCAGATCCTGTTAGATCTCTTGATCTTGGGAGTTGCTGTATTAGAGCTAAATAAAGTCATTTGAGTGTTCACATTGTTTAGCACCAATATGATGAGTCCCCTGCATGTAAGGACATCAGAGTATCCAAAGACCGACAAAACCAATCCAGGTTGGGAAAATGGAGAAGGCCAAAGTTTCCACACTGTTCAGTATTAGTGAGATCAAAGAATAACTACACTGCCAGTCTAGGTGAGATAGACTCTGTCAAGCAGGTGATCAAGGAAGAGTACAAAAATGGAGCCACCAAAGTGATTTTCCTGAAGTTCAGGTCTAACCATGTCACCTCCCTAACCATTGTGATACCATAACACCATTAAACTTCAGTGGCTCTCTTTCACCTCCAAGATCAAATACAAAGTGCTTTGTTTGGCCTTCAAAGCTCCCTTCTGTCTTTCCAGTCTTCTTACACTGTAACTCCCTACCATTTATTTTTCGATTCAGTGGTTTCCTGGCTGTTCACTGAACTAAAACATTCCATCTCTGCTCTCAGAATTTTCTTTATCTGTTCCACCAGCCTGCAAGGCTTAATTATTTCTTATTTATCCTATATATAGCTTGCATTGTATATACTTGTTTACATGTTAACTCATTAGATTATAAGCTCCTTGAGGTCAAGGACTATCTTTTGGCTCTTTTTTCATCTCCAGCACTTGGCACTTAGTAGACACTTTAAAAATGTTTATTTATTGAGATTGATTGATTGTAGAAGGTCATCATCTTTTCCTATGAAGGAATGCCTCCCGTGGTGTCCCTAAGAAATGGTCATACATCCTTTGTTTAAACACTTCAAGTGATTAAAAGCTCCTGCTTAGTCATTTCTAATAATTAGAAAAAATATTTTTTCCTTATATTGAATTGAAAACTAACCATTCACTGGTCCACATTATGCCCTATACAGGGGGGAAAAAACACTTATTAAGTTGCTGCTATGTGCTTGGCACTATGCTGCACATTAGGGATATAAAAATTTTTAAAAAGAATCCCTGCAGTAAAAGAGTTTACGGTGTCTACTAAAAATAAGCTTATTCCTCCCTCCTTCACATGATAGCACTTCAGATACAATGTTTGAAGACAGCTGTCATGTAACTCTCAAGTTTTCTCTTTGGCAGGCTAAACATACCCAGATCCAATATGGTTTCAGGATCTTATACCATTTTAGTCACCCTCATCCAAATGCATTCCAGTTTGTCATTGCCCCTTTTAAACTGCAATACCAAGAATTCAACACAATATTTTAGCTATGATCTGACTAGCTCAGGGAGTGAAACCCTCTCTTCTTTGATCTCATCGTTATACTTTTGTTAATGCAACCTTAAATGGAATTATTTTTTTTTACTTGCTACAGCATACTATTGACTCATTGAGCCTTTAGGATAACAAATAAGAGCAGCTTACATTTAATATAGTGTTTTTGAGATCTAAAAAGTATTTTCCTCTCAACCCTTTGAGAAATGTTTACTTAAAAAAAAAAACCTATCCTATTGTTTAATAAAGGACATATATATCTTATATATCTACCTAGCCAGCCTGACTTAATTTCACCTGTCTCATTCTTTCCAGAAAGTAGAAAGGTCTAAGTATTTTGACATGGCATGTATAGTAGCATATCAAAGTTAGTCCAGGTACTTTTAGCTTCAGTTTCTGAAGATTGTGAACATCTGCTTAGAGATATTGTGGAGCTCCACAATGCACTAATTGAATTACTCTCTTCTGCAGTTGCAGACTGCACTAATTGAATTAGAATCAGCTGTGTGTGGAGGGGAGCGACATAGAGAGAGACAGAGAAAGAGAGATTGTAAGACTGAGGGGGCATGCCTGATCACAATTGTGAGGATATGGAATAAGCAGAGCTCAAGCCTTAGGGGAAGAGAAGATTGTGGGAGACATGACTGATGGTGTGTACTGTGCTGCTATCTAATGGCAGTATTTGGAACTACATGGTCTCCAGGGAAGGTTCAGTTAAGTAAATCAGTCTTCGGTGTGACCTAAGGCTAATATCCAGTTTGGTTCAGAGGGCCCTAGATTATATTTTTGGCATTCTAATGTTAAGAAGAAAAATCATGAATAATTTTTCATTTTAAAAATTAAGATATGTTTCATAATGTATATAAAAATTGATTGTAGAAGAGGATGTTTTTAACTTTAACTTCCCTGCTTAGTTTCATTTTCATTGTTTAAAAAAGGAAGCAAACTGTCTATAGGCTTAGTTCTAATTATTTTAGAGTTTCAGATGGACAATTTTTCTGATTTTGTATTTGTATGCAGCCAAAACTAGCTATGCAGAAGTGAAGGAAATAAAAACGGCATTAGTTTTAGATTTGATTTTTGAATATTAAGTGTAAAATACTTGTTTGATTTGTTTCTCAATACAAGAAAGAGCAGTTAATTTAAAGACATCCCCAAGCATATTATTCAAGAACCATATATAAAATACTTAAAACTTTAGTTTTTACCAGGTCAGAAACTCCAGAATCTTTTTGCTCTACCTCAGAGTACAGAATTTAATCAGAAACCTGGGGGGAAATTAATGAATCACAGCAACAATGATTAGCATTAGCAAAACAGCATTAGCAAAAACCCAAATTTTTCCTACCTTTCAAATTATTTAAACCTATTGCTTAGAATTTCCTAAATCAAAACTACAAATATTAATTATAGAAAAATTCAGTATTCCTTCTCATGTCATCTTCACTGTTATTCATGTATATCATCTTGAACAGTTATTTCAAAGCATTCCTGTTTTTTAATGTGATGATGTTGGGCTCTCAAAGATTTTTGTCCAAATATATTTTCTAGAAAGACATTAAAATTTGTAACAGATTTCCTGCTTCTGAGCGTTATAAGAGTTTTCGGTTAATTTCATTTGGTGCATTTTGAAATACCACGTGCTCAAGTTTCACTGAGTAACCTACCCAGATACAACATTGCCTGTATATCTTGAAAAGATACCATTGAGGGTCTTTAGTAAATCTTTTCATTTATTAAAATAAAGGTATTTCATTATCTATTAATTACCTTTTAGGGCAATTAATTAACATAGACTAGTGACAAACTTATGTTCACATCATTTATATCTTATCATGTATTCCATGGAAACCTATCATAATAAAGACATTTCACCCTCCATTCCATGCATATAAGTGAGCTATGACATTTTGTTCCATGATTACAATTTTGGTAGTTAATTAAATAGTATGCTATAGCAGAAGAAGCTCTGGACTTGGACTAAGAGTCAAGAGACATCTAATCCTGTATGCCATTCTTTCTTACCTGTAAAAATCTGAATTTTAGCTTTGATGATCTCTAAGGAACCTTGTAGCCCTAAAACTCAATAGCAAACTAGAAGAGAAAGCTAGCATCTCTCATAGTGCCTCCTTCTGGTAGTTCGTGGATTTTTAATCTTTGTTGTCTCAGCAATTGATTGTGCCCACTTGTGGTTTAGTAGTTAGCTCAGGGCTTCTTTACAAGACTATAAATGGGAAAGAATCCATTGCATACAAGGTATGAAGTGCTTCTTTTAACAATCTATTTCTAGAACCTAAATTGTCCTGGGACCAGCTCCTGATATAAAAATTCATAGAAACCTGTTTTTCACAGAGTGTGGTAACTCCTTGCCATAGTGCTGTAGTGTTAAAATTCACATTGGCCAGGTTGTTCTGTAAATTAAACACTGACAGCTACCCTCAGGGGAACAGCCAATGTATTTATGATGATGTGCTGATTACACAAAATACACTGCAAGCAGAAAACAGCTGCAGAGAACAAACCTCTTAAAAAGAATACAATTACAAATAGCACCCTCAGTATTTCTGGTGGTGGGAGTAAAATACAGCATGCTAATGCAGGTTCCTTATTCTGCCTGAAAAAGGAAAATCTGAAGGAGATAAGTTAAATTATGGTTGAATGCTCATATGGTCCAACATGGTGGTGAACAAATTTGGTTTCTGAAGACATGGGTATGAGTGCACAAATTTAACTGATTTTTTTCCCCTCCTTGGGTTTTATTAGCTCTTTTCTTACATGCAGTAAGGCATGGCCATAAAATGTGAAAATTCTGAATTTTTGTAGAAAATTGTGCAAAACAATTAGGGGGCAAGTGTCTTAAGTTGTGTTTATAGTCCTGATGTTAATAAAAAAAAAAATTTTAGGAGATATCCATTGGCATTATAAGGTTCCTGCATTAGTCTTCTGTCTAAGAAATTAGGTTCAGTTTTCAGTGAGATCTTTTGAGACATACCCCTAGAATTAAAGAAAAATGGGCCATCACTCTAACTCTAGCAAGCTTTCTTTCTTTTTATTTCTCATGGTTTTTTGTTGTTGTTGTTGTTGTTGTTTTCTGGAGCATAGTCTTTCTGGATACCAAAATGTTGGTTAACCTGGTTACCAAGTAACTTTTGGAGAAGGTCTCAAAAATACCCCCTGTTCATTTTCCATTGTTTTTATACAACTAGGCAAGAAGATTAGCATACAATTTGTTTCCTTTGCTTGAGAACAGGTCTTCCACATTTTAGGGTGGAATCTATAAAATGTCTTTCAAGTCCTGAGTATACAAACTGCTGTTTAAATTAGTAGAAAATGTTTGCCTTCTAATACATGAATTTACTCAAAGCCAACATGAGGTATATCATAGGAACATAGTGATTGGAAACAGTTCACTTCACCTATCTGAAACTAAGAATCTGTATATGGATCACTAATATGTAATAATTGACTATTATTGGTCAGACTCTCTGCTTTTAAAATCAGTTTGAAGTCTCCTGGAGTTGTTTTCTTGCTTTGCTGATATAAATCCCATGTGGCAAAGGAGTTGTGTATAATCATTTTGCTTTAATCAATAGAATAATTGATAAACCAGATAAGATTTAAACTGATTATAGTTCCAACGGAAATCCCCAGAGGCCTTGGACTCTCTTAATTTTGACATGTGTGTTGTGTACCCTGAGGATGAAGTGCAGTTTGAATTATCTGTTTTTATTTGCCTAATGAAGGGGAGGGTGTTAAAGTCAAATGTTTAATTAACCCAGCAATGGGCTGCGTTGTCACTTACACACAGCTGATTGAGATATCTCATGGAGAATACTGAATAGGAATGATAATGTGGCACTGAGACGGAAGATTGCTTTTTCAATCCATTTGCTGGGTCACTGCTTTGAATGTCTTATTGGATGAAAGGCATTCAGCCTGGAGAAAAAATTCAGCATTTAAGTACATTTTGTTCTCTTCTCTCTCCCCCTTCCCCCATCCTCTTCTGTCCCCTCCCCACCCAGAAGTTAACTAAAACAGATATGTTCTAGGTTTAATAAGCCATTGATATCCTAGTAAGAGATCAGGGATGGTGTATCTCAATAGCTAGCAGCCTGAAGCTGTATAATTTCCTGTGGAAACATGAAAATCCTACTAGCCCCAAGATACTCTTAATTGTGAGCTCTTTGTCCCCTTTACCCCTTCTCCCTTGGCATCATTGTGGGGTTGTCTTTGGTTACTTGATCTCCTGCCTTTTTTGTATTGCTTGCTAGATGTGCAGCTGCCTCTAGGGCCACAGCCAGACCTTTCTTCTCTTAAAAGGCAAATTCTCCTCAATCATGTTATTGCCATTTCATGTGGCTAGTTTCAGTTAGGTAGCATTTCTGATCAAGTGTTACAGTGACACATAAAATACACAGATTAAAAGACTTAAAGCATGAGGTTTTTGTTTCTTTTGCTTCTGCTTTCAAGTAAATGGACCTTGTATGTTTTAGCTTTTCTTTTGTATGAATTAAAGAACTAGGCTAAGATAAATCCTCTTAATAGCCCACTGTTGAGGCAAATTTCTATTTCTTAATTTAGTTTCCACTGGCCACTCTTAAAAGTGCTTCACAATTCTTCCATCCTTTAGTTGTATACTGAGTGGAAACTGAAAAATAAAAGCTTCTTGTGACTTTGTGTTGTCGTAATTCTTATACCTGTCTTTACAATCTAGAAAATCTAGTCTAGGAATTTACTGTCCCCCCCCCCTTTTCTTACAGGCTTTTGTATTCCAAAGAACATGGTAGGAAGAGGACACATGATTGATTTTTATGTGTGTCTGCTTGAAAGTGTGGTCTGGGACATGTCTGCTATGGGGAGGGGGGCATTTACAAAGCAATAGAAGCGAGCAGCTAGTGTTGAGGCTCAGGTTGGGCTTATAGGTCAGGTCATATCAAAAGAGTAGCTTATCTTGAGGGATGCAAGTAATAGACCATATATAGAGGAGCCATTTCAGGAATCATGTAGGTCATTTAATTATCCATCGTGATTGAGTGTCTAATGCTCTTTTGGCAATTACATGACCTCTGTTATTCTGGAAACCTTTCCAGGCCCTTGTGGGTCAAATGACCCTCCAGTCAGTGCTCTCAGACTTCATTCTGCTCAAGAGGAACATGGATGTTGGGAGCCACTGGCATTTAGAAATGGCTATACTTTCCTCACCAACCACTACTCGGAATAGAATGTCCTTTGTGCAGCAGGCAGTGATAGGCAACTGTTTTTGAAGTCAACTATTCCCTTGTTGTTTGCAGGATCAAGAAGTACATTGACTTAGACAGGAGAGAATTGAGGCAACACTAACCTCAAAACCAAAACTGGCTAGTCCAGTCTTCATAGGCCCTTTGCTGCAAGAGCAAGTACAATAGCATTGAAATTAATGTTGTTTGATATCTGTCAAATCAATCAGCCATTACCAAACCCAGCAGTTAGTGAGGCAGTCCTTTTTCATGCTATAACATAACAATAACACTTGACAATAGCTAATGGAAATAACAGGGCAAATGGCATTATGGATAATAGTATATTTTACATGCAGCTCACATTAAAGTCAGTCCAAACAAAAGCATATGTTAAGTATATACTTATATACTATATTAAATGCAATTAAAATTATTGTTTAACAAAGCAATAAATAAAAGCTATTTTTTAGAAAGTTGAGATCAAGCCAAACAAGCCAAAAACAGGGCAGTTCTTGAATATTTGAACTCTTTTATTCCCTTTTTAATTAATCAGGTGTGTTATTTGTAAGAAATCAGCCTCTAGTCTTTCATTTCTGTTGAATTTTAATATTAAATTGGCATGTGTGAAGTTCAGATATCTGCTGAAAACGACACAGATATTTTGTTTATAATTGCTATAGTCACTTATGCACCTTTTGTTTTAAAAGACTTTAATTTTTAAAAAAAGACTAGATGTATGATTCTGCTTAATTTGCCAGAGGAATTATGATCCTGTGTAAGAATGATAATGTATAATTAAATGAATCTCCTTGCATTTGAGTAGTCGGAGACAATACTATGTATCAATGACAAAAAGGGGGGGAAATTTATATAGAAGCCAAAAACTGGAAGTGTGCAACCATACTATAGCACATGCTGAAGAGATAGAAGGATATGAATAAAAAGATGGACTTTGGATTATGAAGATTTGGGTTCAAAGTCAGCCTCACAAACTTAACTAGCTGTGTGACCTGGACAAATCTCTTTAATTTCTCAGAGCTTTCATTTTCTCATTAGTAAAATAGAGATGATAGCACCTACCTTAGAAAGTTATTAATGAAACTCAAAAGAGGTAGCATATATAAGATATTTAATTACTGCATAAATGTGAATTGAAAAACATCAATTTAAGATCCTAAATTTAGTATTGCAATTATATCTGTCCATCCATATTTTTGCTTCTAAGCAAAACTCATTTGCATTAGCATAAAAAGGAACAATTCCCAGTACTAGACAGAGGATGATAAAAAGCCTTTTTCATAGTGCAAATAACCTATAAATACATTTTTTCATTAAGGGTTTGGAAATTTATACTGAAATTAGCTGACCTCCATAATAATCTTATAAAAGTACTGATGTTGAAGTTTGGTAGACATCCAAATTAATCTATTAATTAATCTATTGAATATGAATGTGTGAAAAATAGTAGAAGTGGGTTGGTGTTTAACCTCTCTGCCCAACTGGCTATCAGAACTCTTAAATAGAAAAGCTTTATTTAAATTTAAAAACCTTAGCCAGGGACTTCATCATGTCCTAGGTGACTTGCAAGCACCCAGGGAATTAAGTGGGGTTTGTTTTTGTATTTATGAAATGAAAAAAATTTTAAACCCAAAGTGTATTAATTATAGTAAAAATAAACATAGCACAGATTAAAAGCCCAGAATTATACTCCCTCAAAAGAATAGTAGTAGATCTATTTAGCATTAAGAGAGTCCAATTTAAATTGCTATAAACTTCCACCCACTTCTTTTTTTACTCATCAGACTTAGCAAGTAAAAAGAGGGCAGCCAGGAATAGAATAAAGTTGAGTGTTTGATTTTAAATAGGTACACCACTGTTCCTATAAGATATGCCTTTGAGACCAAGTTGGTCTATGTTTTCGGCTTTTAGAGGCAAAAAAAAATTATATGGAAATCATTGAGAAAAAGGGTAGTTGTAACTTGAGAGACCAGAAAAATCACTGATACTGTTATGAGCAGAAAAAGCGAAAGTCAGACAAATTGAAGAGAGTGATTGAACAAGGCGCAGTAGTACAATTTAAGCACACATTTCTAAATTCAAGTCTTTCGCCAGTTAGGTTTTTAGAAGTTCATTTAAGTAGTTGGTGTGATTTACTCATTCCAAAATTTGAGCACACCTGGAGGAATACAACTTGCCAATCCTGGGAAGAACCTTAGAATTGTTTCAGCCACTGCTGAAAGGTAACTGTAAATAGCAAATCAGGGAAAATAGCCAAAGTGGTGAATTGGTTGATCATTAAGCAGAAAAGATATTCAGAAACTAGGCTGACAGCATAAATAATGATGCTGCAGAGATAAAAAGGATTTCAACTTACATCCTAAGGGTTCTATAGTTTTCTACCCTGTTATGAGGAATCAAGCGATGTCTGTGAGTTACAAAAATAACCAGATGTACTTATTAGCAGAAGCAAATGTTTGCCTCTTCATCCTCATAAACCTATATTTAAAGGATTTCTGGATGAGATGTTTGTATAAATATGGCAACCACAAAAATTAGAAAACAAAGGGAATCTAGCAGAAAAAAATATAATGTTATGCTTTTAAATCATTTAAATAATTGCATGAATTTAAAGGTGATGGGTTAATCAGATTAAGAGGGGGTTGTTCACAACTTAGGTGAGCTTGGTCACCTTTTTTCTATTTTCTAGGCATTTTCACATCTACTTCCACTCCAGATCCTTAGTGAGATTGTATTAGCTACAGCTCTTAAATAATAGTACAAAGTAATGCTAACTTTTAAAAAGTTATGCTGGTATCCCTAGTCTAATTATTTGGAAAAAACAGGGGGGAGAGCACTTCAAAAATGCCTCACTTGCAAGCCTGTTGAAATTATGATGACAATAAGCCACATTATTTTTTTTTAAAATATATTTTATTTGATCATTTCCAAGCATTATTCGTTAAAGACATAGATCATTTTCTTCCCCCCCCCACCCCCCATAGCCGACGCATAAGTCCACTGGGCATTAGATGTTTTCTTGATTTGAACCCATTGCTTTGTTGATAGTATTTGCATTAGAGTGTTCATTTAGAGTCTCTCCTCTGTCATGTCCCCTCAACCTCTGTATTCAGGCAGTTGAATAAGCCACATTATTATGGATAGACTTAGTTAGGTGACTGCTTTAGAAGGTCAAGGAGAATAAAGTATAAAGAACCTATTTGGTAGGGAAAGTTATATGTTTTGTGGTGTGTTTGTTTTATAAGTAAAAGGAAAATCCTTTTAAGTTTCAATGGACTTATTACTTACAGTGTGGAGCCAATTAGATTCATTGCAGGCTGGTTTTCATATGGAGTTCTTGTTACCTTGATGATCATATCTTTGACTAAGAAGTCACAAAGTTGAATTTATTCAGACAGCTTTGTGATAGTCTAGTCATACAACCAAGAAAGACTTTAATTTCCCTCATGACTTTATAGCATAGTTAAAATGTTTACCTATCCCTATGCCTCAATACCTTCATTGTGAAATATTAAAATATTGTATTGAGAAATTCTTTGACTTTAACTTACAAAAAAGAAAAAAAAGAACCTCAGCTTTGGCCAAAACTCATCACTGCCTCATAGGCTCCCCTCTTCTGTCCTTCCTAGTAAAGCACCTCAGAGCTTTAGGGGAGCTTGTTTATCTTTAAAGAACAAGGGGCAAGCTTTTAGGGACTGAGCTACATGTTCCAGTGTAATAGGCACCAATGCTGTTTGACTTGAGAAACAGTTGATCTCTTACATTAACAGCTCATGTCACTGTAATAGGAGCTACAGTTGTGGCTGCTCACAGTTTATTATTTTAGCTTTGAAATAACTGTTAGTACCATACCAAAATCTCTGGCCGTAAAATTGTATATTGACCATCCCCCAGGATCCGTAAGTAAACAAGGAGATTGTGTGACCAAGTAGTTGTAACCTAGGGAGCATATTTTGTTTGTTTTGTTTTTAAATAAACTAAGAATCTATCTAAAAATCACTTAGGTTTCATGGATGCTTTGGTTCTGTACATTTGTTGATCTAGCAATATTAAATGTTTCAGTTTTGTTATTACTGTTTGTGCCCAACTCTGATAATAAGCCATAGACCCTTTTAAAAAATTCTTTAATATTAAGAAAGCATTTAGTTTTCTTTTAAAAGTGAATTATTTACATTTTAATTACTTAAAAAGCCAGAATCTATACCACTTTCCTAAATACAGTAGTTATTGGAATTGTCTGAAGAGTTTGAATTGTATTTTCTAGTCCTAAATATTCATCTGCTTTTATGAAAAAACAATTCCAGTGTTAACTTTTTCTGTGCCAGCATCCTTTTTAGCAATGGAAGAATCTTATAGAAAAAATTGTAACAACTGACATAATATTTGTAAAGAATAGATCATTACATTTCTTTCATCTCTGATGCTATAGTGGTAGAAAGATCCAGTGAGTTACATACTTTAAAAAAATCTTGAAGGACCTAGGTGATTCTCCTACTACATTCTTCTTTATTGTGGTATAGCACTAACAGGCCACCCAGCATTTGCTTCACATTTATACTAAAATACATGCATATATCAGCCAGCGCAGGCATAATTGGTTGATAGGCAGTCATCTATCTGGGGAATTCTTCTAAATACTGAATGTGTCATGTGCTATGACATGACGTATTTGTAATATCAGTGAATACAGAAAGCACTTTCTGTATTAGCTATAGGTGTTGAAGCAATAGTGTGTTTTGAGGATGTATGCTGTGCAAATTCTGGCGTGTGAGGTAATGACAAGTGTTTGCCTGCATAGACAATATATTTTTCCCCCTGAGGTCCCCACACACCTAGTTTCCCTCAAGCTCATCATCTCTGTCAGGTTAATCAATAGGCACCGTATGGCAGAGGGTCAGTAATCAGTGTCATCGTGCCTTTAAATCGTGTTGAAAATTTGCTTAAAGCCTGGGCCAATTAACATCGAGATGATGAATGGATGGGTAGATGGGAAGAGCCTGCCGCTCAGGGGCTTTGTGAGAAGGAGATGCTCAGCTGTTGAGCAGCAGACACCAGCGAATAAAATCAGCCATTCATGTGAGCTCAGTCCACCCACTCTTAATGATAATGTCAATCTAGCAAAATATATACACATTGGAGTTGTCACGAGTTCATAAATCAAAGGAGTTTGTCAAAGGCATTCAGATTAACGAGGCAGCAGCAATAACAAGTCAAATTTGCATAGAGAATTGCTTGAATCTCGGTAAATTATGATCCTGTTTTTCATTTGATTATTTGCTAATGTCTCAAGAGGGAGAATGATTATATTAGCATGCAAAATCTACTCCAGAAGTAGAAATCTGAGGTATAGAAGACCACCACACTATGACAATTAATCAGTTTCTGCATACTAGCATAAATGCACAAGGCCCAGAAATGAACTTCTTTTTTTTATTATTATTTCTCCTTGCTACTGATCCAAATGGTTCAGCTTGACAGAGACTTTATATTGCTTTAACAGTGTTCTGAATTGTGCCTGCAGGCAAGACATAGTTATGCAGCTATAACCAACCTATCCATCTGCCAACCAGATTGGAATTCTCCTATCCAAGGCTTCCATTAACCCCCACTGACAGCTCCAAACAGGATTAAGAATTTGGAAGCATAAAAAATAGTTGTTCTTTGCATATATGCACAGTCCCTTTGCATTTTGAGAAGGGCTACATCTGTACTATTTTATAATTAGCATCGGACAACATAGCAGGGGAAAAACCTACTAGGCAGAATTTTTTGTTTTCTCTGAGGGGAGTAAGGCAGTACCGATGGGAGCCCTGTCCAACTGGTCATCGAATGGAGTGCTTTCTTATATCTAATTCCTAGTATTGTACTTGGATTGGACATATAACCAAAAAATATTGTCATCCCATAAAAAACCTTTTAATTTTAGACTCTTAAAGATTAGAAGTATAGGTAGGCTTTGATGTAATTTTGCTTTAATAGATCCGCAAGAACATAAATACATAAGATACATAAGATGATAAATATACTGGCTAAGCATTGTATATGAAAACAAGTGAAAGAATGGTGCCTTATGAAGATACTTCTGTATCTCCTTAAAACAGAACTCTAAATAAGCTTATTCCATCAGCTTTTGACCTTTTTTTTGGTATAGGATTAATTTTATAACTTAAAATTAAGTATATTAATTTTAATATTTTTAAGTGTCTAGCACTTGCACAGGTCCTCAGTGTTGATTGAATAGGTTGCCTTTTTTTGAAGAGCATGAGTATGTGTGAGTGTGTGTTCACCTTTTCAACCTTGAAGTGAATTCTCATTGTACAGATTGGAGAACAAATGTTAGAGATTATTATAACTGACTCAAAATTACAAAGTGATAGGGAGCAAAATATCATCTGTCAATTTCCCAGTCCAATAGACTATCTGCATTGATAATTAAATCCTATATTCTTTTTTCTTGAATGTAATGCCTTTTTGTGTTAATTTAATTATTTGTTCATAATCATAGTATACAGAAGTTGACTAACTTTGCCTTATGGTGGAAAATTAAGGTTTACAATGGACTTCTTCAGTGAAAAGTAGAACACAAATGACAAATATTACTATCATATGATAATGGCTCTGCTTAATTTTATTTGTAACAATAGCCCAAGTACCTACTTTTGTTTTAGGACCCAGAAATATAGACAAATGGGGGGAAAATCCTTTCCCTCAAGGAACTAAACAAATTAACTGACAAATGAGTAAAAATTAATTTGAAGAAGAGGCTAGGGGTTCAGGAAAGGCTTCCTGTAGGAGGCGGCATATGAGCCCAGCCTTAAAGGGCACTAGGGATCCTAAGAAGCTGAGGCGAGGTAGAGTATTTATTTAAAGCATGAGGGAAGCCCTTCAAAGGCATAAAGGCAGATGTTATGATAAGATCATGGAATAAGTAGGCCTATCCCTTTAGAAAGGAGAGTGAATGAAGGGATCAATGGGAAATTAATCCTGAAAAGCAAATTGAAGTCAGATAGTCAAATCAAGCAAATCAACAAGCATTTATGAAGTGCCTATTATATGCTTGGCAAATGGGGATACAAAGACAAAAACAGCTTGTACCCTCAAGAAGCTATGTACAAACATGATATTTATGTGTTTGTGAGATATATGAAATATTCTGGGAGGACTAACAATTATAAGGACTAGCCATGCCCTTTTCAGGGCTACTCATCCACATTTGGTATCTACCATTCACTCAACTCTGACCCAGTTCCAAGAAGCTATAGCATGTCCAGTGGCCACACTGCAGCAAAAACCTTTCCAGTGGGTGGACTAAAACAGGTTGAGGATAACTGAGAGGCCTCAAACCTGTCAGGGAATTAGGGGAATGTCTGCCCCAAGCATGTGAAGACTTCTCCTAGTGGAATGGGCAGATGAGAACAATTTGTTCCAATAGCCACAAAGGCAGCTGAAGCAGACTCTATGGAGCCCTTAGAACTAGGTCAGCCTTCAGAGATGCCAAGGTCATCCCAAGACTTCACCAGTCATTCTGACTTTTGTCTTGCCACTGAAATTCAGTGATTCTAAAGGAAGATTTGAGCCTGGTAACTTTGTGCAACTATTTCATTTCAATCCAATTCTTGTGGAAATCCATACATCATGCTGTGTATATGTATATATGCATATAAATGAATATATGTTGTGTGTGTATATATGCATATATGAGAGAAAGAAGATGCACAGGAAAGTCTTTTTGTAAAACGTGAGATTTTAACTGAATCTTGAAGGAGACCAGGGAATCCAGGAGGACAAGATGAGGCTGAACATTCTAGAAATAGAAGACAGCTAGTGAAAGTACCCTGTTTCAGGAGATAGAGTGGCAATACAAGGAACAGCAAGGTCATTGTTACATTGTCAGTGGATCTTAAAGTATGTGAAGATTGTGAAGAACTTTAAATGCTAAACCAAAGAATTTCTATATTCTAGTGTCAATAGGGAGCCTCCAAAATTCTTGAATAAGATAGTCAAACTTAGACTTTGGAAAGATTGTTTTGACAACTGTACAGAGGACAAGTTAGAAACAGTAGAGAATGAAAGCTCAAAATCCAGTCAGAAGACTATAACAGTAGTCTAGAGGTGATATGGATCTCAATTAGGGTAGATGGCCATGAGAGGAGACAAAGGTAATGAATGTTTAAAATGTTGTAGGCATAAAGTTGGCAGGACTTAGCTACTAATTGGATATGGGGGGAGGATCCAGGGACAATGGCCTCCTAGCTATTCACTTGCAAAGTACTCTATATTTCTTCTTCTAGCATTTTTTCTGACTGTCCCCAATTCCTGGGGTGTGTTCTCTGCCGGATGATTTCCTAACTTCCTTTAAGTTCCAACTAAAACCCCTTCTTTTCTTGGAAATCTTCCCCTACCCCTCTTAATTCTAATGCCTCCTCTCAATTAATTTTCTTGTATACTGCTTGTTTCATATATATATATATATATTTTTTTAATTTACTGCTTCTCTTTCTCGTTAAATTGTAAACTTCTTGAGGGCGGGGACTGTCTTTTGCTTCTTTTTGTTTCTCAGTAATTAGCAAAGCCTGGCATACAGTGGGCCCTTAATAAATGTTTATTCATCTAGTATGTGTAGAGTTGAGGATCACTATCAGGTTGCTATTCTGGTGACTGGAAGAGATACTTTCAACAAAAATCATGAAATTGAAAGGAGTGATAGTTTAAGATAGATGATAGTAAACATAGATTTATTATGCAGTCAGCTCTTTTCCAGACTGTACTAAGGATATATAGGATACAAAAAAGACAGAAACAGACAGTCCCTGCCCTCAGGGAGTCAACTTTTTTAAACCCTTTTCTTCTTACTGTCAATTCTAAGACCAGAGTGGCAAGGGCTAGGCAATCCAGGTAAAGCAACTTGCCCAGGGCCACAGCAAGGAAATATCTTGGACCAGATTTGAACCCAGGTTCTCCAACTCTAGGCTTGGCACTCTATCGCTTTGCTACCCAGCTGCCCCAAAGGAGATCACATTCTAATGGAAAAGAAAACATATAAATAACTTTATATGTAAGAGGGTGTGTGTGTGTTTGTGTGTGTTTGTGTGTGTGTGTGTGTGTGTGTGTGTGTGTGTGTGTGTGTGTGTGTGAATACAAAGTAATCTCAGAGGAAAGTGACTAATAATAATGTGGGATAACAGGGAAAGGCCTCCCATAGAAGGTGGAATTTAAGCCGAATCTTGAAGAAAGCTAAGGAAGGCAAAGGGTAGAGGTAAAAAGGGAGAGAGCATTCCAGGTATAAGGGACAGCCTGTGACAAAGCAAGTAGTCAGGAGATGGAGTGTTGTATGAGGAACAGCATGAAGGCTAGTATAGTTGGATATATGAAGATAGAATATGTGAAGGAGAATAAAGTATAAGAAGAGTAGAAACTCAATAGCAAGGGTCAGGTTGTGAAGGGCTTTGAAGGCCTAGTAGAGAATTTTATATTTAATCCTGAAGATCATAGGAAGCCACTGGAGTGAATTGATGGGTAATATCAGAGCTCTGCTTTAGGAAAATCACTTTCGCAACTAAATGAAGGAAGATTGGGGAAGTAGAGAAGCTTAATGAAGGGAAACCAATGAGAAGGTCATTGCAGTAGTCCATGAAAGAGATAGGTGATAAGGGCCTGAACTAATAACTTGGTGTTAGCTATGTGAGTAGAGAAATGGGGCTATTCTTGAGAGAGCTTGTGAAGGAAGAAATGACAAGACTTGAAAATGAATTGAATGTGTGTGAGGGATAAGAAAAGGATAATTGCAATTTCAAGCAAAGTGACCGGGAGGATAATGATACCCTCAACTCTGTTTTGGACATGTTCAGTTTGAAATGGCTATGGGATCTAGAGGTAGAGATATCTAGTGATGATTTGGAGTAAGAACCCTAAAGAAATTAGAATTGCATGTGTGTCAATTTAAGAATAAATTACAAAAGTTCATAATTGAATTCATAAAAGTTAATGAACTTATTTACCAAGAATGAAAATATAAGTAAGAGAAGAGAGCCCAGGATGGAGTTTTGTGGGACACTCACTATTAGGGGATAGAACAGAAGTGGTGGTCCACCAAAGAAAGTAATGGTCAGATATAAAGAGAGAGCAATATCATCAGAACTGAGAGAGAAAAAGGAGTCAAAAATAGTTGAACCAATCATTGAAAAGAGGTCTCATAAAGGACAAGACTTGAGAAAGACTGTGAAATTTATTATTTAAGAGATCATTGGTAATTTGGAGAGACAGTTTCAGTAGAGCTATCTAGACAGCTTGACACTAAGCTGTCATGTGGTTGGAATAAACTTTGGCAGTGAGGCAGAGGAGATGAATAACAGAAAAGTAGAATTTAAGTTTTGTTTTGTTTTTTTAAATGTGGGGGTCTTTTGGGCATACAAGTAGGTGGCAAGGAACAAACTAGTTGATATGGAGAGATTGAAGATAAGAGAAAGAATGACGATTTGAAGGAGGAAGCCCCCACAGAAGCTAGAAGGGAAGGGACAGGGACATCTGAAGGATTAGCCTGTGAAAAAAGAAGGATCACTTCTTATTGAGTAACCTCAAGCAAAGGAGGGGAGAATGGGAAATGATATAAAAGGAATCAGAGGCAAAGCATAGGTCAGAAGACATAATGTATGACTATTTTCCTACTCCCATAATGTGATGGTGTAAAGGCTTAGAGCATCTGCTCTGTGTGCAATAAAGAATCAAGGTCGGATAAAAGAGTTCCTCCATATGAGTAAGTGGGTCAATTTAACTTGTCTTTCTATATAGTCTTAGAATGGTCCATGGAAGGGGTAGCTGGGTAGCTCAGTGGATTGAAAGCCAGGCCAAGAGATGGGAAGTCCTAGGTTCAGATCTGGCCTCAGACGCTTCCTAGCTGTGTAACCCTGGGCAAGTCACTTAACCCCTATTGCCTAGCCCTTACCACTCTTCTGCCTTGGAACTAATAAACCGTATTGATTCCAAGACGGAAGGTTAGGGTTTTTAATTTTTTTTTTTAAATGGTCCATGGAAAAAAGCAGGGAAGAGAATGGAGCCAAGATAACAGAACAGTAGGAAGCAGAGTAGACTCTCTTCCAGGAAATAACTCCAAACTCTAGAAAATACACTAGACCAAATCCTGATGGTGAAATTCAGAAAAAGTCTCAGTGAGTCATTTGTCCAGCCCAGCTCAGCATAATGAGACAGACAGGGAGGTCTGCAGGGGTTTTGGTTCAGGCCAGAAACACACTTCACATGGAGCACTCCAGTGCCCAAGGAGAGGCTTGCGCCAACTAAAGAGAAGATCCCAGACCCATACCAGGGTACTGGTGCCAATTGGCAGCTTTATCATGCACTCCAGGGCAAATTGAAAAGAGGGCCTGCATACAGTGGTAGTTTTCCAGGTAGGGAGGCTCTACAGTAAGACAGTAAATTAAGAAAAGAAATTTAGAAATCAACAACAGCATTGAGGCTCAGACCCTAATCACTGAGCAGTCTCACTTAGGACAAGAACTCCAGACCAAAGAGGAGTATGCAGTTCTTCCACTCTGAACCAAAAGAGCTTTCTAACTGTCTGATAGAGCTGAAACAGTAGCAGTCTAGTCTGGCTTGGACCCATACCTAGGCCAAGAACTTGCAGAGCTTAGACCAGGGGATCCAGGAGGGAAGTAATCAGACTTTGCCCTAAATCAGACCACTCTGAGAGCAGTGAAAGCTTACATTTTCCAGGCTGCCCCTGAGATCCTGGAATAATAGTACCCCAAGAAAACAGAAATAGGACCAGCCCATACCTTCCCTTAGAAGTGCCACAGAGCCCCAGCCCTAACATTAAGTCTAAAGTCTGAAAGAATGAGCAAGCAAACAAAAAAGCATCTCTACCATAAAGAGCTATTGTGGTGGCAAAGAAGCTTAAGACATAAATGTAGAGAAGAGAATGATCCCAAAACATCTATAAATAAAGCTTTGGGAGAAAAAACACAGATTGGGTACAAATTCAAATAGAATTCCTGGAAGATATGAAGTTTTTGTTGTTTTTAAGTTTAAAAAAAAACTTTTTTAGAAATGGAATGAGTAGAATTGAGGGGAAAACATTTTAAAAATAAATGCTAGCTATGGAAAATTGGAAAGGGCCTTAATAGCTCATAACAAGATGTATAAAAACTTACCCAAGCAACAAACTTACTGGAAACTAGAATATATATATATATATATATATATGAGATGTCTCAAAGTAAAAACAACTGACCTGGAAAACAGATTGAAGAGATAGTATTTAAGAATAACCTGATTCCCCTCTCCCCCCAAAAAAGAGCCTAAACATATTTCAGGAAATGTTAAAAGAAAATCGCTCAGATCTCTTAGAACCAAAGTAGGAATAGAATTGACCAATCACCTAAAAGAAACCTCAAAATGGAAACTCTCAGGAAATGCAAAAACCCTGAGTTTCCTATCAAAGAAAGGCAGAAAAAAATGAATTCAAGTACCAAGAAGCCATTGTCAGCATCACATTTGACTTAGCAGTTATCCTCATAAAGGAGTGGAGAACTTGGAATAAGTTTTCTACAAGGCAAAAGATAATTAATAACTAAGTATAATCCCAAAGAGGGTGGGAAATAGATTTTTAATGAATAAAGGACCAAACAAGGATAAATTACTTATTCAAATATAAAGAGATATGTGTGTCCCAAACATCATCAATAGGGGGTCAAAGAGGGAATTCCCCTTAGCAAGACCTGAGAGTGGTTCTGTTTTGCCTTGATCTTAAGAATGGAAAGAGAGGGAAAGAAAACACAGATAGAAGAGAAGAGAAAAATTGGAGGAAACTCACAGAATCAGGATATACAAATAGATATATCTGTCCAAACAAGAAGGAAGAGATGAGAGGAGTGTCTGACACTTGAACCTCACTTTCATTTGAACTGGTCAAAAGAAAGAAGAACACATACAGACATACTTAGTTAAGTACAAAAATGCATTCTACTCAAGAAGGAAATCGGAAGGAAAGAAGAGAAAGGTGGGTTCCATAAATTGGGGAATTGATGAATAAATTACGGTACATACATGAGATGGAATACTGTTGTGCTGAACTCTAGTGTACCATGTTTCCAGAGGACTAATGATGAAACACGCTACCTACCTCCTGATAGAGTAGTCAGTGAAGGACTCGGCATATAGAATGAGACAAATACACTTTTGGACATGGCCAATCTAGAAAATTATTTTGATCAACTATACATGTTTGTAATGGGTTTAGTTTTTCTTGTTTTGTACTCCATTGAAAATAGGAACCTTGCTTGGGGTGTGAAGGTGAGGAGGTGGATTTTTGATGATTAAAATAACTGTGTGTATGTATGTACATATATATGTAAATGAGACCAGATATAGCAGAAGGATCAATGTGAATAAGAACTGAGGAAAAGCCATTTGTGGTACAAGCAATGCATCTACTAAAGTCCTTGCCACATAGGATATTTTTTTCCCCTAAAGGTAATGAAATTGTCTTTAAAACTTAGAAGTCTAAGGTTCAAACTGTTGGTTTAGCTTCCTAGTTGCCTGAATACAAAAACCAATACAAGATTAGTTGGAGGCTCCTTTGGTTTGACATACAATTCTGACCAGTCATCCATCATCATAAATGTGGAGGGAGGGGAACTGTGTCCAATTAAACCAATACTACATCTTTTCTGAATATCTGGTCTATGCTATTGTTAAATTTTTTTCTTAATGTTTAAAAGAAAAGGTAAGGCAGGAAAATCCACTAGTAGATAACTGAAGATATCAGATAATCCCTTCAGTGGATTACATGGAACATAGCAACAGTTCTAAATCATCAATTGTCCTGGTTACCCTTAAGAGAACTTCCTCTTAGCTATCAAATGTGGTTTTGTTTTCCATCTGAATTTGGGATAGACACTTTGATGGAAGCTTCTTGGTTATTGATTTGTTTATCCATGTTCCAGCTAAGTAGTGAAATGATTGCTTTGTCTTCTAAGAATTTCAACTAATCAGCCTGCCAACCAATCAATCAACAAGCATTTATTAAAGATCCACTATATGCCAGACACTGTGCTCAGTGCTAGAGATACAAATACAAAATATGAAACAATCCCTTCTCTCCAGGAAGGGGGAGAGGGAGGGCTAACATACATAAATTATTCAGAATAAGTATAAAGAAATAGCTACAAATGAATAAAAAGTAGTGAATTACAAGGTAGTTTGGGAGGGAAAGGATAAGAGTATTTGTGAGAATAAGAAAAGACTTCTTTGTGTCTTGAAGGAAGAGGAAGATTCTGAGACCATTCTAGGCCATGGGTGGTACCATAGAAAGCACCAAGACTGGAGATGGAGTGTCCTGAGAGAAACAGAGAAACCATTCAGCTGGATCATAGAGCACAGGAGTGGAGTAATACGCCAGAAGTGAAGGACCTTCAGAGCTACACAGTTTACATAGCTAGTAAGCTTTTGCAATAATCCAGTCAGAAGATATTGATAGTTTTGCACTAGGATATTAATAACCGTAGGGTTACAGACAAAAGGATGGGTAAATAGATGAATATGAGAGAGATTTTGAAGGAAAAATTGATAGACCTTAATAACTGATCAGATTTCATTGGTGAAGAAGAGGAATAAATCAGAAATGAACCCAAACTTTCAAGCCTGAGTGACTAGGGAAATTGGGGGAGGAAGGAAGTGGAGTTTCAGATATGTTGATTTCAAGTCTTCTGAACTCTTATACCAACTGTCTCCCTTTTATTCTTTTATTCAGCATTTCTTTCCTTGCCTTCTGTCATTCATTGAACAAACAGTTCCATGTTCTTGCTTCACAGAAAATATTCAAAATGCAGTCTTAAGATCTGATGATATATTGTATTTCTACCAATGGCATGTGTTTGTTTACCCATGCCTTCTCAAACTTCAACAACAATGCTAAAGTTATTATAGCCCTGAACACAGTTAAAAGTCTAACTCTAAATATTTATAGCTGAAATGTTTCTTTCTGCCCTTTTGCCAAGTTTAATATATATATATATATATATATACTATTCAACTAGAAAATAGTGGATTAATAAAAAGATTATTATTTTAAAATAAATTATTATTTTATGAAAGGTGCAATTAGTTCTGGCAGATTTTAATTGTGATTTAAGTCCTAAAAAGTTACTTTGATACCTTTATATATTTTGGAGTTACCCTGGTTTCTTTTAGCAGAACACAAGCTTTGGGAGGTCCAACCAAGCTGAAAAGGCTTTGAACAAGGGCCTGATGATGATGGTTTTCTATGTCTCTAAGCTAATCACTGTTGACTGTAAGATTTTTTCAACCACAACTACTCTTTTTTTTTTTTAAGTATATTTTACCAATACCTTTCATCCATACTTCACAAACACAATTCTTGAAACACCATTGCATAAGTTACTGAAGAGTTTTATGATTTGCATCAGTGAAGAGTAGTGAAACCACATATTTAAATTATTGACATAAGTTTATCATTTTAGAATTCCATAGAACTCCTATAGGATAGTTTACTATAGAGATTTTTACTCTACTTTAAGTGTTGGAACTTTCAATTTTATTCTTTTATTGGGATCTTTCTAAAATGCATTTATGTACCTTTCTTATGTGTTGCTTTCTTAGAGTATGTTAGTCTTTTCTTGACTCATAGTCATAACTTTGAAAATTGGTTACTATGATATATGTAACTGAAAAACAAAATCCTTTATTTTCTCCCTTATGCCCTATAAATTCCCGAAATGTATTAGTTGGGATAGTTCCAGAGGAAAGCATGGAAACATTGAAGGTGTGACTTTTGAGTTGCAGTGCAGATGGCTTTTTGTAGGTAGCTGAGGCCTTGGAGATCATTTATAGGTGGCTATTTGGTATATGCAAATGTATAAGAGCTGGTCTTTGCATTCCAGGGTTGGTGATATTGAGATTGTATATACACATGATTATATATACTGTAGAATTCCAAAAAGGGTCTCTCTTTCCAATCCCTACAATACCCTACATACACAAAGAGAGAGGTCTCATCTCATCAAAGTCTATGATTCTTCTATACAAGTTGTTGTTTGCCCTTCCAAATTGCAAAGCTGGTCTGGTTTTTGTTTCTTCATCATTGACTTATTTCTCCTCTGCTGTCAGATTGTCTACTGCTTACCTTTCCCATTGCAATTAATAATTGCCACCATTACTTATTTTTGTCTGTCTTTTCAAACTCTTATTTTCTCCACTTTTTTCATTTCTTGTTTCTTCAGTGTCCCCTTTCCCCCCTACATTTCTCTGCTTTTGGTGGTGCTTTTTGGGGCAAGTATAAAATGCAGGAATAAAATCTCATCATGCCAAATAGCATTAAAAATCAGTATTATTTTTATGTACTGTTGGGTGATCCATAGGCAAACTATTTTATTATAAATTTGCTCTAACATTTTCTATGACCCTTTTTTATTGTTAACTCTTTATAGTAAAAGCACTTGTGTATTCTTTGCTTTGCTTTTGGGAGTGGGGGAGAGGTGTTAATTAAGCTAGTCATTCTGTTTTCTTGTTCTCTTGTTACCCATTTATACCTCAGATAACCTTCCATTTTTCATTGACAGGTTCTAATTCCTACTCACCAAAATCAAACAACACAATGTACAAAATATTAGAAATGTGAAGTAAGAAAATAGAGATATATAGGACATCTCTTCCTTGTTCCTGTTTAATTCAGAACACTTGTTTTCACATAAGTATAGAGAAACTGGGCATAAACTTTCCTTTAATCTTGAGCATCTGTAGATTATAAAGTGTTTTGGTTATTACTAAATTTCTTTAAAACAAAACATCTTTCCATTTCAGTTTGCTATAACAGAATTTTACCAGTATGCAAATACACCCAAAAGTTTGTAAGTGCAAGAGCCTTGGTATTCAGTTAACTAGATTTGAATTATCTGATTAAAAATGATAATGAGGTTGGACATAGCTAGATGTCTCAGTGGATAGAGAGCCAGGACTAGAGATGGGAGGTCTTGGGTTCAAATTTTTTCTCAGATACTTCCTATGTAACCCATGACTAGTCACTTAATCCCCATTGCTTGGCCCTTACTGTTCTTCTACCTTGGAGCTGATACTTCAAATAGATTCAAAGACAGACAGCAAGGTGTTTGTTTTTTAATGTTACTGGACAAATTATGGTTTGTGATTATGATGGTATATTATTGTGCCATAAGAAAGGATGAATAGGCTAATTTTTTAAAAACTTGGAAAGATCTACATGAAGTAATGAAGAATGAAAACCAAGAGAACATTATATAAAGCTATGGAATTAATAATTGAAGAATTACTTATGAATGTTGACCTTAAGAGAATGAACTAAAAAATGGAAACATGAAAGACATAAAAAAAAATATATATATATATATATATATGTACACACACACACACACATACACACATACATATAGATTGGGTGCTACCTTCTATGGTGTGAGGAGAGGAAAGAGGAACTGAGACACCCAGAAATAAATTCTATTGAATAAATAATTTTTTAAGGAGAAAAATAATAGGTCAGCTTGGAGGTTTGTAAATAATTCCTTATAAATTAGATGTTGCAGATATTAGCTAAAGTTTTATTGTATAAATTGGTTTGTTAGGATTTCTTTAAAATTGCATATTTTTTCAAAAGATAAAATACACAAATGATATAGGTATAAACTTGACTTTTCCTTTTCTATATACTCCTGTATTTGTGGACAATGTTTTCATTTAGCACTCTTTAAGTAATAAGCATAATCTTTATTGACCTTTTAAAATGATTAGTAGACAGTAATCATTCCTTTACTTGATATGGAGAAAAACAAAAATCTCAAGTTCCTGGACTCTTTTCCAATGCTTATGATAATATGGGTTTTTTTTTTTTTGTAATTTTAACTTTTTAAGGATCATCATAAATTAGAGACATCATATTTAAAACATCACAGATTTTACTTCCAGATAAGGCATAGGAGTTTTTGTATCTACTCAAAAAGAGCATTGGATCTCTAGAGCTGTTGTAGAGGTCCATGCCCAATTCATATCAACTTTCAGGACTCAAACACTCTTTAAATGGGAATTCTTAACTTGGGATATGTGACCTTGTTTCAAAATATATTTTAATAACTATTTCAGCATAAGTGGTTTCTCTATGTATTATATTTTATGTTTTTAGAAACATTATTCTGAAAAGGGGTCCATAGTCTTCACTAAGCTGTCAAAGAGATCCAGAACTCAAAAAAAGTTAAGAACCTCTGCTTTTGAACTAGGATATATATGCTTGACTTGAAACTCTCATGAAAGCTTTCATAGAGACTTAACAATCAGAATTGATTTTCAATTCTGGAAACAAAATGGTTTATAATTAATATTGAATAAATGATACTGCCTTAAAAGAGGATAGTTCAAATTTTAGTGCTATAAATGTAGATGCTACAATTGTTGGAATTTTATCTATTTTCTAGTTTACAAAATTTTCTTGACCTGAATAACTCAATATAGCTATTGTTACTTAAGAACTTTGCTTTAGAGGAAATTTTATTTAGGTATGTTTTCTTCCTAAGCATATGAAAATTCCCGTGTCATCCCTTTTGTTTAGTAATGGCAAATGCCAAAAGTTTTTATAATTTACAAATCAATTCTCAGATTTGAATTAATGAATTAATTGTTGTTAATAGATTATTGTGTCCAACTTGTGACTCCATGGACCAGTTTTTTGGGGTTTTCTTGGCAAGCATCCTGATATGGTTTTCCATTTCCTTCTCCCAAGTAGATCCCATTGTTTGGCAATCAGAGATTAAATGACTTGCCCAGGGTCACACATCCAGGAAGTGTGAAGCTAGATTTAAACTCAGTTCTTCCTAACTTCAGGCCCAGCACTCTGTCTGCTGACCCATCTAGCTGTTTCCTATTGAATTAATATTGAATTAATTTTGGCTTTCTGTAATTAGCCCTCTAGGAAAGAAAGGTAAAAAGAGCTAAGAATTTAGACCTAGTTTTAGGGCCTAGAAGAGCCAGAATAAGTCATTTATATGATTTGGGTAAAGTTTGAAGAAAACTGCTCCTCCTGCAAATTATTGTCCTCTGGAGGCATTGCTTGCTTGTAACACAGAGATCCTTACACTGAAGACTTGACTTTTCATAAAACAAACACCTATATGCCATGAAAAGCTAAATTTTATGTTAAAAACATGTATTCAAAAAATGTTTTAAAATACCCCTCATAAAAATAATATCCAAAAGTACTCACCAGCCTCCACCCTCACCACCATTGTCTAGTTGACTGGTTTCCTATTTTGCCTATTCCTAATCGCTGCTCTGCTCTGAGACCCAGTCTTAGAAAAATATATAAAACTAAATATTGAAATTGGTCATTTATTTTTTTTTCTGATAGCATTTGGCATAGTCAAAAACCAGTCATTTGAAAAGGGTCATACAGAAATTTTTTTATCATATTTTAAATGTTCATCAGATAGGCCTAGACTATTGTACCTATTTGCATGTAGTACCTGCTACATGAGAAGGAGATAAACCTTACCTATGATAAACATTAGTCACTATGCAGTGCCTAAAACATTTGTGAAGCCCATCCTCCTCCCAACATCCACACTGTGTACATGTGTTTTTAATATGTGTGTCTCTGCCTGTATTGGGACATATGTTTATATACATATGTGCACATGTATACATACAAATAATTAAGCACATAGATATAATGTTTTAGCTTGAAGAATGATAGTTGTTATTCAGTTTCCTCCCACAGAATAATGTTGGAGATGATGAGAACTGAATTAAAGCTTACTTTCTTTCACAGAATTCCTCAGAGAGAGAAGACTGTAATAATGACGAGCCCCCTAGGAAGATAATACCAGAGAAGAATTCACTTAGACAGGTATGAAATTCAGTCTAACTTTAAGTACACAAATACACACACACTCCAATAGCAAAAAACAAAAAGCAATCCTCAACTTTCTCTTATCTGCTCTGGAATTAGAGTTCTTAGAACTTAGAATGGCAAGAAATATAAATATATGTGTGTGTGTATATATAGTTTTTCTAGTTTTTGCCTTTTAAAAAATCACTTGCTAATATCAGTGGTGAACACGTACATGACAGTCAGTTTCTTACATGTAATGAAATCATAATGAAAGTAAGATTCCTTGTGCAGGAAAAAGAACTTGATTTTTTTTCCCTTGGGCATAGTCAGTATTTTGCTTGATTATAAAGTCATTTATATCATTTATATCATTTGTTAACAAACCTGACAGACCTAAAGTGGAAATAACTTTTTTTTAGTTATTGGTGTTGCTTTTTCTCCTCTCCATCCCATTTTCCTCATAGAGTCAGAGAGGGGAAAAGGTAGAAAGAGAGAGGTGAATATTTAAGTTGTATGTATGATGTGAGCATCATAGATTCTCCATGTCTTTTTTTCAGTTTTCTTCAAAGACATACACATGTTACCTGTGAAAGTTTAGTTTTGTGGTGCCCTTTTTACAGTAATAAGAAATTCTGAAAACAACAAAGTCACTATGGTCAGAGTGTCCCAAGGGCTGAAAGAAATGCTTTGCTTCTTGTACTGTCTTTCCTTTGTACCAAATGAATGTACCAATCGATTGCTTCCAAAAGCCAAATTTTCTGTAATCTTAGCTTAGATGACCACCTACTTGTGTGGTGTATCTCATTTTCATTATAACTCTTCAATTGAAGATAGTTTTCAAGGGGTCAGCAGAAACCAAAAGGCATCAATAGCTCTTGTATTTCCCTCTTTTTCCATCTGTCCAACTTCTCTCTCTCTCTCTCTCTCTCTCTCTCTCTCTCTCTCTCTCTCTCTCTCTCTCTCTCTCTCTCTCTCTCTCTCTCTCTCTCTCTCTCTCTCTCTCCCTCTCCCTCCCTCCCTCCCTCTCCCTCCCTCCCTCCCTCCCTCCCTCCCTCTCTCTCTCTCTCTCTCTCTCTCTCTCTCTCTCTCTCTCTCTCTCTCTCTCTCTCTCTCTCTCTCTCTCTCTCTCTCTCTCGTAATGGCACTGTTCTGGGCCCTAGTCTACATATAGATATAAATGCACACATATATACACACACACACTGTAAATTTATGGAATTTGCATTTATCATATTTTATCTACTATGTATTTAAATTCTTTTTCAGTAAGTACTGTGTTCCATTTTGTAAACAGATTGCCTTGATGGAATTGGTTCAATTTAGTAAGTTTTGGAGAGATTTTTTTAAAAAACTAAATATTTGTAATATTGATATTGAGATAGATTGTAACCTGGTCACTTGAAGGTGAAAAGCTATTTATCCCATACATCTGAGTAGAAGTACTTTATTGAGTTAGATAAAATTAGAGGTGGGAGCACTGTAACTATTATACAGAAATAACTGTCAGTTAACAATGACATGAGAAAAAAAAGTTTTGGCAACTTTATTTAAGCTAACAAACGAATTTTCACTCTGCAAAGTTATAAATTAATTTTAATAGGCTGGTCCAGATGGTCCATTTGGAAAATGGATAGGCTGATCTGTTGAAAATTAAACTAAATTTATCTCTCTCAGACTTCAAACTGAAGCAAAAGAGAAAATCGTGCCCATTAAGTCCAGCACATACAGATGGACCAGCAGGTCACACATGGGACTAATCTGATTCATTTAAAAAATAAATGCATGAGTTATTGAATTATTTTACAGTTGCAAGTTGTGTTGTATGCAGTATTTGAAAGGGATTGAATGGCTTTTTCTGTACTTTTTTTTAGCAGCTTTTTCCTCCTCCCCTATTTAATTCAACAACTTCCTTACCCACCCTCTCTCCAAATGACTTTTCTAATACCTATCACTCAGTGTCGAGATCCAAGCACTAGAGATTAATTAGGTCGTGACGCTTTTCCCTCCTCCCTTCTTTGTCAAGGGTTTTTATCTCTATTCTCTTTATGAAGAGCATGAACTCAGTGTTCTCCGAAAGAGAAATGGCCTTTAGAAACAGGGAAGTAAGAGATCCTCCTGGGGCTCTCAGAGCCTTTTAGCTCCTGGGTGTTTTAACAGCTCCATGAATGCAGATTTGTAAATTTATTGCAGTGCCATCTGGTTTTTTGCTCCAACCAGATTACTGTTGGCTTGTAGCTGTCTATTGTGGTGGTCACTCCCTAGGAGCTTGCCCTCCCAATCTTAGAGATGAGTGATGAATGGCAGGGGTCAACATAAGCAGGTCACAGGGCAGCTGTCCAGGACTGCCCTGAACTTGATTACCCCACTGTTGTGGTTTTTGTTTTGTTTTTAAAGATAAGGCATAGTGCAGGTTGTTTAAACTCCCCCTTCCCTCTCTTGAATGGAGTAATAATGAAGTGCCATTTGCTGTTATTGGTTTGTTCAGCAGTCAAGCTCTGTTGGGGAAAGATGTGTCAAAGGTGCCTTGTGGGCTAAGACTATGTAAGCAAGATATGAATCACATAAGCTGTATTTCAAGCCAACCCCCTAACTTGGTATTGTTGATCCAGAGTATCCTGATAGGATTTCAGGAACCTCTTCTTGCCCTTTTTCAATATATGATCATAGTTACATTATAATCAACTTGTACCATTTTTAAGCTAAACATAACATTTTCAAATATTATTTGAAGTTTTTTAAGATCTTTGAGAAAGGGCCATTACCTGTGATAATCTTGGGCTTAGTACTGTCTTTTTTATCCAGACAAGTCATTTTGTCTGCCTTATTTCTTGTTTCATTTCTAACAGCAGGGAATATGTGAAATAGGAAAGAGAAGCAACATACTCTTATTGGAAATATCTTTTCACTTTTATAAACTTCACTTTTCCTTTGATGCCAAGAAATATGGATTACAATATGACATGAGCTAGCCAAAATTTTCTTTCTACTTTTCCCCACCGAAGTGTTAAGTCAAGAAAATGTATCTACCTATTTTTTTAGTTTTTTGTCTTGTCTACAAACAGGGGAAAAGCCTGAGGAATATATATTAAAGTACAAGTTACCTTATGAAAATATGGCTTTATGAAAGATTAGTTCCTCTGTTGCTTTTGTAATAGTGCTAATAAGATCTGTCAGCCCAGCCTTTCTCTGTAATTGAGTAAATTGTGACCGCTGTCGAATCCTTCCTCCACCCCCCTGCCCTTTGTATATGTGTCCACTTACCATCTTGAGAACGTGGGCAGTGATAAATAAAGCATTCAACAGAGTTCTCGAAACTCTTTGAAAGCAGCATGATGCCAGCCCTCTAGTTATATTTCTTTAAGTATTTACGTTTTTCTGTATTCTTTCTCTTGTGTGGCTGGAACCCTGGGGATGCAAAGCCATGAGAGAGGCCAAGATGCTAACAAAGTAGCTGTCCCCCTTGTTAGCTAGTTCCTTTATTCTTTAAAAACAAGATAAAAACCATCTGGCTCAGGGCATTACATTTTCCTCCCCCATGCACCTCTATAGAAGGAGAGTTCACCTGCAGTGAGGGTTTACATTGATTAGGGAGGGAGCAGTAATTCAAGCCTCCATCCTCTTCAAGGATACTTTGCAGTCTTTAAAGGTGCTGACCCACTGAGTTAAACTGTCAAGGGAGGATAAAAAAGTAGCTTCATCCCAGGAGGTAACAGCTGCCAGGTTTTCAACACCTTGCACGCTGCTGGAAAAATGTCACAATTGTCAGCAGAAAGAAAAATGACTTAGTTGTCATCTTCTGTTAATGACAGGACCCTATAAAAGAAAGGATTTAAACCTTTTAGAAACAAGGAGTTGTTTTCCCTGTTCTTCCCTCCTCCCTGCCCCCCATCTCCATTAAAATTTTTAAATCTTGGTCATTCCAAGTAATCAATGCCTTGGAATGACTCCATAGAAGCAACAACAAGCAAGTTACATGAGTTTAAATAGCCCACTGTAAGCATGGCAGTGCAGTGGGCATAGCTCTGTTACACAGTTGGATGAGTAAGAGGAAAAAGTAGCCCATCACCAGCACACAAAATGACATTATACTGTGTATTAACAAAACAACAACAACAAAAAAAGTCAAATTCATAAGCCAGTGAACTGAAAGAAAACATACTGTATTTCTGCTCTTTGGAGGACAATTTGTTTTCAAGCAGCATCCAGATGGGTAAATACCACGACATTTCTTTTTTGCAAGAGATCCAGTTCTTCCTTTTAAAAAAAAATCTAGCAGCATTTACTTCATTTAATAGCTGTAGTGTTTGGATATGATAGCATTCCCTTCTTTCTGATTTGATTGATGAAAAAAAACCAAGAATTTAATGAAGTCTTTGATATCAGGCAGGAAGATTTTTTCCCTATTTGTTTTAGGTTAGTCATTTTAATTGTGTTGAGTAATTAGAAGGTACACACAGCCAAGGGAGCTTTGTTATGATAATTGCTCAAGAAAAACCCATTCCCTATCCTATCTACCATTGCCTTGTGTTAAAGCATTTTCTCCCTCTAGTGGTAATATTAAGGACTTTGGCTTGGCACTAAGCAAGGTGTAATTGCAATATGACAAACTATGCTTAAGGGACTCTCCTGTAAATACTTTAGTTTGGGTTTTGGCATTATTTCATTATATATATTTTTCTTTAAAACTTGCAGATTTGTTGTTGTTTTTTTTCCTAGAGTGCATTGGGCTTCTGATAGGGGAAAAAATGCCTGAGATGTTTATTAAAAAAAAAAACAAAACTCATAATGCATTCTGGGTAATGTTTTGCAGCTTGACTTAATTTTAGTCATCTATTTTAATTACCTATTTATAAAAATGCTTTTGTATTTGTAGACATTATTTAATACTTTGGCAGAAGTACCTCATTTGAAATAAATAAATAAATTGCATTTATTTTAAATAGTTCATGTAAAAGACCTTAAAGGTAATTAATGCAGGTCTCCTAAGTGAGACAAAAGTGATCTTCCCAAGTCTGATGAAGTGATTTGTTTATATAACTTCTCACTTCTGCTGTATTCTTTAGAGTCTAATAACTTTAAAAAAAAAAAACATGGCTGGCAATTTGTGCCTTGCTACAAAAACTCTTCAAAAAGAAGCAATTTAATAACCAGCTTTCTTAAAATTACTTGGAGAAAGGAAGACTGTATAGGGGCTTGGTATTTTTGTTTTATTTTTATTTCAGTGTAATCATTCTTTGATAAATTGTGTAATCACAGACTTAGTAGGGAAAAATATTATTGAACTCCTGGGTTGCAATGACCATAAAAAGTATATTTTCATACAGAATCTTGAGCTACTGTATATAAATTATAAAAGAAATAGCATTTATGCTTGTCAAAGTCCATATGGACATTATTCTCTTTTATATTCAACACTTAATCTGGACACCACATTTTTTTTTAACAAAGATTTTTATACATAGCTGCATAAGCCCTAAAACAGCCTACCCAAGCCCTGCATTTACTGAAACAGATTTGGTGACATCTTATCTATGTGATATTTTTAAAGACCAGTTCTTCTTGCCTGAGATGTAGCTTTGTGTGTTTGTTTTTTCTATATCACATTCTTGCTCTTGACATAATTGGATGCCATCATATATCTGTGAGGTTCCTCCACCCCTATCTCTCACCCATTTTCATTATACTGTATCTTGTTTTGCTATAGGGTTGCTTAACAGACTTCTGAAGCAGCTCTTTGCAAGGTTAAAAGAATGCAGCCTAGTAACAAGTTTGTGTCATTTTAAATATATACCTTCTAGTAAATAAGGAGAAGTCTGGCAATCAATCCCTTTTAGTGTGTTATATGTTTCACCTGACAACTAAACCTTCTATTGATTAGCCATTACTTTGTTAGATAATCCTATGTCATTGAATCTATTGTAAAAAATTAAACTCTTTAAAATGTTTTACCCTAGCAGCAGTGGGAAAATTGAAAACTTGTTCAGAATTACAGCCTGCTTTCACAGAGAAGGTAGTTTTCAGCAAGCAGGCATCTTACCGGTTTATGCTTGCGTGCTTTATATGCAATATAAAACCTTATTAAAGTACTCCAACGCAGAATTCTCTGCCTGCCTCTGGTTCAGAAATGAAGCCACCTTTTCAAACATTGCAATAGTGCAGAAACCTATCTTGCCTGAAGCTATTTTGAGTATTGACTGATTTGCGTTCCATGCAGAAGTGTTCTTGCAAATAGTAAGACATTGGATTTATGTACCCCCTTTTCTCTATTAAGACCAAAAGGCTTCCACAAGTTTTAACTTATGGATCTTATGGTTTTCTTATGAATAGACAGGATCAGTACACCCCTTTACAGAAGGAACAAGCAACCATAAAATAGTTAAGTATTTGCCTCTAGTTTCACTTTGGTTAAAGCCCCCCACTTCCCATGCAAGAGAAAGAAATCTGCCCAATGTTCAAACTACACAGTTTCCTTTCAAAAAAGTAGCAATTTGGGAAGAAAACAAAATAATCCTTAACAATTTATTGCTTGCTAAGACTTAAATTTCTATTTCAGTTCCTTACAAAGTGTTAATGACCTCTCATGTCTTAAAAAACAATCCAGGGATCTTTGTGGTTTGTATTTTTTATGGCGCAGTAAATGTTTGTTGTGTGAACAGTTGCAAAAGAAATATTGAACTCCGAGTACAAAACATAAGTTCAAATGCTCTGTTATCATTTTTAAAATATTATGTAATAACCAGATTTTTAACCTTGAAATTATATACTTAATAAAACAATTGGATTGAAAATGTAGGTGAGTAAATTCAGAAAATATTAACTTGACTAAATTGAAAACAAACTTGATGATGATGGCATAGTAATGTAGCTACATACCTTCTTTCTTCCCTAGAGCTTTCTTTCTCTTAATTCCTGAAAGAATGAATGAATATAAAAAGGGGGGGGGAAGCCTACTCCCTTAATTAATGTGAACTATAAGAGGAGTTCATCTGAGTCTCTATCTAGCATTATATGTTAAATGAAAAAATAATTATAACATCCACGCCATCTTTAGATACAATAGAAGAACTGTTCTGGCATGGGCCAGAGTCGTAATAATGTACAAACTCACCACATGGTATTAATGTTTCATCTTTATCTTCATTTGCCATTCTGCAGTTCTGATGTATATCCTGAACAGCAACACAGTCATGCTTAAGTGCTGATTTTAGTATCCTGACATCTTCATTATGAACTAAAATTAACCTATCAGATTATTTTCTTTGCCCCATCTTAATTTGAACCTTATCCTTTCTAACAAATTGGAGGCTTAACATATATCATACCCTCCTTTGGAAGATTTCATGACCTGTTTGTTTATCTGTTGTTTGTCAGAAGTATTCTCTCCTATTTCTCTGAACTATAAACTTACTTCTCCCTCATTTTAAAAAGGAGATAAAATAATAACAACAGGCATTTATATAGCACTTTAAGGTTTGCAAAATACTTTCCACACACTATCTCATTTTATCCCCTCAAAAACCCAGAAAAGTAGGCATTGTTGGCATGATTGGCCCTGTTTCACAGACAAAGAAACTAAGGTACAGAGAGTATTGTGATGCCCACATGATCATGGAGACAGTGGCAGGAGGGGGATTCATCCCCAAATATACCCCTGAATCTCATCGGATGCTCCTCTACCATACCCCAACTGCCTTAGAAATCAACAGATTGTTCATCTGTCTAGGTTAGAAATTACTTTGTATTTAATATAAATCTACAGAAAAGATTGTGAACTAGAATTTTTAAAACTTAGAAATCCAATATTATTGGAAGAAATAAAAAGATGGTTTTTTTGTTTCATTAAAAAACTTGGAGGGTTTTTTAAAGCACTGCATAGGGAACAGCTAGGTGACTGTGAATTGAGAGCTAGTCTAGAGAGAAGAGGTCCTATTCAAATCTGACCTCAGACACTTCCTAGCTGTGTAACCTGGGCAAGTCACTTAACCCCCATTGCCTAGTCCTTACCACTCTCCTGCCTTGGAACCAATACACATTACTCATTTAAGACAGAAGGTAAGTATTTTTTTTTAGGGGGGGGGGAGGGATACTGTATAATTTCCCAGAGGCAATTCAACCTGCTTTCTTCTTATTCAGTTCAGGTCCTGTTCATTGTCCATCTGCTACATCTAGCTAAGAGCTACATTCTAATAAACCAACTTTATGAGCTCTTCATCCAAATTTATATCTTAATCTGGACAGTATGCATTCTTCATCCCCTTGATTTCACCTGTTAGGCTAGTTTACACTGAACTCTTGAGTGGTTATGTACCTTACTTAGTAGGCACTTCAGTGTTCTGGAGCTTAGTATAATTAATTTAAAAATAGTATCTACAAAGAAAAATATTTGAAAGATCTAACAGTTTCTAAAGAATTCTCCTTATATTGAATTCTGTGCTGGAAAGTCTTCACAATTAATTCTCCAGACTCTTTGGCAGCAATATGTCCTCTTCTTTTATACCTCAATTGATATAAATAATTAGCAAACAAAGTTGTTTGTTACATCTTTCAAGGAGTCTTATATGATTTTGACATAAGTATGAGAGAGAGATACTTTGTGGTAAGAGAATTACTTCAGAATTATTTTGCTCTAAGAATTGAATTCTTTGTTAGTAATCAGATTCTAATGCATCATGGAGCCTCACTATCTCAAAAAAAAATTTAAGTTTTTGAGTCATCCAAAGAGCAACAGAAGAGACCCGTGGTGAACAGTGGTATTAAACTCAAAGAAAAAAGGATCCGTGTTGGGTGGCATATTGACCTAGAAAACCTCAATTTAGGATTATCTATGTTGTATTATTATTTGTTTTCATAAACAGTTTCCCAATTACATTTTATTCTGGTGAATCTTTGAGGTTGAGTTGACACCTATGGAACACAAAATTGGATCTTGGAGTCATAAATTCAGCACTAGAAGAAACCTGAAAGTCCATCCAGCAAACCTTTTTTTACATATCAGGAAACTAAGGCCCAGAGAGCTTAAGTGACTTACCCAAAATCACACAAATCAGCATCAGAGGTGGAATTTGAACCTATGTCCTCTAATTCCAGAACTAGTGCTTTTCCATTGTAACTACCATAAAACTTATTAGTGAATTATGCAAGAAAAGCAGCACAAATGATATCATCAAAGTGATGTGTTACCAGAAAAAAGAGATAAACTGATCGTGTAACAAGAGCAAGGGATAATCAATGGACAACTCATATATTCCTTCTGTATCCATTCTGTGTCGTATTTAGAGGAAGTTTTCGACTTTGATGAGTAGGCAATTTTGGAGGATCATAGAGTCATAGACCTAAAGCTAAAGGGTTTTGCAAGAGTTTATCATGGACCAGAGCTCCACAGTCTGAAAATGCATGGATGGATTGAAATCTGTTGTTGGATAAATCACCCGCCCATATCATCAACTTTGCTTTATTAATTCTTGCTGTTTTGCAAGATTATTGGTTTCCAATTGCCTGATTCTGATCTTTAAAGACTGGTTTTCTGCTATAATCTTTTGATTTTCCTTTTTGATTTGGTCTATCCTGCTTTTCGTGGCTTCTAGCTGTTTCTCCAATTGGGCGTTCTTGTCCTTTAAACTGTTGTTTTCTTTTTTAACTATTTCCCACTTTAGTTGCGATAAGGTCCAATTTAAATTCTTCAAGAGCTTGTGGCCAATTTCCATTTTTTTGGAAGGTTTTGCTGCATTTATTTGTATTTCCTCTTCTGCTATTTCCTCTGTAATCTGGATTTTTCCTCCATAAAAAATATCTAGGGTCAACACCTTCTTCTTGTTTTTCTTGGTGTGGGAAGTTGTTCCTGGGTACCATTTGCTGTTACTATGGTGGTTTTTCCTTCCCTTTCCAGTCAGAAATCTGAATGAGGAGGGTAGGCTTTCTATGTATGGAGCTAAGGAGCAAGGTTTTTGCCTGAGGGCACCTCTCTAGTCTCTGCAGCTTCTGCTGCTTGCTGCCCTTCTCTGCCCTATCTCCCCACTGGCGCCCAAGTTCTGCACTCTTCAGCTTGCTGGGGTTTCAGGTATAGCTGCTCTCAAGGGTAGGTCTTTGGTGGTCTTAGTCAGCTGCCAAGGATCTAGAAGTGCCCCTCACTCGCTCTAGAGGTGCCCCTTGCTCACTCACTCATTCTAGCAAGTGCTGGCTCTGACTCTAGCTCCATAGGTGGGGTGGGAGAGGGTTGATCAGCTTGCATTTTGATGGAAACTTTTTCACCCCCTTATAGTGTGGAAATACCCAAATCCCATGTACCTTCAATGCTGCGCCATACTGTAGAGTCCATATGAATTTGGGGGTTTTTTTTGGCCTTTTGAGGTAGTTTATATTGGTTGGTGGTGAGGAGTCCTGCAGCTAGACTGCCACCATGTTTACCCAGAAGTCTCCCCACCCATATCATCAAGATCATAACTCAATCAAAGCAGTTTCCTCAGCAACTTTCAAAAAAAAAATATGCTTCCAACATATACTCCCATTAATTCTTGATCCTGACAAATAATTGTGACTTACAGATATAGGTAAAGGTTCATTGTAAGTGAGGCATAAAGTAAAGGCAGAATTTCTAAAACTATTTCCCTTATACCAAATGTAAAGGTTCATAAGGTGAGTAATGTTTCTGTATTGAAATTTTTTCAAAAATCTTTTTACAGACCTACAACAGCTGTGCCAGACTCTGCTTAAACCAAGAAACTGTATGTCTAGCAAGTACTGCTATGAAGACTGAAAATTGTGTGGCCAAAGTAAGTAACATGGAAAACCAATTAATAATATGCCAATTGCTATCCATGAGAATTATTTTCATTCTGTGTAGCTGTAAACAAAAGTTACTTTAGGATTGCCTTTTTTAGAAATTATACAACTGAACATCGTTTCTCTGTCATGTTGTTCTGTGAAGAGTTGCAGCAAGTTAGGTACAAGAAGAGGGGCTTTCCAGTGCTTCAACTGCAATGGAATCTGTTGCAAGTGTTTTATGACAAGAATTGTTTCAGATGAACTCTCATTTATTTCCTGGATAGTAATTATTTATATCCACAAAATTAAGGTATGACCCAAGATGGGTAGGATACTATATACTAGCATTTTATGAATTAACTTAAGATTTTAATGCATGGAAAAGTGAAAAGTATGTTTAAAGGGAGAATGAAGCCTAAGATGAAAGAAATTATAATCATTACTTCACCATCTTTTGTTATTTATTGAGTCCTGCTGAAAGAACATTGCATTTGATGCTTCTGGTCTATGTAGACAAGTTATGTTTAACCATGCATATAAGCTACTTCTTTCATGTATGTAAATTACAATAGCTATGTCATACATGATAGTTTTTTTAAGTTCTACATGAATCTATTTGTAGCTGAAACTACCTCTGCCCATCCTTTGTTGAAATTCATTTACTCCAACTTTCTTATTGCTGTTTCTTCCTGTCTCCCATAATTGTATTTTAAACACCATTGTTCTAAAGTGTATATGTACTGTCCCTGGGGTAGACACTGAGGTGATCCTAGATACAGATATATAATGTTCTTCTATCTAGTATTATTCAGTTTACATTGTGGTCCATGGTTTAGGAACTTCCTCTGGCCAGCTGTTTGACCTGAATTTGGTTATGTTGGCTCTTTCAAAGTGAAGTAAATTCAAGTATCATCTCTTTTAGAAATTGAAACAATATTTTAGTGTTTTTGTTTGTTTAGCTGACTTTTTAATATGGAGTATCTGTAAAATTATTGCCTTTATAGCCATTTAGGGATCTGCTGCTGTTACAACACTTCTAACTTTAACTACTTCATTGTATTTTATATCCAGACCCTCAGTTGTATTACTATTATTATTAGAAATAGGACTGATGTCATGTAGTCTGATTCTAATGCTCCAAAATCCAAAGGCAGAGATATTTTGTCTGTTTTTACTGATACAATTTCTTCAAATTATCCAGAAGTCTGTGGGCAGGATTACCAAATGAACATCTAATGTTTATACTCAGATTAGCAATTAAAAGGTAGCCTAAGGAAAATGTCAGAGAACTCTCTTAAAGGTTCATCAGTTAGATTTCTCTGAATGGTTTCTTTTAAAATGTGGAACATATGACTTTTGTAAATTATCCTTTTATTTACAATCAATTAGAACTAAAAAAATCATATTACAGCACCCCATCCCCTATTCCTGATCAATTTGGTTATATGTTACTATGTTTGAAGAGAGTTTTATTTTTAATTTCTGGATTATGTTACACGTAGGGTCTCATCACAAGTGGGTGACTTCTGGCTAAACAAGGTAAAATCTTAGCATGAGCACAGATCCAAGGACAGGGTGACAATTTTAATGAGTTTTATTGAGAGCCGGCCAAGTGAGCATCTGTTCCTTTTGTTTACTCCATACTTTGTAAGCCAGGATCTCCAAGCTAGCTAGTTATGTTGGTGTGTGTCTGTATAGTGTGGTTTTTTTCCCACCCTCTCCTTCAGTGGTGCATGGTTAGAAATATTTTGGCATCTGGTACAATGGCATAATTTCTGTTCTGCTCTTGGGTGTGGAAATAAGTTTTCTCATCGATGCTCAGCATTCTGACTCATTCCCAGATGGTGACCTTCTCATCCCTTTCTTGCCCATTTTAGTCTTATCCTTCCATGAATCTCATTTGGTATCTCCATTAAATGCCCAAACTTAAATGTAGTTCTTAGAGTTGACTATATAATAATTCAATAGAGTCATCAGCCTACTTAGATCCAATATATTTGCTCTGGATCCCATAAACATCTTCTGGTTATATCTAAACCGTTTTCTGTTGGTGCTTATCTAACTTGTATCTCTTCTTGGTCCTGACCATCCATTTTGGCTTGTTGCTCCCTGTTCCTTGGCAAAAAAAAAAAAAAGAAATACAGTTAGAACTAACTTCTCCCTTATATCAATTCAAAGAGTACCAGAGTATTGAAAACATTTCTTCATTTTATTTACAGAATATCTCATATTCCTTTGGAAGAGTTAGTGTAGAATCGATGTTTCCAAAGAGATCAGTCTTATCCATCCTACTTACTATTTACATTAAGCAATAGCATAATCTTTGAAAAAAGATAATCCTCCATCTCATTGTAGGGCTGTACACAGATATTATTTCCTAGTGTATAGCTATTTTATTGTATATCTGCTTTTATTAACTTGGTTTAAATATTTAAATTGATTCAAATTATGTCCCAATGTGCCTTAAATGTGTTTCTTAAGCCACTCTACTTTGTTGTCTTTACTCTCTTCCATCAGCTCCCCATACAAACCTTTTATTATCTTAGTGTTAGCCCTTTTTATCACAAAAACTAGTTCAGGGCAGCTCAACTATGATGTGAATGACATTGGTGCCTTAAATATAGCTCAAAACCCTTGTTGAATACTTCAGCTTTCCTTTTTAGTGTAATATATATACATACATACACATGTGTGTATGTATATATATGTATGTGTGTGTATATATATATATATATATGCACTACAAACCTTTGTTTCAGTGCAGAATCCATCATTAATACTTTTCAGGAACAATACTACTATATCATTCTGAAGTTATAGCATGTTTCATCCAAGATTAATTTGCTGACATCTTACTCTTCTAACCAACTTTTGAGAAGAATCTTCATGTTCATTTAGAATATGAAAAAACTCAAACAAAAGATTATAAATGTCACTTCAAACTAACAGTGATATTTAGACATCTTTGATATTACAGATAACCTAAGAAAAGATTTAAAATTCAGAAAGGGGGTTAAACTCACTTTTGTTCATATCACTTTCCTTCCATTTGGAATTGAAAACATTGAAATCTTTTGCTACAAAACCTTTTCCTCTTACTAATTATAGCACTATAAGTCAGGAAGGAAGTATTTATTTTGGTACATGAGAAGAGTGGTGAAATTATTGTAGCTTTAATTAGATAATCATTATTGACTGTCATCTTAGTCTTTAAAACCCATAATTGTAGCATGTCTAGTGTGTCAACAACCTTGATGATTTTTTTATTAGTAAACTGAAAACTACAAATTTCTTTGTTAAAGTTGTCATTTAAACAGTTTCAGCAAAATATTGCAAAAAAATTTAGTTTCTGCCTTTGCCTTACTCTACTTAAACATATATACACAAAACAGATTGAATTTAGTTGTCACATGTCTGCCTGGATTTCTGGCCTCAATACAGAATTTCTCTGCCTCTTTATGAGTTTGAGATAAACCTTCAGCAATGGTTTGTAGGGTGGTTTTTTTTTCCTTAGTCTGATAATCTGTTTGCAACTGACTGAGACAGAAAAATGTGATGTTCCTTTCCACTCACTCCAGATTTTGATAGAAGACTTGTTTTATTTATTTCCAAAATTATATCCGCAGGAAACAAGCTGTTTAAATTCAGATTATGCTGAAGCAAAATGGTCCTGGTATGAGAAGCAACGTGCTGTTTTACGAGCAGAGAGTCCCTTTTCTCATAACTGATTGATAGTAAATATTTTCCTGAAGAATTATTGCCAACCATGAACAGTGCAACTGTTTCACTTTTTTTCGTGCTACTTGCTGTACCAGCCATTGTCGGTAATTAAGATCTACAATTCACAATGCAGACGTTTGCACTTCCTCTGGGTCTGAGCTATTTATAAGGCATTTCAGCTGTTCAGAGTTTCTTTTGAGTTTTAAACTACATGTTAACAGGCTTCTTTAATCTGCTTTTCCACAAGTAATATGTCAGGTAGTCCTTTCCACACACAGACACTAACAGGTTTAAATGTTAGCACTATTGTTAATGTGATAGGATTTAACCATAACATGTAGAATACCCTTTTTCTAAAAATTCTGAAGTTTAATGACTCAGCTCTCACTTTTCAGAATTCTAAAAAAGCATGAATGAAACTTTAGAAAAGCCATTTTATTGCCTTTCAAATTGCATTAAAGTTAATGAGTATTATTAGCTTCTTTTGCTAATGAGAAAATTGTGGCATAGAGGTTGTGACTTTGGCATTGAATTGATAATTCTTCTGAAGGTGTCTTCACTTGGCAGGAATTTATGTGCACCTCTGAGTAAGAATGCATGTACATATTTGTGTGTGCATGTGTGCGTGTGTTCACTTATACCTTCCTATTTTAACTATATCGGTACAATATAGCTAACTTGATGACAGGGATTGTGTCTTAGCCAAACTTTATATTATCTCCAGCAATAATAGAGTGCTGTGTTCAAGGTCAGTATTTAATATGTGTTGAATCAATTGAATGAATGGATGTGCCATATCTCTAGGAATAATAGCATATGAAAATTTTTAAAAAAATTAATGCATGCTTGTATGTGTCATGGGGGGAAAGACAGCCATATACCGTATTGTTTGGGAAAATGCTGAAAATGGCAGAATTAGGTAGAAGTCTGTCTCAGCTGAGGAAGACACTGAGCCCAAAGGCTATCCAAGTTGTACCCTCAAATCAGAGTAACTGTACAAAACAGATTCTCTCAGCTACCAGCACTCATTGTTAAACATAAAACAAAAAAGAAACAAGAAGCAGAAAGCTGTCAGTAAAAGATGTTAAAAACTTTGCCTGGAGCAGCGATCAGTCTAGCTGCCTCAGTGCCCCAAGTCCAGCTGTATTGATTCTTCTTGTTGGCATACCAGCCAGCATCATTGCTGATCCTCCAGCAGAGCAGTTCTGCAGAGAAAAGGAGAACTCTTGATTTCAGTGCTGATTACTTGGGAATATGGACAGAGGCATTCAAGTGCAGTTTTGTTTGACAAAATCTACAATTTTATGTATTTCTTTGAAATGAACTCTTTATGAACCTCTTTGGGAGCAGCAGCAGCTTGATGATTGAGGAACCACTGGCATATCTGATTGAAGTACCTGAAGATGCTAAAACCAGTCCAGATTGAAATCTTAGCCAAGAAGCTAAGAAAATCAAGCCTGTAAGTGGGTTGATCTGGATTAGCATATAATGGGTCTCAATATCTTTCCCCAAAAAAGGAGAGGTGGAGAGAAGGGGATGAAGCAGGAAAGTTCTTCATCAAGAATTTACTGCAGCATTGCTCATTGATGCATGTTGGATCACCCGCACGGAGAGATCACATGGCTCTTCCAAAAGTCAAACGATCAATTCGCCTCGTTTTGGCTCTGTACTTAATGCACAAACAGTGCGATCTGCGGGGCTGTAATTGCATTGTTAGGGCCAAGGAACAAGCCTGTGCCTTTTCAGCAGACAGCTGGCAGGGAGAGAGGCATGTTGTTAGGAAAGAGAGAGGCAAGGCAAATAAAATTACTGCTAACGCTCAGAGATCGGCAGGAGTCCTACTTGCCTAATCTTACCGGTGGGAGCAAGCGGCTGTTGTAATCCAATTATAGCAGCATAAGCAATTTGTTAGACACTCCGCATAATGTAACAATTTCCCAATAAACTCTGACTTGTAATAACGTCGGCAAGAGCCCGCATAAATCTACCCGAATGGTGGGGGCTGGAGCGTTCGGCTGGGGGCTTGTAATTGGCGCCATCAGCACGTTTTGCGGAGTGCAGTATGGTGCAGTCTTTTAGTGCAGGAATTTTAAGGAGAAAAGCATGGCACACATTTCTCAGAAAAAGAAAAGTGGCCATTAAAAGGGGAACAGCTAAGAAGGGCACCCTTGCCCTTTATATAGAAAACAAATGAGAGGAAGCCACACTTCCTACTGATGCTAAGTTAGAGGAGGGGAAAGTCCTTTAAATACCTTTTTTTTTTTAGGGGAGTCATTTTCTACTCATTCATTCCCCATTTCTCCTTCCCTCCCCCCATGGAAAAATTGCTTTTTTTTTGGCAACATTAGTAAACGTGTTGACGTCTGATAACAAAATGTGCATAGGTTTGTGTAGAAATTTTGACTTAAATCTATTTTCTCATTAGGGGTGTTAGCTTTTAAATCACAACATGAAAATATTTTTTTTCTTTAGTTCATGATGGGGGGGAAGATTTTGTAAAAATGTTTACTTACCAAAATTCCAAGCCTGTTAACTCTTGTTTTGCTTTTTGTTTTAAATAACATGTTACTGAGAGTCTGTAGTTTGGTTAGTCTACTTTCCACTATTGCATCTTTTCATTTCTCTAAAATATTAAGCAAATTAATAGTAACAAAGCTTGTAGTCATGCTTGTTGAAAACATAATAGAAAAATTAAGACTGCTAGTTGAGAATAGTTCCTGAGTTAATACCACAGAAACAGTTTTTGTTCCTGAGCCATATTGTACTATTTAGAGAAAGTGTTATATTCCAAGCAAAATTTAATCCAGCAGTTATTTATTGCACTCCTACTATGTGCAAGGCACAAAATAAAATCATCTTTATTGATTTATTATTTTTTCTAGTCACAGAATAAGATTTATTTATGTGAGATCTAAGAGGTATGAATGCTCATAGATTTAAATTAATAGGCAAAATTTTCAACTATGGATTGCATAATCACATGTTATATGTTTTCTGGTGCCTAACCCTGTCCTTTTCTGCTGTTAATTTGTGTCAAGAACCAAGCTTCTAAGATAAAAGCAAGATACTTTAAACATCCTGTTGTTGCTGTATTATTACAATAAATATTTACTTTCAACATAACCATTTTTTTCTATTGGAGCAAATGCCTTGTTTGACTCAAGCTACATCAATAAACTGCAGTGCCCCTAATAAAGCCACTCAGTGTCTGGGTTTAACTAATGGCTGATTTTCATGGCTTTGACAGTGAGCTGTGTGCGTTATTTTCTCCTGATATTGTAAAAATAATGAGAGCAAATTAGAACAATCAGTTTACACAGATAGCTCCTGATTGGAGGCGATGGGCAATATGGCAGCAGGTAATCCATCTTCGGGCTCCTGTCACATTAACTTCAGCAGTGTGAAAAGATCAGGTGGGGTAAGCGGGGATCCTGCCCAATCGGAACACTGAAATTAATGAGAAGAGCATTGTTCTGTGATCAACCTTTTAATTAGCAAGACTGGAGACAGAGGGAGTGATGAAGACAGCAGCACAGCTGCACAATACCAGACACAGTTTCAGAAAAGGAAAAGGGGGAAAAATCCATAGGTTTTAAATTATCTTTTCCATGTCCCTTGTATACAAGCAGTGTGTCTTCATTCTAAATCTGTTTACAGAGTTTCAAGAAATGCTGCCTACTCTCCAATTTAATATACCGTACATGGCTCCTGCTAATCAGCTCCTTCCATAGGGTTTTCATTTAGGAATGTTTTGAATACCATCAAAGCCCTGTTTTGGTTTGTACTTTGGGGTTAATGTTTTGCTCTTTTTAAAAATCAGAAATGGGACTATAAATTAAGTTTTGATAAAGAGCTGCTGGTCTTCATTTTGAGTTTTTTTTTTTGTTTTCCTTTTTAGCAGCCACTGGTGCTGCTCTCATTTAGGTAGCATCAGAGTGATTCAGCTTCATACATGGGTGCTGCTGCCTTAAGTTGTTATAATAGAAATGGGATACAGTTTACCAAACTACAACATATTTTAGTTAAGCTCCTTTTATTTTTATTTGAAAGTTCATTGTTTTTCCTATACCTGCCAATTTTCTAGTACTAAATGACAAGTTGTTTGATAATTTTGTTATTTGATATAGTGAACATGACAAGATCAAATCATAGGTATTCAAATGAAGATTTTAAAATTACACTAGTTTTAAAAAATAAAGGCTGGCTTAACCAGCATGTAGCTCAATTTTATTAAAGTTATAATCATTTAACAGTCCTGCTAATATTGAAAATTGTTACTTACAGCAGCAATAGAATTTAGGAACTTGATTTAGCAATAGAATTTAGGAACCTAGTTCCTTTAATACAAAGTTAGTGGCCAAAATGTCCAAATCCAAGATTACTACTGTGTGAACAGTGTGAACATTGGCAGGATCTTACTGTGGATTTCTGTCAGACTGTGATCTTAATAGACTTTTACATATTGAACTAAATGCTTTAAGTAACACCTAACACAGCAATATTAGTTGTATTATATTAAATTAACAAAAGATAGGCATGCAAATGGGGACCAAATGGTGAGATTTCTTTCTCATGTATACCTGTAATCATCTACAGAAGACATGTAAATAAAAATAATGTTAATATGTAAAGAGTAATACCCTGATGAAGCCTGTCTCTGCTGAAGACAAAAGAGAAAATAATAGGCTTAAAGGGTAATATGAACTATTCAAGTTAGTTATAGAACTTTCCTTAAAGTAGTTGCTATCAAAGGAAGTTGTACAATCATATCCAATCTTGTATCTCCTAAGATAGTAAATTTCAGAGACTAAATCCACAGTGCTATTTTTTGTCCATGGCAAGGCTTAGTAGAACAGAAGTACTTCACTGCCCCCTAGCCAAACAACATTCCTAGTTAATATTGTTTCTGAAATGATGTCAGAGCTGAAGCCCAAATTCTGTTGGCCCCAGTGAGCTCTTCTTGAAAATGCTTCCTTAGTCTGTTCCAGTGTTTTACAATTTGTATTATAATGAGAAGTAATACTAGCTTATAATATTACTATTGTTACTAGTATAATAATTTCCTTTTTTGTTCTTAAGGCATAAATGTACATAGCATACAAAAAAAAGTTTAAATCTGCTTGATATTGTTTTTCTTACTCCCTGCTTTACATGCCTAAATTTGGATTACAGATTTAATTCTTTATAATAGTTTTTAATGGATATTTATAGAGGCAAACATCTTCTTCAGTTCATTGTCAATCAGTTTCAAAAACTCATTACATGTGAGCTCTCGTAATAGTTATATTCCAGGTCCAAATACATCACCTACAAAGTTGGTGAAACCTGAACCCTCTTTTTGAACTTTTTAAGTATTAGTGAACGTGTAAAGTTTTGTTCTTTGTGACAGTGCCTTGATCTTATAGTGTACACGAAATTTAGACTTTAATAACTGTTTTCTTCTATACCAGGTTTCCACAAGAATGAAATAGTGCTCTTTTTCTTCCTTCATTGATGCTAAAGTTTCACTTGATTCATTTATCCCACCTGTGTTCTTGCTGTTATGACTTTTTTTTTCCGCAGTGAGATTTACTTTTCAAAGTAGTGTTAGGGGTACCTTTTTAGGTTTATAATAGGTCAAGACATTCGTAGAAGCAGATCCAGTTGACTATAACTGCATAGCTCCTTTTTACTCCCTAACTGAGCTACAATTACAAAGTCACAGAGTTCATCTATTAGATTGAGCCTTAGAAGAATTTTCACCTCAGTTCACCAAAAGCAATTTTGAGTGCCTGCAAAGGGAACCACCACTCATCTCTCCTTGAGGTAATTCCACATTCTTCTAAGAAAAATTTTCTTCTTCCTCATTGATTTTTGTTTTGAGACATGTTAACCTTTGAAAGAATATAGACAATTAGATAATTGTCCATTTCATTCTCACCCACCTTTGGACTTAAAATCTTTCCTTCCCTTCCCCCCCATTTTCACCAAGAGCCCGAAAAAATGTTGGAGACCCTGTATATTCTCTTTAAATTTAATTCTTGACTCCATACTAATCAAGGACCTTAGCATTTTTTCTACAACACTTTTGCCATAAGCAACTTCCCTTCTCGTTTCCCCTTCTTTGAATATTGTCCCATATTTTCAGCATATGAAACTTCTAGATTTATTTATCCAGTAATTCCATTATTTGACTTGAACTACTTATTATATAATAATCCATCTTGTAAACCTAGTCTTCTGTTCTCTACGGTTTGACTTTGACTATTCTTCTCTTCTCCCCATTGTTCTGCATATTTGTACAGGTGATGGTTACTGTTGTGAATGCCTAAGAGTGATTAGCATAAGAGAACTGTTGAGGATTACAATTCAGCTCCCCCTGCTTTTAGTGGAGAAGTATTCTAGAGGAGCTTTTCTACCTTTTCAAAAAGAAAAAAAAAACTCATTATGCCCACTCCAGCATGGTCATTTGCTTTTAAAGATACATTTCTTAAAACTCCTTAGACCTTGACTGGGTACATCAGACACAAACATTTTTTTTTCCATCTGGATGGTTGAGTGATTGAGTGGAAATTGTGACATCAAAAGTATAGCTGTACCTCAAAGTTCCTACCTGAACAGGTACAACATGTAGGGCATCTGGGTAGAGGAATAAGTGATACTACATAGGTCTTTCAAATCATTTTCACAAAGCAAATGTTCACAGATGTTATTCTAATGTTCATTTTAAGTACATTGAATAATCTGTATTGAAAAGACTAGAAGTCTTACTGTTAAGGTTAACAAATTTCATGCCCAGCTACATAGAAGCATGCTATATACATTTGCTCATGTGAAGAATTAAAGCCATATTAAGTTGGAATTTTTAAAAATTGCTCATGCAATGAACCTAAATTTAAATGTTCTCTTTATCTTGAGCTTTATAACTCAATTACTGATTTCTTCTCTTCTTATTTGTTAGCAAAAAAAAGAATGAGAAATTTAAACTGAAAATATTTCTACTGGGGGCAAGGGGCATGTGAAAGAGGAGACAAAAGAAAAAGGAAGAAAGCCAGGTTTAGAAAGAAATGGTTCCTACAGTGTTAACTATGGAGTCTGTAGCGTGACTCTAATGGAATATCATGGCAGGGGGTATAATACTGTAAATAAGATGAATATGCCACTTGTGGATTAATGGGCAACCTAAAGAGTGGCTTTATTTACATCTGTGTGGGGTTTATTTGTAGTTTATAGTGGGTTTTTTCCCCTCTTTTTGTGGAGGGAGAGGGTAGGTTAGTATTTGGATTCAAGTCTTCATAATCCTGAAGGATTAAGCAGTAATGTGGTTTTTTAAAAGAGCACATCCTTTAGGTCCTGTTTTCTGTGTTTGTAAGACTTAGCAGCTACATTTTTTGTGTTTTGTTTTTCATAGGTTGAAAAGGGAATTTTGTTCACAGTAACTTTTTACCTGTACAGTTCTTTAGAGGATAGGGATTCGTTAGGATATGAAGCCTTGAAACAGTAATTTATTGCATTTTATGTAAAAAAGGAAAGCACAAAAGGTAGAAATGTCTGAATTATAATGGGTTACATTTGAGAGGAAACAGTTTTGTAAAACTGAAGGAAAAATTTATACTTTTCAAAGATAGGTTTGGAACAGGACAGATTTAATTGTAGCCAATCTGTGTACAATACCCAACATTAGAATATGTGTGAATAAATGATTACTTGTTTGAGGTTTTTGCAAAATCAATTGTTTTAATGAATTTTTCATCTGTATTGTTTACTTTTGAAATTCTAGATTAGAAATAAATATCTTTCCCTATTATTGTATCTTTCCTAAGTATATTTCATTTAAGAGTCATGTGTTTCTGAGTATGCCTTCTAAATATCCTACATGGAAAAAAAAAACTAAATTTGCAACAACAAATATATACATATATATATATTCACTAAGAATTTGTGAATAATATTCTGAAATTAAAAGTAAAATAGGAACAGCTAGGTGATTCAGTGGATTGAGAGTTAGGCCTTAGAAACAGGAAGTCCCAGGTTGAAGTTTGGCCTCAGATACTTCCTAGCTAGATCACCCTGGATAAGTCACCCCCATTGCCTAGCCCTTACTACTCTTCTGCCCTAGAATCAATACACAGTATTGATTGTAAGAGGGAAAGCAAGAGTTTTAAAAAACATACCAACCAATTTTTTTCAGCATATAAGTCTCACTAGAATATAGTACCTTGAAAGGTCAGGTTAAATGGAAAATGAAGTTATGTAATATTTACTCCCTAAATTAAAATATAAAGAACATCACTTTGTGTTGTGTCCATAACAACTTGACTTAAAATGCAGCAACCATAGCCTTCAATATTTCCTAGCTGCATGGCCCTGGGCATGTCAATTAGCCCCCATTGCCTAGCTCTTACCCTTCTTCTGCCTTGGAACCCATTCACAACGTTGATTCTAAGATGGAAGGTGAGGGTTTAAAAAAAGAAAATGCAGCAACCATCTATGTTGAACCTGACAGGCCTCTGAAGACCACAGAAAATATAATATATGGTAATCAGGAAATTAATTCCTACTCATTGTTATAACTTATTAAACAGTTAGCCAAGTTTAGAAAATATTTACATACATGTAGCTAGCTACTTAAGTCCCAACACTCATTTTTTATTTGTTTTTCTTCTCTTACACTTGTAGCATATTCCCTTTTACCATTCACTTAAGAGATCATAAAAATTAAAAATACCTTAATTAGCAACCACAAAAAAGTAAAACTGTTAATTGAACCTTGTAATTTCTAAGAGGAACTGTCTGTTATGCTCTCCTTTTAAGGCTTTGATTGTATGTAATAAAACTGTTGCTTAATTAATGCCAGTGTTCTGAAGCCTTTGGATTTCACAAAATTGAATGAAGTGAAAGAGCCAAGAGACAAAATCAAATGGCTTTTCTATCAATGTTAATTTAGGTTTGTCATTCTTGTTCTAGATCATGAATTACAGCTTCAGACATGTTTCAGATGGATTTCAAGAGAAGCAGAACAGTCTTGTCTTGGGAAACATGATTGGGCATCTTAGTAGGTTAATGAATTACAATTTCCAAACAGTTTCTTATCTCCCCAGTGCTACCCATGAAAAGAGCATGGCAGTGTTATAATATCCCAAGGGGAAAATACAAAACCAAAAATTGGATTATTTTGCCTGTTGGCATTGATTCCTGCAGTGGGAAATCAGAACTGAGGTTAGGGTTAGGGAATTCAGGCTTTTGAAATTGTTAATTGACAAAGATGTGGTCTATCTTGGTATCTAAGGTTTAAGAAAAAAGGAACTCAAATTTAGGTACTAAGAACTGTAGGGGAAAATGTGCAAAAAATATGCCCTAGAAACAGTTTGGTTTGTGTTAGAGGCAGCTTTTAAATAATATCTGCATAATAAATCAAAGTAGTTAGAGTATTATATATTTTTATATTTTACCTCTTAGTGCCAGAAATGTTGCTAATTTTTAGAATGCAGGCTTTTGAAGAGTTTAAAACAGAGATATCCCAAGATATAACTCCATACAGGACTAATCTCTGCTAACCTCTGTTTTTCCCCCTTTGATTCAAGGAATTTATTAGCTGCTTTCATATTTGTATTGATTTTAAGAAGGCTGTTGGAATGCAGTGTTTTCAAGAAGGAACAGATTTGAAATTCAGCAATGAAAAACAAAGTACTTTTCAATTTGGAGCTGCAGTGCCAGAGTGATTGTGCTGTAACCTTTAAACTAATTGCAGTCTTGGAGGCTTCTCAAATGGTGGTCATGATCTTTCTAGATTAGGTGGGATTACTACATCATTTTTTAATGATATATTTTCTTGAATAGTTAGTGAAATATAAGCTTTTAGAGTGGAGACATGTTCAGTGGCAATTTCAATCCCATTGGTTCAAGGTCTCTGTAGAAGAAGGAGTCTACAAGCATATGAGAAGAATACAGCTTTCAATTTGAATAGTCTTCTATTGTCCAGGGGGGTATATAATGCCTATAAATACTTCCAGCAGAATGGATAGAACTAGGTTAAGTGTTTACAGACATACCTTTCCATTCTCCCCCACTGAAGAGCAAGGTTCTCCTAACACTGACCTACTTTACTCCTGTATAGTGCTATAGGTGCAGTGATTTTGTGGCAATGAAGAGAAGAATAAATGAGGAAGACTGGTAGCATCTTTTAGTAGGAAGCATTTGGCAGTATGTTCCTTTGTTGGTAGGGCATAATGTTGTAACAAATCATGAATAAATATTTCGAATTCTATAATATTATAACAGTTATAACCATTTTTAAGTTCCTTTTTTAAGTAGATATTTCTCTCCTGGCTTTGCGTATTGTGAACTTTACAAAACTGGCTTAGGCAGCCCTATTAATTATTCATATCATAGCAACAATTAAAGCAAATTAAAAATAAAAATCTCCATATTGCAGTTAACTGTGGGCAACACCAAACTGTGTCAGCTCTATAAGGGCCTGTGGTGTTTCTTTAGTTAAAGGTGCTAGAGGGAGCTCTAACCTTCTTCAAAGGAATAGCATAAGGGACCGATTGCCCAGTGTTTGTATCTGGCCACAGAGCCACAGCTGAAAAAAGAGGTTGAAGCTCTGCCATCATATAAACCTGTTTCTTTTATTAGAAATCCCTATTTCTGATATATATTGGAAACATAGTCTAAAGCTACCCATTGCAACCAATCAGCCTTTCTTCTCTCCATCTACACTCCTACATTGAATATAATGAAGGTTCTAATACAGTACCTAGGCCCAGGTGGATGCTTATTAAGTTGATAACTTTGTTCCATGGCATAGACCAAAACTCTTAGATTTTGACCTAACTCCTTCATTTACTATCACCCCCTAGCTTTGACTTCCCTTTCAAGATCATTCCTCAACATTAAAGTCAGTAACTCGATTCAGTTCAACTAACATTTAAGTTCCTATTTTGTGCAAGGGAGTGTTCACTGTGCATGGTGATATAAAGACAAAGTAAAACAATCTCAGCTCTCAAAGAGATTACATTATATTGAAGAAATGCAACATGTACACAAATATGTAACTGTAAAGTATATAGAAAACAATATAAAGTCATTTCAGAGAGAAGAAACTGTTTAAAAAAACAAACAAAATGGGGGCATCAGAAAAGGCCTCTTGTAGGAAGGAATACGTACCTGAGCAGTCTTGAAGGAAATGAGGGATTCCAAAAGGCAAAGGTTAGGAGTGGATGCTTTTCAGATATGGGGGACTACTTATAAAAAAACATAGAGGAAACAACTAGCAGGCTAATTGGACTAGGGTGGAGAATACTAGAAAGGAAGCATTATGAAACAACACTGGAAAGAGAGGAGGAAGGAGGCGAAAGCAAAATTGTAAAGAGCCTCAAATGCCAAGATGAGGATTTTATCCTAGAGGTAGTAGAAAGCCATTAAAACTTTGAATAGGGGGACTACATTGTTGGATCTGTGTCTGACAATCAGTTGAGTAGTTGTGTGGAGGATGAATTGAAGAGGGAGAAGACTGGAAGCAGAGCAGCTAATGAAAAGCCTTGTTGTGGTAGTTCAGGTGAGAATTGTTAAGGGCCTGACCTGGGGTAAAGACTGTAAGGGAAACTAGGAGGGGGAAATTGTGAGTGATGTTGCAGTAACAGAATCTAGGGAACTTGGAAACAAATTGAGATGAGAAGGAAGGGAAAATTCAAATGTAACACTAAAGTTGTAACATGCAGCTCTTGATACCCACTTTTACACACCCACCATATTAGTTCAGGCCCTCGTCACTTGGATTATTGCAGCAAATCTCTAATTAATCTCTGCCTCAAATCCACCCACCCATCCCCATCCATCTTCTATGTGACCACCAAACTGATTTTCCTTGAATGCAGAACTAGCCATATCAATCCTATTTAATAAACACTGGTGGCTCTCAATTGCCTGTAGGTTAAAGTACCCTATGTTTAGTTTTTAAAACCCTATACAACTTAGCCCCAACCTATTTTTTCCAGTTTCATTAAATGTTTCTGTTCATCTGTACTCTGCAATCCAGCTAAACTGACCTTCCCTTTTTTCCTTTTCCAAGTCAGTTTCTCCCATCTCCATGCCTCTACACTTGCCTCTCTTTTTCCCTGGAAAGCACACCTTCATTTGACCTCATAGAATCTCCTTTTTTTATTTCAACACATAGCTTTAACATCATATAATATGAAACTTTTCATGATTCCTGCCCCCAAATGTGCTGCCAGTATTCTTCCCTCCCTAACTACCTTGCAATTATTTATATTCCGTATCCATTTCCACATGTACTTGTTTCCCCATTAGAAAGTAAGTTTCTTCAGAATAGAGTTTGTTTCATTCTTTGGATCTTATGTCTAGCACAGTGCCTTGTATAGAGGAGATGATTAATAAATTCATATTGATTGATCAGCTGGGAGGATAGTGGTTGTTCTTAACAGAAATGGAGAAAGTGATATGGGTTTCAGAGAAAGAAGTTGTTTTCAGTTAGAAGAAACTAGGAAACTTCATATGCAATACTCAGTATTAAGTCCCCTATCAAGTGGTGCTGAAATTATAAAGACAAAAGTTGTATGTAAGACATATAAAAGACAAAGACATATACAAATTATAAAGACAAAAAAAAATTTAGCTGTTTCTACCCTCAGGGCTTATCTTCTAATAGGAGCATGCAACATGATAGCAGATAAATACATACATGAAAATCTGAATTGGAGGGAGAAAATATTAACAATTAAGAGTATCAGAAAGTTTCCTGTGTTATGTGGCACATGAGTTGAATCTTGTAGTAAGCTGGTTATTCTGAAGGTCTAAGGTGAGAATGGAGTGCAGTATAGAGGTATAGTTCAAGCCTGTGCAGCAATATCAAGGTAGGCAATGAGGTAGTACTAAGTTCAGAAAGCAAAATAGTTAGCAGTCTTTTAAGGAGCCAGGTTCTTTTCACCATCTTTTAATCACAACTCTCCAACCAATACAACAGGCCTTGTCAACTCCTTTAAGGTCAGAAAGAGGTTCAGTGAAACCAACAACCTCCAAGTAGAAGGTTCCCCTAACTGGTATCTTTTTGTTGCCACTGCTTTAGGAGATTAGAAGAGATTTTTTTTTTTTAGACAAAACTTTGACCCTGGGAATTAATTACCTTTTCTCTTCCTTTTTTTCATGTTTAATGGCATATAGTTCCTTATCGATGCCCCTATAGTAGCTCATATCCTAATGCTTTGTTCTAATAAAACAGAGAAATCAACTCTTATGAGGTATACAGCCTTCTTAGAACAGGGCCAGTGAATCTTCAGGTATCATATGCAGATTCACTCATTTACAATTACAAACTTATATTATTCAGTTTGTTTGACCCAGCTTTGCAGTACTGATCAGTCTTTTCCAAGTGTTCTGAACTCAGCAACCAGCATCTCTAGCCTTAACTCTCAGAGTCACTATCTTTTCTTATTAATGGTAAGTAGTACTCTACTGTTAATCTTAAACTGTAGCTTAAGCACTCCTGTACACACACTCTCTGTCTCTCTCTCTCCCTCCTTCTCCCTCTCCCCCCTCCATCCCCACTTTTCTGTCTGTCTTATCTTTTTTCTATACCTCCTTGTACAAATGTCTTCCTCTTTTTCTCTCTCATCCATTTTTTTCCCTCAGTCTCAATTCCTCCCACTTGACTTCAGGTTTAAACCACTATCCACAGAGCCACCTGAAACCTGACTCAGCTGATGTCACATGAAAATTTCCTGACTAATCTTTCCTCTGTTCTAGGTCCAAAACCAGCTCAGCTCCCTTGAGCTGAGCCTACAGCCTTGATCAGCAGGTCATGGGTCCTTTTTTCTTTCTGAAATTACAGTCCTTCTACATGTGTCAAATTTTCTTGACTATTTTGGGTGGCATTAGTCTGCCTGGATAGAATGGAGTGCATGTTAGCTATACATAGTAGCATATTTTAAAAATCTATTCTATTCACTTAGCTCCTACATTGTCAGTTTAACATTCAACTTGAAGTGTAAGCAGACTTTAAACATAGGAAACATGGATTTGTACCCAGAGAAGGGTGCAGTGACCAGGTCAAACCTGACTTGCCCTTAACTAATGTGCTTCTGGGTGCTTAAAAAAACCTCTTTCCCCTACTCCTTAGATTATAACCACACTCTACTTGCTTTAGCATTAAAAATATTTAGTAGGATATTTTAAGGGGGGGTGTGTGGGTATAAATATGTTTACATATATAAGATTGTAAACATTACATATATACATATATAAAATCACAGAATCTGAAAACATGTAAGGTCTCACTTTTAAAGATCTTGTTCTTTTTAATGTTAAATTCTGAAGAAATTTTTATTTAAATCCTTCCAACCAAAATATAAGGCCAATTCTATGAATAACTGGCATGTTAAGTTGTACAAAGTGCTTTTGCCTTCATTATCTTGTCTGTTTTATCTATGTATCTATCAAATCAATTTCATATATTCCCACAGTTAACATGTCATTGTGTACATGAAGTCCCTAGACATCCTTTGAGGTCTCCAAGATCCACATGGCAGACAGAAGCAGCCTTATGATCCATAGTCATGGCCTTTGACCAAATGATGGGAACATCCCAATAGTTTCATTGTACCTGTCAAGTCCTAAAGAGAGGGCAACATTCGTTTTGAATGTTGAATTTCTAGGACATTTTTATCTAAAGAACTAAAAGAGTAGAACAGGGCCCCCCCCCAAATATGCAACAAACTCAAACAGTGATCACTCTAGTAAAAAAAAAGATTTGGCAAGAGAAAAGAGTAGGAAAAAAGGAGGCACAGCATTAGTAGAAAGATGAAATATATTGGCCCATTCCCTTCTTGGGGCTTTAAATCCCATCGTCATTGCAAGACATAGGAATAAGCAAGAAGAAGCAAAAGGGAAGCATAGAGGCATCTCTGTGCATAAACACTATCTAGTGTTGTGGATTGTCTGAGTCCCTTTTGGGATTTTGTTTTTGACCAAACCTGACATTCCATTAGTGTGGGAAATTCCTGCGAAAAATCCTACTCCACCAATTCAGATCAGCAACTATTCTATAACATAATTGTTTGAATTATAAAATCATGGGGTAAGGTAGAAGGGACTTCAGAAATCCTCTGAGTCCCACCCCTCTCATTTTATAAAGAGGTTAATTGACCTGCCAAAAAGTCATCACAAGCCAGTTTATGATAGAAGGAAAGGAAGAGAGGGAAGGAGTTAGAAGAAAACTTTTTTTAAGTGCCTACTATATTCCAGACACCCATAACAAATAGATACTATTATTTTTTGGTAATTTTTTTCCAGTTGCATGGAACAACAAACTTCCATATAAGTTTTCCAAAGTTATATGATCCAAATTGTCTCCCTTTCTCTATTTCCTCCACCCTTCTGGAACTGGCAAGCATTTTTCTCTGAGTTATACATGTATTATCATGTAAAACCAAAATTCCAAAACAAAAGCCCAAATAAACAAGTGAAAAATTATATACGTTCATCTGCATTCCAAGTCCAACAGTTCTTTCTCTGGAGATGGATAACATTCTTTGTCATAAGTCCCTCAGAATTGTTCTGAATCATTGTAGTGCTGAGAGTAGCTCAGTCTGTCACAGTTGACCATTCCACAATATTGCTGTTACTGTGTACAGTGTTCTCCTGATTCTTGATCTTTGGTCCTATATATTGATTCTTCTTTTTGTCTTTCTTTTAACAAGAAAGAACCTCTCAGAATCTATTGTGTGTTATTTTGTTCCAAGAAAACAAAATTCTTCAATTTGTATTCCTCACTACAAAATAAAGTAATTATTGTGCATTGTACTGACAGGAAAGTTTTTGTAGAGCTGTTTTTAGTTGAAAGGCACTACAGCTACTACAGCCCTAAGCAAGACCCACACCCTGGTGAGGCAGAAAGTAGTATAGTAAAGAGGAGGCTACCTTCACAAAACACATTTCAGGCTTTGAGAAATGGCAGTATCTATAGGGAAAGGCATAATACCCTTCTCTAAGCAACAGTAAAAACATTACAGTGATTCTTATTAGTATCTTTCTCTGACTCCCAATTTTCCCTTCTCTCCACATCCCCAGTGTCATTGGTGGGATTTTGTCCTATTATGAAAAAACTTAAATGAATCCTGCTTTTCTTAGAATTTTTTCTCAGAAAGACCCAGATCTGCCGTCTTTGGTCTCATGAAATCCCATAAAAATGATGCCCATGTGGGGAGAAATGTAAATAACCTTCAGGCAAAATTACAAGGTAGCAGAGTTTTTCTGCCAATTTTTGAAAGAGAGGGGTGCTGATGACAGCTAGAATTTGTCTGGTTTCTGCCTTTGCTCCTTCTTTGCTGATTCCCAAAATGAGAACAGAAATTCGGAAGGAAGCAAAATGCTCTCAATAGCCTACAGGAAGTTTGCTTTCCTAGTAAAACTGAGTAAGGTTTATATAGAAAACTAGAGCAGTGCCCTCAAGATCACCAGTCAGGTTATCTTTCTTTTTCTCTCTCTCTTTTCCCTGCCTCCCAGTTAGTTTGGATGTTACAGGAATGTATTTTGACAATATCTTTGAAAAATTGCCTAAAAATATTGAGATACAAATATCTCTGCTACATATTGATACTTATGGAGGGGATCATATTCTGAGTATCCTCCACTTTTATTCTCCTTTAGTTATTATATGTAAGGAAAATTCTAATCCATTACTTTCTATTATGTCTTTTGGGAGATGATTTTTAAAATATTTTTGTATAACAAAAATATTTAATGCAACTTTACTACATCACGATGTTCAGGTAGATTGGTTAAAGATATGGCAAGTACAAGCAACGTACAGAACTACTTTGTGCCCAGAGTGAATGTGATGATGGCCAAGTAAAAGATGGTGACTAATAAATTGCATTTCCAGTACTTTTTCCCCTATAATTGCAGAAGCAAGTGTTTCACCATCACTTTGACCCTTTAGATTGAAAATCAATTCAACAGATTTTTATGCAAAAATATGTGTGATATTTTGAGCCCTTAAGGAGTTTATTATAGTATATTTGAAATATCATGAGACCATATTTGGTGAGACTGAATAGCAACAAGTGTCAAATATATGATACAAACAGAATGTACCAAAGATAGTAAGCTATCGGGAATACTCTACAATGTAGGGGGAAACAACAACAGAGGCACCCAGAAATTAATAGGCAAAAAAAAATCTAAGAAAGGAACAGACAATAAAACTAATTTCCTTAGGAGGTTCAATATAAAAATACACAAAGACCTAGTAATGAGCAAGGTGACATTGGGATCTATCCTACTGCAAAAGAAAGCAAATTAGGAGAATGAGAGCCATGTGCTTCTAGAAGGTTCTATTTGGATACATGTGTGATATTGTTAAGTGTTCTCTTTCCAATAACACAAATTAAAAATCATCTATACCTTTTCATTCTGGGCTCTCATCCAGTCCTCTAGAGGGAGTCATCCATCCAGCAAGTTAGGGATATCCTTCTAGACCTGTAGGCATTGCATGGATACTCATGAAACATGTTAGCTGCCCTTTAAGTATTCCTTAGTGTCTCCATATCCACTTCTTTTTCTAGTTGTCTAGCTCTCTCATGGCAACCCCTTGTAACTCCTGGTTGCCAATAAGTTTTAGCCTATTACCCACCATGCACATCTTCCTTGCCTTTTTGGTAGTCCATAACTTCTGTTTTAAGGACACTTGTAGCCATGCCACATCACTGAAAGAATATTGATATAAATAAGATGTGCCTTGTTTCAAAGACAAGCTTAGTGATATTAAATGTACTGTTGAGTTATTCAAAAACAATACAACCCATTCTGGTGGTCCTTTTGAGTTCTGAACCCATATCATTGTCCATTTGCTGTATCAGTCCAAATATATTTACAGATAGATCAGCTCCCATACAATTACACTTCATAGTTCAGTCAGTAGACTTTCTTCATCCACTTGGTTTTGCATGCATGGATAGTTAGACCAAAGTCTCTTAAGTGTTTATGGATCACATTTAGAATGTTCTGTAATGTTTCACGACTTAATATTATCAAGCCCTGTCTCATTCAAAAGGAATAGAATCTGTAAAAGGATAGAAGAGAGAAAAGAAAAGGGATGGGACAAATAACATTATATATTAAACAGATTTACTCATCTGAGGAAATCCAGAAACCAGGAGAGTTGGGGGGGAGAGTGGGGAGAGAGAGGAGGGATACATGGTAGAGGCCATTTGGATGAAGCTCGGTGGCAGAAATATAAATGATATATATGATCATTAAACTATGCCAAGACTATCTTGAAAGGGAAAGGAATTAGGTAAGTTTGGGAAAAATCACAAATATGTCACAAAGGCATAATATGGTAGAAATAGAGGGCTTGAGTTATATGTCCTGAGAAGAGTGTGTTCTCTCCCTCATTTCCCTCTTCTCCCTCCCTTCCACCTTCCATAATAATTAATAAATTATTGGCTTGCCTTAACAAATTTATTCTTCCAAAGGCAATCAAGCTAACAAATTAATATCGGTTCTGATGGGGATCAGAAATGATGGGGACCTTAGAAAGAAATAATTTCAGTTTAGGATTTGTGATAAGAAGAGGAAAGCAAGACATAGTCTGACTTGCACCTTAGATTTTAAGAAAGTGTATTTCAAAGGACTCAGAAATACGATAGATAGATGCAGTCATAGATTACAATTCTACAGGGGAAGTCAGCTCAGGAGAGATCAATCAATAAATTCCTACCAGAAGATGAAAAAGATAAAAATGGAATAGACCTTGTCCTCCAGAAGCTTATATTCTTTCAGGAAGACAGCCTGAACACAAATAAATACACATAAAAATATACAAAATAAATACAAAGTAATTTTCTTAGGTAGGGAGAGGAAAATAGTCATGTATAAGAGAATGCTTGAATAGAGTTCTGAAGGAAACAAGGAATTTTAACTGGTGGGGATGAAGTAAATGGATAGCTGGCACAAAGGCATAGTTAGGAGATGGAGTGTCATGTGTGAGGAACAGCAAGAAGGATAGTTTAGCCCCTTGGAGTATGAGAAAGGAAATAACATATAAGGTTGGAAAGCTAAGTTGAGTCCAGGTTGTTAAGGACTTAAAAGCCAAACATGAGAGTTTATATTTGATCCTTTAAGCAATTAGGAACTATCAGAGTTTGAGTATATAAGTGATCTGATCAGAGTTGGACTTTTCAGAAATCACTTTGGCAGCTGTATGTATGATGAATACAGAAGGGAGAGAGACTAGAAGCAGGAAAAGCAATTAGAAAGCTATTAAAATAATTGAGTTGAGCGATAATAAGAGCTGGAACTCAAGAAGTGGCTGTGAGTGGAGAGAAGAGAATGGATGCAAGAGATGTAGTGAAAGTAGAGGGGAAGTCACAAAAACAGTCATGTCACAGTTTTCAAAATGGCAAGAGAATAAATTCGACAAATTATAAACCATTGAGTTTGACTTCAGTTTCTGACAAAATTCTACAACATATTTTTAAAAGATGGTCAGTGTAGGGGTAGCTTAGTAGCTCAGTGGATAGAGTCGGGCCTGTAAATGGAAGGTCCTGGATTTAAATCTGGTCTCAGACAATTCCTAGCTATATGACCTTGAGCAAGTCATTTAACCCCAGTAGCCTAGTCCTTACCCTTCTGCCTTGGAACCAATACTTAGTATCACTTCTAAGATAGAAGGTAAGTTTTGTTTGTTTGTTTTTTAAGACTGTGAACATCGCAGGGGCAGCTGGATAGTTCAGTGGATTGAGAGCTAGGCCTCAAGTCACTTGACCCCCATTGCCTAGCCCTTACCACTCTTCTGCCTTGGAACCAATGCATAGTATTGATTCCAAAACAGAAGGTAAGGGTTTCTTTTAAAAAAAAAAAGGCTGTAAACATCTGAAAAAGGTAGTATTGATCACACATATCCAGTGTTATTTCATCAAGAACAGGTCATGATAAATTAATTTTATTTCCTTTTTTGACATTATTACTAGCTTGATAGACCAGGGAGAGCTGTAGATAAAAAGTCCAACCCAAAGAGTAACAATAACTATCATCTTAGAAGAAGGTCAGCAATGGCATTTAGGGATCCAAGAATCTATACTTGACCTCATGCCATTTTATATTGCTACCACAGACTGAACAGTATGCTGTACTGGAAAGTCATCCTGTTTGTCTCAGTTTTTACATCTATAAAATGAGCTGGAGAAGGAAATGACAAATCACTCCAGTATCCCTACCAAGAAAAATCTCAAAAGGATCATGAAGAGACAGACATGACTGAAAATGACTAATAATAATAGTATACTTATCAAGTCTGCAAATGAGACAAATCTGGGAGAGCTAGCTAACAAATTGGATCTATTAATATTCTTTTTAATAGGGATACATGTAAAGTCTTATGCTTGGGTTCAAAAAACCAACTCACGAACACAAAATGAAAGATGTATATCTTTGCCTAAAAAAGACCTGGAGGTTTTGTGAATCATAAGCTAAATATGAGTCAGTTTTGCCTAGAAAACATATTCTTACGCTGCATTAAGAGTGATAATCTTGTCCAGGACTAATGGTCCTGCTATACTATGTGCTGATCAGATCACATGTGGTGTATTGTGTTAGCTTTGAGCATCATTCATTATGAACAAATATTGATAAACTGTAGAGTATATAGAGAACACTGTGAGGATGGTAAAGTTTCTTAAGATCCTGCCATACATGAGAATCGTTTTAATTATCTTAGAGACGAGAAGATAACTTGAGACAGAATCTGATAGCTGTATTCCAATATTTCAAAGGCTGTCAAGTAGGATTAGCCTTATTCTGCATAGCCTTCAAGGACAGAACTGTATGGGAGTGTCAACATGGAATCTAGAGGTCCCCGCATTTGCAGCTTGGAGGAATTTGGTGATTCCCCAGTTTATTTAGTTTGGAGGTAGAAACCCCATGTTTTGACCTTGTCACATGAGAATTCCTCCCTGAGGGAAAGTCCTACTTTACTGGTCTCAGGCTAACAAATAGACCTTGAGTTATAGCACAGTAGGTAGCATGTCAGCCTCATAAGCCCAAGGTCCCAAGTTCGATCCTCAAAAGGGGGATGTTGTACAATGGGAGAAGCTTCTATAAGGCAAAAAGAGGCATCTGATGGGATTAGCCATCCCCACTCAGAACTAACTCAAGGTCTCCAAACTAAATAAACTAGGGATCACCAAATTCCTCCAAGCTGCAAGTGCAGGGACCTATAGATTCCACGTTGACAGGAGCATTGGGTAGAATTTGAAGAGAGGCAAATTTTTAATATAAATATATAGTATGTAAAGATATAAAATGCATTTTAAAATTGGAGATATCCAACAGTATAATGAGCTGCCATAGGAAATAGTGAGTTCCTTCTCACTAATTTTTGTTGGCATTGTCCAGTTATATCCAACTCTTAGTGACCCCCATATACCACATAGCACACTAGATTCTTCTATTCCCCACTATCTCTTGTAGTCTGTCCAAATTTATGTTAATTGTTTCCACTATCTTGCCCTTTGTTGTTTCCTTTTCCTTTTGCCTTCAACCTTTCCCAGTATCAGAGTCTTTTCCAGTCTTGCCTTCCCATTATGTGGCCAAAGTATTGCTTCAGCTTCAATATTTGACCTTCCATTGAATAGTCTGAATTAAGTACTGACCAATTTGATCTCCTTTCTGTCCAAGGGACTTTCATTGAAAACCTTCAGGCAAAGGTTGGGTTACCAATTGTTGTTGATATTATAGAGTAGATTATTGTGAAGGAGTACTTTAACTCCTTCAAAATGGTTAAACTATCTAAATGGCTTCTGAAATCACTTTCTACTCCAAGATTCTGTGATGTTTCTGACTTAATTTTCAGGATCACATTTAACTTTGTCTTCAGTAGTATGCTAAGCCAACATTGTAGTGTTAGTACTTAAGAGGAACTCTCTAAGCTCATCAATAAAAGTTTTATTCATTGGACATCTGTATTATACTCCGGACATTAACTTGGTGAAGAGAAAAATACTAGACTTTACTCCAGAAAATCTATAAATTCAGTAGCATTGAGTACATTAGGGGTTTTAGTCCCAGCTAGATTAACTTGTGTGATTTTGAGCAAGTTATTTTGATCTCTACTTCTAAAAAACATGCTGTATACAAACCAAGTTTTTCCTGGATAAATTAAGAAAACAATTACCCAAGAATTCCAGAGAGAAATGACTTCAGTCCCTTGATGTTCCAAGGGTTATTAAAGTTTTACCTGCAGATAACCAAGACTTCAGAAGTCACAAGTCATTTACTTCATTCAGTGCAGCATAGAGAGTCCTGTGCTGCCTGCCTCAAAGGATTATTTCCTGCCGCATTTAACATGCATTAACAAGCATTTGGAAAGAGCTGAATTTCTTGTAGAAAGCTGAGTTGGCTTCTTGAAACACCAATCCAAATCTTCTTTCTTAATCCTGGTTTTAGGTGCACTTTCCAAAGCTTTCTTCAGTGAGCAAGTTCTACCTATGTGTTAAACTTCCTTAACAGCTCATTTTGTTGTTGTTTTTTTAATAAGAATCAATAGTGCAAGGAGAGGTAAGAGCCTTTTTTTCAATTTTACATAAACCTGACTTTTCATTTTTCATATGTATCAACCTCTGCTGAATAATGATAGTCCAGCAAGGCTTTTGTACTTTTCTCTGGCAACTATAGGTTCTTTCACTATTATTTATAGAAGAAGTAAACTTCATAAAGCTATGCAAAGGGAGGATATAGTGGGGGAGAGAAAACTCTTAGTTTAAACTTTCTCCCATAACAGAAATTTTATTTTGGTAATATTAACATCATTTAACATCCAGATGAGCAACCTCTATCAGAGAAAGTTATACAGAAAGAGCAACCAGATTCTGGACAATTAAACTTTATTAGCCTGCCTGAAACATTAAGTAGTGGTTTAAGAAAATAGTTTTTCATCTCCTCTCCCTTTTGATGTTTATTGTTTAGCAGTGTGGGAGAGAATCTGTTTGTCCAACAAGTATTACTGCTGTTCCACTTAAATCAGATGGTCTTAGTAATATTCAGTATGTACTTATGTACTCATGTTTTCTGTCCTCTTACCCCATAGGGCCCAGATTTGTCATAGATTATATAGGTATAGTCACATCAGCATGTAATTCTGACTTTCCGAAACCAGCTTCTGGCTCTTTTTCTCAGGTTTTCTACAAGAAATGTTCATAATTTTGCCTACTATAATGAATTCAATGACTGGAGGAGGACTCTAACGAAAGGAAAGTTAGTCATTTTTATATTCTTTCCTTTTGTCTATAACCTTGGGTCATACACAGTCAAACTGAATTTAGACCCATTGGGCCTAAGATGTGACATTCATTTAACAATTATAAAATAAATTGCTTTAGCTTTGATGTGTTTGACTGTCATATTGTTTGCCCTCTGTGATACATGATTCACAAGTAAATAGGGTGTTCATGAAAACCATTGAAGTATATTTTCTGATCAAGAAAGCCAAGATCTCATTGTGGCTTTCACTGGTCATTGTCCAATATTCCAATGGTGGACCTAGATCATCTAATTTGCTTTTTTTTTTTTTGGTAATAGTTTGCTTTTACTTTTATTTTTCAAGTAGCAGATACTTTTTTTATCTTTGTCCCAGTACCCTCCCCTACCCCCCCCCTTTTTTTTTGCTCAAAGAAATGTGAGGAAAAAAAATTTTTAATCTGAAAAACAAATCCCACATTCCATAGCTACATAGTCCAACAAAATAAATCTCTACATAAGCCATGACAAAATACATATACATATATAGAGATCTACATTGAGACATGTCTTAATGTATTTTAAATTCATCACTTTTCAGTCACAAGTGGGTGATATTTCATCATCATTCTGTTGGTCTTGTGATTAATCATTAAATTTATCAAAATTCTAGTCTTTCAAAGTTGTTTTTTCTTTATAATATTATCTAAATTATTCTCATAATTCTGCTCACTTTGCTCATATCAATTCATCAAGGTCTCAGCTTTTTCTGTTAATTTCATCCTTTATTATGACACAGTAATCCATTTTATTTGTACACTACAGTTTATTTAGCTATTCCCCAATAGAATACCTCCCTACTTTCCAGTTTTTGTCTACCATAAAAAGAGTTGCTATAAATATTTTTGTACATATAGATCCTTTCCTTTCTCTGATTTGGGGGGGACACTATTTGAACCTTGTAGTAGCATAGTTGATTCATGTGTTTGGTAACTATGGAAATATATCCAAATTTCTTTCCACAATGGCTGAACCAATTCATGGTTCTGTCAACAGTATACTAGTATAGCTATTTTCCAACAACCTTCCAGTATTCTTTTCCTCTTTTGTCATTTTTGGCAGTCTGATAGGTTCATGAGGTTGGACCTCAAAGTTAATTTTCATTCATTTCCTTTCATATTTAATTCATTTTTAGTGATTTTAAGTTTATTTTATAGGATTGTTAATAGTTTGGATTTTCTTCTTTGAAAACTGTTCATTAATATATTTTCTTTAACCATTTATCTATTGGGAAATCACTCTTGTGAACTTTGGAAATAAGATCTTTATCAGAGAAACTTGTTGTAAAGGGTTTTTTCCCTCCTCAGTTATTTAATTTGTGCAAAATAATTTTTAATTTTATATAAGCAGAATTGTCCATTTTATCTTGAGTGAGCTTCTTGTTTGCTTACTCATGAACACTTTCCCTTTCCATCTGAAAGGCAATATCTAACCTTGCTCCTCTATTTATAATGTGTTTATATATGTCATGTATCTTTGGAGTTTGGCTTGGTATATGGTATGAAGTATTAGTTTAAACCTAATTTCTTCCAATTTTCAGTCTACTGTTTTAAAAATCAAATAGTAAATCCTTCCTGCAATAAGCAGGGTCTTTGGGTTTACTAAACAGTATGCTACTGTGTCTATTCATTTCCATATGTTGTATACCTAATTGGTTCTATTAATCAACCTCTCCACTTTTTTTTTTTGCCACTACCAAATCATTTTCATTTTTATGGCTTCATAGTATAGTTCAAGATCTGAGATCTGGTACTAACACCCTTTATCATGGTTTGATTTGTGTCTGTGAAATAATTGGTTGATTTCTCTCTGAAGATAAAAAGAAACAAAACCATTTGACAAATAAAGTCCTTGGGTAAGTGAATGTAAGTGTAAAATAATAAACATTACTGAATTTTCCTATTCTCTTACTTAGAAGTTAACAAAATGGTGACCCACCAAGGCCTGTTGTGTAGTTCTCAGACACATTATCATTAAATTATTTCAAAATTCCTTTCAACTTCTGCCCTTTGCAAAGATCCAGGTTATTTTTTTCCTAGACTAGAAGCCTTAGAAACAACTCTTAGATCTAATATTTATGTTTCTTTTGCATCATTAGGGTAAGCAAGCCTGAAAATTTAGACTTATCAACAAGGTTGTTTTAGGGCTATTATATTCTATAAATAGCCATAGAAGGTCTTTGTTAAGCAAAGTACACTTGGCTATTTCTAATTTCTACTAAGGTTGAACTTAGTTGTTTATGGTGACTATTATATCTGCTGTCCTTGTTAGCCATTCACCATGAAAAGCATAAAACTTGGTTTCCTAGTTAGAATGGTATATGGACAGATAGCAAGCCAGGGATACCAATTCAACCTCAATTAAATTTTAAACTCCTGCATCCACATACACATTTAACAATAAGACTGCTGTTACAACTCTCTCAAATGGGTAGTTTGGATAGGAAAAGTGAAACAAGATTTCAGACTAAGTATTTTTGGCTGCATGATACTTTTCAGAATAGAGAAGGACATTAAAAGGGTTAAATAGTGTAGTCAGTGAATGATTTTCTAGCCCTGGGGTTTTTTTGAGATGCCAGAGATCTAGGAATTCTTCAGTTAATTGAATTCTTCAGACATGGGCCCATGTTCTTTGGAAAATTTCAGTGCTGCAAAATTCTCTTTTGCATTGGCCCCAGTTGATAGCTTAGGCTTTAGAAGTTCAGGATATTTTTAAAAGGAGTTTATCAGTTAATTTTATTGCCTGCTAGAATATTTTATATGCCAAACCTAATCATGATTTAATCATTTATGTTACTTTATTTTACTTCCCTACTCCTCCATGCAGATATTCCTCGCTGAGATTTCACTATGTTGTTTTTTTCATCTTGTGAGCAAAGTTTGAACAGTACGCAGAAACTTAACTGCCTGGAGTCTTTTAAATATAAGTAACACGCACCCAGTAATAAGCTGTCGGTTGTTTTTTTGCTGCCTGCAAAGAAACATAAACACAGCGCTCATTTCTGGCAGGTTTTTACTGTCAGAGTTTCTCCTATTATATTTATCTTACAATTTGCCAGGGGGTGAAGTTATTAAGTTTTAGCAGCAGCCATCGATCAAGTTCACAAGTTAACACGATAAAGGCTCTGTGCCGCTCCGATCCGGGGAAATGATGATCCTCACTCGGTAATTAACTAAATGAGAAAGTTAAATCTTACTTGAGAGCTGGGAGAGATGAAAGAGAGGTGTTTGTCAGTTTCTCAGTGGAAATTAGAAGCAGTTTTCTGCAATTCCCTAAGCTGCTGCTCTGTCATATTTTACATAAGCACTGGGAAAACGTCTTGTAATTAGTGCTGTCATGGAGGATTTTTTTTTTGCTGAAGGATGTTGGAATAATTCATTAGATTATCAAGAAAGGCTTGTGTCCTGAAATGATTAGCACAGTGAAATTTAAACCATTAACGATAACAAGTTTAGAGCTTGCTGCAGTGCAGAGACACCCGGGGTATGTCTGTGCCTATTTCAATCATTTCTTATAATTAAACATTATGTCCTTTTTTTTTCCTTCCTTCACTAGGACCCATCCAAAAATCCTTTTAAGGTAGCACTGTCTAGATCAGTGAGTTTACCAGCCTTGGAGGTGTGAGTAGTTAGTAGCTATAATAATGCAGCAGTAAATTAAACCACTGTGAGTTTCTTAGTTTAGAACAAAAGAACCTATCACCCTGGAAGCTATAAAGTTGCATGAGAGAGCCCACTAAGGAAACAACTGCCTTTCCTTTGAAACTTAAACATTTTAGGTACCTGTCCCATCCCTTTGGCTATCACAAAATCTAGTAAAAAATTAAAATGATAACATTGGTTTTTTGGTTTTGTTTTTTAGTCTTAAAAGGTTTTTCCTCTAATAAGTCAGTAGGAAAAAAGATATTTGGCAGACTGTTCCAGCCTTTATCATCTTTAAAAATCCCATCTATGGCAAGGTAGTTATATGTTCATTTCCTAATTTTTTGTTTATTTTTAAAAAGTAGGAAATTATTTTTCTGGTTGATTATTGAAAATTACTCAATGTTAATTTAATTTGAACAGTCCTTCTTTAGACACCTCCCTGTCTTCTACACTCACAAATCAGATTTGACATTGCCTATGAGTTTACCTAATACATAACCATTTGTAGTAGGAGCTATTAAAATATTAATGGAGTGATCTCACAGAGAAAACTGATGTGTGCTTCTATGGAAACCTACACTACTTTCTTCAACATATCTCTTCTCTGGCAACTACTATTTCTTCCATTTGGGTTGGTGGGGAAAATAATCAATTCCTTTAGATTATCATCTGTTTTTAAGAATTGAAAGTTGTGAATATTAAAGGACATAAACCCACTTTTAGGTCATTGTCCTTCCTTCTGTATATCTAGTCTAATTCACTCTTTTGCTTTAACCTTCCAGTCTTTTTGTATAGATATCATGAAGGAATGGTCTAGGAGTTTGTATTCCACTAAAATCTCAAGATCTTTTTAAAGTAAACTAGAGGCTAGTCAGTACCTCCTCCATGAATTTGATTTTTCAACCCAAAGTGTAAGATTTTATGTTTACCTTAATTAAATTGCAACTTATTCAGTTCAGTTCAGTGTTGTAGCCTGTTCCTATCTTTCTGTGTCCCGACTTTGTCGTCCAATGTGGGAGTTGTCTCTCCTAGGTTTGTGTCATTCTGCAAATATAAGCATGTCATGCATACTTTATGAAGCTTGGCTTTTCCCCTGTTGTCACTTTCCATCCAGGCCTGTACTGAAAGAAAGAGGGTTGTGGTTACTAAACCATTGTCATTAATTTGGTTTGATTTTGTTTTGTTTTGTTTTTTCAGTCAAGATCTGGATGTGTATATTTCATAGGTGTAGGGAGCTCCTGATGAGAGGTGGAGATCAACTTTGAAGTTACCTGAGAAACTGAGATTGTGAAACTTAACCAAACGCAAACCATATATATCTCAGATGTGACCCTCCATCTTCCTGATTCTGCAATCAGTTTTCTATCTATTATGCTACACTGCCTCTCTGTTGTTACTGATTTTTGAACAGTCATAGAGATTAGGAGATATATCAGAGAACTGGAGAAGAGCATTTGTTCCAAGTTTGAAAAAGATAAAGTCTAGAGTCTACAAACTATTGGCCGCTGAGAATGGCTTGAATATCTGATAGAATTCTAAAAAATATCATTAATGGTTAGTGAATACCTGAAAGAAGAAGCAGTGTACAAACTCCTTCATCAGTGTCATGACACACTAACCTAATTTATTTTTTTTGAAAGAACTACCAGAATTCTCTAGTGGACTACTCTTAAAAGAGAGTATTGTGCTATAGTCCTGTGCTGTTTATAATTTTTACCAATGAGGAGTTAGAAAAAGAAACAGGTCCATCCATCATTCAACAAGTCTTTGTTAAGCTCCTAAGACATCCTTATCAAAATTGTAGATGAACCAAAGCCTGGAGAGACATTGGACACAGAGTTCAGAAAGTTCAACAGGCTACAATATTGGGCTTAATCTAATAAAGTGCTATTTAATGGGGGTAAATGTAAAGTCTTCCACTTGGATTGAAGAAATTCAATTCATAAATACCAAGTGAAAAAGTCATGGCTATTCAATAGTCCATCTTTAAAAGACCTTGTGATTTTAGTAGAATACAAGCTTAGCATCAACAGCTTGATTGACGGGGCCATCAAGAAAAGTCAGTTTGTTCTAAGGTTACATTAAAAAGCATGCCCAACCTCAGGCAGATAGTGGTCTTACTTTGTAGTCCATGCTGTTCAGCCTACATCCTAAGTGCATTTAGCTCTACTTACTGCATTTCAGGAAGGACATTGATAAGCTCAATTGTATCCAGTAGAGAGCAACTAGGATAAGAAAGGTCTTGGAATCCTGCTATATAGGAGAATGGTTTGAAGAAAGAAAAAACTTAGGGAAGGACACAATTATAGGATCATAGAGATAGAACTGTAAGGGACTTCAAAAGTTATCTTGTCTACCCCACCACCAATTTTACAGATGAGGAGACTGATATGTTGGCCAATATGTGTTTAAATGATCGAATGATATTTAGTCAACCCTGACTACCCCATGATGGGTCTTTTATTTTCTATATTTGACTTTGAACAAGTCACTTAACCTTGTAGGACCTCAGTTTCCTCATCTGTCAAATAGGGGCATGGGACTTGATAAACATTAAATTCTCTTCCTGTTGCAAATGATAGGATGCTATAAATCCACAGAATCAGCACCCTTCTTTAACAATGGTAGAAGAGTTCTATTGTTACAGTCCACAAGTCCAACCCATTCTCTGCTCTCTGTAGCAGGACTCCAGCTATAAAAAAATTCTGTGATTATTTGGAGTATGATGTATGTAGTAGTTTAGTAACCCTTTGGCCATAATCTTTGAACGCTGCATTACCCAGGGCAGGGCTCCGAAAACTATGGCCAGGTGGACAAATGCAAGCTGGTTTTGTAGGTTTGGGAATTAAAAATGGATTTTACTTTTTTTTAAATAAAGTTTATTAGTTTACTGACTATACAAAAACAGGCTGCTGGTGGGATTTGGCCCCCTGGCATTCATGAACCCCTGATCTAGGGGACAGCTATATAAATATTTAACTTCTAATTTGTTTACTCCATCTAACAGCTGTGTTGTTGTTTTCTTTACGAAGGTATGTATTGATTGTAAGAAAAGAGAAGGAGGAGATATGTAGTGGAAGGGAGGGAAGGTTGACAGTCAGAGCAGATAGTTACTGTTACCATTAAAGCTGAGGCATTTTGTCAGCTTTCCTGGGGACTTCCACACAAGTGGTTGAGTCATCAGGCTTTTGCTGGGGAAGCCAAATCAATTCTACCACCTCTGGTAACTATTACCCTCTCACACACACAATCTAATATATAGCCTGTTGGTTTCTTAATAACTGAACTTTTTCATTTTGCCCTGGTGGGTTTTCAAAAGTCCTCAAATTGAAATTTTGGGGGTTTATTTTTTAACTGTAGACTATAGCTTTTTTTGCTACATTTACTTTATGTATTTAAAAAAAATTGTGTAGGGGAATATTATAGACCTTTTACTACCAGAAATCTTTATGTAATATAACTTCTTTTTGAAAATTAAATGAGATAATCCATTCTTTTTAGATATAAATAAAAAACATGGCATATTATACAATAAGTCAATATTCAAAACAGCATAGCTGACCTACCTACTCACCCTAACTGCTTGATCATATGTAAGACTGTTTCATTTGCAGTCATCATTAGGTATGCATATCATATCATTTCACAGGGCATATGTTCTGTCCTGAAGATGGAATAACTAAAGGTCTAGTGCCAGATAGAAGGAAGTTGGAAAATTAATAAATTTCTTCTGTTAATGCATTTTCATTTAAGTGTTATGCTTTAGCTTATTTATCACAGGTGAATATATAACCTGAACTTGTTTCCCTGTTGTGACACTCATACAAGCTTGTAAAATCCCAAAGGTTTCATTTGTTAATGATACTGATGGCTGATAATCAAGGTATAACTCCATAGGTAAATACATACCTAGTTTGATGTAGAAACAGCATATTTCTTAAATTGGCTATTTGTTTCTAACATTCCCTATTCCGAATTGATTTTTCTCAGGTAATTATGAAGTCTAGATTGTACCAAACCCTTACTAAATGCATACTAAAAGCATATCTCTGTGCTAGGTCTAGAAGAGATGCAAAGTTTAGACAGGACATGGAACCTGCTCTTCATGGAACTTATGGTCTAAAATGCAAACATCTTTATAAAAAAAAGTTTTTGTTGATATCCTTTGTTTTTTACATCACTTAAATTTCTTTCAATATCCTTCTCCCAGAGAATTATATTCCATATAATAAGAAATACATTTTTTTAAATAAACCCTTACCTTCCGTCTTGGAGTCAATATTGTGTATTGGCTCCAAGGCAGAAGAGTGGTAAGGGCTAGGCAATGGAGGTTAAGTGATTTGCCCAGGGTCCACACAGCTGGGAAGTATCTGAGACCAGATTTGAACCTAGAACCTCCCATCTCTAGGCCTGGCTCTCAATCCTCTGAACCATCCAGCTGCCCCCAGAAATACATTTTAAAGGAAAAAAATAAAAAGAAGAAAACCAACATAGCCAATTAATATATTTTTAGGAAAAACTCAAAATATATGCAGTTTTCTACATTCACAGACCTCCCACAGACCTACAGAGGAATTAGAAGAGGTATCTTCTCATAACTCTCCTTTGGGGGAGGGAGTTGGGCCAAGAGAAGTGAATAATCATTTATATTATCTCATTTGATCCTTGCCACAACCCTGGGAAATGGGTGCTATTATTTGCCCCATTTTACAAATGAGAAAGCTGAGGCAAACAGAGACTAAATGACTTCCTCAGGGGTCACACAGCTAATAAGTGCTTAAAGGCACTTTCGAACTCATGTCTTCTTGATTCCAGGCCCTGGACTCTCCATTGAGCTACCAGCTTCCTTGAGGCCATTTGTTCTTTATAATTTTTTTCCAACATTCTCTTTTCATTGTTTTGTACTTATTGCTCTTTCCATTTACATTGTTGAAGGCACTGTATATGTTGCTTTCTTGACTTTGATTACTTTCTCTATAGCCAGGTGAACTATACTTTAGCAAATATCTTCTCTAAACCCTAAAATTAGTATTGCCTTCCATCTTATGCCAAAGAGCTGCCAAAATAACCTTGAAAAGTTTCTTGATTGAAACATTTAAAGAAAATCAAGCTTTCTACAAAGGTGATTTCATGTTAAAGGCATATTATGAGATTTCCACATACTAATTCTAATGAAATTATTTTTAATACTGCATGTGATTTTTTTAAACCCTTATCTTCCATCTTGGAGTCAATACTGTGTATTGGCTTCAAGGCAGAAGAGTGGTAAGGGCTAGGCAATAGGGGTTAAGTGACTTGCCCAGGGTCACACAGCTGGGAAGTGTCTGAGGCCAGATTTGAACCTAGGACCTCCCATCTCTAAGTCTGACTCTCAATCCACTGAGCTACCCAGCTGCCCCTTACATGTGATTTTAATGATAGTATATGCCACAACTTGAAATACTTTACATCATAGCCTATAAGAACCTAGTGTCACTTCTATTTGCTGTCAAGCATTGTGATGAAGTTTGAAGGCATTCAGATACCCAATCTAGCAACAGAATGGATGTGTCATATGAGGAGCAGCTCAGAGAGACCCATCATCAAAAGGCTTCTAGCTAATCATCTATTTTAGCCAGAGCAAACATAAAAACGGTCTACCAAAGTTCAGAGGGGTTGCAGTTTAAATCAGTAAAAGCCAGTAAAAAGTATACTCAGATTGACAAAATTGTAGAGCTTTTAAAGTCTAGAAATGGGATTTTCCTAAAAGCAATAATGGGGCTTTTTTATTTTGATAACTTAGTTGAGATTTGAGTTTTTTTATCTGAAATTCCTAGGAATTTCAGCACAGACTTGTATATATACATTGGTCTTTATACCCAAAGGTTTTCTTGGTTTACCACAAAGAAAATAAGTATTAAGAAGTCTCTGCTATATCTTAAGGTCACAAAGATAAAAACAAAATTATACCTTCCAAATATGTTTCTTTCCTATGGCCTGTTTACATGCTTTTTCTTGGCTTGGTACATATAGTAATATAAGCAATTGCTTATTAGGTATGGTCTTCCTCATGCTCTTCCAGACAATGACAATGTGTAATAGTATCTGATCACTAACAAAGTGGTACGATAAAAGATGAATCATTCTGGCATTTGCCTAATTCATGCCTTCCAAAAGATTGTAACTTCCCTGAATTTTATTTACTAAAGTCCTATATTTCTTTTTATTTCCCTTCTTTAGACAAAACTTGCCAATGGCACCTCCAGCATGATTGTGCCCAAGCAAAGGAAACTCTCTGCAAGTTATGAGAAGGAGAAGGAGCTGTGCGTCAAATATTTTGAACAGTGGTCAGAGTCTGACCAGGTGGAATTTGTGGAACATCTTATATCCCAAATGTGTCATTACCAGCATGGTCACATAAACTCATACCTCAAACCCATGCTACAGAGAGATTTCATAACTGCCTTGCCAGGTATGTCAACTAGTTTTTACAAGCCATCTGTTTTTCTGTAGGATCGGCTCCATTGTCTTTAGTCTTAAAGAAGAGTTTTAATATCATTCTAACTGTATGGGTTCTTATCAGAACATTTTCCCTTTTTAATGTATTTAACTTCTTTTTAAAATTGTCCCTTTTATTTGAGCCACCTCAAAGCAAAAGTATAATAAAGAAATATTCTTAAAATAATGTTTCCTTTATCCTCTCTATATACTTTTCATTCACCACAGGAACCCTTTATACTTAAATAGAACCCTTTCTTAAAAGAGGTCTTATCTGGCATATCTAAGCAACCCTGGCTTCAAGTTATATTTGTTGTTGTATATTAATAATTTATTTTTATAAGTGATCAGCAACATTATAAATTCTAGGATTGAATAGGAAACATTTTTAATTGAGAATCTTAGCATTGTACCTCAGGAGCCTTGTTGTAAAGTTAAATATGTGAACTCTAGGTTTTACAACCTCAGTGTGCTTAGTAACCAACTAGCTATTGAAAAACTATATAAATATGTAGGCTGTGAGAGACTCAGAAATCTTTTTTTCCTTTTGTGGTGAGTGCTTAATGGCAGTAATCTAGTATACCAGGAAAACATTATTACCTTAGGAAATGCTTCTCTTATGTAAATATAAGAATTAGAATTCTTAATTTTTTAAAGAAAAACTAATATTTAAGGCTTTAATATATTTCAACTACATTCTAGAACTAATTATCCTGAAGCATTATATCTTCTATGAAGAAGTTTTTCAACCCCAAAACTTAAATTCAAGCAAATATATTTTAATCATATCTTGAAAATAAACATTTTATTACTGAATTTGTAAATGTATCTCTCATCAAATAGAAAAATAGATTTTTGCTGACTTTCAGTAGGTTTTATACCAATATGGGCAAGCAACTTTCTTTAAATGAATGGTGATCCTGTGTACTTCATTTCTATCTTTTGCCATAGACACTGAGATAAATGCTACCATCACAAACTTAAACTTCCAGGAATAGAATTGATTAGGCATATGCCATAGCACTGCTACTATGATCTAGAATGTATTTATTTACCAATATAAAAAGTATTAAAATGACCTAAATATAATGCTCCTTGTTAATTTAATGGATTTATTTGAGTTTTAAACTTCACAAACCTTATGGAGGGGTAGTCAGAAAAGGGTATTTGATCAAATAAAACATGGAAATAGATCCCTGAATATGTTTCACAAGTTTTCTTGTGGCATAGAATGATGAAAAGAAAAAGATGCATGAATCCAATTGAATTGCTGCCTCCTTGTACAAATTTTTGTATCTATATATTTTATAATACATATAACTTTTATATCTTTAATTTTTTTATAATGAATGAATGGTATTAAGTGCTTACTCTTTGCCAAACACTGTTAGCACTGATGATACCAACACAAAAATGAGACAATTCCCTGCTAAAGAAAAAGAAAACACATACATGGGAGTGGTAACCAAGTAAGGGAGTTATAAGAGACCAATAGGGCCATCCATTGGCATACTTTTTCAGAGCCCACGATCTTGCTGATTTGATTAAAATAAAGTAAGGAAAAGCATGCCCCATAGAATCCTGATGGAAAATGACTAGGGTGAAGGTGAGGTCCCATGGGCTGCGGGAGCTTAGTGGCTTAGCTCCTCTCAACTGTGGTCTCTGATAATCCAGTTAGGAGGGTAAAACACAGCAGTAACAGTAGAAGCAAAAGAGTTAAAAATCCCCAAATGGTTATAGACTTGTTGCCTTAATAAAAATAAGGTGATGGATGCATCTGACTGTTTATGTCTGAATATGTGCATGTGGCTCTGACAAGCAAAAATGCATTGTGTTTCCTCTCTTTGCAACTGACAAATGTGGGTAGCATTCTTCTGGTCTTTATAATTCATTAGAATTGGAAGTGTTTAAACACCTTTGATTGGTGAATGATTTGAGCATGTCTGTGCAGGCTTATGCTTATGATCCAGAGGAATAAAATATACAAAATGAAGCTTAGTTTCTCTTTTATTTAGGAAAAGTTTGTGCCTGAGGGAGTTGGGAAAAGAGAAGGCTCCTCTGAACTATGAGTCTGTGGAAAGCTTCTGATGTGACCTATAAAGAGAAATAACTTTAAATGTCCCTGTCTCACTTGTGAATTAGAACAGTGGCCAAGAGGTTTATTAGTGCAACCATACTCTTTTATAGGCAACTATTCTTCAGAATCCTCAGTGCAGATTAGGATTGAATGGGTAGTAAATCATTTTAATGGCAAGACCTATCCAGTTTTTAAAAACCAGAATAACCCTATACACACACACACACACACACACACACACACACACACACACACACACACACACACACACAGAGTGTTCTTATTCTTATCCTAGAATATATTTACTGAGATGCTAGCAAAATTATTGGCCAGTTTAACAACAGATATTTATTAAATACCTTTGTGGGCCAAGCATTAGAGATACAAAAAAAAAAAACTACAGTTTGTACCTGCAAGGAGCTTATGTTTTAGGAAAGGGAAACAACAATAATGATAATCATGGGACTCAGAGAGATCCCATGAAGGATGTGGACATTGAAAGGTGCTAGAGATGTCAGGAGTCAGAGAGAAGGAGGGAGAGCATTCCAGGCAGGAGGACCAGCTGGTACAAAGAGGTAGAAAATGGAATGACAAGTATAGGAAACAGCAGGTGAGTTGGTTTGGATGGAATGGAGACAGCATGTGGCAAGGAATGAGAAATCACTCTGAAAGATAGGTTGGAGTAGGATTTGTAAAAGGCTTCAAATACCAGAGGAATGGGTTTAGTTTTTATCCTGCAAGCAGTAGCCACTGAAGCTTCCTGGAAAAAGAAGTGATGTGATCAGGCATGTGCTTTTGGTAATATCATTTAGCAGCTATAGGAAGAAAGGATTAGGAACGAGTGATTAGAGACAGGACAACTAATTAGGAGGCAATTATAATGGTCCGGGTAAGATATAAACTTGGGTAGAGGACCAGTGAGGAAAGAGAAGGGGATAGATATGAGATATAGCAACTCATTAAACATGGACATTTCCAGGTCACATCACCAAAAAAGTGAGAGGCTAGACACTTCTCCAATCCTTTTTGGGACTTTAAATTATTTTGCTTCTGCTGCTGCTGTTCTCCAATCCTCATAACCTCTCTAAAACAAGCATTATGTGAAAGAGATAAAACAACTTCAGCTTTGTTCATGATCTAAATGAGAAATTTCAAATACATATCCCACAGGCTTCATACAACCTACAATACCCAAAAGTGTGACCCAAACAAGATTATAATATAATTGGGCAATATTTAACAAAGTTCATAAAAATGCAGTAACATATAGACAATATATGTAGCTTTCTAAGTCAACATATAGTTCACAGGGATCGATCCTTACGTATCCTGTAACAGAACTCTTCTCTATCTTCCATCCTCCCCACTTTTGTACCTTAGGAGATCAAAAGCCAGAAACTTGTTCTGACTGGAACTGCAGCATAACAACACACTTTTCTTCATTGTTGTTTAGCCAGCAAACTACAGAAAAGAAAAAAACAGACAGTATATATTAGACTTCAGCAGGCCTGGAAAAAATGGAGAGAACCAACATCCACCTATGGCCAGTTCTGTATTCCCCTGCCCCAGAAGATATTTAGAGCAGAAACTGAGGCTGGTGAAATTTGAATTCCCCAGTATGGGAGGTATCTAAGATAGCTCAAGTCCAACCCCTGATGAGATGCTATCAAAGAGGGGAAGGAGTCAGAAAGTGAGCATCAAGGGAAAAGATTAACAAAGATCTCAGGAAAATAAAACTTTGTTAAAGACTTTGAGCACAACCAGATAAACCAATAGAGATTTTAATTTTTAAAAAGCAGAGAATATGACCCCCAGATGAATTAAACAAGTCCTGACATCCTATAATAAATATTGCAAGACAAAAGAAAATGAACCAAGACCTGATGAAGCAAAGAACCCTTTGGATTCCTAAGAGCATAGAACTAAAGTAGGATTTTCCCAAATAGTTGGAGAGAAATGTAAATTATGAATAGAATTTATGATCTTTATATAGTAAGAATTGGCAAAATAGAAAAACTAACAAAGTGGCAAACATCACTAAAGAAACAGGATAGAAGAGAAGCAGAAAGCTATATTATTAAAAGAAAGCAGCATTTCTATGAAAGCAAAGCATATTGATCTTAAGAAGTGTGTAAAGAAATAATTTAAGGATTATAGTTATCCCAGAACAAAGTAGCAAGCAGCTAGGTGGCAGCTAGGTCCTAGGCCTAAAGTCAGGAAGACTCCTCTTCCTGAGTTCAAATCTGGCCTCAAACACTTACTAGTTATGTGACCCTGGACAATTCATTTAACTCTGTTTATCTCAGTTTCCTCTTTTGTCAGATGAGCTAGAGAAGGAAATAGCAAACCACTTCAGTATCTTTGCCAAGAAAACACCAAATGGGATCACAAGAGTCAGACACCATTAAAAAACAACTGAGCATGACCTGAGACACTTCCTAGCTATGTGACCCTGGGCAAGTCACTTGAACCCCATTGCTTAGCCCTTACCACTCTTCTGTATTGGTTCTAGGATGGAAGGTAAGAGTTTAAAAACAAAACAAAACTGAGCAACAAAAAAGAACAGTGTCAATTGAAAGAATCCACAGATTCACTCCGGGGGGGGGGAGGGGGGGTGGAGATTCTGTAGTGCAAAATCTAAGGCACATAGTTTAACAATTTTTTAAATTTAATAATTTCAATGACAATAAATTTTGCAAGCAACCAAAAGAAAATCCTTCAAATATAAAGGAAAGGAAATTTGAAAAACCCACCAGAAACCACAGGACAGAATGAAATATGTTCCAGAGAGCAAAGGAATTCAAAATGCAGCCCAAGTCAGTCAGTAAACATTTGTTGAATGCTTCCTATATGCCAGACAGAGATTATGCTCGCAAGGAGTTCACAGTCTAATTGGGAAGAAAACAAGCAAATAAATACAAACAAATAAGCTATCTAGAAGATGTATATAAAATAGTTAACAGAGAGAAAGTATTAAAAAAAATTAAAACCCTTACCTTCTGTTTTAGAATTGATACTATCTCAATATCAATTCCAAGGCAGAAAAGCCATAAGGACTAGGCAGTTGGGATTAAGTCCAGGTTCACACTGCTAGGAAGTGTCTGAAGCCATATTTGAACACAGGACCTCCTAGTCTCTAGACCTGTCTCTCTCTCTATCCACTGAGCTACCTATTTGCCCCAGGAAATGCTTTTATTCTTTCAGTCACCTGCAGAGATTGATTTTCTAAAGGTGAGGTTTAACAGAAAAAGGGGAATAGGAGGCAAGAGCCTAGAAATTGTTTTGAAGAGGGAACTCAAAATAGATCACCTTAGAAGCTTTAGTTCCATGAAGTCTAGAGGCTAAAGAAGGAATCTATAAGGATGAGGGCCTTGAATCAAAGAATGAAAGTTTAGAATAGAAAGAGATGAGAAATAATGAAGCTAATAAGAGAAAAATTCATATTTAGAAAAAAGGATGCTGGGAATGGATGGATGAATAGAAGGAAAGGAAAAAAGTTGGTTAAGTGCTTCCTTTGTGCTAGTCACTTTGCTAAACACTGTACAAATATCTCACTTAATCTTCACAACATCCCTGCAGAGTAGGTGCTATTATTAATCCTCATTTTATAGTTGAGGAAACAGAGGGAGGTGGAGATTAAATAACTTGTCCACAGTCACACAGCTAGAAATTGACTCAGGCCGGCTTTGAACCTAGATCTCCTGACTCCAGACCCAGTGCTCTCTGGACTATGACATCTGGATACCTGTGACAGAAGTTAAAGAGTTGAGGATGACTGTAAAATTGCAAACATGAATTACTAAGCAAATGGTATTGCCCTCAACAGAAAAAGTGAGGAGCATTAGAAAGAGAGATAGATTGGGAATAGAAGACAACCTGGTACTGATGTCGAACCAGCATTTGGTAAGGGAAAACTGGAACTCAAGGAGAGAAATGAGAATTTAACACGTAGATTTGAGAGTCTTCTGCATAGAAATAATCATTAAGCTTGTGGAAATCAATGATGAAATAAATGACTGAAAGGAGGCATAGAAAGAAGAGAACAGAATTCTAGGTTAGAACTGTAGGATAGAAACCACAGATATGAAGTGAAACATCAATGACAGTCCACCAAAGGAGACTGCGAAGAAATGAGGAGATGACAGAAGAAAAACCAATAGACAAGAAACAAGACAACAAGCATTTATTAAGTGCCTGCTGTTTGCAAGGCACTCTGGGCTGGGAAGACAAAGAAAGAAAAAAAAAATCAGTCCCTGCTCTCAAAGTGTTCAGTCTGTTGGGGAAGATAGCATGCAGCTAACCATGTAAAATAAGATAGAGAAAGGGTCATATATATTTTTTAAAAGATAGCAACAGCATTAAGGGGGGGAATCAGTAAAGGGTTCTTGTAGAAGGTGGGATTTTTAGCTAGAACATGAAGGAAGCCCTAAAAGCCAGAAGGTGGAAATGAAAAAGGAGAGAATTCCAGACAGGAGAAACAACCAGTGAAAATGTAGTCAAGAGATGGAGTGTCTTGTTTGAGAATCGAGGAGGCCAATATCACTGAATCAAAGAATATGTGGGGGTAAGAAGACTAGAAGGATAGAAGTGGGGTAGGTTGTGAAGAGCTTTGATCACAAAATTCAGGATTTTTTTTTGTTTATCTTGATAGTGATAGGGAGCCACTAGAGTGACTAGAAGATTGATATATCAAATTAACTTGACAGCTGAGTGGAGAGTGGGAGAGAGACTTGAGGCAAGGAGTCTAATTATAAGTTGATCGCAGTAGTTCAGGTGTGAAGTTATGAGGGCCTGCACCAGGTAAGTGACGGTTTCAGAGGAGGGAAGGATCAGACAAGAAGGTAGAATCAATAAGACTGAAACAAATTAGGTGGGAAAGAGTGAAGAATCAAGGATGCTGCCTGGTACCTGGGAGGGTGATGGTACCCTCAATAGTAATAAGGATTTTAAAAGTCTATGAGACTTCTAGTATGAGATGTTCAATAGATAAACAGAAATGTGAATTTGGAGGCTCAGGAGAGAGGTTATGACTAGATAAGTTGATCTAAGAAACCTCAGCATAAAAGTAATAATTGAAGCTATGGAAGCTAAGATTGACAAGTGAAATAATAGAGAGAAGAGAAGAGATCCTAGGCCAGAGCCCTGGTGCTCACCCACATTTACCAGGCATAGTATAAATAAAGACACAACAACAGTGAAAAACAGCAGGTCAGACAGCAACAAAGAAAACCTCCTTGGAAGTGTTCTACTACAAGAGAAAATAGACTCACAAACGGGTGATTGCAGAGAAGCATGAGAATTGAAAAGAGGCCAGTAGATTGGGCCAGTAAGAGAACACTGGAACTTTGGAGAGAGCAATTTTAGTCAAATAATGAGACTGGAAGCTAGACTGTAGAAAATTAAGAAGAGATTGAGGAAAGTGAGAGGAAGTATCTACTATTGGTGACCTTCTCAAAAAAAAGTTTAGCCAGGAGAGGAAAGTGAGATATGGGACAATAACTAACAGGGAGGAATGGATCATGTGAAGGTGTTTTGAGGATAAAAGAAAGTCATGGGCATGTAGAGGGAAGCAACCAGTAGACAAGGAGTGACTGAGCATAAGTAAAAGAGTAGGGATGATAGTGGAAGCAATCTACAGGAAAAAGTGGGACAGAGGGATCACTTGTGCATAGTGAGGAATTTGCCTTTCAGGGCTACATTTTCATGTGAAACAAGAATGAAGAGATGATGATGACAAAAAGCATCTTAGTGATGATATATGGTGAAGAAGAAAGGAGAAGAGGGAGCTCTCAACTAACTGATGGTCTCAATTTTCTCCCCATGAAATAAGAAGCAAGATGCTTAAGCTAAAAGGGTGGGATGGGGGATGGGGCCATGGGAGGTTGGAGCTGGGTGTGTCACAGAAATTCAGGGTAGAAAGTATTCAAGAGGAAGGTGTGATCCATTGTCTTTTCATTTTTAGTTTCTTTTGTTGTGATATTAGAACACAGAGACTATTTTTCTGAATATATGTAGAAAAATATTTACAAACTCTTTGTACTTTTGCTCCTTCTTCCTCCCCCACTAAAATTTATCTGTAGATGGTAGGACTGTATCTTGTCAACCATGCTACTGACCTGCACCTATGCCCCTTAAAGAGGACATCCCTAACTTGCATCTGTATTTTCTTTATCCCCATCTCTTATCACTCCCTTATTGTCCCAGTTACCATAATACAAAGGATACTAACTCCACAGATGTACCCCCTCTCCTTGGCACATTTTAAATATTAATGTTTCGCAAAAGAGCTTTTGCTCTGCTATAGAAAAGAAATGAGAAATGACCCTAATATAGTGATTTTGGGGATCTGTATCACAGTTTGAGATGCCATCCATAGAACATCCCCATCCCCTAGTGCTGAAATCCATATAGATAGATGTGTATTGCTTTCTGGATGCCTTTTTATTTTTAATGTCTTGGGGGTTTTGCTGGTTGTTAGCTTTAACTCCCTTATCCAAAGGAAGATGGAAAATATTATTTATTTCTATAACTGTATAGAAAAAAATACTAACACTCATTTCATCCAACTCTGTGTTTCAGAGAGAAACTGAATCACACTAGAGGCAATGGTGTGTCTTTACAGTAGACCGAATGCTTTTTTGTCTTCAAAGGACCTTTTGAAAGGGGGGAAACATTTCATATTCCCAATGTTATGTTTTTTCACAGCTCGAGGTTTAGATCACATTGCTGAGAACATTTTGTCATACCTGGATGCCAAATCACTATGTGCCGCTGAGCTTGTGTGCAAGGAGTGGTACCGAGTGACATCAGATGGAATGTTATGGAAGAAACTCATCGAGAGAATGGTCAGGACAGACTCTCTATGGAGAGGCCTGGCAGAACGGAGAGGATGGTGAGCTTTTTCAACTTTCCTGCTACTACAGAGCTTCAGGTACTGGGCATCTATAGCCATTGGAAGCCAGGTGGTGCCTCTTGTTACATGGCCCAGTGGCCCAGCTTGCTTATAGCAAAAATAGGAAAAGAAATATTTTTTCCCTTTCAATTCAATAGTTTTTCTTTGGGCTAAAGTTTAAATGATATAAAGTATGATGCAAATGATGCAAACCTGCAAATAAGAACAAAGAGTCTGCTCACCCTTTTAACTGATATTCTGTAGTCTCAATATACGTTAATATCTAAGAGGTCGTCTAATCTACTCATTCAGCAGAGAAGAAAACTAAGTCCTATAAGAGATGAAGTGATTTGGCCAAGATCACATAAGTAATTCGTGACGGAGGCTGGATTTGAACTCATGTCCTCTGGTTCCAGTTTTCTCAGGATAGTTCATAGTTTAGTTGCAGAATGCCATTTAGGGGGATTATCTGGTTAATAGGCTAAGAGCCTTTAAACAGTCTGTTTCACCAAAACGTCAAGCTGCTGCATTAACATAAGAGTAACTTTTCTCTAAAACTTCCTTTCTTTGGGAAAAATTACCCATGTTTAATTTTCTGTCTAAGGGTATTTCTAACATATTGATTGTAATAAAGCCAAATATGAACATTTCATAAACAAGATAAAAATAGCACCGCATGCATTTCAGCAGGTATGAAAATGGTGTAAGCTTACATGTTCTCATGTGTCCTAATTAGCATTATCACTTGTTTATCTTGGATCATAAAAAGATGAAAAATTGTTGAATATGAGGAATACTTTTAAAAACCAAGGCTCATCTGAGAATATTTCTGAATTACATAGAACCTTTTTTGATTGAAACTCAGTATTTAAACATATTAAACAGCTAATATTTCAGAAAATTCTTTTCTTTCCCTTGTCAGGAAAATTTCTCACGTAACCAAGAGCAAATTTCTAGGCATTTTTTTAAATCAAAAATTGTATTTACCAAGGTTACACTAATATTTATTGAGATTTTATTTGTGATTTCCATAATATGATGACTCTTTACAAAGCTTTTGTTTTCATAAATAACTATGCAATAGAAATGAAGATTTGAATACTGCATGAGACAAAGCAAGGGATCTATAATAATAATCAAGAAATGTCATTAGTACCACCAGGATCAGGATGGCAAATAGGGAATTCTATTCAGTAGTTACTTATTAAGCCCTGTTACATAAAAGGCGCTAGTCTAAATACTGGAATTGCAAAGCCAAAATGAAATTATCCCTGCCTTCAGTTCTTTTGACCTAATGTAATTGGTTGCTGTGGGGCAGCTAGGCAATGCAGTGTATAGAGCACTGGACCTGGAATCAGAAAGAGCAGATGTGACTTCAGACACTTACTAGTTAGTTAGTTGTGTGACCTTGGGCAAGCCACTTAATCCCTGCCTAAAACTGAAAAAAGCATTGGTAAGCTGTTCCAGTCCCTTTGCCAAGAAAATTTCATGGGTGATGACAACAAAAGTTGATTGTTTCCATAGTAAAATTTCTGTATACTGATATTCCAAATACTAAAAATTCCACAATGAGAAACTAATTCCCATTCTTTTAGGCTAATACCACTGCAAGCAGTAACACTTTAAAACTTATTTTGAATTATTGACATTTCCATGTGAATGCATAAGTTTTCATTAGGATAAGGAACAGAAAAGGCTGGAAGAAAATAGGTCACTAGGGGAAGTTGGAAACACCAAAAGCAGACTTCACATAATTAATCATTGTACCCAAGGTCTGGTCCTGAATAAAGCAATTTAATTACAGTTGCAGCCAAACAAGCTCACTGGAAAATGTGTTTCATGCCTTTTCCAAGATATAAAATCCAAATTCTAACCAGTATTTAATACCAGATATGTGGCTGCTGCTCCTACACACTTTCTAGCTATGGAAGATTAACCCTGTCCCTACTAGTTTTGTCTTTTAGAGTTCTAATTTGATCCTTTCTTCATCTGCTACCTCCCTCCTAACTTAAGGTTCACCTATGAAATTAAAACTATTTTGATCATTGCATCAAAACTGTTCACGGATAACTAGGTAGTACAGTGGATAGAGAGCCAGGACCTGGGTTCAGATCTGGCCTCAGATATTTCCTAGCTGTATGACCTTGGACAAGTCACTTAACCTCATTGCCTAGCCTTACTGCTCCTCTGTCTTAGAACCAATATTTGGTATTCATTCTAAGGCAGAAGGTAAGGGTTTTTTAAAAATGTACAATATTGCTATTAACATCAAATAACTTCCATCTCTTCATGTTTTCTTTCTCCCTCTCATGATTGATATTTATGTCTTTCCTTCTCACTTCCTTTCTTGTATTTTATTCAAGCTTCCTTGAAGGAATTGTAGTTTTCTCATCTCTTCCATCACTCCCTTCTCCCTTTCAAATGTCCCCCAAAGCTCACCATTTCATTGACACCTTTTAGTGCCATACCTTTCCCTACATTCTATCTTTGAAGCTTTCTTCAGATCCCTCCATCCAAATAATAAATATAAACTACTAATGAAGCTTTTGGCCCTAAGATTTAGCTTTCTCTCAGCAGTTGTCTTTTACATCTAAATGGATTTCTTGGTTGGCCTTAGATTGTAACCCCCTTAAGGCATGAACTCTGTCATTTTTCTGCCTTGTACAGTGCTGAGTAGTCTGTGCTCAATAATGACAGGTCTTAAAGTACAATAAAAGACCACTTGGGAAAAGCCCCATTTTCTTAATCAGCAGGCCACAGTTTATGATATCACTTTGCACTTAATAGTTAACATTTATCAAGTACCCACACTCTCATAGGTACTAGTGTTTCACATAGATAGAAGTGGTCCCTATTGTCGGAGAACTTAACTTCCTAAAAGGATGCAGAAACCCCAACAAAGGAGAATACACACCTAGATTTTTTTAACTTCCAAATGCCCTTTTCCCTACCACTTTTGTTGGCTGTTCAGATGCTAGATGAGAAGTCATGTCTTTAAAAGAAAGAAATGGGAATAATGAATTATATTAAGTATGTTCCCGGACTGTTGTAGAGCAATCAAGCATCATCTAGCATGAAACCTTACACATGGTATGGATTCATTGTTTTCTCAGTGAATAAATGATGCCCTCCTATGGGGATAATCCAATTGTCCACAAATGCATAAGAAAAAAAAAATACAGCCTCTAAATTGGAGCATTTTGCAGCAATATATTCCCTTTGCTCTACCTAGGTTGACTTTTTTTCTCAGTGATGATTTGAAAATGTTAGTACCCAAGCTCTAGATGTAAATTGATGCAGGTGTACAAGTATCCTCCTTCCTTAATGCCTTAAAGAGCATCAGGGCATGTGGAGGTTCCCGTGAGATGCCTGAGTGTTAGGTGCTAGGAAATAAAAATGAAGACAGGAGTTTATTTGGGGTGTGATTGGCATTTACCAGTTTTGTAAACTCTTGTTTCAAAACTATGATTGATTTCTATTATAAGGAAGCAATTGGTTCACCTTTGACACATTGATAAAATTACTTTTTCTTTTTTTAATATTTTATTTTTCTCCTATTACACATAAAAATAAAAATTTTTAAACCCTTACCTTCTTTCTTAGAATCAATACTGTGTATTGGTTTCAAGTACCCACAAGTCAGAAGTGTAGTAAAGGATAGGCAGTTGGGGTTAAGTGATTTGCCCAGGGTCACACAACCAGGAAGTATCTGAGGCTAGACTTGAACCCAGGACCTCTCATCTCTGGGCCTGACTTTCAATACACTAAGTCACCTAGCTGCCCCCTAAGAACAATTTTTTAACACTTTTTTTAAAGTTTTGAGTTCTAAATTCTCTCCCTTCTTCTGACTGTCCCTTTCTTACTCCCTGCCCTCCCCATCTCTGAGATGGTAAACAATCCAATATAGATTTTACACGTGTAATCATATAAAACATTTTAGAACTACTTTTTCAAGGAGGCACAAATTCAGCCAGAATTTGCCCTTAAAACATGTCCCTTTTATGCCTTTCTTTTTGTAAATATATGCCTTCTCTACCATCTTTTTTTTTTCCCAGATAGAATCATTTTGGCCTCTTCCTTGCCAGTCTAGTATTCTGTATCAGCCTAGAGATAATAGAGCTAGCTATCTTCCTAACAGGAAATTTTCTCAACTAATTTTCAAGGTGTATAATAAGGAGAGGGCAGGGGAGAAATACTCCTGGAGACATTGAACAATTAATTACATTATAATGGAGCTATAGAGGGAGGAGTGGATGACTGGCCCAGAGAAAACAGCATTTCTCTAGTGCCAGGATTACACTCAGAGGTATTTCTGCTTGTCTCCACTTTGCAAGGCATTGTGCCAGTCATAACAGCAGTTAGTACGCCCATAGTGGGGTTTACTAGCTTCCACACCGTGTTTGGTGGGTCCTTAACTTCAGGATGAGGAATTAAATTTTTTACACAGCAGGAAGTGATTGCCATTTACTGAATTTTTTTGTAGCAAAGATCTAGCTTGGGATATGAGTATTGCAGAGATGTGCTGTCATAAGGAAGGAGATGCTAACAAATGTTACTTACTAGAATCAAGCAAAGGCAGGAAAACACAGGGGTGTGTGTGTGTGTGTGTGTGTGTGTGTGTGTGTGTGTGTGTGTGTGTGTGTGCACCTTGTGTGTGTGTGTGTGTGTACCTTGTGTGTGTGTGTGTGTGTGTGTGTGTGTGTGCACCTAGCTGGAAATACACCTGTGTAAGGGCTGATTTCTGCCTTAAGACTTGGAAATATATAGCCTGTAAGCATTTCTCTTCATCTTGCCTCCTACCTGCTGTTAGATACTCCTGTGACTCCTCCCCCCTTTTGTTTTCTCTTATTGTAAACTGAGTTTCTGCTTTTAAAGTATATCCACATTGTCTAATAATGTGGGTGACTGAGTAGTCAAGGCAGCCCATCCCACATGGGTAAGGACCTAGAAAAAGTATCCTCCAGAGCTATAAGTCTTATATTAAGTTATCTATTGATAGGATCTATTGATCTTGATGTCAACTCTACTTAGTGTAGAAAAGACTGTTGACCACACATCTTGATTCTCATCTGTATCCCCATGACATATGATATATTCACCAATGGAAACATCATTTTCAAAAGAGAAAAACAATATTCACCCATTGGAATAGTAGGTAGAGTAGCATGCGAACTCTACCAGTGTTAGATTTATCTCTGGACATTCTATAGTTATTCTGTAATCTTGCATGAGAAATACTTGTAGCCAGCCATCTATTAAAGTAATGAAGAGCTATACAGCTCAAGATTTCCACTATTCATGGCCTTAGAAGTAAGCAAAATATACTTCATTTGTGTATTGTTCTTGGCTGAAAATAACCCTGCTTTAATAGAAAGCAAATAGCTGCTAATTGGTCCCTGTAAATAATGCAAAACAGAGTCAATGCCGCCTCAGAGTTATGTACTTCTTGGCTTAGAACTTCTAGAATCAAGATTACATTCAAACATAATGGGTGGTTTTGAGGATCAAATGAGATGTAAACAGTACTTTGAAAAAAATACAAAGCATTATATAAATAAGAGGTAAAAATATCATTAATAAATGTTTCTCATCTTTTAGGGGACAGTATTTATTCAAGAACAAACCTCCTGATGGAGTTGCCCCTCCAAACTCTTTTTATAGAGCACTTTATCCTAAAATTATACAGGACATTGAGGTAAGAATCTGTATGGATTCTGCATGGGTATTTGTAAAATATTAATCAAAACTGTTGGTTTGCTACAGTAATGGACTTGAGCTACAGGATATAAAATTCATTGATTTGAGTTAAAAGGAAATTTTCTTATATGATTAAGATTCATACAGTCTAGAAAATCATGAGCCAGATCTTTAATCTTAACATCACCGCCTGTTAACTAACATTCTGATGGTGTTTGATGCTTTTATCTCCTATAATGGTGAGATCTGATAATAGCCCCTGACAGAAAATTTAAAGTTAAATTCAGACAATATTAACAAAGTCTCATCAGTAGAGAGAGTCAATATATACAATGCTGAACATACGTGACCTCTTTTGGCAGGGTCAGTTTCTAAAGTCCTAGAAAAATTAATCTCTAGGAACTATCATAGATGGAAACATGCTATTAAAGACTTCTAAAAAACAAATTTCTAATTTTGAGGAACTCATCAAAAAGTGTGAGGTGTGCAGTCCCTGCTTTTCTTTGTCTTGACACTTTTGCTTCTGTGACATCAGGAGAGAGAAGTCGAGTGATTTCAATTGGCCTAATTGCTTCAATTTTGTCACCTATCCCTCACAGACAATAGAATCTAACTGGCGCTGTGGAAGGCACAGTTTACAGAGAATCCATTGCCGGAGTGAAACTAGCAAAGGAGTTTACTGTTTACAATATGATGATCAGAAGATAGTAAGTGGACTTCGAGACAACACTATCAAGGTGAGGCTTCTTAAATGCTCAGTTAGGAAAGTTAAGATAGAAAGGGCAGTCATTGCCCAAAGAAATTCTGAACATTAATGATAATAACATCTGAAAGGCAGAGGAGAATTTTTAGGACTTTGAAGTATATGTCTTAGCCCTAAAGTGTTTTCTTCATAAGTGCATTTACCAGAAGAACCTGTATAAATCTGTCAGATCCAGGTAGATGTGTTCTGCTTCATCCCAAGATGGACTTTCCTTTACAGTGTGACTGGTCCTCCAGTAATAGCATGCTACCTTTGTTCCTCACTGAAACAGATAAAAATCTGTTTGTAATGAAACCACAGTTACTAGAAGTGATTTTTAAACTCTAAGCTTTACCTGTGGAAAAAAGTATAAAGCTAATGTAACTCCAAACTAAGCACTGCCATAATAAAACTTATAAGTCACTGCAGCAGAGCCCACTGTCTGTACTCCTTGTTTGCCTTCCTAGATCTGGGATAAGAACACATTGGAGTGCAAGCGAATCCTCACAGGTCACACAGGATCAGTCTTATGCCTTCAGTATGACGAGAGGGTGATCATAACCGGGTCTTCTGATTCCACTGTCAGGTATAAGGGGCCAAAGACAACTTGTTGAGGTTTTGAAACCTTTCCCTTCCATTCTTCTTTTTTGTTCTTACTGTCATAGAGATTTAGTTAATATGCACATATTGTCAGGAACATGTTTCTAAAACCACATCTAATGAACAATATAAAGTCATAATATAAAATTCTAGAACTAGAAAGCTCATTCCAAAAACAAATTGTACAATTTTGCGTTTTTGTACATTTAAGAAAACACATTCTAAGGCATATAGTTAACTATTTATACCAGAAAATAATAACCTTCCACTCTATCCATGTGGTATTTAACTTGTCATCCACATGGCAAAACAAAGTCATTCCCCTAGAAAAATACTTCACAGGAATTATATGTCCATAAGATGAAGCATTGGTTTCAAGTAGTAACAACCATAGTATGGCAGTACACCACTACAGTTTAAATTTGTATAGGTGAGTGATACTTTCTTCTTGCTAGCCCCTCCCCTGCCATCCCTGCAGTTTTTAATTGCAAGCTTCACTAAGGGAGAGGGCACTCAATTTCCAGAGGCGTTAGTGATTTGATGACATAGCCATTATGCTGCTGGAGTCCAGTGTAGTTTGAGTTCTGGGTACCGACAGCACTGCAGGAAACCTCTGTAAGGAATTTTGCCTTAAGCTAAAGGACTTCACAAACATAATGCATCAAAAGTAGCTTCTTTTTTTTAATGGGAGTGGAGGGCCTAGTCATCTACATTATTAGGCACTCTTGAGTTAAATGTTTACTATAGCAAGTTATCATGAGATTAAGTGATCTGTTGGCCTAAACCACCTTAATCGTCATTGTCATCAACATCCAATACTTATTGAGCATCCCTAGGAGGAGATACTTTTAAGGATTATATTATTCAAAGAATAAGGAAAATAAATGTTTCTTATGGGTGTGGTCAAGGGAAGAAAAGAGGACATACAGCTATTCTATAAGTTTAAATAGCATTCCAAGCCTTTGGATTTGTGGAAGACAATTCTTTATCACCACCTCAACACCCACACCCACACCCACACACATATCCCATTGTTCATCACAACCCCTTTTCTGAAGTCAGTCTCGGGGATTTAAATAAAGACTACAGTAGCTCTTCATCACAAAAATCTTATGAACCTCTATGTATGTTGTTGAATGAATGATAGTGTGAACTTCACTTCCATCCAAGTTCACCTGCCAAACACTTTTTTTCTCCAGAGTATGGGATGTAAATACAGGTGAAATGTTGAACACACTGATTCACCATTGTGAAGCAGTTCTTCATTTGCGTTTCAATAATGGAATGATGGTGACATGCTCCAAAGACCGTTCCATTGCTGTTTGGGATATGGCCTCCCCCACTGATATTACCCTGCGAAGGGTGCTGGTAGGACATAGAGCTGCTGTTAATGTTGTGGACTTTGACGACAAATACATTGTCTCTGCATCAGGAGACAGGACTATAAAGGTAAGAAATTCTGAGTACTGTTAACCTGGAGACCAGTCCTTTTCCAACTGTTCCTCAACTTAAAATAAGGGAATTTTACCTGAAAACTTTATCAAAGACAAGTTCATGTTTAAATGTCACATCAAGATAACTTGCCAGCTAATATAGGGACTGACCCAGACTTAAGTGAAAATGAGATTGAAAATAAGATATATCTTCATTGATTTTAGATGCTTCATTGCCATGATGTTGGTGAGTATGGTATGGATAGGTATAAGTTTAAGTTCAAAAAACATCTGTAAGATTGAATTAGCCTCACAGTATACATTTATTTGGGAACTCCTTAGGCCATAACAACCAGATGCAAATAAGTTCTAGATTATTTTGAATCTAATATCATGCTACCTCTTATTGAAAAGATGACCATGCCGGCAATACTAGCTGTTGTCCTTGTGGCACAGGACTTGGGCTATATCATACCTGGAATTTACCAATAAAAAGCCACAAATGAACTATCAAATAATTTTTTTTTTGGTCTCAGGTATGGAACACGAGTACTTGTGAATTTGTTAGAACCTTAAATGGCCACAAGCGAGGCATTGCCTGTCTGCAATACAGAGACAGGCTAGTAGTAAGCGGCTCATCTGACAATACTATCAGGTGAGTAACAGATAACCCTTTCAGAAAAATGATAACCCATTTTGTTCACTTATTACTATGGTTTCCTGGATTAACATATTGTCCGAGTGTCAATGATGGCATCTTGTTTTAATTTTATTCTTTTTAGAATAATTTTTTAAGTTAAAAATTGATGAAAGATTTCTTTAGTTCCTTGCAGGATCATGGAATATTCCTAAGCAGCATCAGAGAAATAATGTTTTTGTTGATGAGCTCTTTCCTAGTAATTAAGTGTTAAACCTCTTGAATGAAAGGAAAAAAACTCTGAACTTCAGAGTGCTGGATGGAAGTTGGGAGTCCTTCATTAAAATTACCTCTGCCTGAGGTTAAAAGTGCCACCCAAAGCCAAAAGTGGTGGCCTATACCTGTAATCCTCCTACTGAGGGTGGTGGATCACTTTAGCTCAGAAGTTCCAGGCTACAGTAAGTGAGGGTGCCTGTGCTAAGTCAGGCACTGATATGATGAGCCCCTGGAAGTGAAGGGAACATCTGGTTGGCTAAGGAGGAACAAACTAGCATAGATCAGAAACAAAACCAGTCAAAGTTTCTATGCCAAACAGTAATGGAAACAGACCTGTGCAAAGCTGTTGTATTTCTGGCCTGAGCAAGTTAAGTAGACCCACTTCCCAAAATAAAATGCAAACCAAGAAGCCAGAGGTTCCTTCTCTCTACCATTGCTTTTTTCATTTTTTTAAACTCTCATCTTCCATCTTGGAATCAATACTGTGTATTGGTGCCAAGGCAGAAGAGCATTAAGGGCTAGACAATGAGGGTCAAGTGACTTACCCAGGGTCACACAGCTAGGAAGTGTCTGAGGCCACATTTGAACCCAGGACCTCCTGTCTCTAAGCTTGGCTCTCAATCCACTGAGCCATATAACCTGCCCCCTACCATCACTTTTAGCAGATTTCTGTTCCCCCTGAAGAATTGATATAGAGAATATGTCATCCAAACACTGCATACTTTACTGGCAGTTTGATTTTTTTCCTCTTTTACTGAAGATACATGTGTTGAGATTTATAAAGAATCTGGAGATTGAAATATTGATTTGATGTTCTCAACTCAAAGATATTGACACAAATATAACTGAGATTTTGGAAGATTCTTCCATTTGTTTCACTTTCCGGGGGGAAATAGGGTAGTCATCCTAACTAATGGAGTTGGTTCACTTTACATATAATTTGATAGATTAAACTTAGAGTATGCAGCAATTTAAATGAATTTTGTATACATAAACATACATAAACACATAGGTGTATATATATATATATCTTAGGGAAGTTCTGTAATTTTATTTTTAGTCAATTTAGAACATTATTATAATTTAATTTTATATAAAGGCTTTCCTCTTTATACTACAACATGGAGGAGCAAAAAAGTCAACCCTTTTATATAATTAAAACTAAATCATAGGTACATATTATAGATACTTTGCAAAAGAAGGAAATGGTTGGTCTACATTCTCATTGTAGGGTTTTCAGAAGGCATTACCTGCATTCACTTTCCAGGCAGCCTTATACACATTTGACCTTTTTATACCTAAGAGAACCAAACTGTAAGATTATATACTATAGTGTAGCTGCCTAGTTTGTCGGACCAAAAGGAAATATAGTTTATTAATAGCACTAAAAATATTTGCATTCATTGTTTTTGTTAGCTGTCAATACTGTTAGGGTTTGGTTTAAGTGAGTGTTATTTTTCGAGGGCAAGAAGATATCTGTAATATTGTACTAGCCTTAAATTTAGAAGAAAAAAAAAGTAGATATTAAAACTATTGAATACCAAAATACAAAGGTAGGAGGGGACTAATATTACAACTCAATAAGGATAAATAAAACTCATGTTTTTGATACTGGGTGAGAGCAGTAGAGAAAGTATTCTTGTTTTCTAATAACGAAAACAAGCATTTGCTTTTCTAAAGTGATCTTAAATTATAAAAGCCAGAGTTTTCGAAGTTATCACTATGGTGTATTTTTAAAGCAGCAAAACTTACCTAGTAAATTTCAATACTGATGTAAATATTAATTTCTAAGTAATAATAAGTCACAGTATTCAGAGATGATGCATAGACATATGAAATTACTGATTTCACTGACTTTTTAAGTTTCTGAATGTAATTTCTAAATGTTTCCCATTCATCCCTTTTTTGATGTATCAACTCCTAAACACTGGTTTCTATATTGCATAGAATAAAACCTTCTGATGTTCTCTATTTAAAAAAACAAAACACAAACAAACATATAAGATTGAAAGCTTTGCAGTGGTATGCAACTACCTGGGAACTTCTCAGGCCATGATAACCAGATGGAAATAAGTCCTAAGCTATTCTGAATCAAAAATTTAAAAAGGTGATTTTCCTTGTCATTCAGTAGTATATCCTAATGCTTATTTTTAATGTTTATGGTAGATGAATTTTTATGATTGTAATCCAGGTTCTTTGAAATATGCTTGAGTTTCTTACTCTCTTTTTCAGGTTGTGGGACATAGAGTGTGGAGCATGTTTACGAGTGCTAGAGGGCCATGAGGAACTGGTTCGCTGTATTCGATTTGATAACAAGAGGATAGTCAGTGGGGCCTATGATGGGTGAGGTTTTCAACAAGATTAAGAAAATCTGCCTCCCTCTATCCCCCTACCTTAAGGTATTAAAGGTAGAATTATTCTCTAGCATTGGGTTGCTGCTTCCATTATAGGGTATCTCTTTGGCTTAGTGTCTTTATCATAACAGTCCCATGTTTTATGGGATCCTTTGTCCAAAGCTTATTCTGTCACCCCATTATTTTAGTTACTTGGCATGACCATGTATGTAATTTATAATGCAAATGAAAGCCTTAATAGCAAATATAAAAAAGACTCATTAACTAAAGCAGCCATTGTATTAATAGAGAGTAATGAGAAGAGCAGTTCCCTGCCAAGCCTGAAACACAGAAGAGGTCAGTAGTTGTGAAATTTGATTGATACCCCTTTGCATTTAGCCTTCTTCAGGTAGCTTCCAAAAGTAACCCTCTGTTTTCATCCATTTTAACTTATTCAAATATTTCAGGAGTTAACTATTTCCCTACTGCTTAGATTCTTCAATCTGATTTCTATAAGTTATAGAACTCATGCCCATCACATAGATTGTTTGTCAAATACTATGCACTCAGTAAATATTTAATTGATTAGACTTATAAAGGGACTCTTTGTTCCTTCTACACTAGGACTTCATTTATGTGACCAAGTACATTCTGAGACCCTTCACATAAATTGGAAATTGTACATAACGGCAAATGTCATTATTCAATAAGTATTTCTTACACAAACAAACTTAGGTACCTTAAGACTTTTTTTTTTGGCTTATCAGAGCTACCAGCATCACTACCGTTGTACTTTATGAGCTTCATTAGTAACTGAATAATGCTAATAAAAACAAGGAGAAGCACTGCTTTGATGCAGACACAACTTGTTACAAGCAAGAACTTCAGAAAAAGACAGATGTGAAAACCAATGTTTGGTACACAACAGTGTAATGACACACAAATGAGTGTGATTGGGTGAACTGCTATGAAAAGTGGCACAGATTTAGCGTACATAATTTAAATTTTTATTTTATGTGTTTTTCTACCTTTATTTTTTCAATTACCAGTCGCATATAATCTGAATTTATGTATGTTGAGTTCAAGTAAAATGAGGTCCTACTGTATTTAAGTTGTCTGACTGAAAAAGGCTACAGTTTAGTCTTAAAGACATTTTTTTTAATATCCATAGAATAAGGAGCAACATTTCCTTAGATCTTCAGTTGCTTACACTGATGATATCAGTCCAGTTGCTAATGGAGTAGTTGCTTATCCCTCTATGTCAGTCATCATCATCACCCCCATGGGAAATTGTTCATTAGTTTTAGCATTCTGGTAGATTCCAGATGTTAGAATCTAAGGCTGTTTTCTCTTGTTGCTCTACCTTCCCATTGCCAACCACCATTCTTTTTAATTTTGTCCAGGATTTGCCTTGAATGTTCATTATAGGTTCCTTTTACATGAAGAAGCATCTTATGACTGATGATGATTGTTAGACTTTTTCATAGTTAAATCAGAATAAGAGAGTACACAAATATAAACTCTAGGGCTTTTAAGTGATTACCTATAATTAATGCTATATTATGAATCAGCCAGCAAAGAGGGAAGCTAAAAGCATAAATTCCTGGGTTCTAATTAAACTCTTGTATCACCAGATGCCTGATGTCAAACATCTCTTTTTTCACCTCTTCAGGTTTGGTGTAAGCTTTCTCTCTATCCAAGACTTATTTAGTGAAGCTCTCCTGTTCTCATTTTTTATGTTAACCACATACTTTTTGCCCAGTTAAGCTCTACTGAAGAGTGAATGCAAAAGCCACGTCTTGAGAATAGAAAGACTTATATGTATTCCCATGAGCTAAATTTATCAAATAAGCTCTGTCCACTGTAAATGTTTGTTTATGTGAATCTCTGCTGTTCCTCTTACTTGTTCCTTAATGCCTGTAATGAAAAATTTCTGTTATTGTCATTTTGTTTGGTCCATAGGAAAATTAAAGTCTGGGATCTTGTAGCTGCCCTAGACCCGCGTGCTCCTGCAGGAACTCTCTGTCTACGAACCCTTGTGGTAAGAGCCTCATTTGGGGTCAATAATTAGGAAATGAAAGAGTTGGAAATAGAGATGTTTATGTACTGTGGTACCTTGAGTTGGATTTGATAGCCAGAACTTCATAAAGCCTAGGACCAAATGACAAGGCAGCGCAGACATGACAATAAAATATTTTTATGTAGTGCCTTTCATCCAAAAGTGCATGGAGTGGAATGTGGCAGCTGTTTAACAGCTGCACAGCAACTAAACACAACAGTTTAATACAGGAAGTGAATAAGAATTCTGTATCCACTAGAAACTACAGGGGGTACTTAGGGAAAGAGAATATAATTACCCAAGTTGGAACATGTCCAGTGTGTGAGGACCAGCACACCTGCTCCAACAGAAAGTGCCGTGGGAATTGAAATGACCTCCCCATCCCACCCCACCCCCCTTCTCTCTCTCTCTCTCTCTCTCTCTCTCTCTCTCTCTCTCTCTCTCTCTCTCTCTCTCTCTCTCTCTCTCTCTCTCTCTCTCTCTCTCTCTCTCTCCCCCTCTCTCCCTCTCTCTCCCTCTCTCTCCCTCTCACTCACACACACACCCACACCACCCCATCTTAGTTCAAGTACCTCTGGCAGCATGACTCCCTCTCCCTCTTCACTTTTCCAAGGTTTTCAAACCCTTTCCTCCCAGTTTCACAGCATTGCATTTGCAGCATTTGAAAAGCACTGACTCAGAAGGAAATGTATCACCTTCCAGAATCACTAGCTTTACATTCTGTTGTTTGACAGATGCTTGTATTGGGAAAACATAATGGCCTTGAACGTAGGATAAGAGAACTAAGCTGGAGATGAAGACTCTTTCATACATTTGAGAACTTAGAAAAGCAAGAACCTAGAATATGATATTCTATGTTCTAACTTGACCAACTCATCTCAACTCCTTTTGGGAAAGCATAGGTCTCAGGACCTGCCTTTTTGTTTACTTAATATCTATTCTCTCAGTATCAGCAATTTTCACCTGCATGTGTATGTGTGTGTTTTTCAATCATGCTTTGTAAACTTCTTTACTCTCAGTGGTAAACTTAGTTTTCAGGAAAACTTGGGTTTAAATCCTACCTCGAATTTACTACCTCGGTGTCTCTGGGCAAGTAATTGTTCTCTGTGTCTCAGCTTCTTTACAAATTGAATGTTTTGGATTCAATGGTCCCTAAGGCCCCATACATCTCTAAAATCTGTGATGTTATGATTCTATTATCTACATATTATTTTGGCATCATTCAACAAAAACTTCCCTCCAAATTATTCTTATGCTTTAGTCCTCACAAATGAAATGTATTTGTTATCTCATTTTAATTGGGTTTAACCATATAACATCCAGTGATTTCTTATTTTTAAAAACAGGAGCCCCCATCCCACCCCATATTTTAAAAGGTAACCAAATGACTTGTTCCCTAATAATACTCTATTATTATAAGATTATGTATAGTTACCTCAAGGTTTACATGGGTCTAATGACGCCATTTTTCTCTCGATACATACTATTCATGTAGTTGTGACTCCTAGGAGACCATAGAGCCACAATAGAAATACTAACATAAGTGAGACCTATGTCCCATATTGAAATAGATAAATCTCCTGTAGTGGGCAGTTCAAAGAAGAGAAAAAAGAGGAGTGTGTAGGTTGAAATGAGAAAGTGTTCCCACAGAAAGTGATATAGGCCATATTGGTACAAAGAAGATAAAAAGAGCTCATTTGTATCTTTTTAGAAGAAAATCTTCATAAATATAGAGTCATGATGTTCTAGGAGAAAAATAAATTTTTGAAGACTTTCAGAACAGTAGCAGCCACTAGCAAACAAAGAGAATTCCTTTAGAAATTCAAGGCTAGGGCTAACTAAGTGGGTCAGTCAATAGAGAGGCCAGGCCTAAATTCAAATCTGACTTCAGATGCTTCCTAGCTGGTGTTGGAAGGGAATTTCTCTCTCCATTATGTCACTTTGTTTGATATCATCAATCAGTGACCTGGATGTCATTTACCACTGAGATGTGTAAGTATAAACAGCCCCTCAAATAAAGGAAGTTAGAGAACCAAATAACCAACGAGACAGGAAACTGATCCCATGAGCACTACCCACCTGGGCAGTGCCAGGCAAATTAAGAAACTATGGTTGGTTCCTGAGATGTGATGGGGAGAACTAGTGGGTGGATAAAACTGTTTATAAGGTCAGACCAGGAGGTCTTCTGTGTCATCTTCTGGCTGGAGCTAGGAACCTGAAGGAACCCTTGTTGATGAGGATCTTCAGTCTATCATGGCAGCCAATAGAGTAGTAAGCTAAGCAACTCTCTAACTCTCTCCTACCTTTCCCTCTCTTTACTACTGCTACTTTAATGTAATAAAGTTATTAAAGCTACTAGCAGCCTCATAATTTAATTTTAAATATTACACTGGGTGACTTTGGCAAGTCACTTAACTCCAGTTGTCTAGCCCTTGCCACTCTTCTGTCTTGGAACTGATACTTGGAATCAATTCTAAGTCAGAAAGTAAGGGTTTTTTAAAACAAAAGTTCAAGACATATCATTCCCTTTTAAGACCCAAGACATCATCTTATCTTTTTTCTTGACCATAACTTAAAATCCATTTGGGTGTTCCAGTAAATAAAATGAATTAATTATTTGCTAGATGTTTGACTGAGCTCTCTGAGCATGGGGAATTGTAGGTTGATAGTGGTATATATAAAATAGTTACCTTTCCCCACTCAAACCACCAAGAGCTGGGAAGGGAAGAGAGGAAGATTCCACGAAAACAGGCATCCAGGCATCTTCTGGGGATTTACTGTTCTTATATGTTTCAGGAAATGCCCTGTGATGGGTTAGCATATCAGGCCTGTTAGAAGTGCAGTCATTGAACAAGTAATTAGGGGGAAATAAAATAAAATTTAATAAAAACCAAAAAAACAGCAAAAAGAAATACAGTTATTGAACCAATCCTGTGAATGGTGACTTTTGAAAGCACAGAACAAAACTGACTTTCGATGAACTTTTTGTCATTTTTAAGAACAACATTAGTGTCCAATGAAAAGACAGGAGGAGACTGGGTTCAAGAAATTTGCTTTTTAAATATACAAGACCCAGTAGTAATGGGAGAGTGAGCCAAAGCATGGTTTTTAGAATTGTCACTAGCTCTAGCTAAAGGGCAACCTTCAATCCATTTTCCCCTCCGTCTTTGTTTCACATAGCCTCCAGAATAAACCCAGCTCATGCTGAAGATAGGAGACCTCCTACTGTTTGTGTTCAATTTTCAAACAGTAGGAGCAAGTCCACAGATAACAAATGCTCTCTGCAGGCCAGTTCACTTTTATGTTTTTCCCTCTCCAAACAGAAAAGTCACTCCACAAGCTTATAGCAGCTTTTGAAGCTGAAATAAAATAGTGTAGTTTTCCATGGAGAAATTTTTTTTGGTCCCTCCTTTTTAATTTTGGAAATCTAGACCGTTACTTTCTAGCCCAAAACAACAAGGGGGGAAATGCCCTTGGTAGTCAATATTCACCAGCGCTTAGTTTTTGAGAGAGAGAGAGAGAGAGAGAGAGAGAGAGAGAGAGAGAGAGAGAGAGAGACAGAGATCTATGTCAGTTTATTCCCAAAATGTAAATTTATAGTTGAACAAAACTATAGTGAATCTATACAAAAAAAGAAAGGCCCTAGGGTGACATATCCTATATTTTGTCTAAATTTTATATTTTCCATGGTAACTAATCTTGTGCTCTCCACTATGTAGGTGCTTAATAAATGTTTGTTGAATTGAGTTGAAAATAGGTAGGATAAAATAATATAATATTTTTACTGTCTGAACTCTAGAATATTGTTCTGATCAAGGTTTATTATTACCAAATCTTCATCCTGGTTTCAGCTGACTCGAATCCCAATTAAATCCATTTTTGTGTGTCCTTAGAACTGGTAGTGAAGAATCATTCTTGGCAGGTGACTTTGGATGTGCTATAGCATTTTCATACTGCATTTCTATCCCATTAATCTGGATCAGTCCAAGCATTTTTCTCTTTCTTGGTTAGTCTCCATTGCTACTTCTCCAAAAGGGATCAGGGAACATCTTGTTGAAGAAATAGAGAAGCCTACTGCCCAGATCCTTGAAGAAAGCTCCAATGGTAGGCTATAAAACAATTTAGAATTTTTGTTTCTGCTATTTAGGAGCATTCAGGAAGAGTTTTCCGACTCCAGTTTGATGAATTCCAGATTGTCAGTAGTTCACATGATGACACAATCCTCATCTGGGACTTCCTAAATGACCCAGCTGCCCCAGCTGAACCACCTCGATCCCCTTCTCGAACATACACCTATGTCTCCAGATAAATAATCATACATTGACCTCACACTTGCACAGGTAAGAAAAACAGTTGTGTATCTAGTTCTGCATGTGAATATTAGTAAGTGTGGTGGGACAGGAAAAGCACAATTTTTTCCTGAGTAACAAAAAGACTTGTGGCTGCCTTATCCAAGACTACCTTTAGTTAATGTAGTTTTTGTTCCTGCTGATTCCGGGATTAGAAGAATCATTCTTTCCTCTGGAATGTTTTTATACCCTGGACAGAGTTTGGGATACATTCTGCAATCTTTAAACCAATGATACCTTTCCCATTTTACTATATTTTAAATGGAAGTCCCACTTTGGTGTGGAGTAAGTAAGCTTGTAATGATTTCCAAATGACCAGAGTGAGAAATGTATGCTGTGGTGACATCTAAATAGTGTTCTGAAGAACAGTGAAAAATGTGGGGGGAAAGGCAAGGATAAAGGTAATGGGATAAGGAGCCTTTCACAACACTGATTTTTATCTGTTCCATATTGTAAATCAGTAACCATTTTAGGAGAACTACCTTTTTACACTTATCAAATGATTTGGAAGTCTAGAGGAAATGTGCTGGTTTCAGAGTAAATAGAAATGGGTGCTGTCTGGTTCTAAGTTCTACTACTAATGAATTTTGTGACCTTAGAAATCTTTTTAATTTCTCTGTGTTTCAGAATGCAAACCTATATCATTGAGCTCTAAAAATAAAATAAAATTTTTATTTTGAAACCCCTTGGAAACTAAAACCCCAGGGTTTTGGCTTTGGCTCTTTTTGTATTGCTTAGTTTAAATCTGGTCATGACACATTATGACAGCAGGAAAAATTTTAAACAAGTTTATATCAAACATTGTAGAGCTTTAACTCTCTTGAAATTATATGCTAAGTATAGGCTAGCCATGTTCATTTGGTTCCCACTAAGATCCTGGTTTATTAATACCATTTTATTACAAAAGCCAACTTCCAAGACACCTTACTCTCTCCCCTAATACACCTTCAAATTAGGGCAAGGCCTTATTGCCTTGAAATTGTTCATTTTAGGAGACTTAAGGAAGACCCCTCATCAGTCATTTCCAGCCTCTCCTGTAGGCATGGAAGAGTTCCTAAAATAACAAAATCCAGGTTCTCAAAAATGCTGTAGATCCAGCTCTTCTCTGATCTGGAGTTCATTCAGACATTTGAACTTGTCCTGAATCTGGAAGTACTGTCTTCTAAATAAATTAACTAACACTATATAACTCAACAGTCCCTTCAATTACCTAAAAGTATACTCAATCTTCTTGGTTCCCATAACCTAATACTTTACTTCATCTTCACACAGGGAAGGTCATATCCACAATTGTCTCACATCAACCACCAAAAATTTTACAATTGTTTTAGCACATCATAATCTATCATTTCATCACCCTTCCTAAACATATTCTCCATCCTCATCAAAACCTCTGACTTCTCCACATCTCTGTACTCTCAGGCTACTATCCTTCATCTAATATTTTTTCTCTTGCTTCGTAAACTCAGCCTTGTAGTTCAGAAGTGGCAAAACATCCAGCAAGAGTACAGGAACCAATTAAAATGTAATTGAGAAATGTTTAACAAAATAAATAAAAATACAGTAAAATACATAGAGTTAATTTTTGTTTTTTTAAGTCAATATACAGCCTGCAGAAATCACTTTTTATTTGAGTTTAACATCATTGTTGTAGTTAACCACTTCAAATCTCTACTATCCTCTACTTTTTTAATCCCTTGCCTTTTTGTCCTGTCCTCATTCCTTGCCAGACCCCCCACTCTTGAGTAATCACATCATTTGCCTCTTTCACTTGTCTTCATGATGGAGGAAATCATAAAACCAAACTAAAACCACTACAAATTTATGTTATCTAATCTCACCTGAGCCCTCACCACAGCAAGACAATCAATTTTACTCCCTTCTTTTGCACTCCCCAGAGAGACTATTCTAAACCTTTGCTTCTCTTCTCACATCTCCCACCCCATGTCCTTATTCCTTCTTCAAAATTAAGGAACGTTGACTTTTGCTTAAAAAAATAGATTCTTCACCATTAATTTTGTCTTCTCTCCTTCCATCTCTACATTTCAAAATCCCTCGACATTATCCCTCATTTGTCTTTGCTTTTACTCTTTTTTGGCCCTTCTCTCTAAGATCATCCCCTCTACATGTACCACCTTTTCTATCATATCCTCTTCCCAGGCATTCCCTCCCATCTTCAATGTCACTGTAGAAGTAGAAACACACAAGAAAAACAACTGTTTGATCACATGGATCGATGGGGATATGATTGAGGATGTAGACTCTAAGCAATCACCCTAATGCAAATATTAATAATATGGAAATAGGTCTTAATCAATGACACATGTAAAACCCAGTGGAACTGCTTGTTGGCTACGGAAAGGGGATGGGAGGAGGGGAGGGAAAGAACATGAATTATGTAACCATGGAAAAATATTCTAAATGAATTAAATAAAAATTTTCAAAACTCTAATCCTCAATGTCTCCCTATATACTAGTTTTCCTTACTTTATGCAAACATGCTCAAGGCTTCCCAATCTTGAAAAAACCATTGCTAAACTCTACCATCTCCTCAAGCTGTCTTCCTGTATCTTTTCTTCCTTTCACAACTGAACTCCTAGAGAAAGTGGCCTACCCCTATTGTCTTTACTTCTCCTTCTCTCAAAAATTTCTCAACCCTTTGCAGTTTGACTTCCAAAATAAGAATATTTTTGGACAAAGCCAAAATGGGGATTTGTTGCGTTTTACTATGTATATTCATATTATTCATATAAGAGTTGTGCTTTTTTTTTTTTGCCCCACAGTGTGAGGGAGGAGCTGAGAAAGAGAAAATAAATATTTATTAATTGAAGTAGCTAGTGGCTCAGTGGAGAGTATGAACCTGGAATCAGAAAGATATGAGTTCAGATTTGACCTCAGACATTTACTAGCATTGTGACTCTGGGTAAATCACTTAGCTTCTATTTGCCCCAGTTTCCTCAACTGTAAAATGGAAATGATAGCACTTTAGAGAGCTTTTGTGAGAACCATATATTTGTTATTTGGGGTTTTTTAAAGACATTTGTCACAGTACTGTAGATAGTAGATACTATATAAATGCTTATTCCCTCCCAACTGAAAAAATAAAGCATTCTTCAAAAAATGTGGCTTCTGAATTTGTTACGCAACTAAAAGTGCTCTTTTCAAAGTTACTAGAGTTCTTAATTTCTTAATTCCTAAATCTGATGATTATTTCTGTCATCCTTCTCAGTCTCTGCAGCTTTTGAATATTGTTTGACTATTTTGTCTTCCTAAGATACTCTCTTCTCCCTGAATTTTTCTGACAGTTCTCTTTCTGGTATTTCTCCTGCCTGTTTGACACCATACCTTCTCAGTCTTCCTTGCTGGATCTTCATTCATGTCCCTCCCATTAACTGTGGGTGTACCTCAAAGCTCTGTCCATGACCCTTTTTCATTTTCTCTCTACATTCTATCACTTAGTCATCTACGATGAATTCAATTATCATTTCTTTGCAGATTGTTCCCAGATCAGTAGATCCAGTCCTAGTCTGTCTTCTGAGCACCAGTCCCACATCTCTAACTGACTATTAGACTTCTTGAATTGAGTGTCTTAGGGACATTTCAAACTCATTATGTTCTTCCCATTCCTTACCCCTCTTCCAAACTTAACTATTTTTGTTGAGTGAAAGTGTACCAACCACACTTCTAATCACCCAAATTCTCAACCTAGGCCTTGTCTCGAACTTATCATTTTCCCTTACCCTATATAATCAAATTAGTCAGATGTCAAATCTTGTCCTCTATACATCCACAACATCTCTCATGTCTGTCCCCTTTCTTCTATTTATATAAGCACCCCTCCTAATTCAGGATTTCATCACCTCTCTCTACTTCAGTAACCTACTGATTGGTCTCCCTGCTGTCTCTCTCCAAACCATCCTTCACATATTCCCTTCATTCCCTCTATTAGGATCCCTGGTTTCACACAGCTGCCAAAGTGATTTTCCTCAAGTGAAGAGTTGATCATAGAGTGTGCTCCATTCAGTAAACTATTGGTTCCTTATTACCTCTAAAATCAATTGTACTCTACTTTGGGGGCATTTTTAAATCTCTTCACAACCTGGCCCTTTTCTCCCTTTCCACTTCCCATATTATTTCCCTCCAAACAAGTTTGTGTTCTAACTACCTTGCCTTTCCTCACACATGATGTCTCATCTTCCCTTTCTGTGCTTCTCTAAAGGATGTCTCCCTTTACTTGGAATGTTCCCTCTCATTTCCCTCTATTAGGATCCCAGGCTTCCTTTAAGAATCAACTCAAAATGCCACTTCTGAATAAAACCTTTCCCATTCCCCCAGCTATGAGTGCTTTTTCTTCTGGGATTATGTTATATCCACTCTGAATTTATCTTATATCTACCTATCTATTTACATGTTATTTCCTTCACTAGAATGTAAGCTCCTTGAGGGCAGAGACTCTTCAATTTTTCCTTTGTATTCCTAGTGGCTAACTTGGTAGAAACTTAAATGGTTGTTGATTTTTTAAGAGAGAATAAGAGAAAACAAGGCTGTCAGAATGAAAAATGAATATGGTAAATTCATAGGAAATAAACAGAAAGTAAAATGATCAGAAATGGCTATGGTCAACCAGGAAAAAACAGGGTTTAAAGAAAATGGATTAGGATTAACAGAAGTATAAGATACTCAGTTTAGCAAATTAGGAAACACACTCCTAAACCCACTCTCAGAGAAACCAAGCTAGCCATAAATTAAATTTTAAAAATTAAATTTAAAAATTTTTGACCCACATTGATGTATAAGTGAATTATGTCAAATACTTAAAGAGCATCTCTATGGTACAGAAATTGCTCTCCAAAAATAGAGAAAGAACATTCTACCAAACTTTTTAATGTGACAGATGTGGTTCTATTATCCACATTAATCTGCCCCAAGAAAAGCTTTGACCATGTTACTCCCTTCAGCTTAAAAACCTTCAATTATTTTAATAGCCTTCACTGCCGTTGAGATAAAAGCAGTCTAGCCAAACTAGACTACTCTCTACACCATCAGCATTCCATGTGCTTTCCCACTTTTTTCTTTTGTTCATGGCACTCTTTTCTTCCTGGAGTCTTTTCCCTCCCCTTCTATTATCAGAAAGAATCTTATCCATCCATAAAAGGTTCTGTTCAAGTGCTATCCTCTTTATAATGCCTTTCCTCTTCCCCTTCAGCCAGACATGATCTTTTTGCACCCCCTGAACTACCGGAATACTTTGTTTCTATATTCCCACCTTCCATATCAAAGCACTCAGTGCACATCTGCTTTGTGCTATGTGTGTGAACACATGTCATATATCTCCTACTTGATAGTAAACTTCTTGGGAAGAGACACTATCATAATCATTTTTGCATCAAATTAGGGGGTCTTGGTAGTTTTGTTCTGAATTTAAACTCCAAAAAATATAAAAACACTTCACATATAAAGCAGATCAAACTATAAATTGATAGCACATAACTTTTTCTTTTTAAGTATGTCACCCTGAAAACTGTCCTGTTTGTGTTTGCTTTTGAACTTTTATTCTGTTCTGCTTTGCAGGGTGGGCAATACCTAATGAACTGAAGTGTTTTTTTTGTTTGTTTTTTTCTGAACTTACACACACACACACACACACACACACACAACCAAAACAAAACAAAAAAAAACAATTTCCATACTCAACAGAACACAGAAAGAAGAGTCTATATGAGATTATAAAGCTCCATGTCAGACCCCTTTTTTAAGAACATATCATAAATTTGAGACATCAGTTTCAAAACTCTTCTGTTTTAATAACAAAATTCATCTGGAGGAACAAAAAGTGAAGACTATCAAGAGAATCAGTGAGGGGAAAATAGGAAGTACAGGAGCAGAGCAATACCAGATCTCAAACTATACTACAAAGTAGTAATAATCGTCAAATCAGAAATAGTGGTTGATCAAAGGAAGAGATTAGGTATACAATATGCAGGAGCAAATGAGCACAGTAACCTAGTGTTCGATAAATCCAGGGATCCTATCTATTGGGGTAAGAACTCACTGTTTGACAAAATCTTCTGGGAAAACTGGAAGGCATCTGGCAGGAACTCAGTGTAGACCAATATCTCACACGATACACCAAGATAAGTTTTTAAACCTAAGGGGTGATGTGTTATAAACAAATTAGAGGAGTATGGGAAAAGTTAGCTGTCAAATCTATGAATAAGGGAAGAGTTCATAAACAAACAAGATAGACAGTTTCACAGGAGATCAAATAGATCATTTTGATTACATAAAAATTAAAAAGTTTTTGCAAAGACCAAACCAGTGCACCCAAATTTTTAAAGAAAGCAGGAAACTGGCTGGAGGAGGAATGGATTTGTAGCAAGTTTTTCTGATAAAAAGTCTCATTCCTTAATTGATAAATGGTCAAAGGATACAAACAGATAGTTTTCAGAAAAAGAAATCAAACTAATCAATAGTCATGGGGAAAGTACTCTAAAGAACTAATACTTTGAGAAATGCAAATTAAAACAACTCTAAGATACCACCTCATACCTATCTGATTGGCTAATATGACAGAAAAGAAAAATGACAAATACTGGAGGGGATGTGGGAAATGGGGACACAAATGCACTGTTGATGGGGTTGTTAACTGGTCCAACCATTCTGGAGAACAATTTGGAATTATGCCCAAAGGGCTATTAAGTTGTGCATACCCTTCGACCCAGCAATATTACTACTAGGTCTGTACCCCAAAGAGATCAAAGAAGAAAGGAAAAGAACCCATATGTACAAAAAATAGCAGCTCTTTTTGTGGTGGTCAAGAATTAGAAACTGAGGGGATGGCCATCAATTGGGGAGTAGCTGAACAAGTTGTGGTATATGACTATGAAGAAATAACTTTTGTGCTATAAGAAATGATAAAGAGATTGGTTTCAGAAAAACCTGGGAATATTTATATGAGCTGAAGATACTAAGTGAAGTGAGCAGAACCAGAACAATGTGTACAGTAAAACAATACTAATGATAATCAACTTTAAACTTTAGTAATAACTAATAGTAATAACTAATTAATATAGTGATCCACCACAATACCAAATGATTCATAATATAAAATGCTACTTACCTTCAGATAGAAAACTGAGACTCAGAATGCAAATTGAAGCACATTTTTCTTTATTTTCCTTGACTTTTTTTCCCTCAGAACATGGCTAATGCAGAAATATGTTTTGCATGACTTCATATCTATAATGAGTATTGTATTCTTCCCTTTTTAATAGTTGGGAAGAGGTAGAAGAAAGAAGATAAATTAGTACTGAAAGGAAAAATTAAAATTAAAAAAAGGAAAGAAGAGTCTTCAGGTCATGATAGAGTAGGGGCTTGAGAGGCTGTTTTGATTCTTTCTGAACTTCTTTGCATTCTTTAATTTATTTTAATCTTATTTTATTTTTCTTAGTAAGCAAGAATCTTCCTTTCACCCTCCCACCCTAGCCCCATAAGTACAAAAGGAAAACAAAACCCCCTAATACAAACAGACTAAAGCAAAACAAATCCCCAAGTTGTCTGTGTCCAAACAAACTCATTCTGCCCTCTTGAATCCTTTATATCTCTATCAAAAGGTCAGTGGCATGTTTTATCATTAGTATCTTGGAACCATTCTTTCTTGGTTTGTGTCTTGAGCATCTATCACCATATTAGTTTTCTTTGGTAGGATTCATTTTGTTTACTTATTCTTTAAGCCTGCTTCCTGTCTTCAGACTTTGTTAGGGCCAAGCTCCACACGCTTCTCTATTACTGCTTTCTTGGGGTATTAAATATTGTTACTCAAGAATCCCAGGGACAACTCAGATTGGGGATCTACAAGTTTTTAGTACTCCCAAAAATGGTCTGATTAACTGCAAGTTCTTGACCTGGTTAAGACCTAAACCTCTGCAGGCTTCAGACTGGTCCAAAAGCTGTGATCCCTATACTGCTCCTGGGATCTGAACCACACTGCAGCTACCCCTTAACCTGAAATGCATGGGCAGCTTGGTAGTACAGTAAATAGAGAGCCAGGCCCAGAGTCAAGAAGACTTGGGTTCAAATCAGACCTCAGACACTGCCTACCTGTGTGTGACCCTGAGCAAGTCACTTAATCTCAATTGCCCAATTGAATTGATACTAAGACAGAAGAAAGGGTTTTTAAAAGAATATGAAATGTCATCCCTTGGAAGAGGTACTCTCTCTTGTCTACCCTATTGGGAAATGAGCAACAAAGCTACAAGATGGCTCATGTTCTGTCACCATACCCCAGGGTGGGTCCAGGATCTCCTCCTACCCTGGTGACCAGTTTCTCCTACATGCCAGAGTATTCCACATGGCATCTCCTGGCTAGACACCATCCCCAATAACTCCCACCTTCTCTGTCTCTATGCTGGCTTCAGCTAGAAAAATGACTCATGATTTTTTTCTTTAATTTCCTCATCAAGGATGCAGCATCAGGAGCTTTGAGGAGAGGAGAGTTATGCCACTATTTTGCCTCTGCCTCCTCTTCTGTGCATTTTTAAAAATATTTCAGTGGCCTTCTTTTTTGGATATCATTATTGTTCCTTATTCCCCAGCCCCACAATTAAAAACCAAAAGATTATAACAATAAACACAGTCAAGCAAAATGAATCCACACTTGTGTCTCTCCTATTCTTGCTGTCCATCACCTCTGTGTCAGAAGGTGGGTAGGATGCTTTATCATAGTTCCCTAGGCCAAAAGCTGATCATTGCATTGATCAGAGTTCTTAAGTCTTTCAAGTTTGTTTTTCTTCACAGTGTTACCTTCTTTGTATGCATTATTCTATTTCTGTGCATTTCGCACTATCTGGTTTCTCTGAATTAGTCACTTTTGTCATTTTAAAGCACAGTGTTATTCTCTTTTGTTCATGTGCCTCAACTGGTGTTAACTATTCTCCACTGTCTAAGAGGCAGTCTGAGGCACACCCTCCCCCTTAGAGTCCAGTAATTTGCTTTTCTTTAATTGTTCTCTTCATCCTTTCTTCAGGATCTGGAAGTTAAACAACTTCCCTTCCAGTATTATCCTCCTTCTTTAATCCACTTCTCTATTCCCATTTATCCCCCTATTGAATTGATATATTTCTACACCAGATTGTGTATGTCTGTTCCACCCTCTTTTGTCCAACTCTGTCAGAATCAAGGTTCACCTAGTGCCTAGTCCCCATACCCTTTCCTCTACTTCTGTACACTCTTGTCATGCATCTCAATTATAAGAAACATCCATTTCCATCTCTGTTCTTCATCTTTGGTACATTAGTGTATTCCTTTTACCCTTCCTTCTCAAACACTCAGAACAAAACAACCTCCAGAGATCTCTGCTTTTACTATTTAATTCCCTCAGTCCCCTTTAAAGATATTAAAGTTCTAAAAAGACTCACTTTTCTTCTTCCTTCAATTAGAACATTAACATAAAACTACTTCTAATTGCCCAGATAAGTTTACTTTTCTGGGTTTCTTTTGATTCATGAGTTTTACTCAGCTCTTGTCTTTTCTTTAGGATATCTTGATATCTTCTATCCCTTTAAAGGTGTTCCTTCCCCCCCCATAGTTACAAATCTATATCTTCTGCTTTTTGGAATATTATTAAGATCTTATCTCATTTCTAATAGATTCTGCTGTAATCCTGATTGTGATTCCTTGGTACTTTAATTCTTCTTTCTAAAGACTTTTCCTTTTGTGATTACTTTCAGGAGGTGATGGTTTTCTCTCCAAAAGAGAGAAAAATTATAAACCAGATACTGAACTCATTGAGGAAGGAAAACCTCTGGGAATCTGTAGACGGCAGATATTACCCAGGATTATGATTGGTTGGTAGATATGAATAGCCTCAACTTTAAAGGAAGAGCAGTTACTGACCAATGTAAGAAGAGGAGATCCTGGAAATGACAATGGGAAGCACAGAGTAGGAAGGGAAAAGATTTGGGGTGAAACAGGCATTTCAGAAAATACATCAGAAAGACTGGGTGGTGTTTGAAACTTTGAAGTGGAGGGTTGAAGGGGATGGTAATAAGGAATTGAATAATGGGATAGGGGTTGTAGAATGTTCTAGAGGGGTTCAGAGATGTGAAGGGAATGACTAGATTCAGGAATGTTCTTCAACAAGTGGAGTGCATGCAGCAAGAGATGGAAGACACCAACCATTCTGGAAGGCAATTTGGAACTATGCCCAAAGGGCGATAAAGGACTATCTGCCCTTTAATCCAGCCATAGCACTGCTGGGTTTGTACCCCAAAGAGATAATAAGGAAAAATATCTGTACAAAAATATTTATAGCTGTGCTCTTTGTGGTGGCAAAAAATTGGAAAATATGGGGATGCCTTTCAGTTGGGGAATGGCTGAACAAACGGTGGTATATGTTGGTGATGGAATATTATTGTGCTAAAAGGAATAATAAAGTGGAGGAATTCCATGGAGACTGGAACAACCTCCAGGAAGTGATGTAGAGCAGAACCAGGAGAACATTGTACACAGAGACTGACACACTGTGGTACAATCGAATGTAATGGACTTCTCTACTAGGAGCAATGCAATAATCCAGGACAATTCTGAGAGACCTATGAGAAAGAACGCTATCTACATTCAGAGGAAGAACTATGGGAATAGAAACACAGAAGAAAAACAACTGCTTGATCACATGGGTCAATGGGGATATGATTGGGGACGTAGACTCTGAATGATCACCCTAGTACAAATGTCAATAATATGGAAATAGGTCTTGATCAGTGACACATATAAAATCCAGTGGAATTGTGTGTCAGCTACAGGAGGGGAGGGAAAGAGCATGATTCTTTTAACCATGGAAAAATACTCTAACTAATGAAATAAAATTTTCCAAAGTAAAAATTTTTTAAAATAAAATTTAAAAAAAAAAAACAATAAATAAATAAAAGGAGTAAAAGGAATGATGAACTGGAGGAATTCCATGTGAACTGGAATGACTTCCAGGAATTGATCCAGAGGGAAAGGAGCAGAAAGGGGAGAACATTATACACAGAGACTGATACATTGTGACACAATCAGATGTAATGGCCTTCTCTGCTAGCAGCAATGCAATGATCCAGGACAATTTTGAGAGACTTATGAGAAAAAAAAATGCTATCCATATCCAGAGAAGAATAGAAACCCAGAAGAAAAACATGTGATCGATCACGTGGTTCAATGGGTTACAATTGGAGTTTTAATGTTAAAAGATCACTCTAGTGCAAATATGAATAACATTTCGGAAATAGATTTTGAGCAATGTATATAACCCAGTGGAATTGTTTGTCAGCTCTGGTAGTTGGGAAGGAAGTAGAGGGAACTGTAGATCATGTACCATGGAAAAATATTCTAAGTTTAAAAAAAAAAGACATTGTCAGATAAGAGGCTCTGCTTTAACTACTTCTTTTCTCTGAAAAGTAGAGATTAGATAGGAAAAGAGTGAAGCAGAAGATGAAATTGAAATCTAAACAGCAAGATAAAGAAGCCTTATTTATGATTTCTTGAAATGTTCTAGACTTTTTTTAAAAGTATGTCTTTTAGGGAATACTGTTTCTTAAATTCTGTCCACCTGTTTTGTTTTGTATCTTCAGGTCAAATTGTTTATACCAAATACTTTCCTTGGTTTCTTTTTTCAGTCTTTTGACTTTGTTTTAATCTTTCTTGCCATCTTTTTTTTTAACCCTTACCTTCCTTCTTGGAGTCAATATTGTGTATTGGCTCCAAGGCAGAAGAGTGGAATCCACTGAGCTACCCAGCTGCCCCCTTCTTTCTTGCCATCTTGTCAAGCCAATGAATTCTGTTTCATCTATTCTAGTTTTCAGGGAATCTATTGAGTAAATTTTATCATTTTCCCTTCTAAGTTATTCTTCTTTGAGTTATTTCCTCCAGACCTATTTCATTTCTTTTTTATCCTCTTTCATTTCTTCTAGGTATTCTTATGATCCTTATGAAAAAATCCATTTATTTCCTTTTGAGTTTCTGCTTGCAATCACACTTCTTTTTGATACTGGTTGGTTTTCCTTGATTTATTCATCTCCAACTTTCTTTCCTGAATTGTTCCAGAACCAGATTCTGTTTCCTCCTTCTTATGTAAGTGATGTGGTCAACCCTGCTTGGTTTCACAGGGGGAACACTGCTTTAAATTCTCCTTCCCAACTTTAGGTCTCTCTGGATCTTTGAGGTTCAAGGTCCTTTCTCTGTCATCTCAGGACAGTGTGTTAAGGACCTTAGTGCCTCTGGTATCACCATAGTCCTCATCTCTTTGACTACCCTAGATTTTAGGGGAGCCTTCTGCTATTAATGCCTCTCCACACAGAACTTGGACATGGGACTGCTCATGCCTCCGATCTATCTTCTCTCCTGCTAGAAAGCTATTCTATACTATAGCTTAATTTGCTAGCAGCCCCCTTTTTTTCTAGCTGACTTCTAATGTAGTTCTAGAATGGGAGTAGTTACTTACTTTAGTTTCTTATTGGATTTGTTTAGCATTATTTGGTCAGGTGCAAACTTCAGAATTTTCCTGAAGATCCATTTCCCATTCAGGCAAACATCTTGACTAGAAGTTCTTGTATCAAATTTTTTATTGCCTAAGACAATGCCTTATGTGGTAGGTTTCAAATTTTGGATAAATGAGTTGGCCAATATTACTGTGACTAAGTACTTTACACTAGACTAGACATGGTCCTGGGTCTCACTGGGTACAAATAGCAGCAGTATTATCATGTGCCAGACCTTTCACATATATCCTTCAAAATTAGTCTTATCTATAGTTACAGTTGCTCAATTGGAGTGTGAAGTTAGGGAAGCTTTCAGGGCTTTTACTTTCAAGTGGAAGCCAAGTTAATGTTTGTTGATTCTTGTATATATTTGATGAAAATGTTGGGAAACAGAACTAACTCTCTTTCCTTTTTTTTTACAGGACTCATTAAAGTTGCGGTATTTAATGTATCTGCCAATGCCAGGACAAGCAACAACAAAAACAACAACTATCCAGTTACCCAGGACTAGCTGAGAAATGGGGCTTTCAGACTCATGTTTGAACAGAGTTGGCCTGCAGTCGACCCAGGATGGTCTGCTCAGCACAGCTGACTGCTAAAGTGCTGCTATCAGAAGATGTCTTTTATCTTTGGTGAATGATTGGAACTTTTAAACCTCACCCTTCCCTATTCCTTCTTCCTTTTCCCACTACACCTGTTTCCCCCTCTTTGGTTGCAGGCACAGATGACCTATAAATATATTTAGTGTTTTGCCAGAATCTCTGTTGCTTTGCTCTTAAGCAGAAGAACCAGTGCCCCCTGAGAGAGCCCCTTCTGAGGGACAGGAGGATGCTGCTTTGAGCTACACAGCTCAGCACCCTCTGCAGACTTTTGAGCTTTGGGAGCATCCAGTACCTGACTGCCTAACCACCATTAATGAAGAAGAGGCAAAAGTTTCCGAATGCCTTCTGGGGCTGTCCTGAGTGAAAGAGTGTATGTATGTGTGCGTGGCATTCTTGTGGTTTATTACCACTTGGCATATCTGGTACATTAATCCAGGATCTCTGTTACTTCCCTTCTCTCACTTTCTTTCTCTCCTCCCTCTTCCCAGTTCTCTAACCACTTAGAAAGAAGATTTGTGAATGTCCTCAGCATGCATGAGGTAGATCAACTAGAAGACACCACACTGGAAAGGGTTAAAAAATTATTCAGATAAAGTGTCCAGGCCAAGATTTTGCTTCAGGTTATCCCAGTAGGAGAGTCTTTAGTGGATACTGAGCTTGTAAAAGTGGTCCATAGGAACTAGCACTCTTTACCTCCTAGGCTGGCCCCCATCTTTGTCTGCCTTTGTTTTTCTGGACACAGCAGTCTTCCCGATTCCATGTAGAGCATTGGAAGGAGGAACTGATTGCATTTCCTCTCATTAACAATTAGATGTGTAATAAAAGCAATTGTACTTCATCTTAAATCCCTCAGACTACAAAAAAGGTTTAGAGTGACCAGGGCCAGTCCCTTGGGTGCATTCAGCATAACAGCTTACTTCTGCTCATATCAGGGTGCTGAGCATTCAAATGGTAACATCTTTACAATAATTGTGAACCAAGTAGTTGAAGAAATATCCAAGAGGGAAAAGATGATCAAGATTGCTTTGGGGCCAATAAATGCCATCTCCCCCCTCCCCCAAATAAAATCTAATCACTTTAACTTTGTATTGCAGAATCTGCCTATGCTCTTTTCTAAACCAGGTACTTATACATAGGGTTGAGCTGCTGTAAAAGAAGATCAGGCTGAAATCTGGGAAAGAAATTTCAATTAATTGAGGGTATTGGGATCGTAGTAGCCATTCTTCCCTCTTTTCCTTTCCCTCCCCACCCATGGGGTCTACACACAGGTTTCTCAGGCAACTAGTTGGTAATGTAAATGAATGGCCCTCATTGGCATCCTGAACATGGCTGCCAGGCTGCCATGTTGGATCACATATGTGGCCCTTCAGAGTGTTACCGAAGACACTGGGGATCACAGAAATTTACTCTACATATTCCCAGATCTCATAATGTGGAATGTGTAAACTTTTATGAACCATAAAACTTGGCTCAAAACAAGAGGGGCAAAAAAGGCCCCATCATCACACTGTCCCTTCTCAAGTTTCTCATGGAAGCTTGGCAGGCAAATCCATAATTTCCATTTTTAATTACAGCTGGTTGAAAAAAATCAAACAGCTTCTTAGGTAACACAGATAGCCTGAAAGTCAGGCAGAATTGGGAGTTGATTCCAGAAGCCCTTAGAAACCAGGCTACAGTAGAGAGAAGGGGCATCTAGCATGTCCCCTGGAGGTGTGTCTAAAGATTGAGTATTGATAGAAGAACTGGATACATGTGTATATGCTTTTCCCTTTCTCAGTATATCAACACCCTTATTCTTATTCCAGGGCATACAAAGAAAAATAATTTTCTAGCACAGTGACTACAAATGCTGCAAAGGTTGGTTTCCTAGTCAGTCATTATTAGGGTCCCTTGTTTTGGGGTGACTTTTTAGCTAATTGGTCTTTACCCATGCAGGTGAAAAAGAGGTATCCACTCCAAAATGCATATATTTAAAACACTGAAATAAAGGGATATGGACTTGTAGCTTTTGCAAAGGTAGTATACAATAGCCATAACTCTACTAGCCTTCTGCTCTATGCTGCTCTTTACTACAGGGGAGATAGTGAGTCATAATTAGTACTTGAGGCTTGACTCGAACCCCAGGTCCTTTTAAAGGTATGCTGTTTTCAAGACATTTCAAAGCCTATTTGGAGTACACCATAAAGAAGCTTCTAGCTTTTAATGAGATTGAGCATGGATTCAACAACTTCAGAGCTGTTAGCTCAGAGAAGGTCATTCATTCCATGAACCATCCTCTCTGCTGATGATGGAAAAGGGAATGAAGTTAAGTGGCCTGAAAAACTTGAATCTCACATTTCTGAGCTTTGGGGGTCATTTACCAGTGCATTGTAGAAGAAATAATCAGGTAAGTAGAAGTTCATTTCCAGAGAAGGTAAACCCCACTTACCATCTCTGCATGATTTCAACAGGAATTGATTTTCACTAATCCCCAACTGGGCTAGAATAAACATAGGGTCTGACCTTTTTAAAAAGAAAAGAGAAAAAGAACAAAGAAAGTCTCTTAACTGGTTCAAAGGAATGATGGGAAAGTAGCTAAAGAATGAAATACCTCTGTTGCAGATGTCCTCTCATAAATATGTAGGACTCTGGTTTCTCACACTTTCTAAAATTCTAAATTTTAGAAGATTCCTTCTACTGAAGATAGAATGAGACTTATTGAAAGGGGAGAGAGTATTGGGGAGTGAGAGTGAGTGTGTGTGTGTGTGTGTGTGTGTGTGCGCGCGCGCGCGCACATGTACATGCAAGCTTGTTCTTTTAACACAGCCTGAACTGCCTGGACAAAGGTATACCTTGCCACAAACATGCATATTTTCAGTGCTAGAAGAACTTAATACTTTCAAGTATGCAATTTAAAAATGATTATAAAGGAATCATGGAAGTAAGAGTTTATTTTAATGCAGCTGTCCCATGGCAAAGTTCTTTTAGATAAACCCTGACCTTCTGAGAAAGACACTAAAATTTAATCAGTGACAGATATTCATGTCTATGGTTGTCACAAATGGGAAAACCTTGAACCTCTTATTTGAAGGGAGTCTGTAGGTGCTCCATTTCACTCTTCTGCTTGTGTCAAAACAAATTTCATCTTTTGATTTGGTATGATCAGAAGCTGAAGATGAAAGAAACAGAAAAAACTGTAGTTGACATTTATGTGATTTAACACTTGTTTTTTTAAGGGAGGAAGAGATTTTTTTCAGGAGGGGAAGTTGGAAAGAGTTTTCTCCCCCTTGGATTGGATTGGACATATAGGCCCTTGTAAAACTTGATTTCATATGCCTTAGCTAAGAATTGTCAAGTGGGAGTGATCTATACCTGAATCATGTGGCCTTGGGGACCCCATTTGAATCTGTAGCAGCTGAGTGGCTTATAAATGGAAAGGGAAACTCCTCCTGCCTTCACTCTGCTGAACACTGCACTCTGGTCACTATTTCCTGATCAAATTCAATTTCACTCTAACTTTTTTTCCCCCACATATTTGAATTCCTAATGCACCCAGGTTATGTTAACAGGTTTACCAGGACCTGAATTTCTCTCCCAAAAAAAAATTGATCTACCTTTCCTTTCCCTCTCCCTATTCAAACCTGACAAGGGATGCCAGTGTTAGAGGTATCAAGTCTCATCTTTGTGGGCTTCATTCAGCATATCTGAATCTCTTCCCTCTCTCCCTGCAGCCTGTTTCACTTTAATTGTACCATAAGATCTTAGGAAGCATGAGCTGAGTTTTGCATTCCTTCGTATCTTTGCTCATTGCTCATATAACCAGAATTTTGGGTGCTAAGGAGAGAATGTGGTAATCCACGGGTATGGCTATCTGATTTCCAAGTGGAGTTCTGGAACCTCACTGTTGGAAGTTTAGCTCATAAGACCTGAGACTTTCCAGAAAGAAAAAAACCGAACATTGTTTTCTGACCAATACAGTTGGCGATTCAGCTTCTTTGGGTAAATGGGGCTTTTCTCTCCGACTATGAATGTCATTGTATTTTGTTCCACTCCCCGCCCCACCTGGCACCTCTTGACAAAAGAAACCTATAGTTTGCTAGGGTGTCCGGCTTGTGCAATCACCTCATCAACTCTGTATTCAGAAAAATACAACCCAAATTGGTGAGAGAATAAGTCCAGCCTAAGCTGTGTGGAAGGGGGGCTGGGGGTGGGGGGATGGGGTGTCAGATGGACTGGAACTGTGAGGATGGGAGGTGTGAGGTTTCCTGGGAGATTTTGGTTTGTTCAGCTCTTTGTTCTCTAGACTCACGTAACAAGTGCTTTGACTTTTGTGATTATGTTATGGTGACGTGTAGTTAATGTACTAATATGTTCAAGAGCTAGGATCATGGTAATAGAGCGTGTTTTTTTAACTGTTTGGGGAAAAAAGTAACTTAAATTACAAATATAAGATTAAATTGTGAATTTGCCAAGTGTCTTGTCTCTTTACCTAGCCATAGGAAGGAGAGCAAAATTGAAAAACAGTACAAGTTATTTGAGCAATAATAATAATAAACAATAAAATAATTAGGCATTCTCATATGCATGTAAAACCCTCAAGTGCCAAAAATCATTGGTGGCCATGGTCCTGGTTAAAAAGCTGGCCAGTCTGTACTCTACGTTCTCCTACACACATTTGCTCTGCATCGTAGCTGATCATCTTACCAATAGGCAAGAGAGTCCAATGAGCTACGAAGAATGACAGAACACTGGAGCTCCTCTGGGCAGTTTGATGCAATTCCTAAGAATCCCTTCTTTCCCCTCCCTGGTGGACAAAGACAAGCCTCTCCTCACGGATGCTGTAAGACTGAATCTGATAGGGGAGTTCCTTCTGGATTCTGTACTCCCTTAGAGGAAATGTGTGGTTTGTTATCCATTCCCCTTTCAGGATCATAAGGCCCCACCAGTATGGAGAAGGGCTTTTTTCCTTCCTCTTACTGCTCCCATAGGAGAGTATCCCTGTACCCCCGGGAGCTTTAATATCAGAGGCTAGGGAGAAGGGGATATTTACTAGCCTGATGTGCCTGAGCTTTGGGGAGAGCGAACTTCATTCTTCCAGCCCTATCCATATCGAGCCCCTCATTCCCCAAAAGGGCCAGGATCCCCAAAGCTGCCTTTGTAAAGCCCTCAACACCACTTTCTTCATTCTCTGGTCTGGGACAGCAACCTTCCCCCTTCACAAGTGCTGCTGTCATAAGCAGTGATGGGGGGAGGGGGTACCCCCCCCTTCCTGATTGGCTCTTACCAATTAAGAGCATTTTATTAGGCTGCTAATTAAAGGCACTTCGTTAGCAGCAGGGGAGGCTGGGTGGGTGTCGGGATGCTGATAGAGTTGCAACTGAGAGAAATTGTTTTCCTCCTCCCATCAACCCTAGCCTCTCAGGACCCCCCTCAGTCCTGAAGCTGCTTCTTCCACCCGACAAACCCTTGGCTTTCAATTAGCAGCTCTCGGGGGAGCAAGGTCATTATTATGGGAGCCCACCCCCTTCCCAGGCCCATGTGGACTTGGGAGGATTGGGAAACCTTTCTCATTTGAGACCCTCGGGAGGGAGGCAGAGTGGAAACTTTAGACCATGTAGTGAGAGTCAAGGAGGATTTTCCCGGTTAGATCCAGGGGAGGCTCAATGAGTTCGTTGGTTCACTCTTCATTCCTAAGTCTTGGCTATTGACCCTTTATCTCCCTCCCAGGAGCCTTTTAGCTCTCCCAGAGTTTTATGGGGGAGCAGAGATAATCTATGGATTATGGGTGGGCAAAGAGAGGATTAATCGTTGCAGACTCGGGGTCATAACTAGGGCCCCGTCATTCTGTCACATCATGTTGAGTGTCATTTACATGGTCCCAGTCAGCCATAGCATCTCAGCACCCCAGCGTGTCACAAAGTCCGGCTCTCCCTATTACTCAAGTGGTAGTGACGGTCCTGCACTGAATTAACTCAATCCTTGTCTCTGTATCCTCTCCAGGGGGAGGCATTCAGAAATTTTAAAAGATTTAAAAATGGGTGTGGATGATTACATTTTCTGCCTTTTAAGGATCCAAGTTGACTGCTGGGGAGAAATCCCCTATGGGTACCACCTCCGAGGGGGCAGGAATCCGTTGTGATCAAGAGCATTGACACCAGCAATTGAGGGTCACCCCGAGGACAGCCCCAGCCCCCTCGTCCCCCACCCACCCCCCACTACTGCCACTTAGCCGCAGAGTTAGCACCAGGGAGCTGGCCTGGGAGGACAGATTTATGGCCAAGCCTAGCTCTCTCTGTTTAACCCGCAGCCGACTTGGGCTGCAGACACTAAATTAGATTGTTGACAATTAGAGAGACTAATGGGAGCTTGGCCGTCCCCGGAGCCAGATAGCCCAGCAAGGCCGCCCTTTAATAACCACCGATCATAGGCAGGAAGCCCCACTCGCTCTGGTACAAGCACACAGGAGCCTCACAATGGGCAAGGCTGGGCCTCGGCTCCTGCATTCCCAGCCCCACAAATCACCGCTCCACCACTCGCCCCCATCAAAGCCATCTTGCTCTTCCTGTGTCACTAAAGTCAGAGGACCCTGGTTCAAATCCTGTGCCTTGATGCTACCCATGCGGCCTTGGGCAAGTCATTTAAGCCTTCCTGAGCCTTGGTTTCCTCCTCTGCAAAATAAGATCATTGAAATCGATGGTCTTTGAAGTCCTTTCCAAATCTAACTTCATGATCTCGTCTCAGTCTCCTCTTTCTGTACTTACTCATGCCGGCGCCCACTCCTCTTTGCCTCCCCTGCTTCTCCCCCTCTCCCCTTCTTCCAGCTTTCTTTCCCCTTCCCCTCCTTGGTTGAATCGAGGGGTCTCCATCCTTCTAGTCTCCCAGGGCCTCTTCTCTTTCTCTCCTCCCTTTGTCACTTCTCCATCTCTTCACCTTCCATCCATGCCCATCATCCGACACCTCAGTCCAATAAACCTTCCAGACTCAGGTTAGGCAGGGGGGGGGGGGAGGGGGTTCTGGAGCTCGGGCTGGGGGAGAATGTGGGGTACGGGCTATCACAGGAAATTCTGAACATGCCAAAAAACAGGGCGAGCCAAGTGCCAAGGTGAGGCTGGAGGGTAAAGAGCCTTTCTGGGCCTGGCGAAGTGGAACCAATAAAGGCTGGAAGAGGTGATGTTCAAGTTTGGCCTTGAAGACGAAGTGGGCATTCCAAAAAGGCAGCAAGAGAACGTCCCGGGACCGCGGAGGCTGGAAGCTCCGAGTTGGGCTGCCTCCTCTCCCTCCCGCGGGCCTTTGTCTCTGAGTCGCTTGTTCTTTTTTCACCTTTTCTCTGCACCAGATCTGGGGTTCTTCCCTTCTTTGGCAGCCACATGAACCCTCTTCTCAACGTTTTAAGATGCACAAAACATCCTGCCCGGCATTGCACAGGGAAATGACGACATCGAAACACGGTCATCAAAATGTGTTTAAAACAAGCGCAGGACCCCCGTTAATCCGCCGAACTCGGGCAGACTCCTCGGTGTGCCGCAGAGCGGGCACCCCGCACGCTCCGTTTGCTGTTGACTGTGTCGTCTCAGGGCGGGCCTCCCGCCTCGCCTCGTCTGCAAAGGCCCCTCGTGAGTGTGGCCCGGTCCGAGTGGCCCTGCCAGCTCCTTACCGGCCTCACCCTCCACCCCCTTGGCCTGGCCAGCCCCAAAAGCCCTGGAGGAGGGTTGAAGTCCTCCGTCCGAGCCTGATCCTTCCAAGCGGGGCAATGGGGTAAGCAGGGAGGAAGGGGTGGGTGGTAATGAGGTTGCCGTGAGTGGCGGTGTGGGGGGAGACTCACATTCACTCAGGCAGACTCATAGCTCTGTCAGACTGATTGGTCCTGAGCGGAGGCGCAAACGGCCCCCCGTGGACACGCTGAGATTGGTTATAAAATTACAGGCATTTGTTCTGCTGTCAGGGCCCCCTCCCTCCCTCACGCTCGCTCTGTGTTCCCCCACCTCCAGGGCCGGGCCTCGGGCTCCAGGGAACCATCCAGGGAAGTGGGAGAAAGCTGGGGGCTCCCATCTGTCCGCGGCCCAGTATAAGGGGGAAGCAATGGGGGGGGGGGTCTTCCTGTTTCCTGTGGGCCAAGCAGCCCGCCCCCACCCCGTGACGGCCTCCAGATCCCAAGAACAAGGTTGCTCGCCAAGCCTAGATCCAGGGTCACCTGGAGGGAGGAGAAAAGGCACAAGATGGGACCTCCTTGGCTCCCTACCCTGTTCTTCCCTGTCCTTGGCTACACATTCAGCCCCAAGAGGGAAGGCCACACGGGCACAAGGCCAAAGATTTAAAGGGGGGCTGCTGGGTGGCTCAGTGGAGGGAGAGCCAGTCCCAAAGACTGGAGGTTGTGGGTTCAAATGTGGCCTCAGACACTTCCCAGCTGTGTGACCCTGGGCAAGTCACTTAGCCCCCATTGCCTAGCCCTTACTGCTCTTCTGCCTTGGAACCTATACATTTTGGTGAGGGTTTCAAACAAATGAAAAAAAAGATATTTAAAGAGGTAGAATGTAGAGTAGAACCTGCCCCTAAGGCGAGGCTCTGGATAAGTGCCTTCCAGAGAAGGCACTTCCTGTATAAAATGGGAATAACCAGCTAAGGGCAGGAAACCGGCCTCACTTCCTCCTGCCTGGGTGTTGATTCCACATGGCAGGGGTTTCCACCGGATCTAGCAAAGCTGAATCAGGGAAAGAGGGAGGGAGTTCCCTTGAGGTGGGGGTGCTCCCTGAGAGCCCTGATTGGCATTTTCCAGAAACGGCTCTCTGGGGGTCAAGGGGATAATTTGGGGGGGGGGGTGATCTCCCACCACTCCTCTCTGGGCTAACCTTCCTGTCATTCATCATCCATTCCCAGCTCAGAATTTATTTGCTGTAATTACATCTTTAATTAGAGCTTTAATGGCTCATTGTTCACCAACAATGATGAATCTGTATTTTCCTTCCCTGCTTCCTCTCCACCCCCCCAAGGGGAGAGAGGGACCCCCTCTGCGCAGAACTTCCCTCCTAGGAGAAGAAGCAGCTTCAGCATTCCCCTCTCCAGGGACTGTTATTGTGGACAGGCATGTCTCAAGACACACGTGGGTGTCCCCTCAACCCCCCCCCCCCATTCCCAGTTCGCCAACCTAGAGTGTGGCGCACTGAAGCAGGAGCCCTGAGTTCAAGTCCTGCTCCTTACCCTTAGAGCCACATTGAGGGAGTTAGCCTAGACGACCTCTCCTTCCATTCCAGCTCCAAGTCTACGATAACCTCCGCTGCCAACAGGAACAGTCCTACCAGCTCCGTCCTTCAAATGTGACTTTCCCCTGCCTTCCCAGCCCTCCTAACCCTCTCCCTTGTTCTCCCAGCCCCCTCCTGCTTTCCTGTGAAGACCCCTAAACCCTTATTCCCTTTTTCTGAACCTGCTGCGTGTCCCACATTTCCAAATTCCTCTTCAGCATCGCCATCTGGTTGTCCTCTCGACGGCTCAAGTTCAAACTGTGCAAAGCCATCGTCTCCCTGCTGGAAGAAGCCACCGGGCCCCTGGCCTGGGGTCCAAGCCAGTGCCGTTCTCCAGCCTCGAATGCTGGTCCTCTGCTCTTCTGGGGCTGCTCTGGTCCTCCCTGGAGCCTCCCACACCCCCTCACAGCCGGAAAATGGAAGGAATCTTGTCAGCTCTCTCTTCTCCCTCATTCCACAATTCGAATCCCCTCCCCATGAGCCTGTGATTCTCCCTCCCTGGCTCCAGACTAAGAAAAAGGGGATGTCCTACTGGCCAGTGTTGAGCCCAATACTTGTACCCTTGATCTCATCCAATCCTCCCTTCTCTAGGAGTTTGCCCTTAGAATATCCCTTCTTTCCTGTCTTCAGCCTCTTTGGCCGCTGGCTTCTTCCCTGGTCCCTAAGGCTGGAAAAAGAAAAGACTTGATCCTGGTATTTCCTGAAACTATCCTCATCTATTCTGCTTTCACAGCTAAATCGTGTGTTCGTGTGTCTATGTGTGTCTGTGTGCACGTGTGTGTACACTTAACTCCACTTCCTCACATCCCATTCCTTCGAAACAGGGTTACTCCTTAATCTCTTAATTGTGAAATTTAATGTATTTCCTCAGTCCTCATCCTTGATTTCTCTGGCACATTTCCCACTTTGGGCCGCCCTCCTCTCATCCTGGATTCTCTCTTCTCCCTGAGTTTTCATGATAGTGCTTTCTCCGGGTCTTTACACAAATTAACTATTTGTCAAATATAAGCCTTAGTCACAAAGAGCCATCCGGCTTAAATAAGAACCTGACCTAGCAGGGAGGCAAAGCCAAGATGGCAGAGTGGCAGAAAGAAGTACAATTGGCTTTCCATCTCTCAACAAAACTTCTCCAAAAAGGGCTAGAAAATACACTAGAACAAATCCAAAGGGGGAAATAGAAGGAAAAGTCACAGTGAGTCATTTTTCTAACCCAAGTCAGCATAGGAGAAGAGACAGACATGTCAGTGAAAACTGGAGAGGATTCCATCATCTAGGGACCAAAAGATAATGGAGGCTAAGCACCTAAGATTCCAAAACCATGCTGGGGCATCAGAAGCCAGCACACAGGGTGAAGGAATGTGTGCCAACTGGCATCTCTGTCCCTTATGCCCTAGTTCTGGGTTCCAGATCCAGAGCAGACTGAGAAGAGAATCTGTGCAAAGGGCTAACATTCCAGTCGAAGAAGTAGTTATAGGTTCTAGCCTGTGTATTGAGCAAGAACAAATCTAGAAGCAAACAACAGCTGTGTGGCTGTAGCCCCAGAAGAGCTGGGGGCTCAGCTCCAACTTCTAACCCAACCTGAATTCTGCAGAGGAATAACCAGAGCAGGAACCCCAGAACAAAGGGAAACCTACAGTCCTGTCACCATAAACAAGCAGAGCTTTCTAGTTGCCTATGATAGTGGCTGAGCCCTGGAAGCTGCAGGTTACTGGAACTCCAAAGGAAGCCATTCCATAGGCCTTTTGTTCAGATTCAAACCTAGGACAGTAACTTGTAGCACTCAGGCCAGGGGAGCAAGAGTCAGACTTTGCCCTAAACAGACTGATTTGAAAGCACTGAAAATATGCAAGTCCCCATCATGAGCTGTCCCTGAAATCATTAAAAAAAAAAAACAAACACTCGATAACAGGGCCAGACCACTCTGACCAAAAGTACATAAAGTCTAGCCCAAAGATAGTCGAAAATCAGGAAGGAGACTGGACGAATTGGGGGGGGGGGGGGGACAAGAATCTCAGTATAAAAAGCAATTATGGTAAAAGGAATGGTCAAGACACAGTCCCAGAAGAAAGAATGACTCCAAAATATCCAGATGCAAAGCCTCAAAATAAAACATAGCTTGGGGAAATTTTTCTACTAAAATCCCTGGAAGAGATGAAGAGTTGTTGAGTTATAATTTTTTTTATGAAATAAGAGTGTTAGAGGGGGGAAATGGAAAAGAAATGAGAGCTATGGAAGAAAGAACTGGAAATGGAATTAACAGCTTAGTGCAAGAGGAACAAAACCTTATCCAATCAACAAACAGAATTAGAATGAACTAAATAGAAACCAACTTCTCCATGACATAATGAGAAATACTGAAACAAAGTCAAAAACTATTTAAAAAGAAGAAAATGTTATCTGTCTTGAAGCAAAAAAAAAATTGTTTTAATAACCTAGAAAATGGGTTGAGAGAAAATTTAAGAATCCTTGCAATACCCAAAAACCATAATGAAAAAATATATACATAAAGCCTATGCATTATATCTCAAGAAATCCAAAAAACTGCCCAGATCCCAGAATCAGAGGTCAAAGTAGACAGAAATAATCTACTGGTCACCTCCTGAAAGAAATTCCAAAATAAGAACTAGGAGCATGATAACTAAAATATAGAGCTTTCAAGTCAAAGAAAAATATTATTAGAATATAGAAAGAGTTCAAGTACAGAAAGTCCTAATAAGGAACATGTTATTTATTAGCAACCATCATCCTAAAGGAATGGAAAGTTTGGAATACAATATTCTAGAAGGCAAAGGCTTTTGGACAATTTACCCAGCAAAATGGGGAGCAGCTAGGTAGCACAGTGGATAGAGCACACCAAGTCTGGAGTTGGGAGGACCTGGGTTCAAATTTGGATTTGGACACTTTCCAGCTGTGGACCCCTAGCAAATCACTTAACCCCAATTGCCTCTCTCATACCACTTTTCTGCTTAACAACAACAACCTTATCTTCTGCCTTAGAATTGATACTAAATATCTGTTGCAGTTTTTTTTAACTGCACATAATGTTATAGGAGGGAAATGGATCTTAAATGAAATGCAGTATTCCTAAGAATTTTTGATAAGAAGGCTGGAACTGTGTAGAATCTTTGATGTGTAAACATTGGAATCAAGAGAAACAAAAAGGTAAACATGATTGAACAATGACAGAAGACTAACAAGGATAAACTGTTTCCATTCTAATATGGGGAAATGAACCCTCTCATCATCAAAGATCATAAGGGGAATCTGATAAAAGGAATATACAAGGAGACAAGGTAAAGGAAGGTTACAGGAAATTCTCTCACATAATCAGGGTGTCCAAGTAGAAATCTATACAAACAAAGAGGAGGGTTTCAAGGGGAATGGCTGGCTCTGGAATTTCACTTTCATCTGAACTGATCAAAGGAGAGAAGAATATACCTACTTACACAGTTGGATCTAAAAATATGCTACACTCAACAGGGAAATAGGAGGGAACCTAGAGAAGGAAGAATTAGAGAAAAGTTAGACTAAAGAAGGGGCTTAGTCCCAAGCAAAATAAACTCCAAGAATGTGCAAAAATATTTCTAGTTCATTAGAGGTGACAAAGAATGAGAGTCTGATAAGTGTGCCCATCGACTGGAGAATGGCTAAACTAATGTGGTATGTGTGGTGGAATACTGTTCTGCTATAAGAAATGATGAAGGAGATGTTTTCCTGAGTAACCTGGAAAGACTTTATGAACTCATGCAGAGGTTGGGTTTGTTTGTTTGTTTTTAACTCTCACCTTCTGTCTTAGAATCAATACAAGTATTGGTTCCAAAGCAGAAGAGCCCTAAGGGCTAGGTAAGTGACTCATCCAGAGTCTTGGAGCTAGGAAATCTCTGTTCAAATTTGAACACAGGACCTCCTGACTCCAGGTTTAAGCCTCCCAAGAGCCACCTAGCTGCCTCCTTAGCCTCGATTCAAAGACAGAAGGGAAGTTCTGTTTTGTTTTTTAAAAGAACATGTATTGGCAGATTGATCTTAATGTCTTTGACAAGATACTGAACTGGTAGAACAGGGGAATGCTGTCTACACTTTTTTAATCAATGACTTGGATAAAGGCAAAGCTAGCATGCTTATCAGATTTACAGATGACACTAAGCCAGGAATGATAACTCACCATGAATGACAGTCAAGATCCAAAAAGAACTGTACAGGGCTAGAATATTGGGTCAATTCTAATAAAATGGAATTTAATATCAGAATAAATATCATCTTATATTTGTATTCCAAAAATTACTTCACCAGTGTAAAATGGGGAAGGTTTGATTAAACAAAAATTCAGAAAAGAACTGGAGAGTTTAGTGGATGATACTCTCAACATAAGTTACATAAGATCAAGATGACAACAAAACAAGTGAAGGAGAGCTGCTTCTACTTTAAGAAAGATATAGCTCAAAATGACAGCAAAGGGAAGTAATGGATGCTGGAGGGGATGTTGCAAAGTTGGGACATTAATTCATTGCTGGTAGAGTTGTGAATTGATCCAACTATTCTGGAGGGCAATTTGGAACTATGCCCAAAGGGTGATAAAGGACTGTCTGCCCTTTGATCCAGCCATAGCACTGCTGGGTTTGTACCCCAAAGAGATAATAAGGAAAAAGACTTGTACAAGAATATTCATAGCTGTGCTCTTTGTGGTGGCCAAAAATTGGAAAATGAGGGGATGCCCTTCAATTGGGGAATGGCTGAACAAATTGTGGTATATATTGGTGATGGAATACTATTGTGCTCAAAGGAATAATAAATTGGAGGAATTCCATGTGAACTGGAACGACCTCCAGGAATTGATGCAGAGTGAGAGGAGCAGAACCAGGAAAACACAGAGACTGATACACTGTGGTACAATCGAATGTAATGGACTTCTCTACTAGCAGCAATGCAATGATCCAGGACAATTCTGAGGGACTTATGAGAAAGATCACTATCCACATCCAAAGGAAGAACAGTGGAGCAGAAACACAGAAGAAAAACAACTGCTTGATTATATGGGTCAATGGGGACATGATTGGGGATGTAGACTCTAAAAGATCACCCTAGTGAAAATATCAATAATATGGAAATAGATCTTGATCAATGATACATGTAAAACCCAGTAGATTTGCTTGTTGGCTATGGGAGAAGGCAGGGGGAAGGAAAGAACATGAATCACATGGGAAAATATTCTAAATTAATTTAAAATTTTTTAATTAAAAAAAGAAAACTATAGCTCCTAGGAATAAAGGAGGCAATGGTCCTTCATTCTACCCTTAGGAGACCACATCTGGAGCAAGGGAACAAGCAGAAAGGTGAAAAGCTTTAAGTCAATGCCATGGGGACCAATGGAAGGAACTGGATATGTTTAGCACAGAGAAGATTAATGGGGGTGGAGAACATGTTGGCTATCTTGAAATATTTGAATAACTGTTATATAGAAAAGAAATCAGACTGGCTTTGTTTGGCCAGAGAAACTGGAAAAAGTAGTTGGAAGTTCCAAAGATACAAATATAAGTTTGATGTCAGGAGAAGCTGTTCACCAATTAACACCATTCCAAACTGGAGTAGGGCTACCTCAGGAAGAAAGCAGTAGGTTCCACCTCACTGAAAGGCTCGTTCAGAGGCTGAATACGCACTTATGGGGCTTGACGTACTTTCGGAAGTATGGCTTGGCTCAAATGGTCATTGAGGTCCCTCTGAACTCTAAAATCTGGTCATTCAGTTATTCTGCCCCTGGATTAGACTCTAGGGAGGTGGAGGAAGGGAAGCAGGTGGTACTTGGTGCCAAGGATGCTATGAGAGTTTGGGGATGGGACCTGGTTAGCATACTCCTAGCCGTCCCCTCCCCTACAAAGGGACCTGTCAATCCCACATTAGCCACCAGATGTCTCCATATAACACAGCTTGCAGTTAGGGCAGGTCTCAGGGTCTCACAAACCCTTCTGGATTTGGGGCAGAAACTGAACAGGCTCCCCCTAGAGCTAGCAGGTGATTGGACAGATAGAACAGACACAGGGTCTGACAGTCGGCTCAGCTGATCCCAGGCTCCCTCCAAGAGAGCAGCCTCAGTTCCAAACTTCTTGAAATCTGCCTGAGCCAAGCACTAACAAGGAAGCCTCAGCCTCTCCTACCCTTAGGAGCCTGCTCATAGCCACATTCTAGTTCTAGCATGAAGATATTTGTCGGTTGTGATTTTGCCATCCAACGTATTAGCCACCTCTCCTAGCCTGATGTAATCTGCAAATCTGATGAGCCTGCTTTCTGCAGCCAAAGCACTTTGGAAACTTTGAAGCACTGCATAATACGATTACCATTATTACTATTGATTTCAAATGTTAACTAGTCCAGGACCAAGGACAGGTCCCCCAGGCACTTGCTAGAAGTCACCTTTCCAAATTAATAGTAGTCCAGGAATGACTACTCTTTATGTCTGATCAATCAAGCCATTCCAAATCCACCCAATTCCCTTACTGTCTAGCCCTCCTGTCTCTATCCCAACCTAAGGAAGTTCTGAGATGTTGTCCCTTGGATAGACTAGGAAACAAGAACAAAAACTAAACCATGAAGTCTTCAGCCAGGAACATCTTGGGGCCCCATGAGAGAAAGGCTGAATCTTTCTTTAGTTCTCCTCCCCCAAATGTGTACACTCTTCAGTTTTTACCCACTTCTAATATTCACTCCATCCAGGAGGAAAAGGTAACAGAGGGATAGGAGATCCCAGTTAATGTGTTGGGGAGGGAGAGAGCTCAACATGACCTGCAGAGAATTAGTGAGAGGAGGACAGAAGCAAAGACATGAAGATTGGCCCCACTCCTGAGTAGGTAACTCAAAAAAGTCAAAGACAAAAAGGAAAAAAAAAAATATATATATATATATATCGAGACATTAGTGGCAGGAGGAAAAAAGACTAAAAGGCCAAGAAAGTGCCTGTCAGCTGGGAAATAAGTGAAGAAATTGTGATCCAAGAATGTAATGGAATATGCTTACACCAAGAAGTGACAAACATGAGGGACACACAGAAACATGAGGGAACCTGCAAAGTCAAAACACCACACTCAAGTCTTATTATAATATAAAAAAGAACACCAAAATAACCGAAGAACTAGGAATCAATGCAGTGATCAAACCTCTACTAGCCTTTGAGCAATCTGTGGATTCAGACTGCCTCCTTTGATTTAGAACCCCTAGCCTCATCCAGGACCCTTTCCTGAGTAAAGGCTCATGACTACTGAATGACCAGAGAATGTTTATTCATAGTTTCCAGTCTGGGTGCCATTGAGCAGGAGGATGAGAGGAAGGGAAAGGTGTTAACTGAAGTGGGGGAGAAGGAGTGAGGAGAAATTTCTCACTGGAGGTGGGACTTATACTTTGAAGGGTAGGAACTGCAGTGATCAGCCCAGAACAATTCTGGAAACCACATCTTGAGGACAAGCTGGACCTGTTTATTTGAGGGGGCAGCAGAGTGAGGGGAACAGTTCATAACTGCCATAAGATCGGCTCTTCAGAATTAGGGACATTTATCCCGGAGAAGAGAAGAACCAATGGGATATGTGATCATTATCTTCAGAGAGTTGTATAGAATGAACTTTTCCCATTGATCTCAGCCACACTGATAGGCTCAATTCTCATCTCTACAAAGATGGCTCATGAAGCAGTAAATGCCGCCCAAAACCCATATCACCAAGACTGTGCTACACATATATCTCAACCCCACCTTGTCTACAAAAGAACTTGGCATCTTCTCAATTAAACCTGCTTCTCCTCCAAAAGCTCTCTTTCCTTCCAGGGCACCGAAGCTCCTAGGTTCATAATCTCCCAGTCAGCCTGCACTCTTTCCTCTTCTTCCCCCTCCTTTCCCAATCCATTGTCAAATCCTGCAGATTCTACTTCAACATTCTTTCCAAGGGCAGCTAAGTGGCACAGGAGATAAAGACCTGGGAGTCAGGAAGACCCAAGTTCAAGTTTGTCCTCAGACACTTTCAAGCTGTGTGACCCTAGGCAAGTCTACCTCAGTTTCTTCAACTGCAAAATGAGAATACCTATCTCTCAGAGTTGTTGTGAGCATAAACAAGATAAAATGTTTAAAGTATTTAGCACAATAGTACATGCTTAACAAATGCTTGTTTACCTTTTTTTTTTTAAACCCTTACCTTCCATCTTGGTTCCAAGGCAGATGAGTGGTAAGGGCTAGGCAAAGGAGGTTAAGTAACTTGCCCAGGGTCACACAACTAGGAAGTGTCTGAGGTCACACTTGAACCCAGGGCCTCCCAACTCTGGGCCTGGCTCTCAATCCACTGAGCCACCAGGCTGCATTCTCCCTCCTTTTCTCCATTCACATAGCCATCACTTTACTTTATTAGATTCCTTGAGGACTATGAACTGTTTCATTTCTGGTTTTGTAGGCATAGAGCCTTGTGTAGAACTGGACACTCCTCCTCCATTCATCCTCATAAGATATCCCCTGGAATACATATTCTCACCTTACCTCTGACTCAAAGAATCCTTCAAGCCTGAGCTCAAATGTTACCTCCTCCTTGAAGCCTTCTTTGTCCCCCCTCTAGTTCTTAGTACTCTCTCTCTCTCCTTCCCTCCTAAATTATGTACCAGCTCGTATCCCCTAGTATAATTGTCCTTCATATAGGGTCCAAGTCTGTGAAGAGAATTCAGGATTCTGTTAACTTGGATGGAGAAAAAAATACTGTCTTTTCTTACTAAGCTTTCTTTTTTTTTATGATTCTGTGTGATTTACTAGAGGCATTTAAAAACTCAGAGTGGAGTTCTTGAAGAAAAGCATCTTGGGATGCTTGGGATCAAAAGTTCTAGTCCTGGGGCTCTGTCTAGTCTCTATCATGTCCCAGAAGCCACTCTGCTCTGGAAGTTTACTTTCTCCCCAGACTTCTCACATTGAAGATCATTCCTCCCACTGTGGTGGTTGACTGGGGGTTGATTCCTCCCACTCTGATTGACTGATCCATTCCTGAACCTCCATTTTTTGAAAGCTTCAAGACCAGCCTTTAATATCTCTTCATTTATTTCTCTCCAGGCTTCATTCCTAACTCTTTGGATTTTCTCTACCATATCCCCAAGCCATAAAATAACTCTATTTTATGTGCTATCTTCCCCCATTCAAATGCAAACTCCTCAAGGACAGGAACTATCTTTCTTTCTACTGGTATTTGCATTCCAGAGCTTAGTACCATGTCTGGAATGTTATTACATTTATTGTATTTAATGTTATTACATATTGATCTGATGGACACAATGACCAAATATGATTCCAAAGGACTTGGTAATGAAACATGCTTTTCACCTCCCATAGAGAAATGATGGATTCCAAGTATAGATGAAAACATATGTCCCTCCCTCCCTTCCTTCTTTCTTTCCCTCTTTCTTTCCTTCCTCCCTTCTTTCCTTCCTTTCTTCCTTTCTCTCAAAACAAAATGAGAATTTGATTTGATATATTTATGAGAGGCTTTGTTTTTATTGCTACCTCAATGGAAGGGAGGGGGGGAAGAAAGGGAGAAATTTGGAACTGAAAATTAAATAGAAGTGTTTTTTTTTGTTTTTTTTATTTTTAAATCAACTGAAAATTAAATAGAAGTTTAAAGAAATGCTTGTTGACTGACACCAACATCATTGTCCTTGGGTATCACCAGACTGCCAAAGGGATTCATGATACAAAAAAAGAGTTAAGAACCTGACCCAGTAGTCTGTAAGCTTGGAGGAAAGACTATTTCTTTTCTGATTAGGTTCCCACAGTGCCTTGCCCATAGATGTTGCTTAATGTTTGTTGAATTGAATAGAATTATGGAATTGACAGAGAGACAAATTTCTGTTCCAGAATAAAGAACTCTAGTTTGATACCCCAAGGAGGGTCAACGATAAGAATAAAGGCCCCACTTACACCAAAACACCTCACTTTTCATAGTAGCAAAGAAATGGAAAAAGAAAGATGGGGGAATGGATGAACAAGTTGTGGTTTGTGAAATGAAATAGAATATCATCATTCCATAAGAAATTATGTAAATGATGACTACAGATATCAGCCAGGTTTCATAGGCTTCCTGCCCAGAATTAGCCCTGTAACAGATTAAAAAAAAAAAAAAGAAAACTCATTCAGTCTTTCTTGATAGCCCAGAATTCACCAGTTGGTGACATGTTTGGAACTCAGCTTTCTGAAACTGTGTCTTAGAATCTCTTGGGAGAGAGAAACCAGAAGCTGTAACTAACAGTCATGCTGATTACTCACTATGTGGGAGGAAGCACAGACAAGGTCAAATGGAACCCCCAATTTCTAGATGCCCAGCTCCTTTGACTATTCCTCTTCAATGAACTTCAGATATAGGCAATGCAAATCAGAAGCCAAGAAGTGACCCTTCCCTAATCCTGGCAACAAAAAACAAACACACAGAAAAAAAAACCCACCTGATGCAGTCGGTATTATACATGGTGATGCACAGAGCAGCTTGGCACTTCCCCTTTCTTGTTAAATTAAAACTCATATCTTTGTTAAGTCATTGGACAGTTTATTTTCCCTTTGGGAGGAGATGCTGATTGAGTCTTAGCTCACACTGTCAGTTTCCTTTCCACCAAACTCTTCTATTGCTCACTGTCTTTTCATTGGTATTATTTTGTCCTTCCATCTTTATAAAAAAAGAAAATTTGGTGGTTGCTAAATCCTTTTCTGGTGTGATTAATGCTGGCCCAAGTCAAGATCTGGAGAGAATCTCTATAAAGGGACAGAAGACACATTTTCATTTCAATGAGGCAGAGTCAGGAGGACAGGAAGAATCAACAGACTCCAAACACAACAGATTGTAAGTCCCTGAAGGCAAACTGTCTCTTTCTGGCACATAGTAGGCACTTAATTGATGTTTATTGAATTGGAAATCCAAAATGCAAAGGAGAGAATCATTGAAATACCCCTAGTCGCTCCTCAGGTGGGGAATGGCTGAACAAGTTGTGGTATATGATTGTGATAAACTACTATTGTCCTATAAGAAATGATGAACAAGATGATTTCAGAAAAAGCTAAGCATCAATGCAATGATCCAAGACATTTCTGAATGTCTTATGAGAAAGAACACTATTCACATCCAGAGAAAGAACTGTGGGAGTAGAAAAACAACTGCTTGATCACATGGGTCAATGGGGATATATTTGGGGATGTAGACTCTAAATGATCTCCCTAATGCAAATATTAATAATATGGAAATAGTTCTTGATCAATGACACATGTAAAACCCAATGAAATTGCTCATTGGCTATAGGAGGAGGGTGGGAGGAGGGGAGGGAAAGAACATGAATCATGTAACCATGGAAAATTTTTCTTAATTAATCAATAAAATTAAATTTTAAAAAAGAAAAGAAAAACTAGGAAGACTTATATGAACAGACACAAAGTGAAAACAGAACCAGGGGAACAAACACTATACATAGTAACAGCAATCCTGTTCAAAGATCAACTGTGAATGACAGCTATTCTCAGCAAAATAATGATCCAAGACAATTGATGAAGTCTGAATGGAGACATATTTTTTTAACTTTATTTTTCTTTTTTGGTCTCTGTTTTCTTTGACAACATAAGTAATATGGAAATATATTTTGCATAAATTGCACATGTGTAATCTATGTCAAATAAGCAATTTTGAGAAAGCAAGCAGGAAGAGAGAAGGGAGAGAGAAAATTTGAAACTCAAAAAACTTTTAAATGAATGTTGAAAATTGTTTTTACATGTAATTAGAAAAAATGGAAAAACAAAAATTTCCAAAAGAAAGAAATCATAACCCTGAGCAAGTGCAAATTTCCATTAACATGGATATGTGATGCTAAATGTATAACAACCAGGATTCAGGAAAAGATGTAGATACCATGTACTTTTAAGTTTAATATGAATTATTAACATTTTCTCTATCACTTTCTTAAGTCTACATAATCAACAAAACAATAAATCAACAACCCTGATTTATAGTGTTTATCTATTTCCAAAGAGTAAGTGCTCACACTGAGAATTTAACAAGGAGCTCTTGAGTACCCCCCTTCATAAAGAGAAGAGATTAGTAACATAGATATGACATCTGTATATATGTGCTTACACACATGTGTATATAGTACATATGTGTGTGCATATATGTTGATGTATATAACACATGCATCTTCATATGGATACCCTGACCACCTAGACCTAGTAGACATAAACCTTTAAGGCTAGAGTGAGTATGAGTCAAGCCCAAGAAAGAAGAATCTGTGCCATGTAAGGGGCACCTTCCCACTAAATTCCTTGATATAAAAGAAGCATTCCTTAAATTCCTTATCTAGATGGTGTTTGCCTGGCATAAGACTACCTCCTTCCATCCAAGTTGCTGGCGAGACAGCCTTTAAAGGGAAACCTTCTCCCCCTGCCCAGTGCTACCCTTTGGGGACTGGCCTCTCAAGAAGCATGGGAAGAAATCTATGAACTGATTCAAAGTGAAGTAAGCAGAGTCCAGGAAGACAATCTACACAATGACTAGAGCAATATAAATGGCAAAGAATAATAGCAAAACCCTGGAAACTGGAAGCTGTGCAATTATAAGGACCATGAAGAGATAGGAGAAAGGTACCTGCCTCCCTTTGGTGAAAGGGTGAGGAGCTGCTCTGGTTGACTGACTCCTTGGTAGTTTAGGACCAATAATGGAATGAAATGAGGCACTTGTTGGTCATTTCCCAGTTACCCAAAGGAGGCTCACTTAGCCATAGCAGAAAGCCATTGAACAATGATGTTCAGTGAGGACAACAGACACAGCTTTATTGTGTTCATCAAGATGCTGTTCCATGGTCAAATGCCTGAGAAATAGAGCCGAAGCCTTGTGTGCTCAGATAAACAAACAAAGCCAATTCAAGGACCTGAGCCAGTCCCCCTAGCCAGACAGGTCTCAAGAAAACACTTGATTAGCTGAAGGATTTGACTTCATTCTTTTCTACAGAATTAGTCTTACCCAGTGTGAGGAAGGGCTTTGGGAAACAGGAAGCCTACATGGCAGGGTCCTAGGAAGTATTGTTCCTGGGAGGGCATTAGACTAGATGGCCTCTGGGCTGCTTTCCAGTGCTACAGAAGAGCCTGGAAACTATGCAACAAGAACTTTGAATCTGTTTTGGAAGACCCAAGTGCAAAAGAGGTACAGTGGAAATATGGCTAAGGATGGGTGGATCAGAAAGACTCCTCCTGATTTCAAATCTAGTCTCAGACACTAACTAGATGTGTTTCCCTGGGCAAGTCACTTAACCTTGTTTGCCTCAGTCTCCTCATCTGTAAAATGAGCTGGAGAAGGAAATGGCAGACCACGCCAGTATCTCTGCCAAGAAAACCCCAAAAAGGGTCACGGAGAGTCAGCCATGATGAAACAACTTAATGGCGGTCAAGTACAGAGTTCCATAAACAAAGGAAAGAGAGAATGTGAGTAGAGCAAAGGAGCCTAGGTGCAAAGTACTAAGGCAAAAATGGAGGAGAGAAGGGACCACTTTTAGCTAGGGAGACTCACAGTAATGACGATAGACATCTGTATCGCATGTAAGAACACAGAAAGCTGGAAAGGTCCTTAGAGACTGTCTAGTACAACCCCTCCATTTTACAGATGAGGAAACCAAGGCCCAGAGAGGTGAAATTACTTGTCCAAGGCCACCTTGATAATGCCAAAGGCAGGATTTAAACCCAGGTCTTTGAACTCTAGAGCTAGTACTTTTTTTAGGGCAAGATTTTACCAAGCAGAGAAAGGGAAAGTGGGGTAGGGGTAGAGTCCATTCCAATCCTGAAGACAATGAGCACCTAAATTTGGCTAGAATGAAGGCAGCAGCATGAGATCATTCTGGAAAGATTGGCTGAAGCCAGATTTTGGAGGGCCTTGAATGGCAGACTGAGAAGTTTGGATTTTACCTCCTAGGCCATAGGGAGCTACTGAAGATTTTTTAGCCAAAGAGGAAACATGATCAATGACCTAGTCTGAAGGCTGCTTGGAAGGTGACTTGAAGAAAGCTCCTAAATGGGAAGAGAATGGAGGAAGGAGACCAGAGAAGAGGCTATAAATAAAGTGAGTGAGAGGCTGCCAGAGGCTGATCTACCAAGTGGTGGGTCACTGATGGAAGAGGAGGGGATGGGCGCAAAGGGCATAGGGAAGCAGAATTCCCCACATCTTTTGATGGGAAAGGGCGGTGTAGAGGGCAGGGAGGGAGATGTCATTGGGGGTGAGGAGGAAGAAGGTGACAGGAAGAGGATCTGGGCTCTGAAATCCTGAAAGCCGCCCCTCCCTCCATGCAGGCAGTGCTAGCCTAGCCTGTGCCAGCGGAAAGCATGCGGTAAGTATGCACCGCATTACATATGTATATTGGAGAGTAAATAACCCCAAAAAGTGCCTGTAAATAGACTCCGAGTTTATCCTTTATTAATGAGGCGCCAGGCGCCTGCTGTGTCAGAGCAGCGAGACTTTTGTAATATCAAAACCTAAATTACACATCCCAGGAATGCGGGAATCACTCCCAGCCTCCGCCTCTCCAAGCCTTCAGTCCTCTCTTGAGGCAGAGGCCGGACTCTGAGGGGGTCAGAGGCCAGGGGGTCCCCTCCCGTGGAAGCTTCAGTAGGAGATGGGGATGGGGCTACCATCTTCCTAAAGCTGCCAGGCTGTGGCACGGCTCATCCCAGCCTCCAACCTTCTCCCTGTCCATTGTGAGCCATTCAGATGGGTTTGGAACATGGGGGAGAAGCAGAATCCTCATTCGAGGGGGCTTTGAGATCCTGAGCACCAAAGTCCAGGCCTGGATCCTCTGCAACAGCTTTTGGGCTTTTCCTGGAGGACTTTGGGATTTCACATGAACAGACTCTGGGAAGGCTTGGGGCTCCCTCACGTTTGGGTCAGGGACTCCTAGAAGGCCAACAGGAAGTCCAGATCCTGCAGCTCCAACATCGGTCTGAGCTCCCAGAAGGGCTCTCCTAATCTCTCCAGGCCTCTCAGCCACACTGAACTAGAGGCCAGGCGAGGTCTCAGACCCCTTCCCTCCCCTCCATCCCAGCCAGGGGAAGGAGCTGGCCCTCTGTGCCACCGTTACCCCAGATCCGAAGCTTTTCTTGCCCTCTTTCCACACTAGAACCTTCGGCAGGCTCTGGATTGTAGCCCAGGCCATGAGCGTCATCAGCCCCAACTTTGAGTCCTGGGAATCTGACTCAGGCCCCGCAGCATCCCGTCAAGGAACGATGACCCCGGCTCCTTTCCTGGAGCCGCCCCCGGGTTCCGAGGCCTGGGCCCGGGACGCCAGACCCTGGGAAGGGGCGATGCCCGGGTCCCGGACTCTGGGCCTGGCCCGGGCTGCATCCTCGCCAGGATTTACGGCCTGGCCTGGACAGGAGGCTCCCGGCGGCCCTGGCTTCGTGTTGAGTCTGTCCCATTATATGGACAGTTGAGTTTAATAGTCACTTTGTGCTCGGAGCCCCTGGTACAGAGCTGCGCGGCGCGGCACGGCCCAACACCCCCTCCGTTCTTGCCACCACCCGCCCGATCCCCAGCCACCCAGCCCATCCACACAGTAAATTAAAAATATGAATCACGTCTCCCCGCTGCCTCCCCAAACGCTCGTCTTGTCAGCCTCTGTGTTCTCTTCATTTGTATTACCTTAATTTAATGTTAATTATGGTCTTCATTTACAAGGAACAAGCAACCCGAGCCAACTCCCCTCCCGCCAGGGACCCTCCCCAGCTCCTGCCCACCCCCGCAGCCCTACCTCCCCCTCTCCTGCCAGGGCCCTGCCCACTGCTGGCCCCCATTCCCCAGGGGAAGGAAGCTGGGGCAGCACACAGAAGGGAGACACCAAGAGATAGAAAGGAAACCGTGCGGAGTTTGGGGGGCCTGGGCAAAGGAGGGTAGGTGGAGGGAGGCCAGGAGGTTCCCTCTGAAAAGAGTCTGAGTGAGAAGGAGGCCGTGGCCTCACTCAGAGGCCCTACCTCATTCCCAGCCAGTTCTACCGTCTCCCCTCAAAATGGAGCCTCCACCAAAAGGACTTTGATGGCCATCTGAGGGCTCTTTCCAGGAGCTGCTCTTCCCCTCTAGCCAGGGACCCCTCGTGCCCTCTGAGAAGGCTTTCTTGGTGTCCTGCCTAAACTCTTCCTGCTCTAGGCCATTCCAGCGTCCCATGACCCCACAGAGATGGCCACTCGGCTCCCCAACATGGCCGTGAGGACAGGACCCAAAGGCTGCTTTCACTCCCACAGGGCACGTCCTGTGACCGCCACACTACTACGGGACTAGACCCAAAGCCTGGCCCGTTCCCTTGCCGACAGCCTCCAGTGGTGACCCTGGGGGGAGGGGCCTCTGGTCCCACACTTAGCCCCTGCCCCGCCGCCTCCTCAGCACCCCAGAGCTTTAAAACCCTGATGTGCTGCTGCCTCCTGGTATGTGATTGTCCCACTTTGCCTTAGGGAAGCACACCCACACCCAGTGACCGACTTAGCTGCCTCAGTGAATGCTGATCACACAAGTCTGGATCACCTGCACTCACAGGGACATCAATGACAAAGACGCCTGGGGGGGGGGGGCAGAGAGAGACAGAAACAGAGCCAGAGCCAGAGAGAGGGAGGAGAGGCAGAAGAGAAAGACAGACAGAGAGAAACAAAGGAACAGGGAGAAAAACAGAAACAAAAAGAGAGAATCAGAAAGAGGGAGGGAAACAGAAAGAGAGAGGGAGAGAGAGAGAGAAGAGAGGGAGAGAGACAGACAGAGAGACACAGAGAGAGAGAGAGAGAGAGACAGACAGACAGACAGAGACACAGAGAGAGAGAAAGAGGGAAGAAGAGAGAGAGAGGGAGAGAGATACAGAGAGAGGGAGGAAGAGAGAGAGAGAGAGACAGACAGACAGAGACACAGAGAGAGAGAAAGAGGGAAGAAGAGAGAGAGAGGGAGAGAGGGAGAGAGATACAGAGAGAGGGAGGAAGAGAGAGACAGACAGACAGACAGAGACACAGAGAGAGAGAAAGAGGGAAGAAGAGAGAGAGAGGGAGAGAGATACAGAGAGAGGGAGGAAGAGAGAGAGAGAGAGACAGACAGACAGAGACACAGAGAGAAAGAGGGAAGAAGAGAGAGAGAGGGAGAGAGGGAGAGAGATACAGAGAGAGGGAGGAAGAGAGAGAGAGACAGACAGACAGAGACACAGAGAGAGAGAAAGAGGGAAGAAGAGAGAGAGAGGGAGAGAGATACAGAGAGAGGGAGGAAGAGAGAGAGAGACAGACAGACAGAGACACAGAGAGAGAGAAAGAGGGAAGAAGAGAGAGAGAGGGAGAGAGGGAGAGAGAGAGAGAGAGATTGCATGTCCTGCAGTTGGAAATATAATGGTGACAGATGATGACGCCCAGTGAGTGTTGGGGAGGTGGAGGAGGGAGCCGAGTGGCAAACCCTCCTTTCCTGGGTTTTTTGTGTCCGACACCCTCTGCAGCACCCCCACCCCGCTCCCTGGATGCCAACGGTGCCACGGACGCGGACACGGCCACGGACGCGGGGGAAGTGATGACAAATGCCCGTTATCAGCGAACGAGGCCGATGACAAATGTGCGGGCTCCGCGCGGCCCCATTAGGCTGTAATAACCGGAGATGGATGGCCCGGGCCCCCCAGCTCCCCTCCCAGTCTCCCCCGCCCAGTGCCCGCCCCCCCTCATCCCTGTCCCCTCCCGAAAGACGCCCCCCCTCCCCGAGCCCGCCGCTCCGCCCACCCCCTTCCCTCAATTAGGCTGTAATAACCAGAGATGGATGGCCTGCTCCCCCTCCCCCAAATCGACTCGGGCTTAGCTAGAAGAAGGGGGAGGGGGAGATGCGACATTACCAATCACAGATGGCGGGGGGTTGGTGGGGGGACATAGAGGGAGACAGGGAGACAGACAGAGAGGGAGGGGAGAGACTGAGAAGAAACAAAAACAGCAATGGCGGGGGGGAGGGCTAACAATGCTCATTTGTGCACGCAAACACACACAAACGTCCCCACATGCTGACCTCCCCCCCCATCACCTGAACCCGCGCCCCTGCCCAGGGGGAGGAGTCTGGGTAAGAGCCACGCCCTTGTTCCCCCCGCCATCCCCACCCCACTAGAATGAGTGTTGGGCCGCCTCCTGGCCCTGGAAGTGGTCCGGGAGGGGAGGGAGCTCTAAAGGTAGGGGCAGGGCCCTTTCTAACCCCGTCGGAGCAAAGAATATTGGGAATAGAATGGACAAGACGGACCCCCAAGGTGAGGCCACGTTTGTCTCCCAAACTAGAGTTCCAGCTGGAAGGCATCGGATGCAGCCCAGGACTCCCGACAAACCCTGGTTTGCCCCCGGGGTCGGGAGAGGCCTCTCAGGGCCACCCCAATCCAGCTCCCAAACCTCCGAATCCTCTCATCTGACTTCCTCCTGCCTCCTGCCACGGCTGTCCGTGCTCCAGGGGCCCAGCTCAGAGAGCCACTGTTCCCGGAAGGGGTCTGGGGAACATCCCAGAAACCCCTGGCTACTCCAGGGCTAAAATCTGAGGCAGGGCTGGAGGTGCCAACGGAAGAAAGAGAAGACATCTGCCGTCCTCCCCCAATAGATGGCTCTGACTAAAGGCTGGGGGGCGCTGGGGGGGGTCCTCCAACCGGCCTGGTTAATGGACAACAGCCAGGCTCCCCCTCCCGCCACCCCCATTCTGTAGTGCTATTGACCTGTCATTAGTTATCCTATATCCAAGGTCACCGGGGCTGGTCCAGCCATAAATCACCTGCGGTGGGGTGGGGGGCTGAGAGGGAAGGTGACAGGCACGGGAGAGCTTCAGGGATATTGGCCAGGACCACTGGCCTTGGCTGGAAGAGAGGGGGCAGGGGGCCCTCATCGGCAGAGCAGGAGCTGGGACCCCCGACAGGAGCCCAAAGCAGCTCTCCCCCACCCCCATCTCTGTTGCTTTTTCCTCTATCTCCCTTTCTTCCCTCTCCCTCCTGGTCCCTCTTTATCCTCATAGACCTTCTGAAGCTAGCCTAGGTCCGGTGCCCCATCGTTAACGTGTTTTGTCTGAAGGAGAGGAAGAGGCAGAAAGGGGAAGGGCCTGGTTCCAGTGGTCAAGCTCACCTTGATCCCTGAGCATCGGGAAATGGGGACACAAAAGGGGAAACTGAGGCTGAGAGCCTGGGTGGCTCTTCATAATCTCTAGCTCCCCTCTTTCTTTACTGTCCTCACCCTGGGGGAGGAAAGCAGGGCTGGGAAAGAAGCTCCTCCTCCATCTGAGCCTCTTCCTTGGGGTCAGGAAGGAGAGGGGGGCCTCACTGCAAATCTGAGGGGGGAGGGGGGGCCAGCACACTTCTCGTGCCAGGAGGGAGAAAGTCAACCCCACCCCCGGCAGTAACTGGCCACCCCAGCTCAGAGGCACAAGCCAGTGTCTTCTTCGGTCCTCGGGTTCCCTCTGCTGGCCTTTGCCTGAGATGCAACCACCCTTCCCTGCTCCCCAGCCAAGTCAGGGGATGGGAAAAGGGTGCCTCCCCCCCCCAAGCCACCTGACCCTGGATCACGGGTGTCTTTGCCCTTCCAGCCATGCCCACACAGACCCCACTTTCCTGTCCGATACTCGCCTGGGCCAGGGGCGGGAGGGATGGCCAATATTTCTGCTCTTGGATAAATCCAGGCCTGAGAAGGAGAGGGGCAGCGTCTTCCAAATAAAAACAGCACCGAGGTGGCCCCCAGAGCCATTCCCTTCTCTTCAGGAAAGCTCTGGTGCCCTGCCTTCCCCTAGCACTTGTGTGAGGAGGTTAGAGGGGAGCAAGGAGCCCCCTCCCCCAGTTCTTGGATAAAGGACCCCAGGGCCTGGGTGGCTGGGCTCCCAACGTGAATAAGGAAGTTGTGGCCAGCAGGTCCCTGAGCAAAGCCCTGAGAATGACCAGAGTGTTCTCCTTGTGTGAGGCAGATCTGTGGGGGATAGACGCTATCCCTGGGCATGCCTGGAATCAGGATCTTGGGTCCCACGGAAGCGGGGACAGTCTCCCTACCTCAGCATCCCCTTCTGTGAAATGGGCAGTGAAGAACAGTCTGAGGAGGCAACTCTAAGAGGCTGGGGTGCTTTGGTGCTCTACAGTGCTGTTCCCTGAGGGCTGGCCTTTGTTCACAGGGTACAAGCCTGGAGAGAAGATGTCCTGGCCTCATCCAGATGCTCCTCACAGTCGCCAAGGTCCTCCTCCAGCCACCTCCACATTCTCTCCAGCAAGGCCTCTGTGGCTCGAGTGTCCTCCTGTCCCCAGGGAGAAGAGGTCACTCTGGAGACTGCCGGCCTCTAGCTCTTCCCAAGGCCAGGCCTGGGCCGCTTTCCCCTTCCCCCTAGGAGCCCTGGCTCCTGTCCGCCTCTGCCTCACTCCCAGCACCCCCAGGGAGGCTGGGGAAATGCCCGGGGAAGGAAGGGCACACGGATGTGAGTGTGGCGTCTCCCTGGGGGGCTGGAGGGAGAGGAGGGTGAGGGAAGGGCTAACAATACCTGTGGCGTGTTCCATACCAGCCGGAGGGCGTTTCTCAAAGTCTTCCTAAAGAAGTACGGTCCTTCATTGCTGCTGAGTCCACTGGGGTCAAAACGGATTCCCTGGTGGGGGTGGGGGGTGGCAACAGCTCAGGAAGCGGGCAGGGGGTCTCCCGAAGCTCCCCTTCTTCCTGGCCCTCCCTCCCTCAAACCAGGGTTGGAGAGTCAGGGAGGACTCCAGGAGGCAGCTGTACCTGGTGGGTATGGAGCAGGGCTGAGTTCACTTCCTCCAGCTGCAGGCCTTGGTGTCGGCAGAACTGTAGGAACCTCAGGACCTCCAGGAGGCGCTTCAGTCTGTCCAGCTGCTGAGCCGCTGGCGGCCACCCCACGGCTAGGGTGCGGGAGACAAAGCTGACGGAGGGCAGAGGAAGCCCCGGGTTCCTGGACAGCCCAAGAGCCCCCCCAAGGTGGCCCATCCGAGCCCAGCTTTGTTTGGGGGGCCCCTCCTGGAACTGTCCCACTTTCCAAGTCCTTTGGAGACTTGTGGAAGGAACCGGCCTCCACTCTCAGTTCTTCTTATCTAACAGCCAGGGCAGAAGAGATGGGAAAGTCTCGGCTCTGGCGTCAGAAGGCACAGTGGAGGGGCAGCTGGCTAGCCCAGAGAATGGAGCACCAGGACTGGAGGTGCTGGGTTCAAAGATGGCCTCAGACGCTTCCTAGCTGGGTGACCCTGGGAGAGCCGCTGTTTGCCCAGCCCTTGCTGCCCTTCTGTCTGAAAGTTGTTACAAAGACAGAAAGTAAGGGCGTCAAGCATCAATGAAAAAAGAAGCCAAGTGTGAGTTCCAGTTCTGCTCTCTCCTAATCCAGGGAGCCGGAAGGAGTCTCCCCGCCTTCCGTGAGCCTCCTTTAGTATATGGGAATGTTTGCATTGGTTCCTCCATCTGTTGGCTGTGAGGACTGAATGAAACAGGGCGTAAGTCTGTACCTGAGGACCTACAAACATTGGCAAGCACCCACTGTGCTCTTATTTCTACTATTATTGAGGGGTTATAATGGGGGCTAAGTGACTTGCCCAGGGTCACACAGTCAGGAAGTGTCTGGGTTCAAATGTGAACCCAGGACCTCCTGTCTCTAGCCACAGAGCCACCTTACTGTCCCCTCTACTGTTATTCTTAAATTGAAACAGACCCATAGAGGTCAAAGGACTTGCCCAGGGCCACACAGAGACAAAGCTAAAGACATAAGAAGGTCCTTCGTTGCTGCTGAGTCCACTAGGGTCAAGAGATTCCCTGATGGGGCCACGAGGTAGCCCAGTGGGTAGAACATACCAGGCCTGGAGTTGGGAGAACCTGGGTTCAAATGTGACCTCAGACATTTCCTACCTGTGTGACCCTGGGCAAGTCACTTAGCCCCAGTTGCCTAATTCTTCCATCTTGAAACTGATTCTAAGGCAGAAAGTGAGGGTGCTGGGAGAGGCGGGTGGAAACAGAGCTCAGGGATGGGGAGGAAAGAGAGGGGAGAAGCTGTTTCACATCTTCCCTTCTTCCTAGTCTAGCCATGACTAAAACCCAGAGCCCTTGCCTGCCGGTCCCAATGCGCCTAGACCAGATGCTCTCAAAGGCCCCGGGCTAAAACTGATTTTAAAGACAAGCAAAGGGGCAGCCCGGTGGCTCAGTGGATGGAGAGCCAAGCCTACATGATGGGAGGTTCTAGGTTCAATTTTGGCCTCAGACACTTCCTAGCTGGGTGACCCTGGGCAAGTCACTCAACCTCCACTGCAACCTCCTAGTCCCAGTATGGATTCTAAGCCAAGGTAAGGGCTTAAACACAAAAGCAAGGCAACAGTTTCTCTGGAAAGGAGGGAACACGGAGCAGAGGGCGGGCACCCTGAACTCTGTCCCGCTCCCCAGCTTCCTGCTAGACTGGCCATCCTCATAATCTAGAAAGGGGCCCGGAGGCTCAGAAGGGTCCCCAAGCCCTTGTGTGATGGCCGCGGGGCAGGGACGGGAAGGGGAGGCCTCCGAGGTCCCGGGACCCCCCCTGCAGCTCCCTCGGTGGGCTCGGAAAGCACCTGGAGACCCTCCCACCCCCCAAGCATCCCAGGGCTACGGCGTAGGGGCTCCGCCTCCTCCCAAGCCTTCAGGAGTCCCCTCCAACCTCCCCTTACTCAGAACTCCAGGGTCCTCCATAAGGTAGAGCAGGGAGCCCTGTCGGTCATAGAGAACAGCGTAGGGCACCAGCAGCCCCGGCCCGGGGGGGAGGAAGAGAAAGTGATGGAGCATCTTCTGCCAGTCCGAGACCACGGGCACCTGGGGGGAGTCACGAGGAAAGACCCGGGCTGCCATTCCTGGGGCGGGATCCCAGAAAGACGCCGGGGTCGGGGAGAGAACTGGGCCTAGGAGAGGAACTTCCCCAAGCCCTTTCGGGGCAGCGGGGAGCCCCGGAAGGCTCTGCCCCAGGCAGGCGCGGAGGGGCAGGAGCCTCCGGCTGGGACCTTAGTCACCCACCAGCCCCACCGGCTACTCCAAGGCTAATCATAAGCGCTACCCACCCCCTGCACCCCCTCCTCCCGGGGGTTAGGGGCGGGGGGGGGGGGCCCGGCCAGAGTCTGCCGCTCTAACCCGCTGCCTCACCCCCAGCCCCCTGCCCAGGGTAAGAAGTCTGTCACGGCAGCATTCCCCGGGGGGCGGGGCTAGAGAGTAAGGGAGGGGCCGGCCGTGCTCCCCACTCACCCCCACCCCCGCCCCATCTCCTCTTTCCTCCCTCGCGCCGGTGCGAGGAGGAAAATGAATGAGAATTTATCATGATTAGGCAAATCCGGCAGGGGCGCGATTCCGGGGGAGGCTAAAAAGATGAATTTCAGCGATAAAGTTAAATAAGGACGGAGCGCCCCCCCCTCCCCTTCCCCCTCCGCTGATCGCTCTTCCCACAATTTATGAGCCGATTAGGCGGAGGCTGCAAGTTCCTGCAACTTCGCTAAGCGGCCCCGCTGTTCCCAGCAAATTAATTAACCGCGGGCTGCGCCTGGCAACGGAAAGGAGGAGCCGGAGCGGCAGTCCCTGCCCACCCCCGCGGGCGCCACCTCGCTCCTCACCTCCCGGACTGCAGCCCTTCGGCCACCTCGCCCTCCAAGCGTTATTGTAGCACCTGGTCCCCAGGGGATGAACCCCTCCCGGCCAGGGCCTCGGGGACAGACACTCGGACACGCTGCACCCCGCAGCGAGGCCTGGGGACAGGGAGTCCTGGGTTCAAATCCGATCTCAGACCCGTCCTGGCTGTGTGACTCTGGTCAAGTCCCTTAACCCCCATCGCCAAGCCCTTAGCGCTCTTCTGCCTTGGAACCAAGCCCTAGTATTGACTCAAAGACCTGTCAACACGGAAATCCAGGGCTCTAGGGACAGACCGGAAGTAAGCGGTTTTTTCAATCCCAAACACAAACTGTATCGATATCCATCCGTGGCAAAGGTCATAGCTGGCGGGCCTTCAGAGAGCATCCAGTCTACAGCCTCACTTTACAGAGGACAGAAAATGGTTTCTGACAAGTCTGGGCTCTGGCCGAGTGCAGTCGGGCTTCTGAGCTCATCCCCGCCCTAGAATGGCTCTCTTCGTTGCCAGATTTAAGGGCTTTTGCCCAAGCTTCCCCCTCCCTGACCTCTGGGTCAGACGCATTTGGCCCCCTCCCCCTCCTCCTGAACCCCTTCTCCTAGGGGCCGGCTCCCTCTGCCTCCCTGGCTGGATCTCCATCCACACCCGATAAAGCCCTCTTTTCCCTCCATACTCTCTCCCTTGGTGACTCCAGGGGGCTAATTATCATCCTTCAAAGCCGCCTGACTCCCACTGGCCCGTCAGCTGCCTTGCAGACATTTTGGCCCGCTGTTCCATCCGTATCCCAACATCCATGAGTCCAAAACAGATCTAACTATGCTCTGCACACAACAAATGCTTGACTGACCCACCTGGCATGGTGATCACACACATACCGTCTCTAACACATGCATATACACACATGCATGTGTCTACGTACAGGGCACCTCCGTGGCACAGTGGGTAGAGCACTGGGCCTGGGATCGGGAAAGCTCATCTTCCTGAGGTCAAATCTGGCCTTAGACACTTACTGCCTGTGTGACCCTGGGTAAGTCACTTAACTATGCCTTGATTTCCTCATCTGTCAAATGATCAAGAGGAGGTGGCCACTACTCCAGTATCTTTGCCAAGAGAACCCCAACTGGGGTCATGAAGAATCAGACAGGACTGGAGTCACCAAACAACAACCACCACCAGGACCACTTTCCCAGCCTCTTCATCCCCCTGCCAGCAGGCTGTGTGTGGGAAGCCTCTCTGCCTCCCATTGGAGTCAGGCGGCATAGCTATAAAGTAGGCTCTACACGGGAGTTATGGGCCTGATGGGTCCTCAGACCCGCCTTCTTACCTTCTTCATCAGCATCCACTCTCCAGTAACACGGTCTCGCACTCGGAACCAGTGGTTGCTCAGCTGGGCAGTGACAAAAAAGTGGCGGCCCAAGGAGTAGTAATAGAAGAGGTTGGAGCCAGGGAATGCCATGCCTAGCTTCCGACCATTCCTCTGCAGAGGGAGAGAAAGAAACAGGTGGGGATGGAAGGAGAGACAAAGGAATGGGGACAGGCAGACATAGCCCTACAGATTGAGACAGAACCATGGAGGGAAGGAGGGAGGGAGAGGAACCTGAGTCACAAAGAAAGGGAAACACACACACACATTTATATATGGACAGGGGCTGCTAGATGGCACAGAGGAAAGGGTCTGGAGGCAGGAATGTACAGCTCCAGTTTGAATCTGGCCTCAGACACTGACTAGTTTCGGGATCCTGCATAAGTCACTTAACCCTGTTTGCCTCAGTTTCCTCATCAGCAAAATGAACTGAAGAATCTCTGCCAAGAAAACCCCAAATGGGGTCAATAAAGAGAGAGATGGGATTGAAAATGAACTGAACAAAAATATGTGGTCAGAGAGAAAAGGGAGGGAGGGAAGAAAAGCGAAAGAGGAGAAATTGAGAGACAAAGGCAGAGCTCCTGAAAGAAATGGGCTAATAATGAGGCATTTTAGGGACGGAGAGATCTCATTCAGACAATAACGTGATGCAGTGAAAACTGCGCTGGGTCTGGGAGGAGGGTCTGGGCTTGCCACCTACCTGCGTACAAACTCTATTACCTCTCTGCCCTGCAGAATTCCTGGCTATAAAACGAAAGGGTTAGGCTGGATGACCTCGAAGGGAAGAAAACCCCAAATGGGTCAGGAAGAGACAGACACAACGGAAAATGACGAAACCATAACATGGATTCCAGCTTCTGAGGTTCTAGCACTGGACGATTTCTGGGAAGGACCCGACACTGCTCAGGGGGCTGAGGGAGAAGAGGTATTTGTATTAATACTAAAGCCTAAGAAGAGGGATGGGTATGGAAAGGGAACATGGAGAAACAATGGGAGTTTGTGATGAGAAAACTAACTTTTAAAAAATTTCCTTCACTTTACTTTTTTTAAACTCTCATCTTCCTTCCTAGAACCAATACTATCAATCAATACGTGGCCCTGCTATTTCTGTTTAAGTTTGGCGTGGCTGAACTAGAATAGAACCTTTCGGCAGGCTAGATTTAAGCTTGGAAGTCACCCAGATTTCTCCTGTACGCATTTCTGATCAGCTCTATTTTGACTCGATTTGTCATTTCATGCATGTAGGGAAATCACTGTATCATCTTCAGCAAATTATTTCCTGTTCTTTGACTTAATAGACTTAGAGAGTTGGCTGGGGGCACTGAGAGGTGTAAGGAACTTGACTAAGGTATGACAGTATGTGTCAAAAGCAAGACTCGAACTCAGATTTTCTGTCCCTGAGGTCAGCTCTCTGTCCACTTTCAGGACTGCTTCTCAATTCATGTTAAATTTAAATATTATTTCAGAAATAATATTTTCCCCTTATAAATAAAGATCCTTCCTTACACTCGAGATAGCAGGCTGACATTGATATGGTAAAGGAAAGGCATGAGAAGCCAGGAACTACAAGCATCTTCTGGTGGTGACTTTCAGATACAGGCAGGATGTGCTGGAGCCACCTAGTCTGCCCTGCTCGTGAGCTGATTGTTAAATGTCCAGCATTTATGCCTCAGAAATTAACAATTACTCCAAATCAGGTTTCTTGTTTTGCTGATTTCCAAACTTAACAAAATGTTTAAAATGAAGATGAAACTTAAAAGCATGTGAATATGCTGTTTTCCCTCCAGAAAGCCCAGTTGTTAAACATTTCCCATCACACCTCTGTATGGCTCTATTTAGCTTGAGTTCAGCAAGAGTGTGGTAGACTAAGAGAAGAAGGCTGACTGGCATTTGTAGAGAGCCTTCCATAAAATGTAGCCCCAGATACTTCCTAGCTGGGTGACCCTGGGCAAGTCACTTAACCCCAATTGACTAGCCCTTAAGCTACTCATCTGCCTTGGGACCAACACACAGTATTGATTCTAAGACAGAAGGGAAGGGCTAAAAAAAAGTGGCATTTGGGGCTTTAACGAGTAGGAACGGCCCCAACAAAATGAGGTCCTGGCACGTAGCAGCTAGTTTGGACTCCCTCTTGCAAGCTGAGATCTGAGACTTCACAGGCAGGGCTAGGAGCACAGACAGCCTGGGAAGGACCTCACTGCCGGGTAGGACTGAGCAGTAGATGGGGTAGGAGATGGCAGACTTCCAATAGAGGGAAGGTAGCCTGTTCCAGGAGGTAAACCAGCCCCCAGTAACCCCTGAAGGCGCTCACCATCGTAAGGAAAGCCACACGCAGGCCGGAGTGTTCCTGGATACCAGCAGTCAGGGTAAGGCCACCAGTGGTTAGGGCCAGGCCAGAGTCCAGTAGGGAAAAACTGTGGCCGTCACTGTCCAGGAAGAGGCGTCGGAGCCATTCCAGAAGCATGCAGCCCGCCTCCCGTACCTGGCGCCCATAGCTCTCTTCCACAGAGGGCTTCGGGGAACTGACCCAGCACTCCTGATCAGCCTTTGGCTTCTGAAAGTCTGTTTTGCAGTCTTCTCCCTTTAAACTGGCTCCCCTGTCCACCGATCCATTCTCCCCCTCTCCTGCGTCCTCTCCAGGTCCCTCTGAGGATACTCCCTCCTGCTCCTTTCCCTGAGGTCCCGCCCCAGGATCCAAGGGCTCTCCCTGCCCCCCAGGGATCACTCCTGTTGGGTCCTTCCTGATCATCACGTCCACAGGCCAGGGACAGGCCCATGGAGGCTCCGGTGCCTCCCTGTGTAACGCAGAGGAGTCAGTAGGCAAGGTCCAAGGTTTATCCAGAGCCCAGGGCAGAGTAGTAGGAACAGGACCCAGTCTGGAGTCTGAGCTCAGACTCCAGGGGGCTCCTGCCCAGGAATGTGCTTGACCCCAGGGCTTCTCAGGTGCAGGGTCCCCCTTCAGTGGCTTCCGTGTTTCCAAGAAGATGGCCCCACTGGTACCCAGACTGAAGGGCAAAGTGGATGTGAGGCTCAGGGCTTTCGAGCCAAAGGTGCCAGAACCGACCCCTTCCTTCTCCTGGTCCTGTGAGGTGGGACTCCCAGGCCGTGAGGGAGCAGGCAAAGGAGGGCCAAGGATGCTCTCAGTCACTGGGGTCCGAAGAGTGAGTGGATGGGAGTGCATCCTCCCAGAGGGCAACAAATCGGCTGTGAGGTCCATGTCACTCTCCGTGATGACGGGGGAGCCAGTGTCTCTTGAGGCCGATCCTGGGCCAGGGAGGTTCAGGAACTTTGGGGACGATGGTCCCTCTCCCAGTTCACTGTTCCCAGGTCTGGTGGGAGAGATCCCAAACTTCTGGTGAATGGCTGCTCTGGGAAAGGGGGAGCATTCCTGACCATCCCAAGGAGGACTTGGGAGAGCCTTGAAGGCATTATTACTTTGGGGGTTGGAGGATGAAGCATCCATCTAGAGCCCAGACTTTTGAAGCTGCATCTCCACCAGCCACCCTCCAGCCTGACATTAGTCATCCCAGCCTATGACTCCCTGGAGCCCCAGTGTCAGAGGTTGGGGTGGGGGGAATACCCTGAAGAGCTACCAGGGTTGATTCCTAGGGAAATTCAAGGCCCCATATTCCTGTGGGCTCCATCCCTCCTGGGCTTCCTGAGGTTCACTCTCACAACTCACCGGCAGAAGTTGGACGGGGTATCTTGGTCTCCCTGGCTCGGCTCCTGAATCCCTGCGAGTGGGAGAGGCACATGATGGGACAAAAGGCCAGGATCCCCAACTCTGTGTGCTCCCTGACGTCTTGGCCCAACTCTGGGGACACTGGCGAAGCTTGCAGTCATCTCCTCCAACTCCCTCAGCCTCTCTCCCCTACCCTGCACCCCCCGAGATGGGACCCTTCCCTTTTCTCTCTCCTTCCCACACCCCAATATCCCAGGATGAGGAGGGAGATTCCAGCTGTCCAAAGAAGGCTCTGAGGAGGGGGGTGGGGGGACATCCTTACCTATCTCCAGGGGCTGGTCGGCCCTGGACTCAGCCAGGAAGCATTGAATACTGCAGGATGAGGGGGGCTCCATCATCCCAGGGCAGGCTACCTCTGCCTCCTCCCAGGCTCAGTGGGATGGGGGAGCTGCCCAGGCTGAGCTGGGCAGTGGATAGAGGCTGACCACTCCCACCAGCCCAGGGTAGAGGCCCGCTAGGCCCCTTGAGACAATCTGAGAAACTTGTGTCAGGCAGTCAGATGGAAACTGAAAGTAAGAGAATCAGGACTGAGCATGTGCGGGCGGGGCCTGGCTGGGGGCCCAGACTCTCTGGGTCAGACCTGGGCCCTCCTCCCAGGAAAGCACTAGGGCAGCCAGAGCCTGTCCCTGCCCATCTCAGCCTTAGGGAAAGGGTAGGAGACCCACCATGGTGTCACTGGGGCCATTTTATAGGCCTCCATGGGCAAGGGGACAGCTCTCCTTCCCAGGCCCAGCCAGCTGGGCACCATCTCCTGCCCCCTCCTATCTAGGACTCCCCCAAGGGTCATTCTTGGGTGAGGGTACAATGACTCCAAGGAGAGAGAGCTGGGATGTATGAAGGGGGTGCCTACACTCTCCCTATGGTTGGGAAGGTCTGGCCACCAAATGGCTCTGGTAGAACCTTGACTGCTTTTGAGTGAGAATCAAAGGGCAGACAGGTGGAGAGGGCACCTGGAGTTTTTCTCTTTCCATCTTCCTCACCTATCTGTTCTCTTCTGGCTCCCTTCTGACCCTGCTGGGGCTCACATCTGAGACTGGGGGACAGGGACCTGAGATGGGAGAGGCTAGACCAAAGGCCTCCCCCCCCAGAATCTGAGGGGGTCACTAGGTAGGGGGAGCCAAGGGTTTTTCCCAGGGCCCCCTACCTAGGGCTGCTGCCACTGGTGTTCTGCCTAAATGTCCCCCATTCAGCAGTGGAAATTCCCTCTCTGCATCCCATACCATCAAATGTCCCCTCAAAAGGTTCCGGAATCAGTTGGGAGATCCCTGGGAAATGCCAACCCCAAATGGTCTAGTATATTAGGCATGAGGGCAGAGTAGGGAAAGGGGTCTTCCAACTAACACTTATTTCCTGGGAAGCCTAAGATGGAGAGCAGAAGAAGAGCACCTCAACTTGGGAATTGTGGGCTCACGCTTCCTTTTAGAGGATTCCCACCCACCCCCAGCTAAAAAGGTTGGGGTGGGAACATAGGGTGAGAAAAGGAGAGCCCCCAGGTGAGCCATGAGCTCTGGGGCAGCATACCTTACTTGGGGTGGGCTTTTGGGGGCATGTAAGCCAGGAGGGGAGTATAGGCTCTCCTGGGCCAGTCCTCCCCTACAGTACCAATGGCTTCTACTCTAGCCTAGAATCTCCCAGAAGCTGGGCTGCCTGGTCAGCCCAGCCAGGGCCATTGATAACTGAAGAAAAGGCTCCATCCAGTCCCCAGCCTCCAAGGCAGGAGAGCCAAGGATAATGTCTGCCTTCCTGGTAATGAGGGGTCTTCAGAGTCCCTCCACCATTCTCAGAGGTAAACAGGCCATTGCTGCTGGCCAGCAGGGGTCACTTTAGAGCTGGCCCAGAACTTGCAGACTGGCTAATGAGAAGGATAGAGGAGAGTATGGAATGTACCCCATCCCCCGCAGGGGTCAGCATTTCACAGGTGTGCTGCTCCCTGGGGCATGAAGCCCATCCTTGGTGGCAGGGTTCCCCATCCAGATTGGCTGGGAGTGGAAAGTGGCAGTTTTATACTGGGAAATCAATCGAGGGCCCCTCAAAGGGAAGGCCTCACCAGGGCACCTGGTCAGCATTGGGGCCCAGATCAGGGAGAACTTGTCCCCTCATAAAGGACTTTTTAAGGCTCTGGGCACTTTGATGAGCCGCATTTGGCGGGTTAGCACTATGGTGTGAATGGGGCCACCAGCCACCTTTATGGAGGTGGGGCCCTTTTGTTCCTACCCTTTCATGCTTCCCCCCCTTTGCTTCTTCCCCGAAGATAGCTCAGGTTTCAGGGGCCCAAAGTTGCGGGAGTTGTCGGGGGATGTTTGACTATTCCCTTACTCCTGGAATGCTAGGTGTCCTGAGGCAGGGATTGGTATATATGGTTGCCACCAAGCAAGATAGGAAAGAGAGAAGAGTCTTTGGTCTGCTTTCTACTTCTCCCAGAGGGCAGGGACCAACAGAAAAGGACAGACCCTCTGGGGTCCCAGAGCATGATATCCTCTAAGTGTGACCCTCAAACCAGGACCTGAAGTGTTAACCACCAATGTTCAACCTCCAGAACTCCACAAACATTAATTAAGAATGTCCTTCGTAGTCGTATTCTTTTGCCTCACCTTCCCTCATGCACAGCACCTCACACAGAATGGGGACTCAGTTCTGTTGAATGAAGATGTTTGTTGAACTTTAAATAAACTTTGGCTGCATTGATATCAATCTAGAGTTCGGTGCTCTGGAGCACCTCGATGTGGAACCAGAGTTGGAAGGACAGACTTGGGACAGTTTCATGAAGAAGTGCTCAAAAGATTATTGGTGAATATCTAGAAAAGGGGACAGGTAATGTCACCAAGAATAACCATGGCTTCAATGCCAACCATCCACACAAGACCCTTTTTTCATAATTGTTACTAGAACGGTAGATTCCAGAATACTTTAGTTTATTTATATTTCAGAAAAATGTGTGACACACACACACACACATACACACGCTATGCTATTCTTTTTTTAACTCTTACCTTCTATCTTAGAGTCATACTAAGAATTAGTTCTAAGGCAGGAGAGTGGTAAGGGCTAGACAATCAGAGGGAATTGACCTGCCCAGGGTCCCAGAGCTGGGCAGTATCTGAGGTCCCATTTGAATCCAGGAGCCCACTTTAAGACTTGGTACTCGATCCACCAAGTTCCCTAGCTATAACCCCCCCTCCCCATTCTATTCTTGGTGACATGATAGAATAAGGCAAAGATGATGGCATTTTAACACTGTGAGCACAAGAGGGAAGAAGTGTGTCTAAACAAAAAAGACTGGGAGAACTTAAGTGAACAGCTATCTTCATTATAAGTAAACAGGGAGACATAACAACCAAAAAACCAAATGTTGAGGCAGCTAGATAGTTCAGTGGTTAGAGCCAAAGCTGAAGGCAGGAGGTCTTGGGTTCCAATGTGGTCTTAGACACTTCCTAGCTGTGTGACTCTGGGCAAGTCATTTAACCCCAGTTGTCTAGCCTTTACTGACTGCTCTTCTGCTTTGGAATTGATAGTTATTTATTTCAAGGCAGAAGGTTAAGAGTTTATTTTTTTTTAATCAAATGCCATTTTAGACTGCAGTAAAAGGGACATGATAAAACAGAACACAGGAAGTGAGCCACTTTTCTCCCCTTGTCAGAAGCACCTAAAGGATTGTGGTTGGCTCTGGGAAACGCTTTTGGAGAGGATGGTGACGACAATGGCGACAACGACGACGATGACGACTTGGGCAGAATCCCAAGAAGACTAGGATGGTGAGGAATCTCAGGTTTGTGTTTGAAATAGTTGGCAATGTGTAGCCTAAGAGAAGTCTTGGGGGTGATGAGCCAGCAGTATTGAAATGGCTTCCATCTGACTATTGGAAGGAATGTCAATCAAAAGAGGGACTGGATTTTTCTTCCCCCTTGCTCTGCCCCAGAGGTAAACCTAGAACAATGGATAGAAGTTGTAGAGGAAGATTTAGACTCTATGCAAGGAAAAACCTAATTAGCTGCCCCAAAATGGAATGGACCATCTTCACTCTATAAATAAGAATTTATTAAGCACCTACTATGTGCCTGGCACTCTGCTAGGCACTGGAGATACAAGGATTGAGTGTAAAACAATTCCTACTTGTAAAGTGCTTACATCTGAATAGAGGAGACAGAGTTCAGTACAAAGTAGTTTGGAAGAGAGGGCAATAGCAACTGGGGATGGGGATCAGGAAGGGCTTTATGAAGAGGCTGGAATTTTGAGCAGTTTTAAAGGAAGAGAGGGACTCCTGAGGCTGAGATAAGGAGGGAGTGTGTTCCAGGGATGGGGGATGATGGCCTAAAACAGAACCTTGGGAAACATCCACAATTAAGGGTTATTAGATAGATATTGTCTCTCTCACTTGTTCAGTCTGACCTCCTCTCCAAGACCCCACTTGGGGTTTTCTTGGTAGAGATAATGGAGTGGTTTGCCATTTCTTTCCCTAGCTCATTTTAAAGATAAGGAAATTGAGTCAAACAGGGTTTAAATGACTTGCCCAGGATCACACTGCTAGTGTCTGAGATCAGACTCTGAACTTTTTTTTAAATTTTTTTTGTCTTTTTATTCTTGGTGCCTCAACAGTTCAAATGTTTATCTCACACACACTGGCCATTCCTCTTATCATCCCATCTGGACTCATACTCTGATTCTTGAACTCTGAGCTCTGATAGGGGAGCTTCTGCCATACTTTGCCCAGATGAAATGAAGAGGAGTCTTTCTGATTCTGAGCCCAGTGCCCTACCCACTGCATCACTGAGCTGCCCTCTCTCTCATTAGGGATCTTCAAATAAAGCCTGGGCGACCACTGTTTAGGAATGTCATAGAAGCAATTCCTTATGAGACCCTGGATTGGACTAATAGGAGGTGCCCTTTGACTTTTTCTTTTGATTCCAAGGCAGAAGAGAAGGGCAAAGCTATTGGAATTAAGTGACATGGCCAGGGTTACCCAGCTAGAAAGTATCTGAGGCCAATTTGAACCCATGACCTCCTATCTCTAGGCCTGGCTCTCTATCCATTGAACCACCTAGCTGCCCTCGTCCTTGGACTCCCAAGATTCAGAGTAGAGGTGGTAAAAGGACAATTGCAGAGTTGCTATCTTCAGGGTCAGAAGGACTATCTCAGAGGAGGCTGGACTTACTCCATGCAGTTCTAAAAAGCTAAACTAGGAACACGGGATGGAAATCACAGAGGAAGATTTTATTTTGACTCCAGGAAAAATTCCTAACAATTAAAGATATCCCACCATGGAAGTCCAACATTGGAGGGTTTTTAGGTGGCAGATATTCTACAAATAATAACTTATATTTCTGTTGTGCTTTCAGGTTTGAAAAAAGCTTCAGGACAACCCTAAGAGGTAGACCATCTTCATTTTATAGATGGGGAAGCAGAGGCCAGGGATCTCACAAGTAGTAAATGGCAGAGCTAGCACTCACAATCCAGGTCTTTAGCCTCCAGACCAGTGCTCTTCCCACTCCCCAAGTGATGCTACTCTGAAGTAACTCTGGCAAAGGGTATTCTTGAACTGAGCCAGGGATTGGATGAGGCAATTCTACTGCAAGTTTCCCAATCTCCTCGCCTAGCACAACTCATCTAGCACAACAAGGCCAATTTTTTCCTAAAACATCTTGCTTGTTATTCATTATTTGGAAAATGTTAACACCTCCCTATTCCTACTGCATCATTTCATCTGTCTCTCCTCTTTTGAGGCTTTCTGTGGACATTGAATGTTTTTCATATTCCCCCAAAGAGCTGCTCTGCTCCAACCATGCCATTCTCTGCCTGTGCTCATTAGGACTATCTCATTTCTCCTGATGTTGTCCTGTCTAGAACACCTCACCTTTCCCTTCTTCCCCCTTCTTCAAGCTTTCATTAACCACTGGAGTCCACAGGGATCTCTCCTTTCTTCAAACTCCTAGTGTGCTTAGTTGATATCACATGGTTTTGCCTATAATTATTTGGTTTCTTATGTGTATCTTTTCTCCCTAACTAGCATGGGAGCTCCCTAGAGGCAGGGAACCCATCTTTTCCTCCTTGTTTCCCTTACAGTTCCAGCAGAGGACAGGTAAATACATATGATGGATGGGTTAAGGAGCTTTACCACACCCCCACACCCCCCAATCTCCATCACTTAGCCTTAGGGGTTCCAATTCTTGAGTCAACCTGAGCTGACTCTGTTCCTGTCTTGGCCACTGGTATCCCAACAAATTCCCTCAAGGTGATCTCTCTCCCCCATCTAGGAAATTAGGCCCAGAGAGGGAGTTGCAGGAAGCACAGATCAAAGACACCAAAGGATATAATATCTAACGGATTTTACTGTTCCCTCAGTCTCTCCTTCAAGAAGCACAGCAAACATTTCAGCTGGGACACCCTCTTTCTCTGCCTCTACAGACACATAAGAAGCAAGGAAAAAGAGGAGAGCCTTCCATGAGGCAAGTTGACCATTTGTCAGAACCATCACCTTCTTGGCAAGAGATGCTCTGTCTTTCTGGTACTTGAGTGGAAGTGGGTTGGGAGGTGGGCATGCCTGGGTCCCCGGCACAGGAAGTGGGACAGACTGCATGACAGCCACCTGCTGTGCATCAAACTGGGACAAGGGGAGGAGCAAACCACAATAAAAACCAAAACCCAGCATAGTGCAACAGTGAGACATGAATATGGCCTGCTCCTATGGCAAGGCAAATGGGAGAAAGCAACGATTCACAGTCGGAGTTCCCGGTCCAGTTAAGGATGGTGACCACACTCTGGATCTTTACCAAGGACCCTGAAGGCGAGCAGGAGAAAAGGCCATGGGTAGGGGCACGTGTGTCTATGTGTGTGTTTGTTGGGGGAATGATGGAGAGAGTAGCAGGGGTAGAGGGCTCACCAGTCCCGCTCAGAGGGCTCACGGTATGGCAGACCCAAAAGTTTGAAGACATCCTTCTCTGTGGGGGTGGGCAATGCTCGGCCTGGCCCCACCTTGACACCATGGCCATCACGAACGATGGCAGTGCTGAGTGCATGCTCTGACAAGCTCATGCCCTTTGTCTTGGCCAGTGCCCTCATGGAGCGGTTAAAGTAGGCAGAGCCAGTGAAATACAGTAAGGCACAGGCAAACTCACTATAGGGCACCACAATGATGTCCAAGCGCCGGTGGTGCCGGCCAGGCCCTGGCAACTGGCACACGCCCAGGTACTTCTGCTGCTGCCCATTATCATCCTGGCTAACCAGGTCATCTGTCAGGAACCCTGTGCCAGGACAGCCAGGAAGAAAAGGGAATTAGGAGGTGGAAAGAAGAGTCTAAAACCTCCCACCAACTCTAATCTCTTCTCTCCTTGTGCTCTGAGAAATAAAGATCATCAGGAGCACAAGCCTCTTTGAGAGAGCCCCAGGAAGGACAGTAACCTGTCTAATGTCATATAGCTAATCAACTCAGGACTTGAATCCAGACATCCTGATTCCCATCTCGGCCTCTCTTGGATCAAATCTTGTTCCCTCCCCACTTGGTGCCCTCACTTCTCCCCAGGCTTCATCCTTTAAAAGGCCTTCTGGCCACACCTGGAGCTCCTGGCGCTCCATACCTCGTTTCCGAAGGGCATCCAGGAGCTGACTGAAGATCCCCTGATGAGAGCGTCCATCTGGGTGAGTGACCAGCACATCGACATCCCCACACGTTGCCTTACCCCGGCGATAGGAGCCACATGCCACAGAGAGCAACCCAGGATTGAGGGTATGAGCTGTCTCCCGGACCTGCAAGGTGCAGAAGCAGAGAGGTAGGAGCAAACCACAATAAAAACCAAAACCCAGCATAGTGCAACAGTGAGACATGAATCAGGTGCCTATCCCTCTCTGGGCCTGGGGCATTCATAACTCAAGGTCCAAGAATGGTCCCAGGAGGGCAGGTGATAGGTTGAGAGAATAAGGAACGGAAACCAGGTGCCCTTGGGCAGGAAAATGAGTAGACAGGAAGTGGGTATAGGTCATCTTTTACCTTTAATAAAGAAAAAGATGGCAATGGGTTAAATGAACAGGTGAAACTGAGATGAAATGGACATTAGGCCTGACTAAAAGAAAAGGGTCATTTCCAAACCCTCCTTTTAACTACTGGTTCTTTTACCTCAAGGTTCAGTTCAACTACCAACTCCTCCAAGAAAACACTTTTCCTGATTCCTCCGGTTAGCACATACCTCCCCATTCCTATATATTTTTTTATGTTTATTTTTTGGATTTTTTTTATCTAGGAACATATCATATCTCTCTAGTAGAATATAAACTCTTTGAGAGCAGGGACTACCTCACTTTTAAATATTATTGGGCCTATCTCAAGGGAAAGGAGAAAGAAGTGTAATTCTATCAAAAGGCCTCTGAAGCAGACCCAAAGCTTCACATGGTGGGTCCTAAATAAATCCTTGCTGACAAACTGATTTATTTAGCACTGTAACACATTACTGAGGGAGGCTGTAGAGTCAGTCCTCTACAATTAGTTAATATTCTCCCAAATGTAACTAGGGGGATAGACTAACCTAGGCACCCACCCCCCAGTTTCTACAAATGTAAAGGTTAGAAGAGGGGAGAAATATGAATGGGAGGGGGGTCCAGGTGCCCAGCATCCAGGGCCCAGTCTTTGAAGGGGAGGGGGGGAGAATCTATACCCTATCTCCTTATGGCTTGAAACAAGGGGTGATTTTCAACCCTAGGATTATCCTTCATTAAGGGGAGATAAACTCATTAGATTCCATCCCAGAGCCACTGAGATCTTTCTCATGCAGATGGCCTTCCCACCTTCTCCCCTGGAAATGAAGATTTTTGTGGCCTTCCAATGGATGGAACCAGGCCTCCTTGGTTGTCTCCTGACAAGAGGCATCCACTAATCCCTTAATTCCCTTCTTGGGCCCATCCCAAGGGAAGGGAGGAGGGATCATAATTCTATCAAAAGGCCTCTGAAGCAGACCCAAAGCTTCTGTCTGTTCAAACAGGGAAGAGAAGTGCCTCTGATCTAATCTAAGTCGAGGGGGTGAGAGGAAGGGGGATGGGAGAGTGTATTCTTTATGCCTGGGCACCGTGAATGAGTGACAATGTCAGCACGAATGGTTTTGCCACTGTGATGGATGGACAGAGGGATGACACAAACTAATCTTGTGCCTGTCCCCAGGGGTCTCCCCATCCTCACTCTATGCCCCACATTGTCCCTCTTGTCTCCCATAGAACATTCTGTCTTTAACGGGTTTTTCTGGCCCTGATGGTCAAAGGGCTTGAGGATGAGAGAAGGAAAGACAAATTCAATTCAATTTTAAAAAACGTTTCTGTGTCTATTGTGTTCAAGACGAAGCGCTTATTTAAACTCAATCAGAGGCAGCACTGCCATGTCACCCAACCTTGCCCTACCACTAAATAAATGACTACCCCAATGATAATTTTGCCCCAAATCAACCTCCAGTCTAACCTGAACACAATCAACTTCAGATACAAGCCTACACTAGCCTTACCCTAAGAGGAAGTATTGTTCAGTACAGAGTAACTCTGGCTTGGGACAGGTACCTAGGCTTTGGCCCTAGCCCCATCTGTCATTAATAGCTTGGTCACTTTGGCATACTTTCCCCAGAGCTTTAGTGCCTTCTCCAAGCAAGTGAGACCAGACCCTCTCCAAGGGCTTTTACATGCTAACTCCAGCCTTCATCCACCTCTGAGCTAACCTTCATCTTCATACACATTCTAAGCCTCAGACCTTGAAAGAAGACATGGAGATAAAGGCAGTGTTTGGAGATAGCCACACCGCCCATGAGCAGTGTGGAGACGCGTCTTCCCCCCTCCATGTCTGTTCTCTCTCCCTTCCTTTGACCTGTAACATAATATTGTGGATGCTTCCCATTTGGGTACTTTTAGGAAAGCCAAAAGAGACAGTGTGCTCTCCTTCACTCTCACATTTAGGTCTCTTATGACTCCATTGTCTTTCCTAGCTGCCAGATTCTTGCCTCCCAGCCTCCTTGGGCAGAACTCATCATGGCTCATGGGGGAAGGAAGGAGGATACATGACCTACTTTGTGTACTTCCTATGAAAAATCTGTTCCCTTCCCCTCCCCACCCATTTCCCCAACTTGGGGTTTCTGCTCACAGTTTTCTCGATCTCTGCTGCCTCTTCCCTGGGTATGCGCTTGAGGAAGTCCTCATAATGCTTTAAGCCAATGGCCTGCTGAGTACTCAGGGTGGCCTGACTTTGAATGTCCTCCAGAGTCCGGAAGCCCTGAAAAAGCCAGCCATGCAGGAGGAGGTAGTAAGGTCCCAGGACCAGTAGCACTCAGATCCACTACTTGAAAAGGGTCCCAGAATCTACCCAATCTCAGGGGAAGGACTGATGGGAAAGCAACCCTAGGAAAACAGGGTCAGTGCTTAGAAAGAAACAGGAAATGTGGAATCTTTTCTTTCCCAGGAAGGAAATAATAGGAAGCATCCTGAGCTCCTAGGGAACAAGAGCCTCTGGAGCAGTTCTGGGAAATAAGGAAGGGGACAAGATAGGAGAAGCAGGTTCAGATAAACTCTGACCTCAGAGCTTATCTGAGGAGAGAGTCCATTTGGATTTTATGTTTCCAGCAAAAGCCAAGTCTAAATTGCAGCTCAATCAAGAGAGGTCACCAACAAGGAGCTCAATAGCAGTGGGCAGGGGGTGGGCAGAGTAGTGACCTGCTGGTACCACATCTGGGCAGTCTTGGCTCCAACTCCCCAGATGTTGGAGAAGAGCTCTAGGATAGGTACACTGTCACTGATATGGTCCAGTTTCCGAAGATGACCACTCTCAACAATCTCCATGATCTTCTCTGCCATGCGCTTTCCAATCCCTGGGATGCCACAGGCTTCCTATGGAATGTGGTAACAATGATACAAGAAGGATGGTAGAAGAGGCAAAGGGGAACCTTGATCAACAAGATACACCTGTGCTGGGCTGGGGTGCTTCCTGAAGCTTAGGATGGCAGAAAGCTGCACAGTTATGTAACCCTAGAGTTCAGAGTTAAATATAGGGTAATAATTATAAGGATAAGGAGGCTTCAGGAAGAGGTACTGATGAAATCAAAGGAGAAAGATGCCATGTGCATTATGAAAGGCCAGGACTGTCTCCTACCACTTTAGTTTGGGCCCTCATCTCCTCTCACCTAGATGACGGCAATGACCGTCCTTCCTCATCCCACCAGTCCATCATAGACCCTGCTACCAAAATAACTGTCCTTCAGTGCAGATTTGACCATGAGATTTCCCACTCAACCAGCTCCAGTGACTTCCAGTTGCCTCTAGCATCAAACATATGATCCTATGTTAAGATTTAAAAGCCCTATACAATCTGGCCCCAGCTCCTCTTTCCAGTCTCACTAAATATGGCTTTCCCTCCCATGCTCTGCCAATCTAGCCCATCTGGCCTTTGCTCCACTCCTCATCCATTACCCTCTCTTCCATCTCTCTTCTTTTGCTTTAGATACCCATCCATCCTCTGTGTCTGGAAAATCTTCCCTCTTTTTCTCAACTCACTCCCTCACTCCCTTTGAGATGTAACTCAAGCACCAACCTAAGTCCTTCCTGATCCCCTCACTTCTGGGCCCTCCCTCCTAAACTACTTTGTACTTTGTACAACAACTAGTTGACATGCATTTTTACTTATTTACTTCATGTTTTTGCTATATGTATTTTTACATTTATTTTCTGACTTTCCTCTTGGAAGTAAGCTTTCTGCAGTAGGAATTGTTTTATTCTTTGTGTTTGTATCTCCAGTGCCTGGCACGCAAAAGATGTTTAATACTCTGTTGAGTGGCTGTCTCCTTGCTAGTTGGAAGAAGACCCCTTCATTCTCCTTCCTGAGCCCTAATCAGAATAGGCATTCCTCAATGGGAGGGTTGTTTCCTTTCCCTCAGAATGAAGTCCTCACCCTTTAGATTACTGTTCCCTGTGGGTGGGAGCCATGACTCCCTTCTGAGACACTGGGCTCTGCCCCTACCCTGAGGTAATCGGGACTCCTACCTGGTAGGAAGAAACAGGCTTGGGAAAGCTCTTGAGGGCATTAATAGCCTTGGAGTAGCCTAGAGTCCGCCATCTGTCACCTTGGACAGCATAGGCTTTAGCCAGTACTTCCAACTTCTCTGTTATGTGAAGGTTGTGGTTGGTCATCTTCTGACTAGAGGGTTGGGCACACACCCACTTTTCACTGAGGTTAGGAGCCAGGCTGGGCTCAGTGTCTCCCTCAGGGGTGCTTGGGTATCGGCCAGTGATCAGGGCTTCCAGGTCATCAGGGGTAACCCGTACTTCTTCTTCATCACTGTCTTCATCATCAGAGTTAGCCTTGGTACAGAAAGAACAAACATAATTAATTCCAGCCCTCCCCCTCCCTTACTCTTCCCTCTAACTGGGGCATCTCAAGGGCAGAGGTCATCACTACACCATTAGTTTGGAATTTTCTTGGGTTTGGGAGTTGTCTATTCTCTCTCAGATACAGACTCTTCCATCATTTTGGGGACTCCAAGAAGGGAGGTATCATGTTTCCCTCCATCAGAGGCACTCTGCTCACAGCTCTGCCTCAGGTCAGTGGTGAGATGGTACATGGTTTAAATCATGAAACTCTCCAAACTATTTTCAGGCCTTTACCCTGGGGCATAGGCTAAAAGATATTCAGTTTCCTGAAGGTTTCCCAGTTTCCTATAGCACCTAACCTGTGCCTGGATGCCCAATCGTGAGTGTGGTTCCTGGGGTGGGGCCAGAGGAGCAACAGAAGAAAGCCCTGCCTGGGCTGAAGTTCCAGAGGGCCCTGGTTGGAATGATATGTCTGCCTTGTCCAGGTACCTGTAGAGAGAGTGAAAAAGCAGCATACTATGCCACCACAGTTCTAATTTCCAAGCTGCACTGAGACCTTTCCTGCCCTGGGCCTTAGTTTGACTATTTTTCCAATGGGGATAATGAAGTCTGACTTCTCCAAGAATTAGCAAAAAACCATGGATGAGTGGTACCTTTGGATGAAGCAGTGAGACTGGGCTCACCTGTTAGGAATGAAGACGACATGGAATCCATCAGTGTCCACCAGTTTCTGCTCCTTCAAGCATTGGCTCAGCCATGCTGACTTCACCAGCTGGGCCCCAAGGGGCAGCTGTGGTAGCTTAAGGAGGCGGAGGGCTCGCTCACCATCCACAGTTTCATCCACCACAATGTGAGTGATCCCTGGGGCCTGAGGGGAGCATATTTGGCCCCCATGCTGAATGATTTGCTTCTCAAAGATCTCTGCCCGGGCTCGACCGATGCCCACTGGTAGCACGTGGACTTGAAGTGGGCTCAGCCACTCTGCACAAGAATGATTCCAGTTCTCATCATCACCTGCCCTCTCCCTTCCATAGCTTCAACTCAAAGGATGGATCAAAGAATGAGCAGGGTACAATGAAATGATTGCTGCCTGTGGAGTCAGCTAAGATTTGGATTCAAAGTTTGCTTTTTACACATTCCTTGTATAAGAAGTCACTTAACTCTATGATCCTGAGTTTCCTGACCTATAAAATATCCCTTACCTATATAACAGAGCTGTTGTGGGGCAAATGCAAAGAGTTGTTTGTTATTATGGAAAAACTCCCTCCTTTCTTCCTCTTCTGTTGTTCCTCTCCCTAAAACTGCAGCTCAGAGCAGCCTCCTCCAGGAAGCTCCAAACTGCCAGTAGAATCCTGGCCTTGAACTCTTCCAGAATTACTCTAGCAGAAAGAATAATTGACATTGTCTTTCTCCAGGAGTCTCCCTGAGGGCACAGGCCCTTCCCAAGGGACCCAGTTCAGAGCTCTGTTCCTCAAATCCTTTTTAGGCCTCTAACTGTACTATTCACAGGGCTTGGGCAAGACAGCCTAAATGAATCCAGGGCCAAGTTTGGGGGGAAGTGGGTTACAATAGGTAATTCTCTAAGGGATAAGTTGGAAATCAGGGCTTCCTTGCATAGCTGACTTTAGACACATTCAATGTGGGATGGGGGAGCAGGCTGGATGACACACGGAGAGACAGAGACAGAGAGACAGAGAGAGAGAAAGACAGACAGAGAGACTAGGGTTCACCTCCAGCTTCTGCTTTTTCCTTCTTGGGAATCTTTAAGAGTCCGCTCCCATCAGAGGCGGTTCTCATTTTCTTCCGTTTGGGAAAGGCCTTCAAGATCCCTCGAGGCTCCATGGCTAGGGGTGAGTCTGGCCCCTTCTCTTTGAGGATAAATTAAGACAGAAAAGTAAGAGAGGGAGGGCCAGGATTTCCCCTCTTTTGCCCTGGAAAAATCAGTTAAGTTGGTTGGTTGGTTGTTGTCCTTAACTTAAAGGGGACCAAAATGACAGCACTGGTGATGTCTTTTGACACTTACATAAATTGGATTTAAATGAGGCAGCTGTATAAAGCTGTTGGCTTCATACTCTTCCAAAATTATTTAAAACAGTGAGATAAGGGAACTGTCCTAGGACCTATCCAGGAATTATAAATGAATGAGGCTTTGGTCATAGCTGCCTGGGGCAGACTTGTTGTCTTACCTCTAAATTAGGTATGGACCACTGAGTAGTTTTTCCAGAGAGGAGAATGTGACCTGTCCTTGAGGGAACTTGACCCAAGCACAGGGCCCTACCTGACTCCTAATTCTCAATATCTTTACAAAGTAAAGGGATGGAAAGAGGTTATTCAATCAGGAAAATGAATACAGACAGCAAGGACCTAACAATCTCTGTATAACACAAAAAGGGCAAAGTTTGGAGTAGGCACCAATGTTCATATTTTGTTTAAAATAACCATTATTACACATGGAGAATATAAAGATTTTTTCAAAAGACCTTGTTTTTTGATTTGGAATTTAAGGTTCTAGGTACAAATTCCAGTTCTACCCTTATTACCACTTGTAAACAGGTGAAACACTGAACATCTTCAAGTCTCAGTTTCCACACTGTTCAAATGAAGAGGTTGGACTGGATGACTCCTGGGGTCCCTTCCAGCTTCTAATACATGATCATACAATGGTAATACCAGGCAGATATTATATGAAAGGAACTTGAGTGGCAAGAAAACACTTTTAGCTTGGTGCTGGGAAGAATTGCAAGGAGTTTGGGAGACATTTGGACAGCTCCCTGATGCTGGGCTTTATCCTGATGTAGAGGAAGGGCCTGGGCTATCCTTAAAGTGGAGGCTCAGGGGCATTATTACTGAATGGGACTTTTCCTAGCTGTGAACTCGGGCAAGGAACCTTACCTCTGCCTGCCTCAGTTTCCTCAGCTGTGAAATGGAGATATCTGATCATCCTCATTAGAGTAGCACCTACCTCCCTGGGTTGTTGTGAGACTCAGATGACATAATATGTGCCAGGACCTTGATACAGGGCCTGGCACACAGTAGGCTCTTAATAAGTTCTTCCTTCCTGGGAATATGGGGTGGGAGGGCGGTGCTGCCCGCACGCGATGGGGGCCGGTCACCACGTGAGTGCGCTGACGCCGACGACCCGCAATCCCCACCCAGAAGCTGGAATTTCTCGGTCAGGCAGGGGTGGCCACTGCAGGCCTGGATTCCCGGGAAGCAGGGCGCTCACCCTTAGGTCGGGGCTCTTTAAGTGTCCCACCCCTACTCTGACTCAGGAGTACTCAGAAGGCTGGGTAGGAAGGGGGGGGGCACCACTCCTACCTGGCTGGACGTCTTCCGGGTCATCCGGAAGCGGCCCTGCGGCGGTGGTTGCTATGGCATCGCCGGGTCGCGCAACCCTAGGCAGAGAAGATGGCGGTGCCGGGCTGGCTGGAGAGGTTGAGGGCGGCGGAGAAGACGGCCCTGTTGCAGGACGGTAACACGGGGACAGCACCCCAGACCCCCAAAAGCCTGGGCTCGCTTTCCCCGCCTTCCCCCACGACGGTCGTCCCGGCTGAAGCCAGGATGGAAGCCGGCTTTGGACCACCCCAGGGGGACTGGGGGTCTGCCGTCGAACCCCGAGGCCTCAGGGCGGGCGGGGCCTGCAGGGGGTGGGGCGGGCTTGGTGCCCGGACTCCCTTACCCCTCCCCGGTTGTTTGCGAGTGCTGTTCCCTGCTTTTGGGTACCCTTGCCCCACTCTCTAGGATCTTTGTGTGACCACAGAACCTTCTAAGTCCTCGGTCCTCTGAGTCTCCGTTTCTTTATCTCTGACGTAAGGGGGTTGGCCTAAGTGAGCCTGCAGCACTACACCGAAGTCTGTGCTCTAAGGACCCCAGGAACCGGGGTTGTGCAAGTGAGATAAAGGCCCTGGAGAGGTCGGAGTAAAGTGCATCTTTGCCTGTTCTCCTGCCCCTATTGCTGTCCTTGATACCCGCTCTGGGCTCTCCTTTGAACTAGGAAGAGAGGAAAGCTTGTAGCAATGTCCACTACACCAAATCTGGTTGTTGTCACTGTTGCTACTGGGATCGTGCTTAAGGAGTGAAGCTTGGCCTGGTGGTCAAAAAAAAGACTTTTGGTTCTTTGAAGAGTTGCATCCTAGCTGTAGTCAGCCCAAAAAACCCAGAGGATACAATTTCTGCTTCTGTGTGCATGCCATCTAAAACTTAGTTCCTGGTTCTGGGGAGTTCTAAACCCTTTCTAGAACAGGCCTTCACGTTTTATGCCTATACTATGCATTTGGGAAGCAAAAGGGGGAAGGGGGGAGCACAAGCAGATTTTCTGATTCACTTAGAAGTAATGTATGGTACCCTAATGCAGTCAAGCACTTAGAAACTCAAGTCTGACTTAAAATACTTAATGGCATTGCTACTAATTACCAATAGGAACTTGGTCAACTTGCTCACTTCTCTTTTTCTTAATTTCATCATCTAGAAAATGAGGGGGCTGGACTAAATGGTCTCTAAGGCTCCTTTCAGCTCTAGATTCACATGATTCCCTTATTTTATAGTGGCACAGGGTGTTAGGATTGAGGTGGCATACATGCTTAGGGGTGGTGTGTTTTCTCAGGGTCTTTTATAGGCAGGAATAGGCAGAATACTTTCTTTATGAGCTGCTCAGAGGAGGTATTTGGCATATAGGGTTAGTTTCCAATGGACACAAACTGTCCTCCCCAAGAATGTGGTGGAGGGGTAGAGGAAAAGACCAAGGCACTGTCTATCTCATCCTAGTGGAAGAGCAATAAATTTCATTTTTCCCAAATATTTTATTTTTTTCCAATTATATATAAAAAAGTTGACATTTAAAAAATTTTGTGTTCCAAATTCTTTCCCTCTTTCCTGCCCCTCTCATTGAGAAGATAATATTGTATGATATATATGTGTAGTATGAATCTTAAAAATTCTCAGACCCTACTTCAGAACACTTGGTTAAGACCATTCCCCACTTTAAACAATGAAGGGACTTAGTCAGGAATGTGAGAACTCTACTCCACCCATACTTAAGCATACTTTGTATCATGTAAAAAATATTTCTATATGTCATATTGTAAAAGAAAACACAACCACTTCCCCCTAATTAAAGTTTTTTTTTTAAATATACTTCAGTCTACATTCAGACTAGAAGACAGTTCTTTTTCTAGTAGTGGATAGCATTTTTAAAAATATATTTAGAATATTTTTCCATGGTTACATGATTCATTATTTTTCCCATCCCTCTTCTCTCCCCGCCTCCCAGAGCTGACAAGCAATTCCACTGAGTTATAAATGTATCATTGTTCCCTATTTCCATGTTTCATATTTGCAATAGAGTGAACTTTTAACTTCAAAATCCCAATCAGATCTCTCTCCTGGTTCTGTTCTCTACACTTTGCATCAATTCATATAAGTCTTTTGAACTTTTTCTGAAATCCTGAAGTCATAAATTTGGAATCAGAAGAGTCAAGTTTGAGACCACTCTGCTATTTACTACCTTTTTTGACTTTAGGCAAGTTGTTTAGCTTCTGTTGGTTCATAGATAGGTTTAGTTGTCGTCTTTTATTAAACAATTCTCAAGTCCAGCTCCAGTCTCTTGAGCTACAATCCCACATCTCTCTCTCTCTTTTTTAAACCTAACTTTCCCCATTAAAATCAATGCTGTGTATCAGTTCCAAGGCAGAAAAATGGTAGGGGGTAAGTGACTTGCTCAGGGTCACACAGCTAGGAAGTGGTTGAGGTCAGACCAGAACCTGGGACCTTTTTAGGAGTCCCATATCTCTTAACTGCACATTTGATGCCTTTACCCAGATGTCTTGTTGGCATCTAAAATGTAAAATGTCCAAAATTTAATTAATCTTCTTCCAGAACATCTCCAGATATTCCTGTTTCTATTGAGGGCATTCATTCTGCTCATAACTTTAGTTTGTTGTTGATTACCGAGAACCTTCATTCCTCTTTCTTCTCCTCATGCTTCATATCTAATCATTTGTAAAATCTTGTCAATTCCACCTCAACAGCATCTCATACATCTATCCCTTTTTTCCCCCACAAAGCTACAACCCTCTGGGTTCTGATCTGATCTCCAAATTAGGCTTTTGATCTCTAGTTTCTACCCTGTCCAGTCCATCCTCCATGAGCTGGCACCCTAATTTCTCTATGGATGCTTAAACTTTTTTGTAATAATGCATCCCTTCTCAGAATAACGTTTTAAAACATATAAAATTACAGAGGAAAACAATAATATTGAAATGTATTTGTCATGGACCCTATATTCAGAACCCCTCTTCTAAAGCATAGATCTGACTATGTTCTTTTCTGTCTTCTGTTGCCTCTAAAAATAAATAAAATTTCTTAGCTTAGTTCAAGGCCCTTTATAGTCTAATTCCAAGCTGCCTTTTTAGCTTTATTTCACGAGTCTCCTTCACACACTACATTCTTGACAAATTGGTCTAAAAGCTGTTCTCATGAACTTGGCCCTCCATCTCCTGCTCAGTACATTCACACAAATCATCCCATTTATTTGGAATGCATACTTGGACATATCTGCCCACTTTTCCTATATCACTCCTTCCTTTCTCAGCTAAATGCCTTGAAAAACCTATAGCTAGTACCTTCATTTCTTACTCTTTTCTAAACTTTTCTGCAGTTTGGCTTCTGACTTGATCATTTAACTGAAAACTTCTCTCTTCAAAATTACCAAAAATATCTCTCTCTTTTTTTTTTTTAATTTTACCTTCTGTCCTAGAACCAATACTAAATATCAGTTCTAAGGCACAAGGACTAAACAATGGGGGTTAAGTGACTTGTTCAGGTTCACACAGACAGGAAGTGTCTCAGGCCAGTTTTGAACCCAGAATCTCCCATCTTTAGGCTTGGCTCTCCTGGGTGCTCTCTTCCCATCCCTTTTAGGTGAGCTAGAGCTAAAAGAGCTCACCTAGCTATTTTAATTCCCATGTCTTTTTATCTCAGTCTTCAAAACCTTCTTGACCTCTCTGCAGAATTTGGCACTATTGACCATCTTCTTTTCCTGGATAGTTTTTCTTTTGGTTTCCCTTACTCTGCTCTCTCTTGGTTCTCCTATTTCCTGTCCATTAATTCTTAGGGTGCTTTGTTGGATCTTCATCAGTGACATACCCACTAAGTGTAGTTGTCCCCCAGGGCTCTGTCTGGGTCCCCTTCTCTTTTTTCTCTAGACTCTCACTTGATCTCATCAGTTCCCCTGGATTCAGTTTTCATCTCTATAGAGATGATTGCCATATTTCTTTATCCTCATCTTTCTCATGAGCTCCAGTCTCCCATCACCCTATTAAACATTTCAGACTGAAAGCATCTCAAATTCAATATTTCCAAACTAGAATTCATTATCTAATCCCCTGTAGCCCATACCTCTTATATACTTCTCTATTTTTTCAGAGATACCATCATCCTTCCAATAACTTGGGTTTGCAGCCTTGGTATCATCCTTGACTCCTTTCTCTCACTCAGCTACATATCTGATCAGTTACTGAATTTTATAATTCTTTTTCTATATCTTTTAACTATATCCCCTTCTCTTCACTCACAAAGTTCCTACTCTAGTTCAGGCCCTCGTTATCTCTTTCTTAAAGTGTTAAAATCACTTTCTTTTTTTAAACATTTACCTTCTGTCTTAGAAATTGATACTAAGTTTCAGTAAGGGTTAGGTCAGTGATGGTGAACCTTTTAGAGACTGAGTGCCCTGCCCCTCCCCTCTTACCCCACACAGGGGAGAGAGAAAGGGTTTCCATTGGCCTGTTGGGATGAAGGGCAGGTAAAGTGAGGAATAACCTCAGTGTAGGTGAAGGGGTAGAGGGGAGTGGCCCAAGTGCTCTGCTCCCCACCTTACCCCCCTGTGTGCTCCCATTGGGCTTCTGGGCGAAGGGATAGGGGATGTGGAAAAATGTTATCAGGCACAGTGGAGAGGAGGAGGGGAGCAACTCCACCCGAGTTACTCTGCTTTTCTAGTAACAAACCCAGGGACGGGTGGCTGAGTGCCCACAGAGAGCGCTCTGCATGCCATCTTTGGCACCCATACCATAGGTTTGCTATCACTATGGCAATTGGGACTAGGCAATTGGGGTTAAGTGACTTGTCCAGGAAGTGATCTCTGGACTTATAGTTTCTCATATCCAGACTTTCTAATTGGACTTCTTCCTCAGGTCTCCCACCCTCCCCTCCTCAATCCATCTTCCACCCAGGTGCCAAAGTGATTTTCCTAAAGCTAGGTCTGACCATGTCAGTTCCCCCTCCCCCAAATAAATCATAATTGTTCCCTATTACCTGGAGGATCCTCTGTTTGGCATCTAAAGCTCTTCACAGACTTGCCCTTCAATATTTTCCTAATTTGTTTTTGTACTTATTACTCTCTTTGTGCATTTTGTGGGCCAGCCATACTAGCCTACTTGCTGTTACCCCAAGGCTCCATCTCCTGAACTAAATACTGCTAGTGTCTGGAATGCTCTCCCTCTTTGTAGAATCCTTTGTTTTCTTTAAGACTCAGCTTAAGTGCCCCTTTCCACAGGAGACTTATCCTTGTTCTCCCAGCTGCTAGTGCCTTTTCCATCCATCTACTTTGTATTTATCTTTTTTTAATGTTTTATCTGTATTTATTTATTTATTGCTTTTTAAAAAAATTTATTTAGTCAATTTAGAACATTATTCCTTGGTTACAAGAATCGTATTCTATCCCTCCCTCCCCTCCCTCCCCCTTCCTGTAGCCCACATGCAATTCCACTGGGTATTACATGTGTCTTTGATCAGAATCTATTTACATGTTGTTGGTGTTTGCATTAGAATGTTCATTTAGAGTCTACATCCCCAACCATATCCCCTCAACCCATGTAATCAAATAGTTGTTTTTCTTCTGTGTTTCTACTCCCAGTTTTCCCTCTGAATGTGGATAGTGTTCTTTCTCATAGATCCCTCCAGGTTGTTCAGGATCACTGCATTGCCACTGATGGAGAAGTCCATTACATTTGATTGTACCACAGTGTATCAGTCTCTGTGTACAATGTTTTCCTGGTTCTGCTCCTTTCACTCTGCATCAATTCCTGGAGGTTGTTCCAGTCTCCATGGAATTCCTCCACTTTATTATTCCTTTGAGCACAATAGTATTCCATCACCAACATATACCACAATTTGTTCAGCCATTCCCCAATTGAAGGGCATCCCCTCATTTTCCAATTTTTTTTTGCCACCACTAAGAGCACAGCTATGAATATTCTTGCACTTTGTATTTATCTTGTATGGACTATTTATTCATGTTGTCTCTACCTTTAGAATGTAAGCTCTTTAAGGACAGGGTCTATTTCTGCTTTCTTTAAAAATTTATTTTATTTTTAGTTTTTGTTGATTGATTTTTAAAATCCTTCTATCCTTTGAAGGCCTAACTTGTGCCACTTCCTCTGTGATGCCTTTCCTGACCCTCTGAGTTGTAAGTGTTTTTTTCTCCTCCAAATGATCTTGTGTATAGTTATTTGTTGAAAGCAGGGACTTGTTTTTTGTTTTTTTTTACTTTGTATATACTGCACCTAGTATAATGCCTCATATGTTGAGGGGATTTAAAGAATGTTTGTGGAATTGAATTGAATCTATAAAACTGAAATAGTTGGACTAGGTGATTTCTTTGGTCCTTTCCTGTTGGGTTTCCTATAATTCTATATGGCAAGTGGGAATTTTGGTGATTGTGGTCAAAGAGACTTGAGACTCAGCAAGCATTAATTTGATTCCTATGGTGTATACTATGGGCTCTAAGAGGAGAGAGAATGCTGATGAGAAGACATAGCCTTTATCTTTGTGGAACTTGCATTCTAACTGGAAAGACCAAACATTTAGAGATTAGAAGAAACTCTCACACAACTACCCTGCAGTAAGTGTAACTGTAAATAACAGTACTAATTAGACACTCTACCCTCCTGTAGAACCTGGAAGGTTTGAGTGCCCAGAGAGCAAATTCAAGCTGTCTTTGAGCCCCAGATTACTGGAGAGAGTTGAGGGAGAAAGTGCTTGCTTTAGGTGGCTGTTCAGAGGAGTGGATCATGTAAAAAATGTTGTCAGGTGCTGGAAAGAGGGGGAAGGGAACAGCTCCCCAGTACCAGCTTTGCCAACTTTGGCTGCTTGAGGCAAAGGCTAGAGTAAGGTGGGGGAATTAGGTTAGGGGATTGTCTTTCAAACTGGATCTGCAGTTTATAGTCAGTTACCTAGAACATGGGAGGTTATGGACTTACTCAGGCTCACACATTCTGGAACTTGTACCTCAGTCTCTCTGGTTTTGAGGCCAACTCTGCTCACTATCATATCATGCTGCCTTTAACCCTTTAACAGTGTACAGCCAGAAGAACTGGGATCAAATCCCACTTCTGATATTTGCTTCCTTTGGCTTGGAATGTGTAGTCTTTTAGGTGTCTTCCAGCTCTAGACCAAAGATCCTAAATATAAAAGAATTTCCAAGAAAAGCAATAGGGACCAAGGGATCATAACCAGACAGGACAGTCTTCTCAAAGAAGGTGAATTAGGCTTAATGCAAATCTCTGAAGGAATGATAGCAGTGAATTAGAGAAGTGGTAGCTGGACAGCCCCTGGGGAGGAGCATTTGTAGGTACCTTTAACAGGCCACCTGGTGGGAATGACTCAGTAGGGGAGGCTTTTATACTTGGTTCTTTGTGTACATTTTGTTTAGGAAAGAGGAAAGTGCATTACCTGTTCCCTGATGGAAAGGAGATGGCTGAAGAGTATGATGTAAAAACCAGTGAACTCCTAGGTAAGTGAAAGGACCTCCTCCAGGTAGAGGGGGCAGACAGGGCTCATGGAAATCCTAGAATCAGCCTCTCCCTTGGTTCTGAGGAGTATCTCAGTGTCAAGTTCTGCTCTTGGAAGAGGCTGAAGCTATTGGGGCAAATTTAACAGCAATTGCCCCAGAATTTCAGAGTAAGCTTTAAAAAAACAAACAAACAAGGCAAACTGTTAAGTGACTTGCCCAGAATCACACAGGTAGGAAGTATCTAAGGCCAGATTTGAATCCAGGTCCTCCCAACTCCAGGCCTGGTACTCTATCCACTGTGCAACCTCAATGCCCCCCACAGTAACCTATTATTAAATAGCAAGATGGTGCCTAGGATCAGAGCAGGGTATGAACTCTGTCTTGTAGAAAGCCAAAGGGAGCTTTTGGAAACGGACCACTAAGGCCTCTCATTTTCCTATTAAACCCTGGCCTAGCTCCCAAACCTCTCCTCTCATGGCCCCATTGGCATTACGAATTTAGGAGTGGACATCCTGTCAAAGGCCAAGCCTTCTAGATAGGCTGAGCAGGAAAGGCTCCATTTGGTCTGACTCTCCCAAAGAACTTTTATTTCCAGCCTTCCCATTTTCACCAATTAAGCCTAATTCCTCTGAACAGTCTCAAAAAATATAGTCTAATGATCTTATTTCTGGGGATTATTTCATTTATCCGATTTCTCTTCTGGGTCTACATATTAACCAGTGTCTTGAATCCTGAAGTTTGTGCTGTCAATGTTTGACCTAGAGACTGAGCCTGTCAGCACTGGGAGTTGGTACTTGGATTCTGATTTCAGTCCCTTTATTAAGTTCCATCTGAAAATGCTAAGACCTGTGATGGAACCACAGGATGGGTTATTTTCTTCCTGTGTCTGATTGACAGCCAGTATTGGATAGGGAATTTCTTTCTCTTTTTCTGACAGCTCATAAATGTCCTGAGTCAACACAGTGGATTAAACTGACTTGTGTTCTATTCTCTAGTCTTAAATATGTGTCCTGCGCATGTTCGGACCAGGCACAAAGTGTGGCTCCCTCCTTATTATGAATAGCTTGGGCTCTAGTCCCAACTGGTTTAGTCTGCTGCTGCTATTAAAAATCTTGATGTGTTTAGCATATGACACTGATTCAGTGGAAACCAACACAGTAGTAATATCCTCCCAATGCATTGTAATTTATAGTACTCCCTAGGGCTGATAGCCTTGGAATGCCTAACTGGGGAGAACATATGAAAGTGAAAGGTCACGTGAGCTACCCGCTGCCAGGCCAGCCTGCAGACCACTCTCCCAGCTCAAGCTCTTAGCTTCTGTCTCCTCCATGTGGAGCAAATCAAGAAACCATAGTTTGTGCAGTGAATGTACAAATCCTAGGTCCCGCTTGGATACAAGATTAAAATACAGCTGTAATCGGGGTCCTTTAAGCCATATAATTTTAGGCTTATCATGTATTATTACTTATGCTGGAGGGTAGAGAAAGGAGTGGGTACAGCATCCAGACTCCAGAAAAGGAGAACCAGTTATTAAAGCTTATCCAGAAAGTCACTAGGAATCAAGTATATTAGAGTCCAGCGTTCTTGAATCTGGGCCACCCTTCCTCACACTTCACACTTTGCTCCCAGTTCCTTCCAATCCCCAAAGTCCTCGTAGGGGTTTTGTTAGCTCTGTGGTCTGGGATCTTTGGCTGGGATCTTTGGCCAACTCCAGAGCAGCAGAGCCTGCCCCTTGGTCACTCAAGCTTATTACTACCTGCCCCACCTCCCTCCCAGGGCATTCTTTGTTGCCTTTAAGCTTAAAAATCTAAATAAACTCATAATCTAGGGTCACTGGTTCACATGGCCAATGGAAATGGGCTATAAAGAGGTCCCCATGACAGTGAGACCTTCCCTCCTCTTGTCAGCTTCTTATGCAGACTTGGTAATAAGCCAGACTAGTCTTCTGGCAGAAATGCCCAGAAAGTAATTGATAGCATTTGTCTGAGTGAAACTTTATGTTAAGAATCTTTATCTTGGGGGGCAGAACCAGTCTCAGAGATGGGAGGTCCTAGGTTCAGATCTGGCCTAGATACTTCTTAGCTGTGTGACTCTGGACAAGTCACTTAATCTCCATTGCCTAGCCCTTACCACTCTTCCATCTTAAAACCAATAAATAGTACTGATTCTAAGAGGGCAGGTAAGTGTTTAAAAAAAAAAAAAGAACCTTTATGTTCTGTTGGTTTTTACCCTCTTTATCATTTTTACTCCCAGCCCTCTCAACTCCCACTCCCCAGAAAGGTACATCTTTATTCCCTGAGGGGAAAGTGAATGTCCACATCACCAAGATCAGAAATCACCAAAGAGGACCTGACTGCAAAACTGTCCTCTGCCTGAGTATATGGCATTTGTTGGCTACTCAGCCTTGGGGTCTTACCACCAACCTAACCATTCCAGGCTGTCAGTGGAGAATTGTGTGCATCTTCAACTCCAGGCATTTCACCAACCTCATAAATGACCCATGCGGCTCACTTCAGCCTCCTTTGGGACAGGACGTGGCAGCTGTTTAATAGTTATACAGCAGCAGAGCAGAGTTTTAGGGAAGAAAAGAAGAATCCTGTCTCCAGTTTACACTGCAGGGAGTATTTAAGAACGTGGAATGTAATTATCCAACTTGGAAATGGGCCAGGCCTTGGAGCTTTGGGGAGAAAGACTTTTGGGACTGCCACTTTCTATCCCACCTGAATCGTGGAGCTATCAACAATCAGTTTAATCCCTTAGATTGGATCATGCCAATTCTGAAGAAATATCTGGGACACCCTCCCCCCCTCCCCTTGGCTCCCAGGCTCTAAATCACTTGCATCTTTCTCCTCAGATTCTTTGAGGTTCATTGAAAGTCTCCCTTCCAAGGTCTGGCCCTGCCTTTTCTGGGGATTGGCCTTGAACACACTGGTTTGGCTTTAACATATAATCAAATCAGGGTGACAGCAGGTGGAAAACATTCTTTTATTACTGTAGAAACTGTCCTTGAATTCAGGTACAAATAGGGGCAAGGGATGGGAAGATAAAGTGTCTGTGTGTACATGTATTCATGGAGAGGATGAGGACTTTACTGGAGTCATCCCTAGATCTTCTTATCTTAGGAGGCAGGGAGTAGAGTGATTTCCTGCTAGTTTGCAGCAATAGATTTCATTCTCTTGGTGAAAAAGGCTTGTTTGGGAAAGATGAGAGAAGCAACTAGGAATTCCAAGTTCCAGTCACAAATAGCTTTTGGGTCAGTATTGAAAAGACCAGAGTGGGGCAGCTAAGTAGCTTGGTATTTAGAGCACCAGGCCTGGAATTGGGAGGACTGAGGTTCAAATCTGACCTTAGATACTTCCTAGCTACATGACCCTGAGCAAGTCACTTAATCTTAATTGTCTGGACCTTGCCACTCTTCTGTCTTAGAACTGATACTAAGACTGAAGGTGAGGGTTTTTAAATAGAGAGAGAGACCAGGAGCCATGGGAACATGGTATTCCCTGAAGCAAATTAAGAAGAGTGGATGGGAAAATCCTGGGTTACAATACACTATGTGACTGTCTAACATACTATATAATAGGAGCATTGACTTGTTCCAGCATTGTCAGGGAATGTTCCCTATAAGGGAATGGTATTTTCCAGACAACTACCACTTCAATGCCAAAATTGCTTTCTTTTAAATTTTAAAAAGTTTGGTAAAAATGCTTCTCAGATGTACTTCCCTACTTTATTTTGCAGGGTAGTGGATATAACTTTCTTGAAAACTCAAGGTCAAGAAATCAGCATTCTTTGTCAATGTCTAATGACCATGGGCAAGTCATTAACCCTCTCTAGGCTTTAGTGATTCTTTGGGTCAGGACTATTCTATATGAGGGAGGGCATTTGAGAAGGAGGAAGGAAGTTGAAGGATGAGACTTCAGCTTCTTCATTTACAAAATGAGGAACTTGGAGGCAGTTAGGGAGCACAATGACTAGAGCTCCAGGCCTGGAGTCAAGAGGCTCTGGGTTCAAATGTGGCCTAAGATACTTCCTACCTGTGTGACCTTGAGCAAGTCACTTAAACCCTGAATGCCTAGCCCTTGCTGCTCCTCTGTCTTAAGAACTGATACTATGCTATACATAGACTAAAGGGGAGGGTTTTTTAAATGAGGGATTTAGATTAGATCATATTATAAAACCATAGATTTAGAACTAGAAGAAATCCCAGCGATCAACTAATAACACCACCACCCCATTTTACAGATGAGGAAATTGAGGCACAGAGCTATTAAGTGACATGTCCAAAGTCCCAAAGAGAGTAAGTTAACAGAACTTGGATTTGAACTCAGGTCTTCCAATAACAAGGCTTCCTGTTAAAAGACCACACTGCCTTTCTGTCATGAAGACTAGATGATCAATAAGGTTGTTTGCAGTGCTGACATTTTATTATTTTTCTGTTATATAATGATGTCCCCAAAGGCTGTGGAGGTGTATAGTTGGCTCCAGACTACTTCTATAGTCCTTATATCTCTTCCCTTATCTGTTGTCAGCCATTGTGTGGAGTTGTTGTCACTTTGTCTTCCAAGAAGCAGGATATCTACAGTGCCTAATCTATTTTACTCTCCCCAGCTCCAGTACACACACACACACACACACACACACACACACACACCCTGCCAAAGTGATTTTCCTAAAGCTCAGGTCTGACAATGTCACCCTCCATTCCCCCCAATAAATTCCAGTTGTTACCTGTTACTTCTAGGATCAAGTGTAGTAGGCAAGGAAGAACCTGAGGATAACTGCCTTTCCTACGAAGCAAAATTTGATTCCCTAACATGAAATTTCTTAGGTTGAGGGCTTCCTGTAGAGTCAGTAATAGTTCATTATAAAGGGTTATCACTTCTGGATTCTTCCAGCACCAGAGTTACATTTTGATATTCACTCATAGAGTGAGGGTAGAACCCTTTCATCATGACTTAATTGCTTTCTTTTCTTTCTAGTTAGAAAGTGGCGGGTGAAGAATGCCCTGGGAGCTATGAGTCCATGGCAGACAGAAGTGGGAGAGCCAACAACCCCTGGGGGTGGAGTCCTGGGATCAGAGCTCATCAAGGAAAGCAGTTCCAATGTAAGTCTCTCTTAGCTAGTAGGATAGCTAAATATTCTAGTATTCCTATCAGGGCTGGGGAGGTCATTATTCTGGGGCAGGGGCCATAGACTAGAATGTTGTCAGTGGCAGTAACAGGTAGAAGAAGCTGGATGAAAAGCATCTCTCTGTGGGTGCCAGAAGTAGGGAGGTTTGGAGCTAGATTCTTCTCTCCCTGTGTGGAATGTATTATGAAATGGATTGCTCTCTCCAGCCCATCTTCATGCGGAAGGACACAAAAACAAGTTTTCAATGGCGGATTCGTAATCTTCCCTACCCCAAGGATGTCTACAGTGTCTCTGTGGATGCAAGTGAGCGCTGCCTCATTGTCCGGACCACTAACAAAAAGTAAGTTGCGTGATGAGTGTGGGGTGGGCAGGCTAGAGAACATATATGTGGCCCTTATGAATGGCCACTGCCTTCAACTGGGATTTCTCCCAAGGAGAATAGAGGACTGTAATCTTCCTGGAGGAAGGCAACATGGTATAGAATTGAAAGGGCATGGGATTTAGAGCCAGAGGACCTGAGTCCAAGCCATGCTGCTACCACCATTTAACTGCCTATGTAATGACCATAGATGATCCATTTCCCTGCCTTGGGGCTCTTTCGTTTTCTGTAAAATAAGAAAATTGGACTTTTCAACCTGCAGGATCACTTCTAGTTCTAAATCTATATCCTTTGATTTGAGGAACCGAAACCCCAGCATCATCTTGAAACTAAAAACCTTTGGCTTCCTGGGCAGTGCTACTTGGGAAGTTATTTACAAATTAACTGGTCTTAACTGCTGGATTTGTGTTTTCTAGACTTTTGGGGCTTAAGTATAGTCATAGTTTTGACTTTTTTTTTTTTAAACCCTTACCTTCTGTCTTGGAGTCAATACTGTGTATTGGCTCCAAGGCAGAAGAGTGGTAAGGGCTAGGCAATGGGGGTCAAGTGACTTGCCCAGGGTCACACAGCTAGGAAGTGGCTGAGGCCGGATTTGAACCTAGGACCTCCCGTCTCTAGGCCTGGTTCTCAATCCACTGAGCTACCCAGCTGCCCCCTATAGTTTTGACTTCTTAAGCGATCCCAGTATAGTACACATATTATAGGAGCAGTTTGTGATAATTCTGATCAGTGATGAACTGGAGAGTGGAGAACCTGGTTCCCCTCAAAACCGAGGACCCATCTCACTGGGCAAGACCCTTGTTAAGTCAACAAGGACTTAGTGTTGGAGGGATACAAAGAAAAACAAAGACAGCCTTTGCCTTCAGGGAGCTCATAGTCTAATGGAGGAGCTAGAATATATGTAAATAGGTAGAAATAAGATACACGCAGAATATGTGGAAGGTTAACTTTATAGGGAAAGGCTCAAGCAGCCAGGGGCAGAAATAAACTGAGAAAGACCTACGACAAACAGTGGGATTTAAGCAGAATCTGTAAGGAAACCAGAGAGAGAGACTAAGAGTCAGAGGCAAGGAGGCCCAGAGACAAGAGAGGGGTCCTCAGCAAACAAGTTGATATGACCAGTCCATAGAGTGCCCAGAGGAGATTAAAGTGTAAAAAGATAGCAAAAGTAGAAAAGGACCAGATTGTGAGGAGCTTTGAATGTCAAACACAAGATTTTATGTTTGGTCCTGGAGGTAAAAGGGAGCCACTGGAGGTTATTGAGGATGGTGATATGGTCAGATCAATGCTTTAGGCAAATCACTTTGGCACCTTTATGGAAGGTAGGTGGAGTAGAGAGAGATTTGAAGCATGTACACCATTTGGACAGCTATTGCAGTAAGTCTGGGCAGGAGATGATAAGGGCCTGAACTAGAGTTGTAGCAATATGAGCAGGGAAAAAGGTATGTATGTTAAAGAGATTGTCAAGGTAAAAATGACAAAATTTGGCAAGTGACTAGATATGAGGCAAGTGAGGAATGAAGGATGGCTCGAGGTTCTGAACTTGGGTGACTGAGGTCACAGTAGTACCCTTGAAAGAGAGAAGGAACTGTGGGAGGGGTATAGCTCTGAGAGGAAAGATGAATTCTATCCAATAGGCATTTGGTGATGCAGGGCTAGCTATTTTGATTGATCTAGAGATTATCATCAAATCCATGGGAACTGGTGGGAAGAGGAAAAAAGGAAGGCCCGAACAGAACTTTGGAGGTAGCAGGCACAGTATGGGTGAAGGTCCAGCAAAAGAGGCTAAGAATGATAGACAGTTAGGAGGAGAGCTAGCAGAGAAAAGGGAGAGCAAACATAGTATGACCCTCTCTGACTAAGAGCCCTTTCAAGTCAGCAGGCTTGAGGTGGAGCTGGTATTCTTAAGGCCCTGGGGGTAGTGGGTGGGTGGATGGGGCTCTGGAAGTCCAGTCAAGAGATATGAAGTAGTGGGCAGCATGGTGGTACAGTGGGTACAGCACCAAGCTTGGAGACAGGAGATCCTAGGTTCAAATCTGGCCTCAGACACTTCCTGGCTGTGTGACCCTGAGTAAGTCACAATCTTAATTGCCTGGTCCTTATTGCTCTTCTGCCTTATATATAATACTTAGTATCAATTCTAAGACAGAAAGTAAGGGATAGGAAGTAATGATGCCTCTCTCAGGGCCTTTCTGCCTAGGGAAGATGGGCCTGGTGTTGTTATTTGATATATTTGGGGGGTGGGCATTGGGAGTACAATTGAGAGTTGTTAGGGGAGTAGAAAGAAAGAAGAATGGGAGGTGCTAGAATCACTGTTTTTCTTGGGCTTCTGTCACGAGCTCCCAAAGAAAAGTCTCAAACTGGTTAGTCCCATTTAGTAACTTTGACAGAAAGCCACTGACCACAAGAGATCTGTTCCCAAATCCATGCAGTGCCTCAAGAAAGAGGAGACAAGGTCCATGCTTCTATGTAAATATCATCTCAAGGAACTAACACATGAGAAATCAAATGAGAAGTTGAGGATGTTGAGACTTTAGGTCTACAGTATTTGCCTTTCCTCAGCCCACATGTGGAACCCATCATTTGAACATCTATTCCTTTGGCCTCCACCAGAGCATGGGACTCTTCTCAGAGCTTTGGCATCCTTACCCTCCCTGTTAGCCAGTCATCTGAGGCTTTTTGGCTTGGCCACTGGATTCAGCTTCCTGGCTTGCCTTCATAGGCTACTTCTTTTTTTTTTTTTAAGCCCTTACCTTCTGTCTTGGAGTCAATACTGTGTATTGGCTCCAAGGCAGAAGAGTGGTAAGGGCTAGGCAATGGGGGTCAAGTGACTTGCCCAGGGTCACACAGCTGAGAAGTGTCTGAGGCCAGATTTGAACCTAGGACCTCCCGTCTCTAGGCCTGGCTCTCCATAGGCTACTTCTTAATATGTCTCCATACATACATAAGACTGTAGTCAGGGAAAAGATCCTATGCTACTGCCCATGCTCTGGCCCTCTCATCTCCTTAGAATGCCTGATTCTTCTGGCCTCAGCTGGTCAACAATGGCTAGTTACCTGCTTTCACTGGGGCATGGAGAGATTAATGAATTAATTTCAGGCTTATTGCTGCATATGTAGCCAGTGGCCCCAGTGGTTAACTCTTCCTATAAATACAAAGTCATAATAATAAAGGGTTTGTGTTTATGAAGCACTTTAACTCCACAGATAAAAGGCAGTTTATTCCTTTTATTATTCTCATCATTAACAGGAATCTATGTTTGAAGTGGAATTTAGCAATTCCAGAAAACACAGAAATTGCTTTTAGGAAAACAGTGTGCTCTTCAGTGAGTATGCCCTGATGTGGAAGGCCCTAGTTCTAATGAGGGAACAAAAGTGCTTCTGAAAGCACTTGAATTTGCTGCAAAGCAATTCCTGAAGCCAGCTGCTGCCTCCTTTTTCTCCCCCAGAGGTCACTGTCGAATACAGATATAAAGCAGAAATGTGATTACCAGGGAAAGAAAATTATTTACCTAAAAAATACATGTTAGGGCTGTGTCTGCAGCAGGCCCAGCCATAGGTGGCGCTCTTGGCCAGAAGGAGCTCTACACATTGGTGGATGAAGCACTCGGAATAGAGACAGGCCTCAGACATCTCAACTGGCCTTGGCCAGGGGTCTTCTCAGGGCACCAGGAGGAGCTTCAGTGAAATTGTAGACCTGACATGCAGAAGCTTCTTGTTTGAAGCTGATGACATTTTCAGCCTGCCTTTGGAATGATGCTTTCTATATATTCATGCCTCCCTGCTTTGGGGAGAGTTAATGGTGTGTAATTGTGAGCTCTTTCAAGATAACCTTACAGCTAACAGTTCATTTGACTTTTTCAATCTGGTTAAGCAAGTGAGTACTGGATTGGTGTCCCTACAGTCAAACAAGTGAAGCAGCCTGCACAGAATCACAGAGGAAATTCATGGGGGAGCCAGAGTTAGAGCTAGCATTATTGATCATCTAGTCCAACCTCATGGTTTCCAGATGAGGATACTGAAGCTTACAAAGGCCTCTTATTACAAAGCTGATAAGGGAAAGTAAGAGGATCTGAGCCCCCATCGACCGATTCCACTGCTCTTCCCATTACACTATTCTGTTTTCTCTTATGTCGTGAATATGAGCTTCCAGGAAGGAGGAGGTAAATAGCCCCTCTGTACCATTCCCTAGTCAGACAGTCCTGGAGTATTGCTTCATTTTAGGGTATAACAGTTTAGGAAGGACATTATTCAGCTGGGGAATGAGGTGAAGTACCTTGAATTTGTCATATAAGTATCCATTAGAGGAACTGGAGATGTTTAACCTGGGGAAGAAAAAAAAAGACTCAGGAAGGACAGGAGAGCTGACTTCAAGATTGTTAAGCACCTACTTGGTGTCATATGCTAAGTGCTGGGGATAGAAAGAAAGGTAAAGATGGTCCCTGATGTCAAGGAGCTCACAGTCTAGTGGGAGAGACAACTGTATTCAAACAAGATATAAACCAGACAAATTGGAGATGATTAATAGAAGATACCAGCTTTAAGGGGGCTCAGAAAAAACTCCATATGAAGTTAGAACTTCAAGCTGAGACTTGAAGAAAACCAAAGACGCAGACGCGAGGAGGCATAGTCTTACAAGTAAGGAGTGTAAGGAAAGCCAAAGGAGTCAGTGGATTATAAAGTATAGGAAGGCAGAATTTGGTGTTCAGAAACCTGAAAAGGTAGGAAAGGACCAGTTCTGGAAGGCTTTAAAAGACCAACAAAAGATTAATCCTGGAGATGATGGTTACTGAAGTAGATTGAATTAGGAGGTGTTCTAGTCAGATGGGTGCTTTAAGAAGCTCAATTTGACAACAAATTAGAGGATAGGCTATAATGGGCAGAAACTTGGGACAGAAAGACTAACCAGCAAACTTAATTACAGTAATTTGAGAGTGTGAGGATGATGGCCTGACCCACTGGTGGTGGTACCAGGGAAGAGAGGGGAACATATTCAAGGGATTTTATGAAGATAGCAATGACAGGACTAGGCAAATGATTGCATAGAGTAGAGTGGATGAGGAGTCAAGGATGACACATAGGTTTCCAGCCTCCCAGTGATTGGGAGGGTGATGGTACTCTTGACTGTAATAGGGAAGTTAGAAAGGGGGAGGGTTTAAGGAAAAAGATAAAGATAATAGGAAGTTGGAGATGTAAAACTAGAGGTCAAAAGGCATATTATGGCTAGAAAAGCATATTTGAGAATCATCTGCAAAGAGATGCGAGTTGAATTCATGAGAGCTGATGAGACCATTAAGTAAAACAGTATAGAGCCATGTTGGTGAAACTATGGGACATGTGCCAAAAGGGGCTGCTACCTTCCCTCTTTCCATGTGCCTAAAAATGTTTCACACATGACCCTTCCCTCTGCCTAGTAGCCTGATGGGATCACTTCCTCCCTCCCCTGACTGGGATAAGGGGGGTGGGGAATTTAGGGTTATTGTTTGGGCACTTGGTTTTTAGAAAGTTCACTGTCACTGGCATAGAGGGAGAAAATATGAGAGGGAGCCTTGGGGGACACTCACAGTTGCTGATGTGACCTAAATAAAGATTCAGCAAAGAAATCAGAGTGGCTAGAGAGGAGAACCAGGAAAGAGCAATGTCTATGAAAACCTTGAAAGTATCAAGAAAAAGAGAATGATCAAAAGTGTCCAAGGCTACAGAGAGGTTGAGTAGTGTGAGGATTAGGAAAAGGCCATAGATTTGGCAATTAAGATATCATTAACTTTGGAGAGAGTAGTCTTAGCTAAATTATGAGGTCAGAAGCCAGACAGCAAAGAGTTAAGAAAAAAGTGAGAGGAAAGGAATGGAGGAATTGGTTATAGATGACCTTTTCAAGGACTTAGCCAGAAAGAGGAAGAGAGAGTTAGGATGATAGCTGGCAGGTAAAGGTTTTTTTGAGGATTGATGAAACAGACATAAGTGTGTTCATAGGATGGATGTGTTTGTAAATGGGGAGAGTGGGGATAATAGAGGGGGCAATCTGCAGAAAAAATCAAGATGGAACAGCATTACTTGTACCTATAGAGGAGTTTGCCTTGGAAGGAAAAGGGCCACCTCTTCATGTGAAATAGGGTAAAAGAAGAGAAAGCAATGGAAAGCACCTGAGATGAGATGGGGAAAAGAGGGTGCTCTTGGAAAATGTCCTCACTTTTTTTTTTAGTGAAATATAAAGCAAAGTTCTCAATTGAGAGGGTGGGTGGAGAGTGAACCATGGGAGATTTGAGAAGGAATGAAAAGACTTTGAAAAGCTAAGTATAGCAGTATAGGATAGTAAGTCAGTTGAAGAGATTAGTAAGGTAAAATAATTGGTTACCATGTCAGAGGGAAGACCCAATTGAGATGAAATTAGCATAAATTTGTGGAGGACCCAATTAACCTGTTTTTTCTCTATCTACAATCATGTGAATCATGTAACAGCAGATGGTGGAGTGAGCCAAGGCTGACATTTGGCAGGGCAAGCTCTTCAGTAGGACATGGGTGCAAGAGACTCAAGCAAAGAGTTGAGCTAACTTACCAAAGAGCCAAGATGGGAAAAGGAGAAGAGTATAGCCAGTGCAAGTGTGATATGACCTGAGAAAGAAATGAGGAGGTCACAGTAGGATGAAAAATAGCTTTTGGGGTGATGGTGAGAAGATGAAGGAAACAAGAAAAGAAGAGGTTTAAAATGGAAGCAAGTGTGTTACGTATGGAGCAAACATTCCAGAGCACAGTGGAAGGGGTGGGCAGTATTTTGGAGGATGGTAGAAGGGCTATACTGTGGAAGGAAGGATTAAATTGGCAAGGTTCAACCCCCGAGGACAGAGCCAATAGCAATGGGGAGAAGCTGAAGTTAGGCTTGATAACCTGAAAAATTCCTAGTGGGAGCTGCCCCAAAATGAAGTAAAAGCCTTCATTTGTGGCATGGCCCCACTCCCTGGTGGTTTGCAAGCAGAGGCTGTGGTAACTACTTGCTGAGCATACTCTAGTGGGAACTCTTTTCACTCTATTGGGTCCATCTGGATGACTGCTCAGATCTCTTCCAACTCTCAAATTCTCTGGTTCTCTGTTTACATGAAAATATCCAGTACAAGTGACCACATTTGATACTATGGTACAGTATCCTAACCTAAGACTCCTCTGCCTCTCCACCAAGAGGAAAGGGGCATATTTCATTATAACTTCATAGAACTCGTCACTCGTTTTTCCATTAATCAGGAGGTAAATTTCTTTTTAGTAATCTTTTCATTTGCATTGGCATAGTCATTGTATAGATTCAGCCAGGCTATAGATTTACTTGGAAAAAAGAGCAAAGCTCTGGCACTTGTGGTATGAAGAAATGGAATTCAGATGTTTCCTGGTGGCCTCTGTCTGCTCTCTACTTGTCCTCAGACCCGAACATTTGTGCTTGTTTTCAGACCTATGTTGGTAAGCATTTATATATGCATGTTTGTGGACCTCCGAGTGTACAAATACGTATCTGCACAAAAGGGAAGGATATAGGTCAATTCAGGGGCATGTGAATATGGGAAGTGGTGTAGAAAAGTTGTGTATGTAGGACTGATGGACAATTGTGTGTATGGTCAGAAACATGTTAGGGCCGAGTGTATGTATGTATGCAAGAGGATGGGTGAATCTGCCTTTGCTGGCCTAGTTGTATTAATGGTTCCTGGAGGTGCTGGACTTTAGTCTAGTGAGGGGTGGGGTGGGGTGGGGTGGGGGTAAGTGTCCTTCACAGACTCTTAGAGTTATAAGATAAAATCTACTCATGTTATAGAGGAGGGAAACTGGGGCTTAGAAAGGGGTCATAAGACACATGGTAGAAGAGCCAGAATTGGAGCCCAGAGAACCTATCTTGGGAGATCAATTCATTTCCTGTTTTACCAGTCACCCCAGAGTTCTTTGAGGGGTCTGGGATCTAGAGAGGCCTATGTTTGAGAAGGGCTCCTTAGTAAGTGCTGTTGTGGGTGTCCCTGTGTGAAGATTATCTCACCTCTTCCTAAATAGTAAAAAAACCAAAACAAAACCCGGAAATCATAAACCATGCCATGAATGTGGGCTATCACCTCTTTCTCTGGGAAGTGGCAAGCTCTCTTCACTCTACAATGCTTAACATTCCTTAGCTCCATTCCAGCTCTCTTCCATTGGCCATCAGCCCCATCTCCCTACACTCTGACGTTGGTCTGGGAGCCTCTAAGATGAGAGGAAAAAGGCCAACCAGGGTTTGAAGAAGGCAGCAGTTGGAAGTGTGCATCTATAGACCCAGCCATCATATTCCAATCTGAGAGTATGTACAGAGCTGTCCTAATGCTCAGGGGGTCTTTCCCATAGGGGCCTTGTGTAGGGGCCACTAATGGCCCAAATCTAAATCCTGCTTCACTTGACCACCTAATTCCCAAAAAGACTGTGCCAGAGCTAGAAGTCAGGGGCCCTAGAGCCCTTTACCTTATGGCTAGCAGGATGGGAAAGCCCAAGTTTGGCTCGTCTGATAATACCGAAGCCTCGTTTGACATGTGTCCTAGTGTAACTGCTGATTAGAAAAGTCACATGCAGTTCTTCTCAGATCCTCTGGGTGAGCTCCAAGTGCCAGGAATCTGAGTCATTTTAAGCCTCCCTACAGAAGAACCCCATGCCCTTACCCAGTATCCAGTGCCACTGACTTCCTGATGCCTGGTTTTCTGTGTGGCACCAAATTCCCAGCACAGAGGGTCTTGCAAATTCAGTTTTTTTGTTGAATTGACCTGAGATTAAGCTTTCAAGGTAGCCCTAATTTCTCTTGTGTCTTCATTCCCATTTCCCAAATCCCGACAGAGGCAGAAGGAGCCCTGCCTTCCCATCCGTGCATCCAACCAACCCTGGGGACTGGGCCTGTTTCTCTGGGTCTTAGCCTCTCTTTTCTGTGTACTGCTTTTTTGTGTCTGTTGGTAAGAAGTTAACACTTCCTTAACAAGTCTTTGTGTTCCTCTAATCTCTGCTGTTTAACCTTTGACACTTCCCTATTATCGGTGTCTGCCACCTTTCCTCGGCCCAGCCCTGTGACCCTGTAGCCCCAGGCTGAGGCGAGGAAGAGCTGAGGAGAGAGGGAGGCCAGCATTCCACCCCTGAGGGCAGGCGGATGGATCGGCTTTCTCCGGGCAGAGCTTTGGAAAATAAACTAAAGGTTTTGTGCCATTAGTGCCTCAAAGCTGGTTTGCAGAGGAAAGGAACATCCCTTGTTCCTCTCCTTTTGAACTGTCAGCCTTTAAGTAAACACACTTCCTCTTTAGTCCTTGCGGTCGGTTAGGGAGAGCCCTGAGGAGGAGAAGGCCAGGGACCCTCCCCTGACCCAACCCGGATGGGGGGAGGGGGGAGGTAGAGCAATTGTAGCCAAATGTACCTGTACCTGGTCATCAAGGCCTTTGAAGTGCTCCCTGAGAGAGTCAGCTTCTCTGCCTCCCCCCTCCGCAGGTTACTACCTGCAGAGTGCTCCTGAGGGCTTCTGGGAAAGCAACAAAGGGCCTCTCTTCTCCCCTCCCCACCTCGGCATTCCAGGCTGAGCTTCTGGGTTCTAGCTGGCCAGGACAGGCATAGACTGATGGCAGAGGTTGGGGCACTGGAGGTGACCACCAGTGGGACCCCAATACCACATACAAACACTTGGCATATGTAACTTTAATTGCCTTCTTGCTGTTCCTCAAACAAGTTTCCTATCTCCAGTCATTTTCATCGCCTTCCCCCCCCCAATACCCTCCTCATTTCTGCCTCCTGGCTTCCTTCAAACCCCAACTTGAGAAGACTTTCTTCATGTGGGTTACCTCACTTTATCCTGTATCTTTCTTATCCAGAGGTTGGTTTTTCATGTTCTCTTTGCCTGGCACATTGTAGGCATCTAGTATATATTTCTTGACCTAAGTTACTATCAGTAACAAGCACTAGACCAAGGAGTCCTGGCTGTGTCATCTACTAGCTGTGTCCCCTCAGGAAAATTTCTTTACCACTCTGGGCTTTTCTTCTATAAAATTACATCAATAATGATCTCAGATGTCTGTTTTGGCGATAACTAGTCTTAATACTCCAATTACAGTCCTATTCCTCAAGGTATGAGGTGGGGATGTAGAACAGTGGGGGGAGGGGGGGCGGCTGCAGAGAAGCTGCCTCTCTCATGTGGGTGCCTGAGTCACCAACCCTCAGAGAGCCTCCATTTCCTCATCTTTGGGAATAGCCTTCCAGTTATCAGCTAGTGTCAACCAAAGGAGAATGAATAGCTTAATGACCAAGTAGCATATCCTATTCTTGGGGAGACTTAGGCAGAATTATTTCAGGATTACATTTTTTGACAGTTGGAGAGTCCATACAGGTAAATAGGCTCCAGCAAGGAAAGTCAGAAATTCCAGAGAAGAGGAGCCATTTGGCCATGAAGATAATTATCCTTTTGGAAATAAGATTTTTATTCATCAGCTAGGTGATGAAATGGATGGAGTGCCTGGCCTGGAGTCAAAAAGATGAGTTCAAATCCAGCCTCAGGCACTTAATAGCTACGCCATCCTAGGCAAGTCACCTGACCTTGTTGGCCTCGGTTTCCTCATCTGTAAAATGAGCTGGAGAAGTGGCAAACCACTCCACTATCTTTGCCAAGAAAATCCCCAAAAAGCATCACAAAACTGAATATGACTGTACAACAACTGAAGTTTTTTATACTTGATTTTGCCTCTTGCTTTGTAGACTGGCAGGATCAGATGTAGACCTGAGGCCTAGGAGTTATCAAAGTTCTGCTGCCAAGAAGCCAGAATAGTATGATGAAAATAGCACTTGATACTGGCCTATTTGCATAATCTAGTTATAGCCTCACAACCAGCCTTTTACCTACTCTGGGTGATTGGTAAGGAATATAAAGGCCCGAGGGAGGTGCCCAGGATGCTCTTTGGAGCACCACAGGATGATGCCTGGGAGAGAAGAGAGGGGTCTGTGATCTCCCAAGTAGGAAGGGTCCTAGGGAACTTGGGCCTGATTATGGAAAATGGATTTTGTGGTAGGGAGAAGGGAGGGCCAGGGAAGGCTGATGTTGAATATAACTTCTGGGCCATCTAGGATTCCACAGTTACAGTCACTTGGCTATGTCTGCTGCTGGCATCATCAGAGTGGCCTATACTTTCTTTTTACCATTTTTCCTTCCTTGGGCAAGAGTTCAGCCACCATTCTCCCCTGATCTAGGGCTGGTGAGCAGTACCGGACACCCAAGGTCCAAGGTCTTGGGCCATCTCTTCTCTCTCACCAGGGCTTCCTTTCTATGTCAACATCCAATAGGTACTACAAGAAATTCTCCATTCCTGACATGGACCGATACCAGCTTCCTCTGAGCAGCTCTGCACTGAACTTTGCCTATGCCAACTGCACTCTGATCATCACTGTAAGACCCACCACCTGATTCAGTATCCTTTATCCTTTCCCCTTTCCTCCCCTGAGCACAAAGATCCCTGCTTCTGTTCTGATTTAGGGGTACAATAAGTAGGGGTGAGTTTTGAGAGGAGTATGGATTACTATCTGGGGGGGCAAGTATGTGCATCATTATGGAGATGGGTAGCAACTGTTGGTTCATTGTGTAGGAAGGGTAAAAGGGTTTTCATTCCTTGTCCTGATTTATCCCTCTCACCCCCAGTATCAAAAGCCAAAAGAGATCCTAGATGCAGAGGAAGAGTTACAGAGAGAGCTGAAGAAGGTGAAGACAGCCAATGGCCAGAGTGGGGATTGTAAGACCCAGTAACTAGGCCACTCTGTCTGCAGACTTCCTAACTGGAAGTCTTTTGGGTCATTTCCATAAAGAGCCCTGATGAACAGGCGGTGGCTTTATCCTTAGCTGAATGAAGACTTCGCTGGGTTTCAGGATTTATCGCACAGATAAAGTTGAGCCTGAAAGCAGGCTTGATTCCTCCCAGGTCTTCTAGGTTGGCTGATTTTCTGAGTAAAGATGATTTGAGTTACCATTGTTCTCAGTGGAGCATCTTTTCACAAAATCTCACAGAGACCTCAGAGGCCATCTCGTCCAACCTGTACCTGACCAATAATTTTTTGGGATCACGAAGATTAGTCGCCTTCTCTTCCCCAGTATGGGAGTTTCAGCCTAAGTCACAGCCCCTGCCTTGGCCTTAGGTCTTTAGATGTACCACTGGGCAATAAACGGGGCCACCTTGTGCTCTCTGGTATAAATCTATTGGGGAGGCCTGGGGGGGGGGGTTGTCATCCCTGTCTTCTCCCTGCACACTCCATCCCCAGCTCAATCTTGTATAATCAGCACGATCTGACCTCCAGTCATCTTGGGTTTCCTGAACTGGCCCAATGGCCAAAAATATGGCAAGGATGAGAGGAAATTCTTTCTGGATTTTTAACTTTATAAATGTGGATGTAAAATCAAGGTTGATGCTTGAGGGAAGCCATCCCTGTCCAGTAGAATTTAACAAAAAACACAACTCTAATAGTAGGAACACACAAAGCAAGGACCAAGTATCCTTCAAGCCCATGAAGGAAGTTGTATAACCCTGACCAGTTGGAAATATGGGTTGATGGGCAGAGTTGTAGTGTGTGCTAGACATACCCTCACCCCAAGTTGGGATGGGGGTGGGTGATAACATAAAGGCTTATCTGTAGAAACACTAAACACACAGAAGCTACAGCTCCTAGAAAGGGTATATTGAGAGGAATGGAAAGGAGATAGTAAAGAACACAGGACATGATAAAAAGTTCTACAAGAATGGTACCTTTCCAGCCCAGTGTCACTGAGGACATTCTAGGAACAAGGTGGAAAACGGTAGCTGAGAATTATGACCTAGATCTAATTTTCTACCCCTAAAGCAAGCCAAATCTCAATCTGTAGTTCCCTCTACAGGTACTAAGAGAGGTGCCAGCATCCACATCAACAGCTAAGGTTTATTTAAAAAAATAAATTAAAAATATAATTTCCCATAGTACCCCACAAAACAGGGCCAGGCCAGAGAGACTGGCTCAGAAATCAAACCAGCTGAATCTCCCAATGTCCTCTGGTCCGCCTAGGAAGCTCAGGGTCTGAATGCTTTCTGAAAATTGAGTCCTACTCTTCTTCCCTTCCCAGGGGCCTGGGCTTGTTTCATCTATGTGTGGTCCTGATTGAGGACTTGAAGACAGATCCCGTCCAGCAGGAAGGATAGTTAGAGAAGAATAGTTAGGATACATGGGATAACAGGTCATTTGGGAAGGCTACGAAGGTTTCTTTTTGCAGGCTGATCACAGAGGTTCAATGCACATGTTGGGGTACTGATCGCCTTGCCCCAAGGTCCTGCAAAGACAGAATCCCCAGTCCAGACCCCACTCTCCTAGGTTTGCAGACTCCAAAGTGGCTGGCTGGCTGGCTGGGTATGGACACAGGAAACAGCCCTTCTCCCAACTGGAAGCATCAAAACTACCAAATGCCAGTGGTCTTTGGTTTAAAAGCACAGAATCCGATGATCACAAGATCATTTGCTGCTCTCTTCAGGTCAGGTCTGGGTAGGATGATGCTGAATAGGCCGTCAGCCTAGTCTTGTGTGGGGAGGGGTCAGTCTACTCTCAAGGGCAGGCAGTCACGGAGTCTTGAAGTCAAGAACATGGAGGGCAGAGGCTACTGCTGCATAGAGGTGAGTAGTGCTGAAACGGAGGCAGTAAACAGGGCTGCTGGTTGGAGATGACAGCGAAAAGGCCTGCAGAAAGAAAGAGAACTTAACAAGCCCCAGTGAGTCTGGTGTCCAAGGATCCCTCAGCCTCCTCCTCCCTGAAACAACCCCTTGCAAGGAGCTGTTGCTGGGTCTGAATTGTGACCATCCTATGTGTGGGGCCAAGGGAGAGGCCTGGACTCCTCAATGTCAGCAGAGATGAAGTGGCCAGAGGGAGCTGAGATACTCACATGCAGGCAGCCTTTCTGCCGCCGGTCCCAGAGGCGAACGACACCGTAGTAGGAGGAGCCGCTGGCCAACATGTGGTTCCCGTCACTCTGCACACAGTAGAGGGCGCTGTCGTGAGGCTCCTCCCACTCCATTACACATTTCCTTTACAAAAAAGAAACACAGGAGATGGTCAGGGCACCCCATCACCAAAATCCACTTATAGACTCGGCACCGAGGGAATTTGAAGCCTCTTTGAAGCCTGGGAATGATAAGTTTGAGGCACATTCAAGAAAGACCTAAATGTCCTCTAAGAGATCTATTATTACAGGAAGAAAAGAGACTTGGACCCAAGTGAGTTCAGAGGAAAATGGCCAATTAAAGAGCCAGTGATGTCTGCTAAAAGGAGCAGGAGATGTGCCTGACCTTTGAGGCAGACCATACAGTTCTCCATGGCACGGCCTTAATGTTGGCCACAGAGTCCTGGGCCTGGGAGTGTGACACTAAGGTGCCCAGGAGTGGTAACATCAGTCTTAAATGAAGCCTTTCCTCACGATGCCTGAAACCCCCCAGAGCTTTGTGTTCTTGGCCCCAGCTATAAATATGAGGAGAGCAGTGGGAGGAGAAAGCAAGGGATGGACTAGAACAAGAACAGTACAGACCTTACTCCTGACCCCACCGCTCTAGGTGTCTGTACTCACTGGGAGCTGGTCCGGATGTCCCAGTATCGGATATAGGTGTCATAGCCACAGGACAGCAGCGTAGAGGGGGTCTCATATAGCACGTCCAGCACTCCAGCCCCTCGGTGGAAGTCTCTGCCCAAGTGTGTCATCAGTTGCCCACTGAGGAGACATTGAAGAGAGAGATGGGAGGGAAACGTGTCCAGAGTTCATTACACAATCTCATGAGGCATCCACTAACTTATAAATCCGGGAATACCCCAACCTTCATAGGCCTGGAAATCACAAAAACTGTCCTCTTAGAGCCTATACGTTGGAGTGAGGGTGCTCTGTCTTTCCCAGCGAGTTCTCCCAGAAGAAGCAAAGCAAGCACTTGGCTGGTTTGGGCAAGATGATGAATTAACTTTACCTCATCCCAAACCCATCTCCCTGCCATAATGACTAACCACAATTTCTACACCTGTACCGGGGCCAGAAGATACTGATTAGAAAACTCGGCCCCAGTCTTCCTTTTTCCTCTGCTCAGGCTCTCTCACAACCCCCTAGGAAAGTGCTCAGATGCATCAGGGAGGCTCAGCCTAGCCTCAGTCACACCTGCTTGCCGGGCCGCCTGCGGCCCAGGCTGACTCCATCTCGGGACAATGAATGGGCTATGCCAGAGAGGTCAGGATCTCCCCCCACACATGTGATTATTTTATAGTCCTTGATCCTATGGGTCACAACAGCTCTGAGCTGCCCAAGCCCAATGCCTTAATTCCTCCCTGTAATCTGGGGCTCAAACCTCGTCGGGGATAAAGACCACACAAAGGGAAAAGGGGAGTTTCAGGAGATGGTAAAACAAGTAAACACCTTTGTATCTGGGGAGAGAAATCGCTGAGAAAACAGCTTAGCAGCAGGGCCCTGTCGTTCCCAGCTCAGAAGGCAAAAGCCCCCCAGCCCCAGCCCTGGCCCTGGCCTGGCCCCCAGCCTTCTCTCTGCAACAGCACGCCTCTGTGATCACAGCTCCTGGCCTGCTGGGCCCAGCCCACTCCCCCACCCCTGCTCTCCAGAGAGCAGATTACAGGGAATAACAATTTCTTTGTGGCTGTGTAATTCCCTCCGTGACCGCGGCAGTGGGCAACCACCTAGCCCCTGATGCCAGACCCCTAGCAACCATTTAGGGAGGCCTGCTGGTCCTAACAACGCCCCCCCAACATCAAGTGCACCTGTTAATCCCTCCCACCCTGGGTTAGTTTGGGCCGCCAGGCTACTGGGTTTTGTGTTTTTGCAGGACAGGAGAGGAAAAAAGGAAGAGCTGAATACTGAGGGCTCCTAACTCCAAAAGTCCCTAGGCCCAACCCATTAACTCCTTCAGGGAGACACTGAGATGTCCTATAGGATATTCACACCTGCAAACAGGTTAGAAGGATTTCTAGGCTTTAACCTTTGGAGGGTAGGAGAAGATACAGAAACTCTGAGAGGAATGAGATAAATTCTATTAAGGAGGATGAAAAGCAGGCTAGAACAGCAGAGTGTCTAAAAGGAGATGGGGTGTCCTCTTCTGTAATATGCTCTGACTGCAATTCTTCCAGACTCAAAGCACAGAATCTTAGCTCCTTACCCTCAGCCATACTGCCCTTAAAGTTTAGGAACTTAGGACCAATTCAGCAAGTCCCCTTGAATCCAAAGACTTCCCTCCTGCTTAGCATCCATCCTAAGAGGCAGGAACACTAAAGAGGGGACTTTCCTCTTTTGTACTTCTGGTGACCCAGGGCCAAGAGAGAAACAAGTTTTGGGAGCCACTCAGTACAAACGATGCCACTGCCCAATGTAGAGACTACTTGGTAAAGAGACTTCTCAAACCCAAGGGCTCCTATGGGGAGTCCAGAGCAAGGTTCAGTGAGAGTCTTGTCCCATAAAAGCATCGCCTAATTTGATGCAGTTCCTTGGCTGGGACTGGGAGCCTGTTTAGAGGCCGGGGATGTCTCAGTTGACAATTCAGCTGCCCCTACTCTCGTAGGATTGCTTGCACAGAGGCTCCCTGGGGATGATGCCACTAAGGTTGGAGTAGCGTGGGGGGAAAGGCCAATTCTCCCTCCACCCTTGGGTTTGGGTCCCGTTTGGTGTGCTCCTCCCCCTCTCCACCTCCCATTAGTGAGGTGGTGATGAGTGACTGAGGGGCTCTCTCCTTTAATCTGCAGAAGTAATTTCATGTTTGTTTGTTTGAAAGAGAAGATGAAAGGCTATGGGGTGGGAAGCAGGCTTGGAGGGGTAATTGGGGAGGGGGGGGAAGCAAAGCCCAGCAAGGACTGACTCACCCATTCCAAGGCATTGGAATCCTTAGATGCCCACTGAGGTAAGTGAGGGAGATCAGTCAGTAAGGCAGCCGAAATACTACATCCTCACCCAGGACCATGACTTTATGGAGATGTCATATATTTAAATGGGTCAGAGATAAGTGGGCATCAAGAAGCAGCTAGGAGAGTTGGGACTTGGGCATACAATGGAAGTTGGACTGTCCCTCTTACCTCCTTGTCCCAAACTGGAATATCGGCACTGGGGGCCCTAGGAGTCAGAACAAGTGCAGAAAGTACAAAAACACTGTGAACCCAGTCCAAAGCCAGCTGCAGAGCCCCCAGAAGGCTGGGGAGTGAGAGGTGGGGGGCAGGGCTAGAGAACAAAAGTGGTCAGGCTAGAAGTTTGTCCCCCTTTTGCACTTGGGTTCTCTGAATTGGCCACACACACTTCAAATGGTCCAATAAAAAGATACAATTTCTTTTACCTTCTTGCACCAGGACTCTCAAAGTTCTGTTGTGCGGGTGCCCGTGAGGTTAAGTTCAGAGTATAAACGGACACATTGGGCTCTGGGAAATGGCCCTTCTCTTCAAATAGAGCCCCAGCAGTGCCACAGGCCTCCTGCTGGGGCTTTGATTTGGGAAAACAAACAAAAATGGCACCGTAGACACCCCTCCCCTCTATGTTCCCCCCATGATCATCCCTACCATCAATTTTAACTATAAAACCACTGTTGGCTGCTGGGACAGAAGAAGGCTAAAGGATGGGGGAGGGGGACCGCCCTGACAATGGCCCCAAACTTTGGGGAAAAGGGGACAAAACAAGCTGTCTGTCTCCTTGTCTTCTCTCCTCCCAGGCTTCTTTTCTTAGCCCAAGTATGTTCGTGGAAAAAACGATTAGATTGCAATTTGTATAACACAGTGACCCCCAAATTCAGACATTTCACCCCTTTTCTCTGCAAAGAATGTCAAGAATGCTCCTCAGCCTCTCACCAGCCATAGGAGGAGGAGGGGAGGAGGGCTAAGTCCTTGGCTTCTAGCACCACTTGTGTGGGAACTGGGCAGCCATGCTGGAGCCCCTCTGGGTTGGGGGTAGGGGAATGAGGGAGAGCACTGGGGGTCTGCTTTAATGGAGCAGACAAAAACCTAAAATAAAATCTGGATCTTAAGGCAAACAAAGCCATCTGCTTACGTTAGGTATCTGGCTAGTATGTGAGGGGGGCTCCCCATTCACCTCCTTTTCTCTCTTAACCACCAATTCTCTCTCGACCCAGGGAAAGATAAAGACAGATTGGACCATGTGTGTGAGCCTGATGAATGAGGCACCAGCTAAGGGTTAGCTCGGATAGAACCTTCTCTTCCCTCCCTCCTTGTAGGGCACTATTCTTTTAGGGGCCTAAGAAGTAACAAAGGCAGATGCTAAGTTTTACTTTTTCCTAGTGCCTTCAGGAGCCTCCTCAGAAAGAGCATCAGAAAAAAAGGACCATCACACCCTATCCTACCAAATCACACTACAGCAAGAGAGAGATGGGCTGGATCTTAAAGAGAATATATCTTGACAGCCAATCGCAGAGGACAGAGATTTGAAAAATATTTGTAGTGAAAAATCTTCACTTCAGGATAAATGGGGGCATACCTACTTAGAGGCAAGGGGCTGGCCCTAAAAGGCCTATAACCTGATAAACAGCTTTTCAACATTTACTGTCTCAGTAGTAGAGCAATTTGGAGAGGTCTACAGAGAACTGGGTCCCACAGGGAAACCTGTACCATCCCTACTACTCTAGCAATAAGTGCTTATGAATGGATAGCCCATGCAAGGGGGAAGGGGGAAGCCCAATGGTGACAATAAGGTACTCCCGAAGACCCCCAAACCAAAGGCTTCCTCAAACACAAACTCCAGTTCTTTTCCAAAAGATCCACTCCCTATTATTCTAGTTTAGTTCTGCCTCAAAACCACACACATATCACTGAAAAGTTTCTGCTATTGTACTAGCTCCCTGACAAGAGAGCTGCTCCTCTCTGGAAGCCCACTTCCTACAGGAAGCTTTCTTGTACCAAAACTTACTTGTTAAAGTAACTCAAAATTCTCACTTCTCTCCTGACTCAACCTCCCATGCATTTACTCCTTGCCTTGTTTCTATTTTTGCTACTTTCCCCCTCTTACCAAGTTTCTGCTGTCATTTTCAGGTTCTCTGTCTGAGATTGTAAAACTCTATAGCATCCCCATATCTCACCCACCCCATGTGTATTTAGATGCAATAAGGCTTCTAGAGATTTGAATGGAACATCAAGTCATCTCCCCAATAGGCTGAAGACCCCAAATGCCCAACATTAGCGAGTAGATGTCCCGCAGGCACAAGATGTACCAGCTGGGTGGTTAGGAGGAGGTGCAGGAGAGGGAGCACTGACGTAGGATTAGGAGCTCTGAGCTCAAGGTCCAACTCTGCCACAAACTATTTGTGTTGACTGTGAGCAAGTCCCTTAGCCTCTCTGAGCCTCATATTCCTCATTTGTAAAATGGGAATAAAACTTGCCTATTATGGAGTGGTTAGGATAAAAGTGCTTTATAAACTTTTAATAATCATGATAGCTAGCATTTATATAGCACTTTATAGTTTGCAAGGCATTTGACAAATAGTATCCTTTTGAACCCCAAAATAACCTTAGGAGGTAGGTCCTGTTGATATCCCCATTTTGCATATGAGGAAACTAAGGCAGACTGGTTAAGTGATTTTCCCAGGGTCACCCAGTCAATTAGGGTCAGAGGCTGAACTTGAATCCAAGTCTTCCTGATTCCAAATCTGCCTTCTATCCACTGTGGCACCTAGCTGCTTACTGAATTGTGGTATTTTATTATAAATTATTATAATGGGGCAGCTAGTTGATTCAGTGGATAGAGAGCTAGGCCTAAAAATGGAAGGTCCTGGGTTCAAATCTGGATGTACGATACTGGGCAAATCACTTAACCCCAACTGCCTGGCCCTTACCCCTCTTCTGCCTTGGAACTGATGTTTGATTTGGTATTGATTCTAAGACAAAAAGGTAAGGGTTAAAATAAATGAATTAATATAATATTCATTTGATAAAACACTTAGTACCTACTGCTATTAGGGTACCCAGAGGGACTAGAGGGACTTCCCCAATGTCACCGATGAACCAGGGTAGCCTAGACTAGAATCCAGGGCCAGACTGCTCTGAAAGATGATCACAGAGATGGAGCTCCACAGACCTGAAAAGCCAGCTGGTCCAACTCCCTGATTTACATTTGAGGAGGCTGAGGCTCAGGGAGGTCAGTGACTTGCCTAGTCACATGGTGGTGTGTAAGATGGACTGGGGGGTATGCACTGCTTGCTTAGCTGGGCACAATCCTGGGCTTCCTGGCCTTTTATAATTTATTCCAAACTGGAAAAAAAATCAAGCCCACACACCTCCTAAAAGGTCTAAAAGTTCCTGCAAACCTGACTTCCTCGCTCATGAGCCCATTTTTAAGCCTCTCTCGGTTCCTCTGTATTAGCTCTTTCACTTCCCCTTGACCCTGCCCAAAGCAGTTCTGACTCTAGGCTCTGAACACCTGAAGGAGGTGGATGGGGGAGGGAGGGCAGCCTGGTCCTAACTGCAGTAATTGGATGGAGCCCCCTGCTCTCCATTTCTGCATAGGGGGCAGAGACAAATGGAGGCCAACAAAGACCCGGCCCTCCTCCCAACCAGCCCTATTCCTAGGGATCGAAGAGCCCATTACTAAAAACACAGGCACACACACACATACACATACATATACACGCATACACCAGCACGCACGCGCGCACACGTGTTCAGACACAATGGCTCAAAGGCCAAGTTGTGAAGCAGCCCACTTTGTACTGCTAACAAGGGGAACGTAATTACAGGAAGGGGGCAGCCGGGCAGATAAAAGGATACAAAATTTCAACATCTGTTGCCATAAAGGGATAAGGAGAAGTGAAACGGCAAAGTATCAGTTTGGTGTCAGAGCCGGCAAAAAGCCGATTTCAAAGAGTTGAGGGAAGAGGGGACGGGGGGAGAAAGAAAAAGGAGAGGGAAAAAAGGAAAGAAATTACAGGGTTCCTTAAAGAGGTAAAAAGAAAATGAAAAAAGCTGTTGTCACTAATACTTTCAAAGGAGAGGGCAGGTACTTTAAAGAGGGGCCGTTCCCCTAATCACTCTGAGCAGAGGCAGAGGCTGAGGCCTCCCGTGCATGGGGACCCAGGGGGAGGGGAAGAGCTGGAAACAGCTCCTGCCCCCAAGGGCTATCCGGGTAATAAGGCTATCCCAGACCTTAGGGGCCCATATCCAGAGCTTCAGGCCTTTGCTGTTCTCTCCCAGAGGAGGGCCCACCCTTTGCTTTCCAACCCACCTTTCTTGACCATCACTCAGTGACCCATCAAGCAATATGTTCCAGAGTTTAGTCCACTAAGACTACCTTCTGAGGTAGAGAGGGAGAGAGAAGGAGCATGCTGGCCTCAGCTCCATCCCTATCCTCCCAAAACATTGGAGAGGAGAGGAAGGCACAGACTCCATTTCTCCTCACTCACTCAATCAGGGCTCACAACTAACTTAGGGTAATGAGGGAGGAAAGGGAAAGAACCCTTAAGTGACTGAGAAGGGAACACATTAAGACTCAAGGGAAGATGAGAATGGCAGTCTGTCTCTTCCCACTAGGTGAGCCCAGAGTAACTGACAGTCCCACATCTGGTCCTCAAAGAACCGAGGACCCTAAGACAGAAAGTGCATTCTGAGAAAATGAGGAATATAGGGAACCTACAGGCCAGCTGGCTGACCTTAAGACTTAGAGCAAGTTGTGAGTACAAAAGCCAGTACAGCTATCTGCAGACCTAGAACAGAAAGACTATTTGGATTAAGATTCATGAATGTCCACAATTCAATTCTGATTCAGAGACTAAATGCCTACTATGTGCAAGGCATACTCAAAGATGAAATAAGGCACAGTCCTTTTGCTCAAGGAACTTTAACAAGGGGGTTATAGCGTGGATGCAAATAAATGCATCATAAGAACTCTAATAAAGTCTGAAAAAGGAATGATCACTTGAAGCTAGGTGAAGGGACAGGAAAGAAATCAGAACAGGCCTCATGGAAGAGAAGATACTCTAGCTGGCCCTTGAAGAAAAGAATTTCAATAGGCAAGGATGAAGAGGAAATACATGTGTATTCTAGGCACTTAATGTTTTGATATGAATTCATAAAGACTGGAGTCCTTGGAGGCCAGTGCCAATATGGCTAATCTGGGATATAAAAGCTCAGGCCTTGGTCCATGATAAATGATATCTGATCTTGACCAACTTGACGAGCTGTTTGTGTTCCTTTTTCGAAAAGAAAACAAACCCAAGTTCTAAGAAAATGTGTGGACAGTACAAGAGGTGCAGGCCATACCAATACTTTAATACTACACCTTCCATGAGGCCCATTATATGTATTTTACATTTCTTTTTGGGCATACTGAGCATTCAGAGGGCAGTGGTCAAGATTAATAGGTAGTGGATAAGGTGCCGGATCCTCCACTTATCTCAGGACATAATTAATCCAGGATTTTGTTCAAATGTGACTAGAGGAACAGGAGATGATGGGTTGATTCCTAGAGATTCTCCATTTAGCATCTCTAGAATAAGATGGTTTTGGTGAGTCCTTCTTCTTCCTGGGATAAAGTGATTGGTTTCCCCGTCAAATAAATATACACTCTTGAGGTGTTGTAATAGCTACAATAGCAACCAATGGCTGATATTGCCTGAAGCTAAGGAGATCAAGGCACAAAGATCATTAGCTTTAAATCCTTGGGGAGTGTATTTCAGCCTCAGAGGTGGAGCCACCAGACCACCTACTTACTTACTCATAGGATCAAGAAAGCCTACTTGGGATCATCCTTTCTCCCAATCCCAGACCCTCAGGGTCTAATGTCCAAGGGAACACAGGCAAGTCAATTGGTGATTCCCCAAAAGTTCAGCAATATCCACACACCAGTGATCCCAGCCCCAGGACAGATGAAGAGCTGAAGATCATAGGTAGACATGTCAGGAAAGAGACAAACAAACAAACAAAAACAAGCTCTACTTTCTAATCCAAGACATCAAGGGCTACCTAGCACTAATGGGGGCCAAAAGAAAAAAGAACCAGCTGTGTTCCAATATCTACATTCTCCCTAGTATTCTTTATGCACCACTGCCCTAAAATTTATGGGAAATCCCCAGAAAATAAAGATAGAGGAATAAGTTGACTCAGGAGTTTGTGGGGTCCCTTGTAGTCTTCAACTCATCTATTGGACAGGAAGTACTAGAACTTGGGGGTGAGGCTGTTGAGAGCACTGTTGGTCATCAATGGAGACCAAAGAGTAAACCCCAATCAGCCCTGACCCTTGCTAGATGTGTGATCCTAGACAAACTATTTAACTTTTCTGGACCTGTTTCCCTGTAATAATAATGTCCTTGTGATAATATATATATATATATATATATGCACACACACAACTCAGATCAAATTTCTTGCCAGCTCCTAGAGGGGGAGAGACAATTTGATCATATAACTTAAGAAAACATATATAGAAATTACTATATGTAATTGGCAAAATAAAATATCTTTATAATAATAATGTTCTTCCTCCCTCAACCATAGAGTTGTGAGGAAGACTCTTTGTAAACTTTAAAAGGTCTATGTCCTCTTCCTGCTTCTATTCATTCATTCAAAAGCACTTGTTAAGCTTCTGTTCTGAGATAGACGCCATGCAAGACTCTGAAGACAGAAAGACAGAAAGGCTTGCTTGCTCTCAAGGAGCTGATAGTCTCTGGAGAGACAGCATGTACACAGATACATAAACTCAAAATAAACAGTGAATTCTGGAGAGAAAGAAGCAGCAACCAGATAACCTTCTTGCAAGAGGTGGCTCTGTGCTGGAGCTCAGAATAGGGAGGAAGTGTGTTCCAAGAGCTACTATCATAATGACAAAACATAAATGCCCTGACTATCTTCTATAGACTTTATCCAATTCCACAACCCCATCTCATTTATAGCTCTGTCCATCATTCCTCAGTCAGTGGTGAGAAGTTTTAAGAAATAAGAAACTGGCAAAAAAAAGTACCCTGGATCCTAGAACAGGCATCTGGCAAGAGAAACCCTGCTCAGAGTAGACCCTTCCTCCTTTCTACACCACCCCCCTTCCAACGTACATGAAAGGAAAAATCCAGGGGCTCCTCACATTTCAACTGTGACAGGTTAAAAGCAAAGAATCCATCCCACACTGAAGCCAGAGCAGCCGGCCAGGTCTTGCCGGCAATATTGTTCCACCTTTCGGATTGGCCTGTCAGTCAGGCTTTGGCTTTATTGAAAGATCAAACTCCATCCTGCCTGTTCATTACCTTAATCCTATTTTCTACATGGCTTTATTATCTGTTTGGGCTTCTCTGGGAAAGGCAGCTACAGACAGTCACCCTGTCTCTGTCCATCTCCCCCCTCCCCCTCATGCTTAAACCCCTAGACAGCAAACACCTCCATTAGGACCCCAAGTCCCAAGGATACTTTCTGACTCTGGTGTTCTGGGCCAGAACTTGGGGGAAAGTTAGGACTAGTGAATGGAAATAATGTAACCTACAAGGTAGCACCAGAGATCCAGGTGTCAGAAAGTCCTCTAATCTGAAGAAGACTCAAAAGGAATATACTTCATTGTCTAGTCCCAAAAGATTTTGATATGGACTCATATTCAGTGTTCTATGAATCTGGATCAGAAATACAGATTTTGGGGCCAGTTTGAGCCAGGATGCAATTAGCTTGCTTTCTTCTCAAATTTTGATTTATTCATCTATCCAATAATATTTATTGAGTACCTACTATATGCAAGGTTCTGGGCTTGTTGCCATAGGTCACGGTATGATTTCTAAAGTCTCTTTTGGTTATAAAATCTATTGCCCTTTGATTCAGCTAAAAATATAGAATCTGAGTTGAAATTCAACTTGGGGTGTGGTAAAATAATATGTGACGTTTGGAGTTTTCTGTTTAATTCAGGGTTTTGGACCTTCCACTATTAGCTTCTACTATATTTATGGTATCTGCAGACCGTGGGGGGAATGTTAACATGATCATATCTGGCATTTGTGAACTAGAAGGGTCATCAAAGGTGCTCCTTCACATCCCATTTTCATGAATCTGTCTGTCAAACAATATGATTTTCTCTGCAGCTGACAGTCAAACTCAGCTGACAATCCAATCAGGATTTGCACCAGAGTCACTAGAAATGAAAGCCAAGCCATCTAGCCCCTTCAGCAGGCCTTTTCCTCCTTGTCTCCTGCTCAATTCAGAAACCCAGAGTTCCACAAGAGCAATATGGGATGATTTACACCCTTTCCTGTTCCACTCTTCTTGTTGATGAATAAGATTGAAACTACTCATTAGTCATTCAATTTCTAGCACCTTCCAGAAACTAAGATGTCTTATTTATAATTTTAAAAGGCAACTACGATACAAGAATAAGCCAAATTGGGCAGGGGGGGGGGGGAGAGCCGGGGGGACACTGTTGCATCAAATATGTGTTATGGGTCTAGTAGTCATGATACATACAGAAATAACAAAAATATGTGATATTCCAGTGGGCAAGTGGTCAAAGGATATGAATAAGGGATAGGAAATGGACCTGTAATTTAAATGACAGAAAGAACTCTCTAGGTGAGGAAAATTCCATCCATTAATACAAATCAGCACTTTTTCTAATACTTAATCTTAGGGAGCTGTCCAAACTCACACCATTATTATGTGTCATACTGACTTCAAAGCCAGTTCTCTCTGGCCACTAAGCCACACCATCTCTCATCATGAGCAAACAGTTCTCAAAAGAAGAACTGCAAACTATTAAAAGACAATATGAAATACTGTACCAAATTATTAGGAGTAATGCAAATCCAGATAATTCTGACTTCTAACGTTACATGCAGCATGATCAAAGATAAGAGTCTATGTTGGAGGGATTATAGAAAAACAGTCATACACAGTAGACCTATGAATTAATAACAGCTATCATTTATATAGTGCTTACTATGTGCCAAGCGCTTTACTTATTTATTATTTTGAACCTCACAACAACCCTAGGAAATAGTTGTCCTTCTTCTTCTTCTTCTTTTAATTAAATCAGGAAACTAAGGCAAAACAGGGTTATGGGACTTGTCCAGGGTCACACAACTAGTACATGTCTGCGGCTGGATTTGAACTCAGGTCTTAATGACTTCAGATCTAACATTTTATCTACTGCATCACCTAGTTGAATTTATCCAGTCATTCTGAAAAGCAATTTGTAATTATGCTAGGAAAGTGACTAAAATGTTCATATTATTTGACCCCATGGGACTACTAAAATATAATATACTCCAGGGCAAGTCAAAGATAAAATGAAAGATCCCATAGAAAGCAAAATATTTTTAGTATATTTGTAGTAGGAAAGAACTAGAAATAAAATATTCATCTCTTGGGGAATGGCTAAACAAATTATGTCACATGAATGTAGAAATAAAGAACATGAAGAATACAGAAAAGCAAGAAAAAAGCATGAACTGATTCCAAATGAAATATGTAGAACCAGAAAAATCAATATACACAAACACTATAATAATGTAAGTGGAAAGAAGAAAAAAATGTCAAAACAGAACACCTAAATTTTAACGAGCAAGTTTGGTCCCCAAGAATAGAAATGGGAATGCAACTGCCTCCCGTCTCTCAGACTTTGTATAAAATGTCAGGCACAGTTCATCTGTTGGTTCATTTTATCACACAACTTTTTTTTTCTTGTTCATTTTAATTCTTTATGATGAGGAGTGGCTCTCTAGGTGGAGGAGAGGGAAATATTGGAAAATGAAGACTAAAAATATCAAATATATTTTTAAAGAATTTTACAGGGTTTGCCATTATGGGGTGGTTGTGGCTCTAAGCATCTTGCTTGGAACAGGTGGATAGGCTGGGTTGGAATGAAAGGTATATAGGGAGTAGAGAGTAAAGGAGAAGAGAATACTTAGAAGAAGTTTCACATCTGTACTCAACAGTCAGCCAGCAGGACTAAAGTTCATGCTGATTATACTGACCTATACTGACCACAAAGCTATGACCAGCTTAATTATGTTTTCATGGACCCTAAGATTGCAACTCCACATATAGAAGACAATTGGTGGAACCAATAATCCAATCTTCAGAATTACTACTTTCCTGTCAACTTCCTTAAGTTGGAAGGTTCATTCTTTAATTTCCTAATCAAACATGTAGCATTCTCCTAGATGACAAATTGCCCCCATCTCATTTGCCCCTCACTCCAGACCCAATCCTTCCCTCTGACATACTACATACTCTTCTCCTTTTTCTTTTGGGGAGAACCCCAAGTTCCTTCTGCTAAAGAGCAAAGCCAAAGGCCTTTCCTTTTTCTACCAGTCAAGAGAGAGGCATTTCCATAGCAATGAACAAATGCAACTTGCATTTGATTATGGAAAAGCAGATTTTAAGGGTACATCCAAAATACAGAAGCCTTCCTATACACTCTTATTGGGATAGTCACTGCTGACTTTAAAGCAGTGATGCCTGAAATAGACTGTCCTAACCATCTATATCTAATTGGATCCTGAGAAAGCCCTTGACAAACAGCAAGAACCCTTCAAATGTCAAGTGACTAGTACTGCATTGGTAATGACATCTTCTTAATAAAATTAGGGGTTGGGAAAAATAAGAGACCTATATTCTATTAACAGTTATAAATGACACAATTGAAAAACCTCAGATAAGTCATTGATTCATCCATGTATAAACCATCTTTCTAACTCACAGTGATGATGTAAGGAAATATGAGGGAAAGGCCATGAGTGACAACTGTAAGGAATGAGCTGAGGGAAAGAGGATAGTAATGAAATAGATGGAGAGCAAAACAGAGAAGAAAAAAGAAGGAATAGGGCCAGTAGTCTTAGCTCTTGGAGACAGTCATATATGTGGTAAGTGCCTAAAGGAAGGGAAGATATAATGGAGAAATCTAGGGAAAAAAGAGAAAATCAAAAGGAGATTTTACAATGGGATGTGTTAGATAGCAGCTGCTCCAAAAAGATATCTGAGCTAGAGCAGGTCAGAAGAAATAAGGAGTAAGAAAGAAAGCTTTGAAAGTTACATGCAAAATGTGTTGTAGATGTAAAAAGAAAACCAAATGCTACATAATAGATTTGCAGTTTCTTGTACAAGCCTTTCTTTATATTCTATAACAGATGTGTAAATGCTTGTTTTATCTGATGTTCGAGTTCAAAATAAAAAAGAATGAAAAGAAAAAAATTTAAGGTCTCTAAGAGTAGAGGGCAGCACGAGCTACAGCAGGAACAGAAGATGGAAGCAGTGCTAAATCAAAGTCAAAATAAGTTATCTAAATGGGAATTTGGGGAGAGTTGGGAGTCTAAAAGAAAGGCATCATCATGGTCCTGAGATATTGGAATTAAACAGCTTCTCATGAAATACTGGCTTCCACTGATACAGGTCAAGGGAAACCTTTCGGTGGTCAGCCCGAGTCCTTCTAGTTAGCTGGAGCTCCCTACACTGAAAGACCTGTTGAGATCTGGCCTATGAAGCTGTACAAAGATCTTTTTTCCAAAAGTTCTAGTCTGACTGGATTCCAGAGATCTGAAGTCTTAAGAATATCCTTAGGCTTTTGGCCAAGTATGGTGTAACTGATGAACTTTTCAGAAGCTCCACTAATCAAAGTAGTATTATAGCTCCTTTCTCCCCCTATGCATTGTGGTCTTTGGCTTCTCAACGTCTCTCTGATACTGGGCCACCACAAGTGGATCTGTCATCACTATGATCCTCCAGACTGGTTTGAGGCCTGACTCCAAGTAGCTAAAAGACATTAGGGCTCATTAGGGGCCCCTTTACATCTAAATTGAACTGTATAATTCTAAAACAGCAAGCATTAAGACGTCCCTTCCCTCTAAGGTAACAAAAACACAAAACAAATTTCTCAGGGTTCTCCCAAGCTCTCTCTGGACAAAAAAGGCACAAAATTTCAGAACCAAGAGACAAAGACTTGCATAACATATGGAAGGGACAATGAGAGTAGGTCTGATAGTAGGATGCTAAGTAGGCACAGGATACTTACAGGAACAATCTGGATAGGAATGTCACCCAAAGCAGATAATGTTTAAGAAACATGATGGCTATATCATAAGGGTGTCTTCAAGAAGAAACAGAATATGTAATAGTGACCATTTATGCAATGTAAGCAGTCATATTGACCATAGAGTTGTGGATAAAGAGCATGAACATGGCAATTTTTGAAAGAAGAAACTTAAGCTATCAACAGCTATATTTAAAAGACTATTCCTCTCTTTTTGTGGTAGCAAAGAATTGGAAATTAAAGGAATGTCCATCAATTGGGAAATAGCTGAACAAATTATGATATATGACTGTAATGGAATATGACTGTGCTATGAGAAATGACTAGAAGGATGATTTCAAAGAAACTTGGAAAGACTTACATGAACTGATGCAAAGTGAAGTGAGTAGATCAGAAGAATATTGTACACAGTAATAGCAATATTATTTGATGAACAAGTGTGAATGACCTAGCTATTCTCAATAATATAGCAAGTGACCCAATACAATAATTAAAAAATGTCATCTGTCTCCAGAGAAAGAACTGATGGAATCTGAATGCAGACCAAAACATACTATTTTTCACTTTCTTTTTTGTTTGTTTGAGATCTCTCCAACAAAACTACTACTATGGAAAAATGTTTTATATGATTGCAAATGGAAAATTAATATTGAATTGGAAAACAATTTTCTCTACTTGGCCCTTCCAGAAAAACAATTTGATTTTAAAGCTCAAACATTCTTTACCCTAGGCTATGAACCTGGGTTGGGTCCTCCCTTCTTTTATCTAGATCTTTTGTTACAGTAGAGGATTACAGAGCTAAAGGCAAGACACTGGGCTGGTTTTTGTTACTGGCAAGGTGGGGACTTGCTCCTTATTTATCTGTAAACAAGAACTCTCTAGGGTAATGAAGTCAGTCAGCTCTAGCCACAAGATGGATCAGCCACATAGTGAGGAGGAAAGGGTATGTTGGTGTCCTTCAGAGACCTGCCTCTTCCTGTGATGAATGGTGAGGGAGAAGTTGAAGTCTCTGAGGCTACTTCCTGCATGCCTGTTTTGCAATCAGAGATGCCCAGGGGAGGGACCAGATGATGACATCAGAAGGGATATATATTGGCTTGGGACATGAAGCCACTCTCTTTTTTCTCTTAGTTGCTCAGCTTATACCTCTCAGGCCCCACCTTCTGTCCCCACTCAGTTGTGTGGTATCTTTTTGGATTGTGAATGGAATCCACTAGCTAGTTAGAAATCTTAAACAGTCTTTTAATGAGTTAATATTTTAAAATCTAAAAAAATTCAGCCTCTAGGGAATTTCTTTCATTAAACACTGCACATTTATATGGGGGGGGGGAGCAAGAAAGAATTTGGAACTCAAATTTTAAAAAAAGAATGAAAAATGGTTTTTACGTGTAATTAGGGGAAATAATAAGTATAATAATAATAATAAAAAGACTGTTCTAAGCAACCAGAAACAAGGAAATTGTATATTACAACCATGCTGAGGCTTCACCTTAAAGCAGTAGGGACAGCTAGGTGGTTCAGTGGATGAGAACCAGACCAGGAAACAAGAAGTCCTGGGTTCAAACATGGCCTCAGACACGTCCTAGCTACATAACCCTAGACAAATCACTTAACCTCAATTGCCTAGCCCTTGAAGTAGGTGTTAAAAAAAATCCAGTTCAGCTCAGGATGCAATGTTGAGTTATGGGGGTGTACAAGTCAATTATCAAAAGAAGAGAAAAACACAACCAAAAACACAAGGAAAAAAAATTCAAAATAGGCCCTTATATAGGTCCAATTTAAAGTAATTTCTATCCCACAAGTCTGTAGGACAGAATGCAATAATATTTTACTTACCCATTTGTAGCCAAGACTACAGGAAGTTGCCATAATATAAGAAGGAAAGGAACTAGAATTCTATTTTGGTAGGGAACTTTCATTCCCTCGTCTGATTTTTTTTTTCATTCTCAGGGATATAGGGAGCCAGCATGATAGTCAAATTTTGTACTTGTAGGAGTACTTCGCAAAGAGTGTAGATACAAGGAAGTCCTACGACTTCCTTTGGAAAGCATCACAACCTCGAGTCTCACATTAGTATTTCCTGTGTGCTCTTTTTGCACTCTTCAGGTTAAGTCTGTGCTCCTTGTTTTTATCCCATTTCCTGGAATCAGATACAAATATTAATCACAGTACCATAATATTTTATCAATAAATGGCAGGTTCCCATAGTTTAAAGCTTTTAGGTACGCATTGATATTATAGCAAGAATATATATATTAAACTTGTATTACTGCAAAAAAATATTATATTAATTATGTGTACCTTTAGTACAAGAAATGAGAAAAAATCAAATATTCTAATCAAAATAAAAGAAAAGCAATAATAAAAATAAGGAAAAAATCAGGAATTCAATGTGTTCTCAAAAAACAGCATCCACTTGGTCAATGGATTATTATCTTCAATGCATATGATAGGGTACAGTCAATCAGTCTCAACAGAAGATGCTTTCTTCACATGTGAGCAATGAATCCAAGAGTCCTTCTCTCCAACCTTTATAGATGTTGGAGTAGTTAACAATATTTGAAATGGTCCTTCCCAGGAAGGCTGAGTTGCTCCAGTATGCTTGAAATTCTTAATATACACTTTATCTCCTGGGTTCAGGTCATGAAGAGAAAAGTCTAGTGGTCCAGCTTGTACTGCAGCTCTGGATTCATGAAGTTCACGCAGTTTGTGCTGTAATTCCTGTATATAGGAAGCAATAGTAGTATCTCCCCCTAATGGTGATGTATATGCAGGGGAAAAAGGGTTAGCCTGTATAGGCGGATATCCAAAAAGCATCTCAAATGGTGAGATGTGTAGGTCTCCTCTAGGCCTGCTTCTAAGATAAAATAGGGCCAGAGGAAGAATTTCAGGTCATTTTAAATGTGTCTCAGTGCATAATTTTCCAATCATAGTTTTAAGTTCTTTGTTCATCCTCTCAACTTGGCCTGAGCTCTGGGGATGATATGGAACATGGAATTTGGGAGTTATCCCCAAGCAAGAATATATCTGATTTAGGACAGAATCAGTAAAATGACTTCCTCTATCTGAATCAATACGTGCTGGCAGTTCAAAGTGAGGAATAATTTCTTTTAAAAGTACCTTAGCAACAAAATCCACTGTGGCTCGGGTTGCAGGAAATGCTTCCGTCCATCTAGTCAGTTGATCTACAATGACTAGACAAAATTTATAACGTCCAGCCTTTGGCATTGTTATGAAATCTATCTGTAGATGCTCAAAAGGTGTGTAAGCCAGAGGATACCCACCAAAGGCTTTTCCACGAAATGCATGTTGGTTATATGCTTGACACGTAGAGCAGGCTGAACACACTTTAGAGGCTATAGTAGTTATACCAGGGGCTATCCATACTCTCTTAACAGAGTCCACAATGCCCTGGGTACCAAAGTGACCATTTTTATGAATAGATTGGCAAATCTGGTGATAGAAACTTCTAGGGAGCAGAGGTTTTCCTTCAGATGACACCCACACTCCATTAATTTGTTTTGCTTTGAATTTTTTTCCCCATTTTTTCACTTCCTTTTTATTATAGGAAAGTGATAAATTTAAATCATCAGTGGTTGTTAATGTTCAAATTAATTCAGGTCCTTCTATGACTGCCAGCTTTGCAGCAGCATCTGCTCAATCATTTCCTCTAGAGACAAGGTCAGTGCCACCTGTATGGGCAGAGCAATGAACCACAGCTAGGGCTTCAGGCAGCTGAAGAGCAGAAAGAACTTCATTAATAATTTCTGCATTAGCTATAGATTTTCCAGCTGAGGTTAAAAATCCTCTCTGGAGCCATAGCATTCCGACTGAGTGACAAATGCCAAAAGCATATCTAGAATCCATATAAATTGTTGCCTTTTCATCCTTGGCAATTATACAAGCGTGCTTCAGAGCTATGAGTTCTGCTCCTTGAGCACTAATGTTAGAGGGTAGTGAAGCTGACCATTCAGTGGCAAATTCTGAGACTAAGCTCCAGTGTAACGTATGCCATCCCTCATAAAAGAGGAACCATCAGTAAATAAGATCAGATCTGCAATTGTCTAAGGGAGTGTCCAAGAGATTATCTTGAGGCTTTTCTGCCATGGACACCAGTGTTTCACAACTGTGTAATGGTTCTCCTGAAGTTGGTAAATCTGGAAGCAAGGTGGCAGAGTTAAGAGTAGTACAATGTTTCAAGGTAATGTTTTCGCTATTTAACAAGGTTATTTCATACCTTGTAATTCTCTGATCTGAGAATGCCTGTGTTCTATGCTTTAGCAACAATGCTTCTACCTCATGTGGGCACTGTAAAAATGGAGACTTGAACCTGGGACTCCATTTCCCAGGAGTCCTTGCTAGCTCCTAGAATGTCCTCTAATATCACTGAGATTTCCACCTGGGAGAGGTCAAAATTTCTATTTAACCTGGCTGTAAAGGCTACTGGGTCTCTTTTCCTACTTCTGCTTCAGAGCACGCGCGGCTCTCCACCTAGCAGGCAAGATGTGAGTGGTCGTGAATAGGCTCTCTGGGCCTAGCATGTGCCTTTCTTACTTGTATTTTCCTAAATTCCTTATCTTAAATAAACCTCTAAAAATATAATACTTCTAGAGAGAAACTAATTTCTGCTTGCCTCAGTTTCCCCCCCAAATTTTAACTCTTACAGTTTCTTTACAGCACATAATTGTTAATGGACATCCATCCCAAAACTAGATCAACAGTTTTTGTCACTAGTAAGGCTGTAGCAGCTACTCCTCTAAGATATGGTGGTGCTCCTGATGCTACTGGGTCCAGCTGGGCAGAATCATCTTCTTTAGAACTGATACTATCAATTCTAAGACAAAAAGGAAGAGTTTATAAAAGGAAGGGGGAAAAAAAAGAAAATGCCTGGAGCTGAGAGATTAAATGTCTTGTTCATGAAACAGCAATGAGCTCAGTATCACCAGAGAAAGGTATAAAAAGCCTGGAAAGGTAGGAGGAGGCAAAGTTAGGAAAGGCTTTAAATGCCAGAGTCCCTTGTATTTGATTCTGGGGGCCACAAAAAGCCATAGGAGTTTATCAAGAAGAGGGTGACACGAGACCCACATTTTAAGAAAATCACTTTAGTGGCTGAATGGAGGATAAACCAGAGAGAAGAGCGACCTGAAGCAGGCAGACCCACCAGGAGGCTAGTGCAGTAGTCCAGGCAACAGGCAATGAGGACCTGTACCAGAATGCACCAGTTTGGAATGGGGGGTGCCAGGCTAGGATGCCTTGTAGGAGCCTAAGGGAGAAGGGTGGTGTCATCTTCTACAGTAACAGAAGATAGCACAAAAAGGAGGATTTAGGGGGAAGATAATGAGTTCCCTTTTGCATGTAATGAATTGAAAATGTCAACTGGACATCCAGTATGAAATGTCTGAAAGGTAGTTGGTGATATGAATAAGGCACCCATTTTCTGATATGGCCAGTGGAATGAACTGTTTTGCTTGACTCTATTTATTTATTATTAGGAAGAAAGCAATCACTCTAATGGTAGGGACAGAGAACAGCCCTGAGAAATAATGTTATAAAAAGGGCAAAAATTAAATATCTAAAAAAGGGAGAGTACTAAACTTGAGGCCAAGCAGAACTGGGTTTAAAATCCTGGCTATGCCATTTATTAGTCCCATGATATTGGGACAGGCCCTTAAAACTTCTGAGGTTCAGTTTCTCATCTATAAAATGCCAGGTTTTGCCTGGACTACCTCAAAGGTGCCTGGTGGTGACATTCTACAAACCTACCAAAGGAAAAAGTACAGGAGAAAAGCAAGTACCAGAGAAATTGAGGAAGAGGGCAAGTTAGAAAAATGTTTTCACCAGTACAATGAAAAAGACGAACAAAAAAAATTAATCGGCTATAAACACATTATAGGTTAAGAATACTTCTTGTTCTTTATAATTATTTTCATGTGTTTGTAGTAACTTGGGAAATTTCTTCTCATTTAAAAAAAATCTGTGAGGATAAATGGGGATTGTGTGTACACAGGACTAGGAGGTCCTTCAGGAGAAAGAGGCTCTATAAATCCAAGCTGTTATTATAATAATAAATTATAAGCCCAATTATTTACATATTATAAATTATCTCAACAGTCTTCCCAACCAAACAGTTCCATGTAAAGAAGGGTCTGTGGCAAAGGCTGAGGACATCATGTCTCCGAGACATGAGGCCGTCCCTGAACCATCTCACTTGACATAAAGGCAGAATCAAAGAGCACTTGGTCTTTTTTTTCCCCATCTTCTTTGACTCCCATCCCCCAATCCCTACTGCTGAGGGAGGCATAAAACTCAGAAAATTCTCTTACCTAGTGAGGTCCCAGATTCTTAGGGGTGAGACATGTCCACAACAAGCCGTCCCTGTCACAAAGGAGCTGCCAAACAAAGTGAGAACACAGTCAGGCCCAGCTTGTTGGAACTTGTGGCAAAAAAATGGCAACACGATCTGAAATGCCTTCCTCATTCTCCAAGGATCTTGGGGTCAAGCTAGAATTGGAAGAGCAGTACAGGAATAAAGAGAGAGGTTAGGGAAGGCTTGTGGGAAAGGACACCATTTTTCAGGAGCACAGAGCTCAAGAGTGGAAGTTACATCCATCATTATAGAATTTCCTCATCAAGATTACTTGAAAGCAGGATGGTTTGCCTCAGCTTAGATTCTCAATCAGACAACACTGCAGCATGCATGTAACAAGATAGACTGATATAACTTTCCAATGGAAATCCAGTCTGCGCACTTGGGAGAGTATGAATTTAGTTCCAGTTCTTTCCGTTTCCTACATGAGGCTAAATAAAATGCAATCCTCATCCTAATTATACTAGTGATAACTTCCTTTTATACCAACCCCATGGGGGGGGGGACATTCATATTTTTAGGGTAAACAGGTACTCAATGGGCTTGAGAAAACAGTAAAACAACAGGGGAAAAGTAATAAGTTGAGAAAACTAGAAGTGATGAGAATGAAAAGGTTTATGTGAAAGGCAAGAAATATGGCTCTGTTTCTTTGTTTCTCTGTGTCTATGTTTCTGTTTCCAAGTTCTAAGTCTAAGTGCCAGTTTCACTGGTCTGGTGGCATAGATGAGGAAGCAGAGGCCCAATGTGTAAACCTGGCTCCTAACAGCCCTTGGCTTTGAAATTATAACTATAGCAATTCTTTTGTGCAATGTCTCTGGGCCTGGCTGCTGTTTGGTTACATGACCACAGGGCAGGGAAATGGGGGCAGCCAGAGCACCAGACATACAAAATTAAATAACAAGCAAAAACGTTGAGAGCAGAATCCTGAGTTCCTGAGGGCTGTGTCCCTACACGTCTGGCATTGGGGAGAGGTCTGGACACCAGTTATCCAGGTCCTGGCCGGCACTTGGCAAAGAACAAACAATGATAATGATACCCTGTTAACACTGTGGGGACAGCAGTCGAAAAGCACCCAGCCCCAGCACCTGCTGCTCTCTGATCCTACAGGCTTGATGGGGGAGATAAAACTCTAAGAACAATCTGGTAAAAAGCAACAGCTCTGGAGGGCAGGGAAAGAAGTGATGGGGTAGAATATGGGCAAGTCATAGATTTAAAATAAAAATTTCAGAGTAATACAATTCAGTTTACTAGGACCTAGCCAGTAAATGTTCTTGGGCCATTCTTATCCAATCTGTTTTCCTTCCTGAAGCTAATTCCTCAGGCTATGAGGTATGTATGCTACCATTCTCCCAGCCTTCTTAGGCCAGGAATTGAGAGTACATTTCAGGATGAAGGCACTAGAGCTACTACAAAGTGAGGAAAAATACAGGCATTCTAGTTACGCTTTCATTGACCCCCAATCTAGGAAGTACCCTCCATCTGGGGAGCACTCTCTGAAAGATGAAGCCCCAAACTACAAAGCCAACGAGGTGTCATGCCCCCTTTCACTTCCCTGCTCTGACATTTTTCACTTTAGTGTAATCCATTAATAACTGGTAAAGCCAATTACCTGGAGTTGGAAACATAATAGCTGCTTGGAAATCATTCAAGCAAGCAATTGGGCTCTTCAGAACTTTGAGGGGGTGGGGAGAAAGCCATCAGAGACACAGGCATTTCTTAAGAAGGCCTGTAACAGACCTCTGACTGGCTATAGGTCTAAATTAGTGACAAGGTAAGTCAATAGGGAGGGAGATGGGAGGAACCTGAAACTTTAATCCCTGCCACTCCAGCAATTCTGACCTCCTGGCAGGCCTGTGGAAAGGATTTGAAGACCATCTCTCCATTCTCCTTTCCTCTTCTTCATCTTGTCTACTCTACCCTGATCCTAAGAACAGGAAAAGTCTCCAAGATTCATTGTGCTTAGCATTTTCTTCTATTGCCAAGGCACTCTGCAAAATTAGTGATCATCTTTCCAAATTCAATTCTCTTCCTAAGTGGCCCCTCTGCCCTTTGTGCTTCTTACAAATATCTGCAGTGGTACTCCAAAGTGACCAATTTATTTCAATATTCAGTGGATCTGTGATCTCATCAATATGGGGAGAGTTATCACCAGTCATTCTGGCTCCAGGACAAACAGCACAAAAGATACCCTTAAATGAACTTTAAAGGCAAATTCAACTGATTAGTCCGTGGAGAGAAAGGAGGGAGTAAATCTTACAGACAGAATTTGGCCCTGGGTACACAAGAATCCTGGGAAGAAAGGAGAGGTTGGGAGGGGACAGGTTCCAAGACATTAGCTTCTGTAGACAGAGAACCCAGAGACCACAAGGGACTAGAGCTAGGGAGAGGGGTTGGGAACAGAATAAAGGCAAGAGTCTCTCTGAGAATGTAGAAGCCAATCAGAAATTAAGGAAAGAAAGTACTATCACCTTGTAGTTTCCTTTTTTAAACTAATTATTCTAATGCTAACTAGGCACTATATTTTTGAGTTTTCAAATGAAATTGTTTTTGTAAAAAATAGCTATATGGTACCTGGCACGTAGTAGGCACAAATTCTTATACCTTTCCCCTTCAACCTTCCCCACATCTTACTGAAAGCAATACAAATGCTGTCAGAAACTTTTTAAATTTCAGTACAAAGGCCTGACTGGCTCCATCCTAATTACACCTCCAATTGTGGTTATTTCCAATGGTGCAGATTACAACTCATCCAAGTCTTCCATTCCTATATGTCAATGTCTTCCCATAAAACCTCCATGGGGGTCCACCCAATGAGTTCGGGGCCTTCTCTATGCAGTACATACACATGTCCTTCTATGCACTCCATTCACATTTTCTGTTCACACACATCTTTGTTGATACCTTTTATACTACTTTTTTAGTGCAATTTTTTAATGATTTTTTTAAAAAGTTAATTAGAATGGACAATAGACTTATTAAGATGACAATCCTGACTACAGTTGGCAACAGATGTTGAAGTAGAAAATTCAGATGCCACAAAGCAAGAAAGAAACCAACAGGAATCATCATCATAGCTACACAGGAAGGTTTACTTTTTACCAAATTTCTTAATTCCACCACTGGCAAGTGGTCCCTTCCCAGCAGCTTTTGCTTTTGACTCTTCCAGTTTTTTCTGTTCTTTTTGGTTTTTGTTTGAAAACTATAGCTTCCTCATCCATTTCCTTGATTTGCTTCTTGGGCTGCTTTATTGTCTCTCTCAAACAATACAATCTATTCACACACCCATCCGATTTCTCTACCCTGCCCTTTAGGTGACCCATAATGTTCATTCTTTGAATACAGTAATAATATTCCAAAATTTCATCACCAAAATACTATTGATATTAAAGGAGAGTTTTTTGTTTCAAGGAGAAGACTAGATTGACTCATCAAAAGCACTGAGCAAATTCCCCAAAGCAATCTGATCAACTTTGTTCCTCCAATTACATTCCCGGCCCAATTCCTTGACCAACTGTACTGTTACAATAGCTTAAAGCATGTTATAGAAGAGCTAGACAAGAGGCATTCTCTGTTCCCTTATTTATCTGGTTTTCCTCTAAGATAGTCTGGCTAAACTCTTTTGAGTAACTGTGGAGCTAGCCTCTTCAGGAAGCTCTGCCATGTTCTAGGGCTCAATGAAATAAGCACAAAAAGAGTTCATCTACAGGGAGTCCCCTTTCCATTCCACCTCTGTGTTGGAGAAAAGATCACAGAATCTAAGACCTAGATCTGGAAGAGCCTTTAGAAGGAATATAATCTCCTTATTTTTCAGATGAGGAAACTAGAGAAGTAAGTGACTTGACCAAGATCACACAGTAGTAATTGGCAGAGAACACATTTGAACTCTGGTGTTGGAGTGTCACATTAAGTATTCTAAATCCAGTGCTTTCTCTTGTACTGTACTGCCTTCTATCTTTCATTACAGTAGCAAACATTTTTTATCTTTAAAAGTATGTCTGCTATTAATTTTCTAGGGAATTACAGAATTTTAACATAAGCATAGATGATACCTCCTTGAAGAGGAATTTTTAAGGCAATTCTCAGAATTACTTCCAGGGGCCTTTTTCTTGGACTGGCAATGTCTCCAGTCTAGGAGCCTCTTATCCCATTGGCAAGCTCTTCCCTAAACCTCCATTTGAGAAAACACCAACTATACCGCCATCCCTACTTTTCAGTTCTCTTTTATGTGTTGCCTATGGCCATTAGAATTTCATTTCTTTGAGGGCAAGGATTATCTTCCTTTTTAAAATGTTATTCATATTTCCAGCCCTCAGAGCAGTGCCTGACACATAGAAAATATGGGCAAGGCAAATGGGGTTAAGTTATTTGCCCAGGGTCACATTGCTAGGAAGTGCCTGCTAAATGTTTTTTTAAAAAAGTCAACAAACGGAGGCATCATGGTATAGTAGATCAAGAACTGACACATACTGACTCTGTGATCCTGGGTAAGTCACTTAATTTTTCAAAGTTATAAGCAATTCTCTAAGACTATGACAGAGAAAAGATACCAGGAAATTCACATTTGTAGAGGGAATTCCTCATCTAGGAATTCTCTATAACAATTAAACCTAAGGAGCTCCTATTCTTATCTCTAATCAACAACAATAAGCACAACAGGATCTTCTCAGCTTTGTTCCTTTCAGTCAGTTGTTTATATGAAAAGATGTGATCTGCTTAAACTATAATTTGTGAAAGCCTTACTATGAGTGTAGATTTTTCTCTCACAGATTTTGTAGAAATAAGAAAGTAGACAGTGAGTTAGTAGTTACTGGTACTCAATTTTTTAACTGCCCCCCCCTCCTTTTATTTTGGTAGTAAAATCATCCATGATTTTCCCCCAAGGATTTGGCATTCTTGCATCTTTCAATTATTTTAAAAAACAACTTCTTAGTGCCCTCAAAACTATATTGTTTGATATGGACCCCCTCCTCCTCTGGGTGTAACAGGTCTGATCCAGCTACTCTGTTTTCTTTAGAGCCATTTTTTTTTACTTCTTTATGTTGTACACAAATCTAAATGTCACAAATGGAGAAATTAAGTCATTTAAAAAATTTTGACAGATCTTTCTATCATTGTTTATCTGCTTCTTGTACTCCCACTTATCCCTCCATGCTCCCTGAATGGTATGGCTTATATACCTGGATCTCATGCAAAGGTTTCTCTAACCCTGTCTGTCTCTTCAACACTTCTTGCTGTTTTTATGACATAACAGTAACCATTCATAATCTTCTACCACCTTCCTTCATAAGATTTTCACAGACAAGTTTATAGTCTAACTCTTTATTATCACAGCTGTCTACTTAGCCAAGAGGTTGAGTCTTCATTGACTGAGGAAGTAACTAGGCTCTCTTGGTAGTGACTAATTTAAAGGTACGTTTAATGACTCTTTCTCTGAAACAAAAATAATCTCTTAATATCAATATTCTTCTAGTGATGCTATATATCTAGAAACCGTGGACTACCACAATCTCCCAAGACTCAGAAATACTTAAGAAATGCTTATAGTCTCATGTCTGCTCCTTTATCCATTTTGCATTTGTAGGGCAGGGCCAAGTTGGAGTCACATGCCGTAATAACATTTAATAGTCAGGAAAGAACCTTTTTTTAGAGAAACTATAAAAACTGATCTAATCTATCTAATAGATATATAATATATAATATATAGTCTTAGTTATATAGTTTATAGAGTCATTGATCTCAGATTCAGAAAGAACTCCACATAACAGTTAGTACTTGAAACAGGAATACTTTCTACAATATCCCTAATAAATTGTTATCTGAACTCTGCCTATCTGAGACAGTCAATTCCAACTTTGGAAATGTCTAATTGTCTTAAAGCCCTCATTCATATGTACCTGAATCTGTTTGTCATTTCCATTCATTATTTCTAGTTCTTTCCTATGGAGTCAACCTCTCTCACATGACAACTCTTCAAATATTTAAAGCCTTCAATAATCTCCTTTCCAATTCTACTCTAACCCTAAACAAAGTCCTCTTCCTTTAGATATTTGAGTTCCTTCAACTTATTCATGTGAAATGGCTGTGAGACTCTCCTTCCCCTACTCTCCTCTAGCTAAACACAGACCACTTTGTCAGTGTCTCCTAAAATGCATTAGCCAGAAATAAACACAAACCTCCACATGTGATCAGTTGTGGCAACAGTCTATACAGCAAGTATGAGAAGTTACAAATGAGAACTTTTATTATTCAATAAAGAAAAGTATTAATTTTCAGAATCAGAAACAAAGGAAGATCCTCAAACTAAGAATGCTAAGAAAACAATATTTGTGTTTAAAAGTCAACCCCTTAGAAAACAGATCGGCCTACCTATTTGGAAAGTGTTTTGGAAAAATTCTAGTACTTCCTATTTGCAATTATTAAAAGTTGGGTTTTATTTATCAGGAAAGGGCATGGAATGGATTAGGAATTGGACAGTGAAACTTTCCTTGACCATTCCAATCTTCCTTTCTCTGAACTCCTACTATTTGGTCTATATCCATGTTGGTGAACCTATGAAAAGCATGCCAGAGCATGCCAATGGGAGTTGCTCCCCTCCCCCTCTCCACCGTGCCTGAGGACATTTCTCCCATCCTCTGCCCAGCAGCCCAATGAGAGTGCTTCCCCAATCCCTTGTCTGGGGTTGGGGGTGGGGGAAGAATCATCATATGCAGAGGTTGCAGTTTGGGCACTCAGTCTCTAAAAGGTTTGCTATCACTGGTCTATACCATACATTTTAGCATTTAATATTTATTATTTTGTATCATTCTGCTTAATGTGTCAGTTTTATCTTCCCAACCATCAACCAATGAGCATTTATTAATACCAGGCAACTGTGATTAGAGATAGAGATACAAAAAGATACTTTAAAATAATTTAAATAATGTTTTATAAGAGGCTATCATATAACTACCTCATTTAATCAAAGATAGAAGTTATATCTTATCTAACCACCCTTTCTCTCTCTGTGCAAAATCCAAAGCTTATCCTAGCTACTCAATAAATGTTTGTTGATTGATTAAGAGAACAAACACATATTGACATTTTCACTCCTCTTAGGAGCTATCTATAGAAATTTTCTTTCCCAATGTAGCCAAATTAGGGTCTAAAGCTGCAGAACAAAAGCACTTCCCTGAGAAAAGAAAGTACAGGACACATACAACTCATGAGACCCAGTGTAACTAGTCTATCTCAAAATGGAGAAACAATACATTCTCTGCTAAATAAATTGGCCAAGAGATAGATCCCAGTGTAAGTATCTGCAAGAATTCAAAGCCTACTCCTGGGCCAGGAATTTGGGTATCTAGGGCTTGAAGGGACAGACCTTCTATCTCTAAAGAAAAACATAAGACCTTTAAAAAACTCAGATCTGAATGATACTGAAATGACTCAAAAAGGGATGAGCTTGGGGAGAGTAGGGGGAAGGGTGTATGACAAAAGGAATATACTATAGCCATCTCAAGCTCAAACAGGGTTTGAGAAAAGGAGACACAATAACCTGAGATCAGTGGGGAAGAGACAGATAATAAAAACAGTTGGCTTTTCTATAATGTTTCTACACTTTGTAAAGCACTTTACATGCATTATTTAATTTGGTCTGCTACAATTCTGTAAAATGGGCAGACATTTTGCAGATTAGGAAGCTAAGGCTCAGAAAAGGCAAGTATGTTACCTAAAGTTATAATGCTAAGGAAATGATGAAATTTGGACTCAAACCCATCTTTCTAACTCGAGGTCTAGTACTCTTTTAGTACATTGTACTGGGTTCTAAAACTAGTACATACATTTTGTTTTTAATAACCACTTCCCAATGAATGGCTGCCCTTCTCCTGTAAATGTTTCTTAAAAAGTTAAATAATAAAATATTGTGACTGCAACTGAAAATAGTATACATGTATTTCTTGTTAGATGGTAAGATATAAGGGAAGAAGAATGGTAGAGATATAGAAAGAATGGTAAGTTGATAGCAGGGAGGCTGGTAGAGGTAGCAGAGAAGAATAAGGAGAGAAAAAAGATAGCAGAAAGAAAAAGAGGTGGTAAAAAAAGAAGGTAGAAACAAAGGATGATGGTGGGAGACACAAAGAACAGAATTTGTGAGGAGAGAGAATGGTGAGAGAGGACAGATGGATGAAGGGGAATGGGAAAAGAGAATAAGGGAAGATGGTATGAAAGAGATAGGGTGGATAGTAGGAAAAGATGGAAAGGAGACACATTCTCCTAGCTGAAAGTGAGAGGTGGTACAGTGGTACAGCATGGTACAGTGGAAAGAATACTGGACTGGGGAAGCTGGAAAGACCTAGATTTGAATTCTATCTATGAAATTTACTAGCTGTGGCCCTCAGTGAATCATTTTACTCCTCCCCTTAGCCTCCATTTCTTTAGCTATAAGAATGCCTAAAATGACTGTTTTGGGGGTTGTAGAGATCCTGTATACAAAATGCTACATAAATATCAGCTCTTTAGTCTTTTTCATCCTCTGTTTGTTCATAGCAATTTGAATTCTTGTATTAAGTATTTCCCATATAAGTATCTATATGTCTAACTATATGGTAAGCTTAAGGAGGTTAAGAACTGCCTTAATTCATTTTTGCATTTTTGACACCCAACACAGGTGTTTTGCTTGTGGTAGACACAATAAAGTATTTGTTCAAATGAAAATTATGAGGATATGGATGGAGAGGATGAGAAGATGAGAAAGGACATAAGATGAGGTGGTAAATAGCCATCCAAAAAGGCAAGAAGTGGTTGATCTTCCTAGAACTAAGGGAGATTTAGAAGCTTAAACTGTGAGAGGATAGCAGTTGCCACTGTGGCCTGGCCTGCTGCAGTGTGCAGTGCCCCAGGCTTGCGTAGCCTTCAAGCCCATGCTGACAAACTTTGGCAAGGAAGGCCACCAGAGCTGTCAAATCATTCACCAACATGCCCATCAAGTGTATTCAGCTCTCTCCAACCCACACTGGCATTTTAATTACTGTTGGGTAAACTAATTTGTACAAATGAAGGTAACTCTGCCTAATAGAATATGCAAGCTCTCTGACCTCTGACAGGCACTGACACAAGATACAAAGGCAGCCAAGGAAGGCTTTTTATCTGAGCCTTATTACTCTCTATTACTCCAATTAGTCAAGCTCCAGTGCTCCTAATTGGGGGAAAAATTGCAATTAAATCAATTTTTGATGGGCTGCAAGTGGGCTCCTGAACCGCCTTGCCTGTGAAACACTGATATTATAGCAGCAAAGGTCAAAGTCCTCATAGGCACCTGTGGGCATCCCCCCCCTTTCCCTCTGCCCCCTCCTCAAATACCTCGATGAAACCCCTGCCCTCCTCAGCACGGCCAGTGAGGAAGGGGAGGAGGGAATCATTAGAACATGTCAGGTCTTATCGCTGCCGCTAGTGTCCGCTAACCCCAACAGTTGACATCATTATGGAAGGTAATTCCCAAAGCATGAATGTAGTGCTAAGGTCACACAAACTCAGTGCAAGAGGAGGGGGATGGTGATGAAGCAGCTACAACAGTAACAACATTGTGAGGGAGGGATCAGCAGAGTGGGAAAGAGATGATGACAGAGAAAGAATAAGGGAAAAAAACAAAGTCCTTTATTAGTCCCATCTTGAGTTGACCACCACACTAAAGGAAAGGAAAACAAATATTTAGAAGGAAAAAAACGGGGGGTGGGATTAAGAGCACTGGGCTTGGAGTCAGACCTAGGTTCCAATATTTCCTCTGCTCCTTGTTATTTGTGTGACCTTGAACAAGTCACATCCCATCTCTGTGCCTTAGAGTCTTCATTTATAAAATAAGGCATTATTACATGACCTCTCAGATCCCTTCCAGTTCTTCATATTATGAACTTTAGTTAAAAAGTCCTGTTCATGCACAGCTGAGAAGGCTAAACCTGAGATACTCTTTGTCAAGGACCAAACAAAGGAGACTTCAATGGTCATAGGGAAACAGACTACAACTATAAAGCAGCTTCAGTCTCAAAAGAAAAAGGCTGGGAAGGGACATGACTTAGGAAGTAGATGGATGGGTAAACATGAGTCTATCTCTTAAAGTGAATCAAATCCTCAAATATTAAAATTAAAGGGTTTCTTTGAAGCTTGAGTAGAAGCTCTTTTTTGTGGTAGCAGAGATATGAAAACTGAGGTAATATCTATCAATTGGGTAATGATCAAATAAGTTATGATGTATGAATGGGATGGAATACTATTGTGTTCTAAGCAATGATAAATGATGTGGTTTTAGAAAAATGTGGAAATATTTTTATGAACTGATACAAAGTGTAGTGAGCAGAACTAGAAGAGGAATATAAACAATAACAAGATAAACTTTGACATAAAGTCTGATCAATATTATGACCAACCACAATTCCGAAAGACTCATGATGAAACATGATACCTAGCTCTACATAGAGAGGTATTAGACTAAAAGTGCAGATATTTTTATTAATTTTTTATTTTAAATATGAAATTGGGAGGGGAATTATGAATTGGGAATTTGTTTTGTTTGACCCTACATGTTTGTAGTGCTAATGGTCTCTCTCAATTTCACAAGGGATGGGGGAACACTAAAAAGTTGAGGGGAATTCAAATCTTAAAATAAAATAGAATTAAAAAAAAAGAATTTGAGAAGAGTAAGCTTAGGATAGATTATAAAGTTCTGTTTAACACAATGGATTATAAAATCTTCATTACTTCAAGAAGTGGTACAGCTAAAAACAAAGATTCAAAATTGATTTAGATGTATCTGAGGATGATAGAAACATGGCTCAAATAAGTTATCAAAAAAAGAAATAGGAGATCTCTAACTTGTCAGACTTCTGTCCTAGATAGACTACAGGTCTGACCCTGGGTGGCAATGCTGGAGTGGTTTTTTGTTTGTTTTTAATTTTTAATTTAAAGATATTTTATTTTCCCAATTACATGTAATAACAATTTTCAAAATGGGTTTTCCAAAATTTTAAGATCCAAATTGTCTCCCTTCTTCTCTTCCTTCCACCCTCTTAGAGATGGTAAACAATTCGATTTGGGCTATACATGTATTATCATACAAAAATACTTCCATATTGGTCATTGTTGTAAAACAATATGAATATAAAAAAACAAACCACAAAATAAAACCATAAATAATGTGAAAGACAAAATGCTTTGATCTGCTTCTGAGTCCAACAGTTCTTTATCTGGAGATGGATAGCATTCTTTATCATAAGTCCTTCAGAATTTCCCAAGATTATTGTATTGCTGACAGTAGCTAAGTCTTTCACACTAGATCACTGTACACTATTGCAGTTATTGTGTATGATGTGCTCTCAGTTCTGCTTATTTCACTCTGCATCAGTTCATGTAGATCTTTCCAGCTTTTTTCTGAAATCATTCTACTCATCATTTCTTACAGCACAAGAGTATTCCATCACCAAAATATACCACAATTTGTTCAGTCACTCCCCAACTGATAGACATCCCCTCAATTTCCAATTCTTTGCTACCACAAAAAGAACTGTGATAAAAATTTTTGTACAAGTAGGTTTTTTCCCCTTTTTTAAAATCTCTTTGGTATACAGACCCAGTAGTGGTATTACAGGATTAGAGGATGTACACAGTTTTATAGCCCTTAGACATAGTTCCCAATTGCTCTCTAAAATGGTTGGATCAGTTTACAACTCCACCAACAATGCATTAGTGTCCCAATTTTGCCACACCCCCTCCAACATTTATCACTTTCCTTTAATGTCATATTCGTCGACTCATAGGTGTGATGTGGCATTTCCTTAATCAAGAGTGATTAAAAACATTTTTTCACATGATTATTGATAGCTTTGATTTCTTCATCTGAAAATTGCTTGTTCATATTCTTTGACCAACTGGGAATGACTTGTAGTCTTATGAATCTGATTTAGCTCTCTATAATGCTGAGAAATGAGACCTTTATCAGAGAAATTTGTTATAATTTTTTCCCCAGTTTGTTGTTTCCCTTCTAATCTTGGTTACATTGGTTTTGTTTGTAATGCTGGAGTTTTACAGGATCTCTCATGATTAAATTACTGGCCAATGATGGGCACCTAGAAGACTAAAATCACACAGAGTCCAGCTATTTCTCAGCCCACAAAAACTAGCCCCTCTAGTCAGGTTTTTTCCAGGATTATGAATCACAATAAAGAACCCTCCACTGAGCAAGCTAAGCACCTCCTTAGAAAAAGCCTGCACTGCACACAGTGACAGAAGGTTTAGTATCCTGTTATTCCATTTAGAAATAGTGATTTAGAGAAGGAACCATAGAGCCATCTAGTCCTAACCCCAAATTTTAAGACAAGGTCCAGAAAGGTTAAATGATTTGCCCAGCATTGATAGTGATAGAGGTGAGATTTCTAATCCCTTGTAAGATGTTCAAGGTATAGGATCCTTTGCAACATATTCTAGGCTTATACTCTATCATTAGGGGAAGGGGGTGTAAAAATAGGAGCTGTTTGCTTTTTTTTTTTTAATTCTTAGCTTCTGTCTTAGAATTAATACTGAGTGTTGGTTACAAGGCAGAAGGGTGGTAAGGGCTAGGCAATTGGGGTAACATGGCTAGGAAGTGTCTGAGGCCACATTTGAACCCAAGACCTCCCATCTCCAAACCTGACACTCTATCCACTGAAGCACCTAGCTGCTCCTTGTTTTGTTTTGAACTATACAATACAAAAATAAGAATGCTGTGGGTAATAAATAAAGATTTGTTGGGAATCCTTTTATTCCCAAATACCAGTTCACTCTGTCTCCTTTACACTTGTAAGTGTAAAGACTCAATGTGCTCAAGAAGCAGCAAAGAGAGAAACAATATTATTCATCTGAAAATTGACAAATGATAGACTAACTTTATAGCCAATGGTAGTATATCAAATTATGTGCTCTAAATAATCTGCAAATTCTCCTCCTATATCCCATTCCACCTTTGTGACCCTCTTGAAGATACCTGGCTACAGGATGGTATCTGGACAGTGTCTTTAGAATGGAAGACTGCCTGACTACCTATGAGACATCTATACTCTCACTCTAAACTGCCCCTTCAGGACTATCTAACTACATGCTATTTCTCCTGTGATAAAGGATAACAGTTTGGCAAAGCCAACTAGGTTAAGAATCTGTGTATTGTATTTATTTCTTGTATGATTGTATATTTCTTTGTGTACTTAGCTAGCTAGGAGTTTAGGGGGTTACATAGAATTCTGAGGGTTGGTTTCCTGAAGGGGTTACTGAAGCTGCACCAGAGACCCCGGCAGTCATCTTGGGGCAGCCATCTTAAGAAAGAAAAAAAAAACTATTTTGATTGTTTGAAATTTATTTGTGTTGTCTTTAGTTTATGTACAATATACATTGTAGCAATAATCTTACAATGGAAGCTGGCATGTCTGTAGACATGTTTAGCAACGTACTGTTTCTGTTCTTCAATTATTTTCTGCATGTACCATATTTTGTATTTGTGATATTCCCTAATTATTGTCATTATGTGTTTGCTATGGACTATCTGAAACCCCTAATGGATTTTAAGCTATGTGACATTATGGCTTATGTACCCTTGGCTATAGTCTGTGCCTGTGTGGTCTTATAAGTCTCGTGCCTCTGTGTGCCTATGTGTTAAGCGTCTAAAATATCTGGTGACCTGGTTTAGAAGGGATGACATGAAGATGATGGTCACGCAAATGAAATTCCAACTTGATACCCTCGAGCACTTAAACTTAAGTTTAAGTTAAACCACACTGTGATATTGAAATCACCTTAAAAGACTGATATATATTAATTTAAGGTCGCCAAGGAATTCAGCTATGTAATTCCTAAATGAAACACTCAAGTCAACTGCCAATTTTTTTTATGGTGTTTTAAAATTACAAACAGGAGGAAGAAAGTATTAGAGGCAGAGAGAGAGGGAAAGAGGAGAGAAGGAAAGAGGGCTTAAAATACCCACTCTGCTCAGGCTGAGCCAAAGCGGGCCCAAGGCCCTGGATAGCCAAGGCAAGGAATGAGATCAGTCCCCTATCACTCACGTGACCAAACTGAAGAAAATAGTCCGTGGGCTCCTCCAACTCCAAGCACCAGCCTCCAACTTAAAAAATATGACCCAAGGCTTTGAATAAGATACCAACAGAGTAAACAATAATGGGAAAAACTTAAATAGCCTAGATAAAGAGGAAGCAGCAGGAATAATTTCTTTGTGCCCACTTAGAAATATGCCAGTGGTAAAACAAAATGAAGTCCATAAAGTGAAAATACATAAGAGATTTCCCCCAGAAGATCTTGAGTCTATCAGGAAGAAAACACCACTTTTTAATGACAAACCTAATAGGGTGATTAAGGAGATGCATAGGGCAATTGATTTGTATGATCCAGACTTCAATGATTTTGCCCTACTGATGAAGATTCTGACTAAGAGAGAAAGAACCAAATTTATTCAGGAGACTAAAATAAATCCGTTATTGCAATTCTGGCCAGAGGATTTGAAGTTAGATACATCTGAAGAGGAAGTTTATGAAATGTTAGTAGAGGCAAGAGATGCAATTCTGGAGGTAATGTGAAGGTATACCAAAAGGCCCAATTCATGGTCAAAATTTGAGGCAATCAAACAGAAAGTCTCTGAAGCTCCTGCGGTTTTCCTGGAAAGGATAACCGAGGTAGCTGAAACTTTATTGGGAATGGATTCCCTGGAAGAGAACTCAATTGCACATATTAAGAGGGCCGTTGTTAAAAATGCTGTCCCAAAGATTAGGCAATTTTAAAAAACAAATTCCCCTGACTGGGAGGAATTAGAGTTGGATGATCTACGGAGGAAGGCCATATATTTGATTACAGACTCAGAGGAAAGGAATGATGACAGGGATACTATTGTTGAGGACTTAAAGAGGAAATTGAAGGAAGCTGAATGAAAAGCTAGAGAGAGTGAAATCAAAGAAATAAAAGCTATGGCTGTGTTAAGATCTGTACAGCCAAGGTATACTAATAATACTTATAAACCAAATGAGAGGAGATCAGGCCCCAGATGGTGTTTTTTATGTGATCTCATTGATCACCTGTACAGAGACTGCCACTTTAGGAATCAGGTTAGGAGACAATTAAGTAATGGGTATAATAGAAACAATAACTGGAATAGTAATAATTATAATAATACTAGATGGAATGTAAATAATAACAATAATCAAACTCGGTATACCACTCAATGTCGAAATGCCTGTTGCCAGGGACAACAAGCACCTGATTTAAATACTATGCAGTCTTGGGTAAATGCTGGAGCAAGGCCTAAATATAGCCAGTTTGTAAAGGTTGACCAGAGTAATAATAGTGTCTTATGAAGGTTTGCCCAGGGAACATATGAGAATGAATCAAGGAATGAATGTGATATAATTGCAAATGAGTTGAGGACAAATGAAAATGGGAGTAGTGAAAATAATATAGGTGGTAATACAAATGAATTAATTGAATCAAAGGATATAGTTCGTGTAAATAATTGTACAGAGAAAGAACATTGTAATATAAATTTAATAGATAATCCTAATGAACGTATAAGAGAAATTAATGAAGAATATAACCTAAATAATAATAAGGAAATTGTAAATGGGAACAATGATACTAAAATGAAGAATTTAAGGACCAATGAGAGTAATATAAAAGCTGATGAAGGAAAATTCTGGGAAAGTCATGTAATTCCTGCAGATGTTGACTTGGAGGGACAGGAAATGACTGAGCTTTACACTGATGTTACTGTGCTTGCACCAATTCTTGAAACATTTCAAACCCCAAATAGCACTGAACCCTATGTTTTGGTAATTATAGGATATCAGATATATGATCTTTTGGTGGATACTGGAGTCAGTAAATCAGTTTTGCAAAGTCTTCCTAAAGATTGTAGAGCTGTTAGTACTATGAAAGTGATTGGAGCTACTGGAAAACCAGAGAGAGTAGCTAAATTACAACCTAAAAAGATTACCCTTGGTCCATTAAGAAATTAATTACATAATAAATAAATAAAATTAACTAAGAAACTCATCTCAAAAGGCCAGAGATTCTTCCCAAAGCTTTGTTTTACATACATATGAGGCCAAGAGCAGATTTCCATATACCATTTTATGAAATGCTCTTTGGACATGCTCCACTACAAGCAAAAACTTGTATGACAGTATTTACATCTCTCTTAGGAGGAGATTGTTAACTTGCTTCTTACTTAAGTGCTTTACCACAAAGACTAAAAGAATTACATGAAATGGGAGTATTAATTCAAACTGGTTCTTTGGATTATTCTCTTCATAATTATGAACCAGGAGATATGGTATATGTAAAAAATTTTGCTAAAACATCAGCAACTTAGGAAAGTTGGTTAGGTCCTTACACTATTGTGTTGGTTTCTCCATCTTCTATAAAAGTTTTGGTTAGAGATTCTTCGTATCATTGTTCACATATAAAATTAGCACATGGTATAAATAATAAAAATGTACAAATCACTGAAGAAGAAGGAAAGAAAGAGATTGCAGAAAGATAGAATCATCAGTCAAATTAAGTCTGCAGTCAAAAAGATGAGTAAGGAGGGGACCATTCCTGTGGAAGAGGATAGAAGAGGACAATGCAGATGAAGAGGAGAATTCAGGAATTAGTGGACATTGATGAAAGATTGAGAACTTAAAATTTAAAAGACTTTGTGAAATTTGCAATGAAGAGGATTACAGGATAAATGGACTAATGATTGTATACTTTGGGTAATGTATTACAGTATATAATAACATAGCATTTATTCACATACAAACACAAATATATTTCCTGCTATGGAATTGCAGAAGGATATTCAAGAGGAAGGAAGTAGGGGTAAGTATGTGGCATACAACAGTAACATAACTCTTATATAACAGTAACATTGACATTTAAATAGAAAAACAACATGACATAGCAAAAGTAACAACATAAAACATAAACACGAAACAAACATGGTTAGATTACATTGAATCACTACTTAAATGAGTAAAATAATGTATAGTTAGGATACTAACAGTGTTATGATTAGCTATAGATATGTTATTTACTAACAAAATGTAGTTACATACTTAGATTTAGTTTAGGTATAGAAATTTAGATAGAATTATTTTGAAATTAGGTAAAATTAATTAAGATAAGGTAAGAAAACTAGATACTGCCTTGCACTGCATCATACATTACACAACACATACAACATATGACATCACATATCAAACAAAATTATAAATATGTAAATATATGTAAACAGGGTGTATAGTAGGATTGTAAATTAATTGTATTATAGTATATGTAAATATGTAAACTATGTGTAAATATGAACTATACATAAGTGTATATATGCATGTGTATAGCATAATGTATATATTGTATGTATTACTATATGTATATTTATGTAAATTATGTACATAGCTCACTGTTGCATGTATTTGCATAAGTGACTTTATTGTTTGGTTTAATTTTCATTGTAAAACTTATGCAATGTGTTTATTGTGATTTTCAATTTTTTTTCTCTAAGTTTAATGTTATTGTATTGCAATACTAGTACATTGTTCTGTTTTAGCTAATAAGAATGTTTTAAGTTTGATATTTGCAAGGAAGTTATGTTCATCTCTTTGATGTTATTTGCTGTTCTGATTTGGCTTCTATTTGACTTTTGTACTTGTTCATTATTTACTTTGTTTTCCTTTTTCCCTTGTTACAATTCCTTAGAATAGGTATGGGTAAGTTAGAGTAAGATAGTTGAGTGTAGGTTGTTTGTTATTTTGGGTAGATTTCTTAGTTTAGGTAACTAGTATTTTAGATTGTGCACAAATTCAAAAATAGTGTTTCCAACACAATTCTTGATTCGTGCAATAGGGGGGAATTGTGATAAAGAATGGAAAGGTTTGCAATTTGCAAAACTGTGCAAGAACTAAAAAGTATAAAAAAAGTATAAACCTAGGTATGATTGACAGTGGCATGTGACTAAGGGTCACCTGGGAGCCTGAGCTGGGGGATCTGGGAAGACTCCATCTTGCCCCAACAGACTTTTCTTCTGGTCTCCTGAGGAAGTCAAGACGAAGGTCTGAAGAGGGATCTGAAGAGGATTTTCCTTGTGTTGAACTGAGGAAGGATTCCTATATCTAGCTGCTGGCAGCATTTAGTCTCACTTGGACATCAGGACTTGCTTGGACATCTAACAACAATAGATCCTGGCTCTAACTGTTTTTTTGGACCTCTGCTGAGTAAGATTTGGGAACTTGGTTAAGTTTTAGCTTAGTAAACTAATTAGCATAGTTAGTTAGTTTTTAAAATAAAAATAAGTATAAGTAAATCCCTAAGTCCTAATTCCTTTCCCTTCTAAAACAATAAAGTAGATTTTTCTAAGTTTTTTTCTCTTGTGTTTCCCTTATCCAAAATCCTATCCTAACACTCCCCAAACTATACAGGGAAGAATCTACTGGTAAGAACTATATCTCACACCAATTTGTATCCCCAGAAAACATAAAGGCAGCATTCAACAAATATTTGATGAAAATGATGATAGCAATAAACCTAAAGCCTAAATTGGTTTTAATTAAAAACAAACAAACAAGCAGTTATCATACAAGGCAGGCAACTTGGACTGTTAAGTCAGGATGGCTCCAATGACCAAAGCAACCATGTGAATTTCCAATATTGAAGGCCACAAATATTGTCACTGGTTATTTGGGATTGAAGGGGAGTAGTATCATGCCCAAGGCCTTCATATGTGGACATTTCACACCATCAGTAATAAGCTACTGAAGTCTTTCAAGAAGGCACATAATGATTGGCTGTTCCTAAAGTACTATACAAGTGTTCATTTACAACAGGGTTGTAGATAAATCCTAAGCAGCTGGAACTTAAAACAGAGTGGGGTTGAGGGGAAGCAAGAAATAGTAATATTGAAGAGAGAACCATTAGGATTGACTCAGGTTCCACAAACAAAGAGTGGAAAACAGATCTGGATCTGAAAGCCACATAGATAAGCTGTACACACACTCAACAAGAAGTTTTCTTTAAAATCTGATTCCTGGGGGCAGCTGGGTAGCTCAGTGGATTGAGAGCCAGGTCTAGAGACAGGAGATCCTCGGTTCAAATCTGGCCTCAGACACTTCCCAGTTGTGTGACCCTGGGCAAGTCACTTAACCCCCATTGCTTAGCCCTTACTACAACCAATACACAGTATTGATTCCAAGATGGAAGGTAAGGGTTTTAAAAAAAACACAATGCTCCAAGGGGACTGAAAACCAAATCTAACAATAGGACAGAGCTAGGGAACCCTCCTCCTGGATTCAATGTAAAAAAAAAAGCCTGAATTCTAGAACACGTAGATTTAAGGGGAATGAAGGAAGGTCCCAGGACACCTTTCCCACACACAGTGCTGAACTTCCAGGGGTGGCTGAAATCTATGGTCAGGCAAGGGTGCTACTCTGGAGGGAATACCTTTCTGGCACAGCTTTTCCAGGCTCAGGGCGTTGAACACAGGAGGCATAGAGGCAGCTGGAGGAGAAGCTCAGAGCAGGAAGCCTGGGCTCAACCAAGACACTCCATCTTATGCCCCTCCCTTCTTGAGGTTTTGGCCTGAGGGCACATCCAGCTTTGCAGACCAACGCTGCCCTGGCTCAATCTCATCAATAGGGCAGATAAGAAGCCTTCAGAGGGCAGGGAAGCTCAAGCTCCAATACCCCTCCCCTATAGACTGCTCTGAGTGCCTTGCTGACTAAGCTCCAAGGGCAAAGGCTACAACCACTACAGGCAATAACCTTGAAAACAGGGTGAGAAGCCCAGCTCCTTTTCAGCTTCTGCTGTCAGCTGGGGAAGATCTGACTAACCTGATCAGTCAGTAGAACAGAGAAGAAGCCCCTTCAGGACAGAACAAGCCAAACCCACAAATCCAGCACATAATAAGAGAAGCAAGACTACAGGTAACTATAGGGGGGAAAGAAGGGGAAAATATGAGTAAACAACAGAAAAAGAAAAAAGAAGTTATAATCAACAACTTCTATATAGGCAATAAACAAAGAGCAAATGGAACATAGGAGAATCAAGGAACACCAAGTAAAAACACAGAAACTCCAGTGAATTGGACACAGACTTTGGAAGAAAAGAAAAAACAATTAAAAGAGGCAAAAGACAACTGGGAAAAGAACTTAAAATGCAAAATACATCATCTGGAAACAGAAAATAGTGTCTTGAAAGCCAAAATTAATCAGGTTGAAAATGAGGCAAAGGAGAAGAAAGATGACCTCCAAAGAAAATCAGAACAGAAGAAGGGTGATCAAAAAGCCCAGGATGAAATTCAGTCTTTAAAAACTAGAATCCAACAACTAGAAGGAAACAACTTCACAAGGCAGAAGGAAACAATAAAACAAAATCAAAAGAATGAAAAAATTGAGAAAACTATGAAACACCTCATCCACAAAACAGAAGAGTGAGAAAACAGGTCAAGGAGAGACAACTTAAGAATCACTGGACTACCAGAAGATCATGACGAAAGAAAAAAACTGAACATCATTCTACAGGAAATTATCCAAAAAAATTGTCTTGACATTCTAGAGCAAGAGGGAAAACTGGATATTTAAAGAATTCACAGATCACCTCCTGTACTTAATCCTCAATTGACAACACCCAGGAATGTTATAGTCAAATTCAAGAACTACAAGACCAAGGAAAAAATATTACAAGCTGCTAAGAAGAAGTCATTCAGAAACCATGGAACCACAGATAGGATAACACAGGTTCTGGCTGCATCTACATTGAAGGACCAAAAGGCATGGGATATGATATTCCGGAAAGCAAGAGAACTAGGTCTACAACCAAGAATCAACTACCCAGCAAAACTGACTATATTCTTACAGGGGAAAGTATGGTCATTTAATAAAATAGAAGTATTCTAAGCATTCATAAAGAAAAGATCAGACTTGAACAGAAAATTTGATGCCCAAACACAGAACTCAAGAGAATCACCAAAAGGTAATTAAGGGGAAAAATTTAAAAAAAAAAAAACTTTTTTTAAGGGACCCAATAAGTTAAAATGAGATGTATCGCTATACGAAGATATTGGTAACTCTTAAAAAACTTATCACCTAAGTAGCTAAAAGAATTATACTTAGATGGAACAGTGACAAACTGCATAGGATGAAATGTCAATACGTGTGTGTGTGTGTGTGTGTGTGTGTGTGTGTGTGTGTGTGTGTGTGTGTAAGTAAAACTAGAGGCAAAAAAGAGCTTAATGTTAAGAGAAATGGAAAGAGGCAAAATGGGGTAAATTTATATGTCATAAAGAAGCACATGGAGGGAATGGGGGAGAACACCAATACACTGGAGGGTAAAGAGGTCAGAGACAGGAAATAATTAATTCTTATGTGCATTGAAATTGACTCAAAGAGGGAAGAACAATCATATCCATTGGGGCAGAGAACTGAATTGCACCCTATAGAGAAGTAGAAGGGTAACAAACAGACTGGTGAGGAGGGAAGTAACAGAAGGGAGGTAAAGTGTGAGTGTGGAGGTATATTAAAAAGACCCTAAAGAAAAAATAAGAGGGGGAAAAGAAGGGAGGGGGGTAAGGGAAGCAAAATAAGGGTGGGAAATAAGGGGGGATGACTAAAAACAAAACACTGGCATGGAAGGAAATAGTGAAAGAAGAAAGGGCAGAACTAGGAGTGGAAATCAAAATGTTGGGAAATACACAGGTGGTAATCATAACTCTGAATGTGAATAGAATGAATTCACCCATAAAACGCAAGGAAATTCCAGAGTGGATTAGAAACCAAAATCTTACCATATGTTGTCTACAAGAAACACACATGAGGAAGGTACACACAGGGTAAAGATAAGCAGATGGAGCAAAATCTATTGGGCATCAACAGAGAAAAAGAAGGCTGGAGTCACAATCATGATATCTGACAAAGTCAAAGTACAAATAGATCTAGTCAAAACAGATAGGGAAGGTAATTACATCCTGATAAAAGGCAATACAGACAATGAGGAAATATCAGTACTCGACATGTATGCACCAAATGGCATAGCATCCAAATTTCTAAAGGAGAAACTAGTGGAGCTCCAGGATGAGATAGAAAAATTATACTAGTGGGAAACCTGAACCTCCTCTATCAGATTTAGATAAAACAAGCAAAAAATAAATAAGAAAAGAGGTAAGAGATGTGAGTGAAATCTAGGAAAAATTAGAGTTAGTAGGTATGTGGAGAAAAATAAATAGGGACAAAAAGGAATATACTTTCTTTTCAGCAGCACATGGTACATTCACAAAGATTGGCCATGTACTAGGGCGTAAAAACATTGCAAATAAGTGCAAAAGAGCAGAAATAATAAATGCGACCTTTTCAGATCACAATGTAATAAAAATAATAATTAGTAAGGGTACATGGAGAGGCCAATCAAAAATTAATTAGAAATTAAATATTATTCTCCAAAATTGGTCAAAGAACAAATCATAGAAACAATTAATAATTTCATTGAAGAAAATGACAATGATGAGACATCCTTTCAACATCTATGGGATGCAGCCAAAGCAGTACTCAGGGGGAAATTTATATCCTTGAGTTCATATATTAACAAATTATAGAGGGCAGAGGTCAATGAATTGGGCATGTAAATTTAAAAAATTGAAAGTGAACAAATTAAAAATTCTCAGATGAATAATAAATTAGAGATCCTAAAAATTAAAGGAGAAATTAATAAAATTGAAAGTAAAAGAACTAATGAATTAATAATTAAGACTAGAAGCTGGTATTTTGAAAAAACAAAATAGACAAAGTACTGGTCAATCTAATTTTAAAAAGGAAAGAAAAAAAACAAATTAACAGTATCCAAGATGAAAAGGGAAACCTCACCTCTAATTGTGAATCTTAAAATTTCTCAGACTTGTGAATCTTAAAAAATTCTCAACTCTGCTTTGGAACATAATCTTAAGGTTATGGTTAAGGCTATTCCCCATTTAAACAATGGAGGTACTTGATCAGGAATGTATTGAGAACTTTACATTACTCCACCCATACTTAGGCATACTTTAGGGGAAGATAAAGTTGTAAATTCCTTACTGAACAATGAAAAGTACTCAACCCATACTTAAAGTGAAGCAAGAACCCTTAAGCTGGGTCTATTTTTAGATCTAATACAAAAAGGTGCTAAGTACCTATGAAAGTCAAATTAATCACTAAAAGTTCAAGCAAGCTTAGCAAGAGGTGTGAGGTTTTAGTCTACTCAGGTGTGAATTAAGAATGGGCAGTCCTGTGAAAACGTCTACTGTTGACTGGTAGATGTGAAAACTTAGGGGAGGTGACATAGGAGAAAATTCTCTTTAAAAGGAGGTCAGAAAGGCCTCTGAAGGGAATTCAGCTATAGAACTGAATTGGAGGCTGGTCTCTGTCTCAGTGGCTGAAAGGTAATTCAGCCTTGGAAACTGAAGTGGAGCTTCCTGAGCTGAACTGGAGGGTCTCTCTGAACACTAGAATCTTGCTTGGGAAAAATCTTGTGGTGAATGGATTAAAGACTGACTGATCTCTCTCTTAAGGCTTAAGCCTAGGCTGGCCTAGCCCTTTTCTCATTGTTTCCTCTTACTCTATCTCTCCCCTTCCTTAATTCCTTATTTGTATTAATTAAAATCTCCATAAAAACCCAACTGACTTGGGTATTGAATATTTGGGGATTTTCCTATGGCGACCATTTTATTTTTAATATAAAATCAAGATGCAAAAAATTATCTTTACAGTTTTGGCAATTCAAAGTCTTGAAACCATATTTTCTCAGTCACAGTTTAAGACAACCACTCTTTTGTCTATAACATAATGAAGAGGAAATTAAGGTAATCATTAAAAACTATTATTCCCAATTATATGGCAATAAATATGACAATCTAGGTAATATGGATGAATATTTACAAAAATATAAATTGCCTAGATTAACAGAAGAACAAACAGAATGCCTAAATAATCCCATTTCAGAAAAAGAAATTGAACAAGCCATCAAAGAACTCCCTAAGAAAAAATCCCCAGGACCAGATGGATTCACAAATGAATTCTATTGAACATTCAGAGAACAACTAATCCCAATACAATACAAACTATCTGACAGAATAAGCAAAGAAAGAGTTCTACCAAATTCCTTACACGACACAAATATGGTACTGATTCCAAAGCCAGGCAGATCAAAAACAGAAAAGAAAACTATAGACCAATCTCCCTAATGAACATAAACACAAAAATCTTAAATAGAATACTAGCATAAAGACGAGCAAGTAATCATGAGGGTTATTCATTATGACCATGTAGGATTTATACCAGGAATGCAAGAGTTGTTCAATATTAGGAAAACTATTCACATAATTGACCATATTAACAAGCAAATGAACAAAAATCACATGATTATTTCAATAGATGCAAAAAATCTTTGACAAAATACAACACTCATTCCTATTGAAAACACAAGAAAGCACAGGAATAGAAGTGCCTTTCCTAAAAATAATAAACAGTATTTATCTAAAACCATCAGCAAACATCATCTGCAATGGGGATAAACTAGAAGCCTTCCCAATAAGATCAGGAGTGAAACAAGGATGCCCATTATCACCTCTATTGTTTAACTTTGTACTCGAAACACTAGCAGTAGCAATTAGAGAAGAAAAAGAAATTGAAGGTATTAAAACAGGAAATGAGGAGACCAAGCTATCACTCTTTGCAGATGCTATGATGGTCTACTTAAAGAATCCTAGACAATCAACTAAAAAGCTAGTGGAAATAATCAACAACTTTAGCAAAATTGCAGGATACAAAATAAACGCACATAAGTCATCAGTATTTCTATATATTTCCAAAACATCTCAGCAGCAAGGATTAGAAAGAAATTCCATTTAAAATCACCTTAGGCAATATAAAATACTTAGGAATATATCTGCCAAGACAAACACAGGAACTATATGAACACAACTACAAAACACTTTCCACAAAATTAAAACTAGATCTAAATAATTGGAAAAACATTAATTGTTCATGAGGAGAACAAGCTAACATAATAAAAATGACAATCCTACCCTAACTTATTTAGTGCCATACCCATTGAACTACCAAAAAACTTTTTTACTGAATTAGAAAAAACCATAATAAAGTTTATTTGGAAGCACAAAAGATCAAGGACATCCAGAAAAATGCTGAAAAAAAATTGTGAAGGAAGGTGGTCTAGCAGTACCAGATCTCAAACTATACTATAAAGCAGTGGTCATCAAAACAATTTGGAACTGGCTAAGAGACAGAAAGGAGGATCAGTGGAATAGATTTGGGGTAAGTGACCTCAGCAAGACAGTCTATGATAAACCCAAAGATCCCAGCTTTTGGGACAAAAATCCATTATTTGATAAAAACTGCTGAGAAAATTGGAAAACAGTGTGGGAGAGATTAGGCTTGGATCAATACCTCACACCCTAAACCAAGATAAACTCAGAATGGGTGAATGACCTGACTATAAAGAAGGAAGCTATAAGTAAATTATGTGAACACAGAATAGTATACATGTCAGACCTTTGGGAAGGGAAAGATTTCAAAACCAAGCAAGACTTAGAAAGAGTCACAAAATGTAAAATAAATAATTTTGACTACATCAAATTAAAAAGGTTTTGTACAAACAAAACCAATGTAACCAAAATTAGAAGGGAAATAACAAATTGGGAAACAATCTTCATAACAAAAACCTCTGACAAAGGTCTAATTACTCAAATTTACAAAGAGCTAAATCAAACCATTGTCCAATTGATAAATGGGCAAGGGACATGAATAGGCAATTTTCAGTCAAAGAAATAAAAATTATTAATAAACACATGATAAAGTGTTCTAAATCTCTTATAATCAGAGAAATGCAAATCAAAACCACTCTGAGGTACCACCTCACAGCTAGCTAATTGGCTAACATGACAGCAAAGGAAAGTAATAAATGCTGGAGGGGATGTGGCAAAATTGGGACATTAATGCATTGCTGGTGGAGTTGTGAATTGATCCAACCATTCTGGAGGGCAATTTGGAACTATGCCCAAAGGGCGCTAAAAGACTAGCTGCTCTTTGATTCAGTCATAGCACTACTAGGTTTGTACCCCAAAGAGATAATAAGGAAAAAGACTTGTCCAAAAATATTTATAGCTGTGCTCTTTGTAGTGGCAAAAAAAATTGGAAAATGAGGGGACGTCCATCACTTGGAAGGAATATTGTTGCCGGGGATTGTAGTCATTCTCTTCCATTTCTCTGGATCTGAGTTGCTCCTGGCCTGCTTCTCCTACAATATGGCTGTGGGAGGGGCAGAGGTGAACAGTGATGCAGCTGGGTTCCTCTGGTTGGCAGAGTTTGCAGGGCAGTCTATGAGCCAACAGTTGCATGAATGGCTATTCTAAAATTCAGAGAGGCTCTGGCAATATGCCCCAGAAAGTTGATGGAAGTTTTGTACAAAGGATATCTCTCAGATGTCCCAGAGAGGTAAAACTGGAAAAGAACCTACAGACAAATAGGTGTACTTGTCTAAAACATGATAACTTGGGTCAGAGGGCCAATCACTATAACTGGTCATAACGCATCCTAAACTAGAAGGGTCATTATTAAGGACTATTCCCTAAATGAATATGGGAGGAGGGAAGTGAAAGGGGAAGAATTTTAAGAAAGGAGATTCAGCTCCCTTCAATCCAGCCTGTCTGCCACAGTATTTCCCATCATCAGCTGGCATGGGGTAGGAAAGCAGTGCCTGCTACGCATCGTAAATTGTACACAGAGGGGCTATAGAGGCTGGCTGCTAGGTCCCTGCAGACAGCTGTCAGAGACCCTTGACAGAAAGGAGGAAAAAAGAAGAGGTTACATGTCTGTGTAAATGTGTATGTACGGAGGCCAGATAAACATGAAACTCTATTGGCCCCTCTACCCTACCTTTCTATCAAAAAAATTTACAACCTCCCCCTCCCCAGAGGAAGAAATGTTTCATTCTATAAAGAATGCCAGCAACAAATTTGTCATACAAATGCAGTTAATAATTCTTAAGCTGAGCCCGTCTCTGTACTGGGAGGCCATGAGGTCCCCAGAACCCTAGTGTTGGCTATGTAAACTGAGGAGAACATTGTAGGGACAGTGAAAAAGCCATCATTAGGTTGGAAGGGCTTGAGGTGTGGGAGTCGCCTATGAAGGGTTTGTTTCACTATAGGATATACAGGAAGAAGTCCTTCAAGGTTCATTATTTCCAGATTAGTTTATTTTAGCTAGAATCATCCACCTTAAACTTAATTGCTCCCAGGAGATAAACTCCCATGTTCAAAAGCCAAGTCTCCTACCATCAACCTGTTGGCTAGTTTCCTGTAGAAAGCCCAGACAGTCCCATCACCACTTCTGGACTCTACTCTAGTTCTCTCACTCACATTGTTCACCAAGTAGGACTCTAGTCCAAATGTTTTCAGAGGCCAGTTTCATTGCTCTCAATCCCTTGTTCACATTTGTGACTGTGTCCTTTCAGGCAAACGAGGTATATGAGAAGATGGACACTCTTCTATAAAGGCACAGTCACTGACAGATGAGGACTTATTTATGTAGAAGAACATCAAGTGAACGGGAAAAGTGATGAGACACTCAGGGTATACTTACAGAGCATGCAGGCAGGGAAAACTTTTCCAAAGATGTATTGTTAGAAATTATATCTGGTGTACTACCTCACACCTAGCAGATTGAACAAAATGACTGCAAAAGAAAATAATAAATGTTGAAGAGGATGTGGCAAAGTTGGGGCAATAATGCATTGCTGGTGGAGTTATGAATTTATCCAACCATTCTGGAGGGCAATTTGGAACTATGCCCAAAGGGCATTAAAGGACTATCTGCATTTTCATCCAGCCATAGCCCTGCTGGCTTCATACCCCAAAGAGATAATAAGGAAAAAGACTTGTACAAAAATATTTATAGCTGTGCTCTTTGTAGTGGCAAAAAAAAAAAATCAGAAAATGAGAGGATGTCCATTGATTGGGAAATGGTTGAACAAATTGTAATATTTGTTGGTGATGGAATATTATTGAGCTGAAAGGAATGATGAACTGGAGAATTTCTATCTGAACTGGAAAGGCCTCCAAGAACTGACATAAGAGTGAAAGGAGCAGAACCAGGAGAACATTATGTTCAGAGACTGATACACTGTGGCACAATCGAAAGTAATGGACTTCTCTACTAGCAGTAATGCAATGATCCAGGACAATTCTGAGGGACTTGTAAGAAAGAATGCTATCCACATCCAGAGAAAGAACTGTGGTAATAGAAACCCAGAAGAAAAACATATGACTGATCACATGGTTTGATGGGGATATGTTTGGGGATTTTGGCTTTAAATGATCACTCTATTGCAAATATTAATAATATAGAAATAGGTTTTGAGCATTTGATACATGTAAAAGCCATGTATATAGTTGTACAAAATAAATTTCTCCATTTTCCATGTTTCCAGGAGGAAAAAATAAAGGAAAAAACTATGTTTCAATCTGGACTGTGAATCCATCAGTTCCCTACTTGAAAGTAGATAGCATTTTATATCATGAATCCTTTGGAACTGTGGTGGACCATGGAATTGATCACAATTACTAATTTGAGAAAGGGATACTTTAAAAGACAGATGCATTATAGATATTTGGTAGACCTGAAAGGAAAGAAAAAATAATCTTTCCTCTTAATCCTAGTTTATTCAGTCCCTTCCCCACCAATAACATACAAAAGTCCAAAAAGCAAAAGGAAAAACAAATGTTAATATATGAAATAAATACTCGAATATTCCACTCTGGTTATTTTGAATAATACACAGAGGGAAAAGGTGCAGAACATAAAAAACTAACACAAGTAGTGCACTGAAATTAAAACACAAATAAATAATCTCTCTCCTTTAGTCTAGATGAATGTTGAATTAATAGGTTGGAAATGAAGCATAAAAATATCAAAGTCCTTAAATGGAAAACCACATTTAGGATCAAAGAATAAATTAACAAAAATCATAATTTTTTCTATTTTTATTATATATACACATATATCAATTTGTAGCTTTTCTTTTATTTTTAAAAAACATTTTTATTCCTTATTGATAGGTTTTTCTTACATCATTATCATTGCCCAGTGAGACACCCACCCCAATAGAAACCTCCCTAATAACAAACATAACTACTCTTCATGTGTGCTTCTATAAATATGTTCACTAAACTTGGGTACCTCAAGCTTAGGAAACCACCAAAATTCAGCTACATGAAAAGGCTACCAATAGCTAGCAATCTGAGCCAGAACTATCGTCCATTTCTTCCCCCTGTTCCTCTTAGTTCCATTCCATGTCCCACACTCCCAATCCTCTTCCTGTCTTTGCTCACCACCAAACTCTCCTCTGGGCACCAACTCGGGATTTTTTTCCCCCAATACTCCGCATCGTCCACTGTTAGCCTGTAGGCACCAAATTCCATTGCTCAAGGCACCATGGTAGGTAAATAACTAACTGGGCAGCTTTGTTTTACAGGAAAGAGCTATCCCTCAATGTTTGATTTCATCTCTTTGGAACACTGGAATAAAGGCCAAAAACATCAAGAGCTAAAGGGGAATGTTAATGCCAGGGCAAGACACCTGACTATGCCATATGCTCATCAAGCACCTGACAAGTAGATAGAACAGGGATATGCACACAGCTAGTGATCTCACCCATACAAGCACAATATCAGTAGTCTTCTAATATTCAAGGATACCTTCTCCATTTTCCAAAACTGCTGACAAAAATCACCTAACCTGAACTAACTTTTCTTGAATTCCAAGAGCAAACTAATACCACAAGAGGAAACTCTTAATGGTGATAACATTGTTGTCAGATACCAAAAATGTCTATCACAGTCCAACCTGAAATATCTTATTTATTCTCTGTACTTTTAGTTCATCCTCCTCCAATAAAACCCCTTCAACAACTTTACTAGAATAACATGGAGAGAAAGACTGGTGAAATTAGAATTCACCTTCCAAAAAACCAGCACAAGTAGCAATAGGAATTTTGGATTACCAGTTGGCCTATGTAGAAAGCTATGCTATGAATAAAGTTACAGATCTACTTGTATTTGGTTTCTATAAAGAGATGATCCTTGGGCTAAATCTGATCTCACAAAAAAGACACCTGTCAAACTTTACCTCCTATCTCACAGACAAGACAGCTGTTAGACTGATCCATCCCTACCTCCCTACCACCCACCTCCTTCCTGTGGACCAAGCTTTCTCCAGGATAGAATACACATATTACATATTAACTCCCACAGGCAACATAGGCTCCCACTATGACATACGCTGACCCACATAGATGACACTCATTGTCCACTGTGTATACACACAAAACAGGACAAGTTAAGAGAATGGATTTCTGGTGAACATGTATGTCCACACAGCCTCATAAGGGTCTCTTTTTACATTACTGATTTTTTTTAAAGACAGTCCAGGTGTTAAGCACTAGTGATTATTCTTCTTCTCTTGCCTGCTTCTTTCCCTCCCTCTGCCCTCCCTCCACAGCGCTTTCAGGCCACACAATGAGAAGGAGGAGGAGAAACACTTCTATAGACGAAGGCGTTTTGTTGTTTCATCCCTGGGGGGGCTGAAGGGGGGTCAGTGGGAGGAGAAGAAGGAGGGAGACCCACAAACAATTTCTAATAAGCAGTTTCTGTCCTCAAAGCTAAAATGATTTTCTTTAATTGCTCGGTGGGAACAGTTTATTGTGGGGGTCTCTTCCCCCCTAAAAGTCTAATTGACTTATTGAAGTTTAACAGGGGCTTTCACCTGGAGAAACTGGCAATTACTCCCCCCCATCCCACACTCATACCTGGGCTCTCTCTACAGGGGGCCTTTGTTCCCCTAAATACAGCACTGACACAAATGTCCCCAGCAGCAGGGGGAACAGAGGGAAGTGGTAATTTTCAGCCCAACGCAATTAGCCAAGGGCCTTTCAGCCTTTTCCGTGAATGGTGGGGAGGCTTTGGCATGTGGGAACGGTGGGTTAGGGTCGGCTCAGTGCAGGGCAAACAAAAGGGGCCTCTGAATTGGGGCTCGTGGTGAGTCAGGCCAGGAGTGGTGGGGGTGGAGGCAGCTAGGGTCTGACCAAGCAAAGGAAGGTGCCACTTGCAAAACTGTTTGGCACTAAAAATCTTCACTCTCCCCAATCCTATCTTCCAATTTGAGACTGATGGTCCCAAAAGACTAGGGTGGTGGAGGAAGGAAAAGGTCAAAAGGGTTGCCTCATATCTATCTTGAACCCAAGTCTTGAACTTCTGATGTGAAGAACAAGGGGAAAAGAGGTGATTCAAGTATGAAGTGGCCAAAGGAACAGGCTAAAAGTCCGAGTTAAGCATGTAATTGTAACTGTCTTTCTCTTCCTAAAGAGCCAAAGTCTTGGGTTCACATTACATTTTATACCTTTAGACTTACCTTAGAGCCAACAGCTTCTGGGAATGAAATTCTCTTGAGAGGTGAAATGTCAGGCTGAAGCCTCAGGAAAGACAACCTAACCTCTGTTACAATCACTTCTGCTAATATCCATACTGTCCAATAAGGAGATAATGGACTAATAAAGAGAAGCCTTATGGAAGAAATAGCTAAAAGCAGCACTCATCACTTGCTGTCAGCTGTGAGATATAACAAAGAGAGACACTGTTTTTGGTCTAGGAGAGTACACACCAAGCTACGGGGGACAGCTCATTTTGGACTGTTTTTGGATTTCTTCTCACACAGTCCTAGTAGAAGTTTTATTCTAGACTTGTTTCACAGGAATACAGGAGATAAAAGAACTGCCTAAGATAACAATGTGGCATGGCAGAAGAAGAAACAAACCTAGAGTCAAAGAACAGGAATGTCTATCCACACTTTACTACTATCTCAATGCCCAAATTGAGGCACATAACTTAATTTCTCTGGACCTTGGTTTTCTCACTTGCAAAATGAAGGTGTTGGATTAAATTACTTCTAAGGTATCCTTGAGTTCAGTTAAGCTAGAACTATGACTGTACAAATGAGGAAGAGAGAAACTGGTGGAGTAGCAAGAAGTAATAGTGAACTTCCCTTAGCTCCATACAAATCTAGAAAACATGCCAGTCCTTATCAGGAAATCAAAATTGAAGAACAAATAACACTAAGACATTTTTCTGGCACAGTCAAACAGGCAGAGCAGCATACAGACACCAGAATGAGGTCTGGCCAAGAACATGCTCTAAAGGAGCATTCCAGCACAATGAGAAGCTGAGCACCAAGACAAGAAAAGATCCCAGATCCAGCACAGAGGAGCCCATACTCAGGTAGGTGGAAGGAACTGGGGCCAAATGGCACTTTCATTGCACATTATTCAGCTCTAGGTTGTAGATCCAGGGAGGACTGAGGGGGGAGCATACACATAGGAGAAATAGCAAGTCAACACGATTAATTCAGTATTTACTATTGTGATAGGCCTTGTGCTAAGTGCTGGGGAGCCAAATATGAGCAAATCAAAGAAGACTGTATTCTAATGGGAAAACAGACACATAAAAGAGAGCAGAGGGATCTAAGGACAAGGAGATTAGAAGTACCTAGCCCAGGAGCATATTAGAAAATGTCCAGGGAAGAATGAAGATATGATTAGCATGGGCCTTCTCCTTAAAATAGAGGTTCCAAGAGGAGCCAGGCAATCAGCAAGAGAGGCTTGAAAGGCATGGGTACAATGTAAGAAGTAGTCACAGGTGGAGTGATCTTCCAGGGTGAAAAGATTTTTATGGCATGGTAGAGAAAGTTCTACGGAGAGGAGTTGGCAATGTAGCCTGAGAAGAATGAAGTCCTAGCTTCATTCAAACAAGTGGCCACCTCCTTAAAACAGAGGTTGAAGGCCTGAGACTGTGTACTGAACAAAGAACAAGTTCAGAAGCCAAAAGCAACTGTGTGGCTCAGTCTTCAGGAGTAGAACAGGGTCTCAGCTCCAGCTTTTGGCCTAGTATGAAACCTACAGAGGAATCAGAATCATTCTTGAGAGTCAGAATTCAGGACCAAAAGGAAACCAAAAGTCCTGTCATGCTGAATCAGCAGAATTTTCCAGCCAGCTGACAGTGGCTAAGTCCAACAGGAATCTACTGAAACTTCAAATAAGTTAAGTCCATAGACCTGTTTTTCAGACCCAAATCTAGGCAAGCAATTTAAAAAGCCCAGACCAAGAGGGCAACAGCAGCAACAGGACCAGCCTAGACATTCCCTCCAATAGTAGGCCAGAAGAATGAGCAAATAAAAAGAAATAATCTTACCATAAAACGTTGTTATGGTGATAGATACAATCAAGAGACAAACCCAGAAGAGAAAAAATAACTCCATAATATCTTTAAGCAAAGCCTCCAAGAAAAACACATCTTGGACATAAATTCAAACTAGAATTCCTAGAAAAAGAGAAGCAAGAGTTTTGAAATTTAGTTTTAAATGCTTTTAAAAATGAAATCAGACTATTAGAAGAAAAATATTGGAGAAAAAAATAAGAGCCATGGAAGTACAAATTAGAAAGGGAATTAATAGCTTGGAACATGAGGTATAAGACCTTGCCCAAGCAATAAACTCTTTGAAAATTAGAATGAACCAAACAGAAGTTGCTAAGAGACAAGAAATAGTAAAGCAAAATCAAATGACTGAAAAAAAATTAAAGAAAATATAAGGTTATCGTATAGCAAAAACAAATAACCTCGAAAACAGATCAAGAAAAATTGAGAATTACTGGAAAATGTGAAAGCCATGACCAAAAAACTCCCTTGATATTACATTTCAAGAAATGATAAAAGAAAACTGCCCAAATCTCTTAGACTCAAAGGGCAAAGTGGGAGCTAAGGGAAGAGAGAAGAGAAAGAGAGAACATAGGATAATACTCCTATATCTTCATTTTTCTGCACATGCATAGACATGCATATATGAGCACACACCCCAACAGTGCAGCTAACAACTTGGAGACACCTGCAAAGAAGCTAAAATGTTTGCAAAATCATGGCTAAGCTCTCCAACCAAAACTTGTCTTGTGTTTTCCTACACAAGGACTGTTACTTCTCACCATGCAATTTGTCTCCTACCCTTTACTAACCACCAACCCTGCCCTGCTCCCACCCCTCACCACAAACCCATTCTAATTATTTCACCAGAATATCAAGAAACTGGGGCAACTAGGTAGCACAGTGGAGAGAGTACCAAGCTTGGAGTCAGCCTTGATGCTAAATCAAGCCTCAAACACATACTAGCTGTGTGAAATTGGGCAAGTCATTTAAACCTGGTTGCTTCAGTTTCCTCATCTATAAAATGCGTTGGAGAAGGAAATGGGGAAGGAAACTACTCCAGTATCTCTGCTTAGAATTCCCGAAATGGGGTCATTAAAAGTCAGATACAACTGAAAAAAGACTGAACAATGAAGGGGGAGGGGGAAGGATCCATTCTACAAGAGATACTGAAGATCTTAGGTTTATTATTTCACCAGAACAAGATCTAGTACTTCCCCTTTCCACTCCAGACAAGGAATGGAAGTAGGCAGGGATACCAATTTTTATTAATTTATTCAAGGTAGCAGATTGGTTTAGTGGGGAAGATAGTTGGAATCAAGAGATCTAAAGTCCCAGCTAAGACATGAGCTATGCAACTCTCAGCAAGTTATTTGACCTTTGTGCCTTAGTTTTATCACCTCTAAAATGGGGCTAATGATACACTTACTCATGGCAATGTTTCTTTTCCTTTCTTTTTTTTTAAAGCATTACCTTCCATCTTAGAATCAATACCAAGTATTGGTTCCAAGGCAGAATAGTAGTAAAGACTAGACAATGGGAGTTAAGTGACTTGCCATGAGTCACACAGCTAGAAAGTGTCAGAGGCCACATTTGAACCTAGCACCTCTCATCTCCAAATTTGGCTCTCTATCCACTGAGCCACCTAGCTGCCCCCTCTTAGAGATGTTTCAAGAAAATTGTTTTGCAAACATTAAAGCATTATATAAATGTCATTACAAATTTAATTTATTATTTTTAATTATTCATTCATTCAATAGGCAAATAACTCATAAAATGGACTCAGCTTTCAGTTAATCTACCCTAAGAAATATGGTAAAAAGGCAGAGAGGCATGGAGAGAACTCTAAAAATGTCCTAAGAATTTAGTGTCCTCATCTGTAAAATAACTAGATTAAAGGATCTGTAAGTTCCCTTTCAAATTCTAATTGCATGGCTATTAATGAGTATGTAGCCAAATTTGCCAAAACAATTTTCCTAAGGCTCTAGTATTAGGAAGGCTTCCCATGTCTGACCGTGACACTCAGGGTCAAAAAAATTCAAGGGCTTCTTATTGCCTCTGGGATAAAATACAAATATTATATCCTGGCACTAAAGGCTATTTACAACCTGGTTCCCACCTACCTTTCCAACCTTGTTTCATACTACTTGCCTTCGAAAAACTAGTTTGAACAAACCAGCACTATCAGTTAGCTCTTCCCTAAACAAAATGCTCCAACACCTTCCTCAAGAGCCCTCTTTGTTGCCTCTAAGAATACTTGTCTTCCTTCAAGGATCAGCTCAGGTGCCATGCCCTCTGCTCTCTGTTGTAGATGTTCTCTTCTATTTCCTCAATTTTTCCTGATACTACACTTACCTTTGTAGATTCTGTATACTTTCTTTACAATGCAAACTTGAGAGAAGGGAGTGTTTCTTTTGGGTTTTGTTATCTACAGTGCTAAAGAAACTAAAAACCAATTCAAGGAAATCAACAAATTAGAATTTCAAGGAACAAAGAAATCATGGACTATGGTTATCCAAAGAAGGTTTCATAGAGGTGATAGCACCTCCTGAGTTAGGTATTGATGCTAATTTGCATGAGCAAAAGTTCTAAAGCAGCAATGAGTGTGGCAGCTACAGAGGACAGTAAGGAAATGGGCCTGCCTGGAGTTTGAGGAGTTTGACTGGGAGTTTTGCAGTGGAAAGAACAAATAGGTTAGGAATGATGAGACTAGGTTCAAATTTCAATTTTACCATTTACTAGCTGTGTTAACTCTTGGCAAGTCACTTTACCTCTTAGAATATGTTACATTATCTTTAAGACTAGTTAGACTTCCATGTTGGGAATTAAGGAGAAATAGAGTTGAAGAGGAAATCTGGGGACATATTATGAAGGGTTTTTTATACCAGAGGTTTGAATTTCATCTAGCAATAGGATGATATTCTAGGTTTTCTTTTGTTTTTTTAAACCCTTGCCTTCCATCTTGGAATCAATACTGTATATGGTTCCAAGGCAGAAGAGTGGTAAGGGCTAGGTAATGGAGGTTAAGTGACTTGCCCAGGATCACACAGCTGGGAAGCATCTGAGGTCAGATTTGAACCTAGGACCTCCCTGTCTCTAAGCCTGGCTCTCCATCCACTGAGCTACCCAGCTGCCCTCCTAGGTTTTTTAATAGATAAATGAACAAAAAATCATCCTGAGGTCATAACAAGACTCTCCCTCCTTCAATATTAAGAAGCAGGGAATGTAATGAAGACAAAAGCTTACTTAGCCCATCTTGGACCACACTCTGACAACAGAGCTACTGACCAGTTGTAGGTATGACGGAGAATTGTGTCACAGAGTAAATTCCATTTGGCCAAAAGATCTTGAGCCAGCTGGCTGCTGCCAGGGGTTCATAGAGCGCTGAATTTAGCTTGAGTTCTATCAAGGCCCCTGTAGCCTTTTGCTCAATTCTCTCTCCACTTGCTGTCCCTACTAATCACTCTGCTTATTGAAATTGCATAAAACACCATTGCCAGAAATCTCAAGATGGGGGGGTGGGGTGCACAGGTGGTTCTCAGAGGAGATCCCTGGGCTCCTGAAAGCATTTCCCCCTGCTAGCCCAACAAAGCTGGGGCTTGTTGCTGGTCAGGGCTCATTTGTTTGCTCAGGCCCAGAGAGAGGGGCAGTCAGGGGAATGCTAGCCAGTTTACACTTCTAACAGTGGCCAGCTCTTTTGCTGAGGTTCTCACCATTTGGATCAGTAGCCTGAAGTCAGCTGGAGAAAGTACCTTTTCACTATCTACCAAAAAAAGCCATGGGGAAAAGAAGAAAACTAAAAGGATTTTGTTTGTTTCCAAATTTGATTTGAGGATGTCTGGATGGTTTAAAAAGAATTACAAAAGGGGTTGTTTTTGCCATCCAATTCATTTAAAGTAGGATCTGAACTTTAATCAGTGGACAGTGATCTCACTATATCCACCAAAGAGTGTACCGTTTGGGACCTAAAGCCTAATAAGGTTGTGATAGATTTTGTGTCTGAGGACACAAGACCAAAAATTTTCAACCAGAGGATGAGTCAGTAAAGCATATATGATTCTTCCCATGTTGTCTTAGAATTACCTTTAAAATGTACTTTAGGAATGAATCATCTTCATCCCTTTTTCAGTTATCTATAGATCTCCTGGTCTCCAAGCCATCTAGTTTGCATCAAGTACAGTGGATTTGGAGCAATAAGATTAGGTTCAACTTTCAAGTCTACCACTTACTAGCTGGATCATTCTGGGCAACCACTTTACCTCTTAGGACATGTTACCTTACCTTTAAAACAAAAGAGCTGAATTAACAGAACCCTAAGGTCCTTGCCAGCTCTGAAGTTCCTACAATAAGGTAGGACTGGAGAATTAGGAATGTAAGAGCCAACTTTTCCTCTCAAATGGAAAGAACTATCACTCCTACCCTCCTGAGCTTGTGTTCCTACAAATGCCCCTGCATTATTGGGTGAATCCCCAGACTGCTTAGACTGTCTCATTATTTCTAGAGCAGAAAGTCACATATCTCCAAGTTCAGCCTCCTTTTTGAAGCTCTGATTAGCTAACTGGTGTTTAAACTATGACTGAGTTTGATCTCAGTCATACCTTACTGGAATATAACACCCCCTTGGTTATCTTATTAGGTGGTCCAATTGTCTCTATGCAGATGACCTTTAATTTTCTATGTTCAGCTTTAAGCTCTCCCTAGAATTCCAGTCCTATATTACCAGCCATCTGCTGCACATCTCTACCTGAATGACAATAGGCATCTCAAAAGAATATACAAAAACACAGAGGAAGCAGGCATTCAATAAACCTCATTCTTCTCTGAAAAGACAAAAGAGGATTGAAAACACACACAAAGAAAAAAATTGATGCAGAAATATATCAGAACAACAGGGAAACAAATAAGGATAAGGTAGAGGGTAATTAAGAGAGGAGGTACTACTGGGGAAGGAATGATAAGAAATAAAACTAACTTTTTTTTTAACTCTTACCTTCCAGGGCTAGGCTATGGAGGTTAAGTTACTTGTCCAGGGTCACATAGCTAGGAAGTATCTAAGGCTACATGTGAACCCAGGGCCTCCCTTCTCTATGCCTAGCTCTCAATATACTCAGCCATCTAGCTGCCTTCTACTAACTAACTTCTGATGTGGAAGGGGGAATCAGAAGGAGAGTTTTAAAAAAGAACTAGAGTCTAAGGGGCAGCCTTAGAGTGTCTCTTAGACAGTGCTAAATTATTTCAAAGAATCCTGGATAATAAGAATTGATGTGGAGTGAAGTAAGAAGAACAATTTATACACGAATAACATTGTAAAGAAAAACCATTTGCAAAGACTTAAAAACTCTAATCAATGCAATAACCAACCAAGTATCAAAGAACCCATGAGAAAGCATGTTACCTATATCCTGACAGGTAATAGATACAAGCTACAAAATAGACATTTTTGGACATGGCCACTGTGTGGATTACTTTTGCTTTACTGTCCTTGTTAGCAAGAATTTTTTTCTGAAGTTTTTTAAATGGGAGAAGAAAATTGAGGAGGCAATATTAATGCCAAAAAAAAGAGGGCCACTAATATTTTTTAAAATAATAGAAGACATAGGCTATGGGGGAAGGGGGGAGAACATGAATCATGTAACCATGGAAAAATATTCTAAATTAATTAAATATAATTTTTCGATTAATAAAATGATAGAAGAGCTTCAAAAAATGTTAAGATAAAAAGGACAATTTTGAAAGTAGCATGCAGAACATATATATGTTTCTTTCTAAAAAGCAAGCAATATGAAATAGATTCATGGTTTCATAAAAAATCCCTTTTTTCTGTTCTGCTCTATACTTGGAAACATTCTTATTTAGTGTCTAAGTCCAGAATAAAAATACATTGGGTTTTTTTTTTTTAAGACCCGGGTATTAAAAAAATCAATACCACTGCTTAAATCCACTGAATGGAATTTGGCGGGGGGAACCATCTGGCAGACATTTCTTTACCTCTTAACCTTATGGACCCCTTTCTATCACCAAAAGTTGTAATACTGGGATGGAGAGAATTAGCAAAGGTCTTGCATTTGTGGGGTACACATGGGATTTGAACATAATGTAAGATATGTTGTCATCACACTTTCCATCAGAACTTCGGCACTGATGGTACTCTGTCAGAAGATAATAGGGGGCTCTCTTATTTCTTAGGATGGTCCAAATGGGAAAAGTTTGAGGCATATTTTATAGATCTTAGGGATCTGGGCAAATAAAGAAAAAGAGAGATTGACAGGCCACATGGATTGCCTAGTGACCTCTAGGTTGGAATTCCTCCTCATTTGTCCTAGAGGGCAAGTTCTAACTCAAATTTATGTAATATGTAATATTTTAATATTAATTATTTTAAACAGTTTTTTAAAATGTTGATTAACAAATTCTTCCCTCTCCTAACTGTTGAGAAGGTAAGGAATGTGATATCAAGTATACATGTAAAATGATGCAAAATGAAATAATTGTATTTCAATCTATATCCAGCCTCCATTAGTCCTTCAGAATTATCTTGGATCATTGTATTGATCAGAATAGCCAAGTGACTTGCAGTTGATCACTGTATAAAACTGCTATTACAGTGTACAATGTTCTCAGACATGCATACTTTCAAACATTAAAATTTCATGAAGACTTCGGGGACATCCTATATATATCTAATAATCATTGGGACTTCTGATATCAATATGGGGCTCTTCCAGTCACCAGAACTCTCTTGTACTGAAGAAGGAATGGACAGCAAAGTGGCTCAGTGGACAGAAAGTCAGGACTAGAGAAGAGGAATCCTGGTTTCAAATCCACCCTTACTTAATAGCTGTGTAACCTGGGTAAGTCAATTAACCCCACTGCCTGGCCTTTACCATTCTTCTGCCTAAGAACAGATTCTGAGATGGAAGGTAAGGGTTTAAAAAAAAAAGGTACAGGGAAGGGAATGAGAAAAGGCAGCATAGACTCCTTTCTCTTGGGAATGATAAGAAAAGTGATCCCTACAATTGAGGACAGCATAAATCTGTGCTAGACCTTATGTAGAATATTAAAAAAGAATAAAATATCCTTCAAGGAACACTCAGTTTAGATAACAGAAAATATATATGAAGTCAATCTGAAGTAGCCTGATATGGTTCAATTTCCCCCCTACTTGACTCTGGGTAAGAATACGAGAAAGGGGATAATAGACATTTAAGGGTTTTTGTGAAACAGAACGTCAAAATTGGGTGAAATTACCCTCTACCTTTACTGGAGCTTCCTTTGTGATACTTGGAGGATGCAATTTGAGGTCCTGGGGTTCTTGAAAAGATCAACTTCAAATCCTTAGAAGCAAAGGCTTCCTTCTTCTCATTGTGTGTGAAAATCATATTTCAAAAAATAATTAATTTTCCATGGCCCAACCACTGTAAGAAGGGATAACCTCACAAAGAAGTAGAAATAGTTCTCTTCACTTTTGCTGCGGCTGTGAATATTCCTCAGTCATCTTCCCTCAACCTCCCAACTCTATTACAAGTATATCACAATTAAATCCAAAATCTTATGTATGCAGCACAAGATCCTTCTCCCTAACTCATTGTTCTGCAATATTAAGCTTTTCCTTAATTGAGGAAAGACCACCACTATGTCTACCTCCAGCAAAAAAACATATCCTTTTTTTCCTTTATATTTTCTTAAGCACCCATCTCACTTAGCTCCTCCCTGTCCAATTCCCTGTCTTTGGCGGCACTACAAAAGATGGAAAGACAAAAAAAGCTCATGGGTTGGCTGAGGGCAGGTTAGAAAGTTAGGATTAGAAAGGTTACAGGGAATATTGGCTTTCCCCCATGGGTGTCTCACCAGGACCCAGCATGAAGGGCACAGACAGATCATAACCTTTAAATGCAAACTTGATGGAGAAGAGAGATGAAAGCATTGAAACAAATTAGATACGTCTATAGGGGGTGCTGAACTGGAGAAAATTAGCATTTCTTACTAATTGGAGTGCAGGGCATTTCATTATAAAGTTTCATTACAAGGGGAAGAGTGCAAAAAACCTCTGGGGAATTTCATCAGCTGGTATTTTTTTTCCTTTAAAAGTAAAATGTAAAAAGAGGAGAAAAGAAAAGGGAGAACTGAATTTTGGAAAAGAGGAGGGAGTAAAGAAGTATATTCGTGTCTGAGTTTTTGTAGTTACCAAAAATTCTGCATGTTCAAGGACTTTAAAGTAGAAATTGGGATAAAAGGAAATGCCAGTGAAGGACAGAGAGATTGAAAGCACAAGGGAGGGAGCTTTTATTTATTTAAGGAGAGAGTTGGTCAGATGAAGACAACAGAAAGGTGAGGGAGACCAGGCAACATAGCTGTAACAAGTCTTCTGGAGAGGTTCCAATCTGCACAACAGGACCAAAGGTTTGTGGCCCAGATGGAGTCATATGCATCTAGAATTATGGAAGTTAAACTTATAGAATACATTGCCTTCCTTCATGGGAAAATTACTGTACCTTGAAAATGTGGGACCTGAGAAAAACTCTCATTGAAGTGGTTCTAAAAAGAAGCTCTTTACCCCAAATGGATAATAAGGAAAAAGACAAGAATATTCATAGCTGTGCTGTTTGTGGTGGCAAAAAAATTGGAAAATGAGGGGATGCCCTCCAACTGGGGAATGGCTGAACAAATTGTGGTATATGTTGGTGATAGAATACTATTGTACTCAAAGGAATAATAAAGTGGAGGAATTCCATGGAGACTGGAACAACCTCCAGGAATTGATGCAGAGCGAAAGGAGCAGAACCAGGAGAACAATGTACACAGAGACTGATACACTGTGGTACAATCAAATGTAATGGACTTCTCTATTAGTAACAATGCAATGATCCAGAACTATTCAGAGGGACATATGAGAAAGAACGCTATCCATATCCTGAGGAAGAACTGTGGGAAAAGAAACACAGAAAAAAAAACTGTTTGATTACACTGGTTGATGGGGCTATGATTGGGAAAATAGACTCTAAATGATCACCCTAATGCAAATATTAATAATATGGAAATGGGTCTTGATCAATGACACACTAAACCCAGTGGAATTGTGCGTCAGATATGGGAAGGGGATGAAGGGAGGAGAGGGAAAGAACATGAGTCTTGTAACCTTGGGAAAATATTGTAAATCATCTAATTAAATAAAATTCTAAAAAAAAGGAAAAAAAGAAAATGAAGTCCCCCCCAAAAAATTAAAAAATAAAAATAAAAGAAGCTCTTTATGCAAGAGTTCTCCAATAAATAGCTTCCCTAATAGTCATGGTTCACACAGAACTGAGAGGAAATGATACTTGAAGAGTCAGATTTTATTATGATACCATTTTTGTTAGCAGATAGTTTCTTCCTAATACTGGGGTCCCCCATAAATTTGGAGGCTGAATCCTGAGTGACTAACATTATCAAAAAAGAATGTCTGGAATATAAACTTTTATGGTTTCTCCACCAAATGCCCAGATCTTCTCCTCAATTATAAATCTATATGCAGTCTTCTTGTGTTGGTAGGAATTTAAAATGACCTAGAGTTGTTTTGTTGGCTGGAAGACCCAGGCCACTAATGGAGGGAGAAAGGCATTTTCTCTGGGGAGAAGAAGCTATGACAAGCTGATGGATGAGCCTAGAAACTTACTGAAGTGGGTGCCTTAAGAAATTCCAGCAGTCCATTCCAAGCCCCTCTTCTACCCATTCTCCCTCCTTATAAAATGAAATGGGGGAAATCTCTCTACTCCCCCCAAATAAAAGGGAAGAAATATGGTAATCATAGGCAGCAATCAAAAGATCATGAAAATTAATACAATAGCCAGTACTGCTACTTTTATTTGTAGAAATGGGTCCTCATTTCTTCCTCACCCCAGCTGAACTTATAAATGTATGTATTTTACATAAATATAGGTATCTATGTATGAATATGTCTAAAGACAGGATTTTCTGTCTTTATATATCTCTTTGCTAGTCAGGACTGGAGCTTTTTAGTAACTTGCTCTAATGTATCTGATCTTACCCCTCATTTAATTTCTATGATGTTCTTTCTCCAGGCACAGTAATCTTAGTGGAGACTCCTAGAAAGTTTGTTTGTTGAGATGTTAAAAGTCTCTAAGCAGCCTCTGCTATTCATAGCCTGGACTAGGAAAAAGGAACAGAGACCCTAAAGATAGTGAAGAAAATACTTTGTGGAAATAAAGAAGGCAAATTCCTAAGAAGGCAGTAAGTTGGAGGAAATGCCTTAGCCTTTCTCTGGAGAAGGGTCAAATATGGAGCTGAAATGCCATCAACTCATTCAACTTTACAAGCATTTATTAAAACCCTAATAGAGATTTGTGCTACCTATCAGCAATACAAAGGCAAGAAATTTTTAAAAGTTTGTACCTCAAGAATATTACATTATATTTTGAGCGTGCACGCACGCGCGCGCGCGCACACACACACACACACACACACACACACACACACGTGTAAATGCAAGGGGACCTGAGAAAAGAAACACTAATAACTGGGCAGAGACTAAGGAAGGAGGGAAGAAATAGCACTTGGACTGAAGCTTAAAAGATTCAAAGAAGTGAGGAGAAAGAAGTGCATTCTAGGCAAAAGGAATGGCTTTAGAAAATGCAGTAAGGAGATAGAATACTGAGCTCAGTAGTTCAGCCTGGCAGGCACATAAGAATATATGAGGGGAAGTAATATGAAATAAGGTTGGAAAGGCAAGTAAGAAGCAAACTAGGGAGGACATTACATGCCAAGGTTATTCCAGAGACAATAGAAAGCCAATGAAAGTTTTTGAGAGCAGGAAAGCTACATGGTCAGGTCTTTCCCAAGGCAGATTACATTGGCAACTATGCAGAAGAAAGGTTGAAGCAGAGATAGATTGGAAGCAGAGACCAGTTATGAGGTTTATATAGTGGCAGAAAAACATATGAGAGCAAGAAAGCATGACTACCAGCAGGAGCTTTCATTCTTCCAGATGGAAGTTAAGGCAGAACTGCTGGCCTCTAAAGGTAGATGCCACAATCCTAATTCTATTTAGAGATCCTTACATCTTACTCCAAGGAAATTTACTGTCAGAGAGTCAATTGCTACTGTGTCCTGAATCACTGTAACAGCACTGGCGCCATTCATTACTATTTAGTGCCCAAATAGATAAGGGCCTCCACTAACATCAAGGCTAATATCTCAGCATTTACTCTTCCCTAGACTCTCTGTTAGAGAACTCTGGAGGTTGGGGATCCTGTCATGGCCCAGCTCAGGAATCAGATTTAGAGGCTGGCTTCCTTGCCCTGGAATCTCTTCCCCCAAACCTACTCCATTGTTTGGAATCCAGCCTACCCTATATCACTGTAACAGAAAGATGATTCTCCATTTAACACTGAACACATGGGAATTAACATCAAGGCTTTTACTGCAGCACCTATTCCTTTATTCTCTATCTTTGGTCCTGGAAGAATAGAGCTTTAACAACTTCCTTCCCTACATACATATACATTTATCTGATGAACAGAAATGGGAAGGCTCTTCATTGCATTCTACACTAATTGTGTAGAAACTGTATTTACTCCACCCCCATCACCACATAACCTTTCTTTCTATTGAACACAGAGGGAATAGATGTCTAACCTGACTGCTACGTACAGAGGTACTCTCTACCACACTCTGCCTCACCAAAACATTTGGGGAAAGCAACAGACCTATACAACTATTGATCATGAAGGCATAAAACTATGCCTATAACCGTAGCTTTAAACAGTAGGCATTTTGCAACAAATACTTGTCTAGGAGTCAAACATCAAGACTAACCAGAAGCCAAGTATGCACGCCCCACATGATACAGAGAATGACTGTGCACTAACCTCTACCATCTTGGGAAGAGGCAAAGGAACTAGTAATGAAATGTGAGTTCAAGCAAGTCCATAGGCACTGGATCACCAGGTATTGATTCAATATTATTGAACACTCTCTCCAGAAAGGAGAAAAAAGAACTGATGCTACCTTTATCACCATAGGTCACTGGATAGTTAAGAGTCCCATTCAAATGATACTTCTTGCTCTATGGACAGCCAAATCCCACCTTCTGCCCTCTTAATTTCTGTGATGCAGCTGCCAGCTACCCTGTTCTGCCATCTTCTTCCAGTCTTCTAGAACCTCCACTCTCTAGACAGCCAAAACAGATTCTTAGAGGCATCCACCTTCCATACACCATTCCTCCCATTAGTCTGCTTAGGATTTCTTACCTTAGTCTCTTGAAGTTTATAATCTGCACTTCAATGCTCAACTCTGCAACCTACAGTTATAGGATTTAGAGTTCTAAGATCTCATCTACTCTAAACCCATCATTTTACAGACAACAAACCCATCACATTTATATAGTACTTTCAGTTTTACAAAGCACTTTCATCAGAACTTTGTGAGCAAAGTATTATGATTCCTATTTTAAAGATATAGGAACCTGAGGTCCAAAGAAGTTATATGATTGATCATGGTCATGTTGATAATAAGTAGCAGAGACAGAACTAAAATCCCAATCCTCATCTTTCTCCCATAGATCATCACTCATGTCCTACATTCTTATTATAAGAATCTCTTAAGACTCTGTCCTGAGCCCTCTTACCTTCTTTCTATATATTCTCTCTCAGTGTTCTTATCAGGTTCCAGGGTTTTAATTATCATCTCTATGCATGACTCTCAAATCAATATATCTAATCCCAATCTCTCCCTGATCCCCTACTTCTACATTTCCAGCTACTTGCTGAATATCTCTATCTGAATGCCTACAGTCATCTCAAAAGTCAACATGTCCAACATGGAACTCATTGTTTCCCATCTTCCTCCCAAAACCTGCCTCTTCTGCTAGCTTTCCTCCTTCTATTGAGAATACCACCATCTTTTCAATCACTGAAGTTCACAACCTCAGAGACATCATTTATTCTTTCCGCCCCTCAGACACTATTTCAAATCAATTGCCAAGTCTTGTCAATTTTACAGCCTCTCTTGCATCAGGCTCCTTCTTTCCCCTCACACAGCCACCACTATACTTCAGATCTTTATTACTTCTTGCCTAGAGTAGTATAACAGCTTCCTAATTGGTCTTCCTGCTTCCAATCTCTCCTCTTCTTTAATTGATCCTACAAATGGCTACAAAAATGTTCTTCCTCAAATCCAGATCTGACCATACTACTTCCTGCTCAAGCATCTTCAGTGGCTACCTTTTTTCTCTAGGATTCTCTTCTTCAGATTATAGCCTGTCTTTCTAAACATAGCTTACATATAATTGTTAGCTTCTCCTTGTCCAGTTCTAATTCTTAATACATTGTTTTCTTCTGTGAATTTCTGGATCTCTTTTTCTATTTGTATGATTTTTCATAATTTTATTGATTTTCTTGCATTGCTCGTATTTTTTCCCCCAAAGGGTCAAATTGTTTCATTGCTGTATGGGAAAATGTCATCTATGGCCTTTAGGAATAACATCATTGCCTGGGTATTTTGAGAGACGTGTATGAGGGAAGACTTGAGGTTGAGGTGAATGTAATGGAATAAGCCAAAATAGTAATGGAATAGACCAAGAAGAGGTAGGGGGGAAATGGCTATCTCATATGGAGAAGGAATGAATGGAAGAACTGCCTCAGAGAAGGGGAAGAGGGGTGGAGGGTTGTTACTACAAGAAGTCTACTCTTATCACACCTGGGATAAAGAAAGGACAACATATACAATAAGAAGGGTAAAATTTTTCTTAATGCATAGAGAAACAGGAGGGAAGATGGATAGAATAAGGAAGGGATCAGAGAGGGGAGTACATATCAAAAGACAGGGGTTAAGGTGAGGTAATAAGGAGGGACTCTTAGGACAATATATGGGAGGGATTTTTAGAAACAAACTCACAGGGTATAGTTATAGGGATAAGGAAAGAAAGGGGAAGGGGAAAGGAAAGGGACAAGGGAGGGACCTTAGGAAAATTAGGCCAATTGGGAACAAGAAGGGCAAAGGAGTAGAATAAGGGAGGATTTGGGGAAAAGGATGTGAACTAAGAGGCACTGGTCAAAGGAAATTGGACATCTGAGAAGGGATATGGTGGAAAGAAAGGAAGAGGACAACAGTGAAGAGGAAAAGAGTAGAGGGAAATACAAGTTAGTAACTATGATGTTGAGTGTAATGGGATGAAGAAGATGGATACCAGAAAGGATCAAAAAACAAAAAGACCTAACAATGTGTTGTTTACAAGAAACACACTGAAAATGAGAGACTATTGAGTGAAGTGAGGGTCAGAAAAAGAATATACTATGCCTCAGCTGATCTAACGAAGGCAGGAATAGCAGTCATAATCTCTGACAGAGTTGGGGCTAAAATGGATATAAATGAAGGGATGAACAGGGTAGTACCTATATTATGTTGGAGGAGTATAATAAAGCATTATCAATATTGGATCTGTAGATACTAAGTATTAAAAAAATCCAGATTTTCAAAGGTAAAACTAAGAGATACAGATGGAAATAGATTTAAAAAAAATAATAATTGTAGGGGGGTTTTAATTTTCCCCTCTCAGAACTTGACAAAACTGGACCCAAAAAAAGGGTAATGAGATAAATACAATTATAAGTTAAATATGGTAAAATATCTGGAGAGCCCACATGCATGTGCATTAGGTTAGTAGTAGATCTAAGTTTGAGCGTGCACATAATCCAAACATAGTTTCTGGTGAGACAACAATGGTTTAGAGAGTTTAGGATTTGAGCATATTATTTTAGGATCTGCATCTGTTTCTGTATACAGGAATATTATATTTAGAGGAAAGGAATTTAAAAATTATATTGGGAAAAGAAAAAAATAATTGTCAAACTATGGAGGTAAAGTCTGCATTTCTGAGAGGTTGTGGCATAAGAACAAAAGTTCCACTGGGTATGAACAAACTGGAAAGACTTAGTTTTGGGAAGTGTATTGTCCTGGCAACAGATTGTGTCTGCTGTCCACAGCTCAGTCTAGCTAAATATGGTCCTGGTAATTTTTGTTAACTAAGAACCAAATGGGTAAAAGTGATCAAATTAAAAGCTGATAGGAACATGGAGAAACAGGCCTAATATTATACTACTATAGCAGCTGTGAGTTGTTTTTTTAGAAAACAAGATGAAAATATACATTAAGAACTATAAAACTATTCATGCTCATTGACCTAGTGATTCTGTTACTAGTGTTAGGTGATAAGGGCACTATTGAGAGAGTAAAAAGTTGTGTATGTATAAAAATATTCATGAAAGCTTTGTTTGTAATGACAAAGTAACTAGAAATAACACAAATGCAATCAATGGGAGAAATGACTAAATAATGGCAATTTAAAGAAAATAAGGGAAATATATTAAGAGACTACATGAATATGAATATATGCAAAGAGAATAAGAATACTACATACTAAGATTACATTAAAAAAGCCCCAAAATTAAGAGAAAAAAGAATCCAAGCAAAACAAATCCAAAGGAACCTCAAAAGTAGAGAATGTTTATATTAGCACACATATATAATTTATATATTTTTAGACAAACTGAAAATAATGTGGAGTTTGAGGTTTTACATACAATTTTTTATGCATTTGTTTAGTTAAAACTTTTTTTGGTGGTGGTGGTGATTAAGTATATAATAAAATAAACAAAAGGGAAGCAAATCTTGGAGAGTGACAATTAACTAGTGGAAGGAATCTAGGTAAAGCACAGGACTATTAAAAACTGTCATTCCTGAGAAAACTAAGAGTTAACTGCCCTTATTTTATTTTATAAACTCTTACCTCCTGTCTTGGAATCTATACTAAGTATTAGACAGAAAGCAGAAGAATGTGTAAGGGATAGGCAATGAGGGTTAAGTGACTTGCCCAGGGTCACACAGCTCTAGGAAGTGTCAGAGGCCATTTGAACCTGGAACCTCCTATCTCCAAGCCTGGCTCTCTATCCACTGAGTCACCTAGCTGTCCCCAAATTAAATACCTTTAAAGAAAGATTCCATAGAAAAGATATTCTATGGAGAAGATATTTGGAGATAAGTATGAATTCCTAAGAGGGAACTGAGTGACTTTAACTTTCACTCTTGATGAAAACTAAACTAACTTAAATTATATTCTATGGAGAAAAGCATTTAATTTGGCATTGAAAAGAACTGAATAAAATGTTATTCTAAGAGAACCTGAATTAACTTTTGTTCTAACAAGAACTAATTTATGGTTCCAGGGTTCTGGAAGAGTTGACAATTGATAATAAGTATAAGAAATTCTGGTGGACAACTTCTTTCCTCTACTTTTCCAAAGCACAGAGATGACTTTGGCTACAATCTCCATCACAGCTAATACACATTATTTAAATATTCTTCAGTTTTCTCTACTATTAGTTACCTTTAAAAATTATATGGCCAAGAATGTTTATCTAAGCTTTTAAATTTGGGGTATGGAAGTGAGAGAAATAACCTGCTTGAGAAGAGACCTCCCTAGTTCTCTTACAGCAAGGGAACCAACCAATTCATTAACTCATTAATTAGAGAAGTTTTCACATTTTAAATAATTTCAGAACATACTCCTTAATTGCCTTTGAATCTAGAGAAGTAAAGAATAAGGTAATGAGTTAGAAGCAGTCTAAGGGGTATTGGGCCTGATATATTTGTCAGGCCCTTAGATGAGAGACATTCCTTAAACACTGTATCACAATATATCTCTATCCCAGAAAAGTGTTGCTAAATGAGAGATTTTATCCATTGATAATCTCAACATCTGAATTGGCTAAAGTTGGCTACAAATAGTAGGAAAATAATGTCTGTCAAACTGAATAAGGAAACTAAGACCCCAAACCCAATTTTAATGATTTGCCCAAAGTCATAGGGTTCTAAGCAGGTCAAGTGGTCTTCTGACTCCAAACCTAATGTTTTTTTATACTATACCATGTTGCCTTTGGCTTCTCCTCCTTAATGGGCTCCTAGTCAAGTCTCACTTACTCTAAGCAAGCTTCAGCCTACAGCTGAGCAAAGTGCCCCTGTCAATAGGGATGCCAGGCGTGTGTCCATGTGTCCTACACGCCTCATTTTAGGGGCTTCTCACAGCAGTCTATACCAAGCACAGGGGTGGGCGACACTTTGCCAGCCAGAGCTGAAATTTTATTCCATCTTCCACTGGCTCCTAGAGCAAAATACCTTCAGTAGAGAGAAGCCATCACAAGACAAAGCATTATTATTTATAGAGGAAATCCAAGGACCCCCCAGTCTGCTCTTCCCAACCAACTCAAGCCTGCATTAAAATCAACACTCCGTGAGCACACGAAGCTGACAGGGCAGAGTGGGGAATGTACACTGTATACAAAGATCGGGCTCTCTGGGGACGCAGCCTATTTGTCTCCCATGTTAGCTCCAAGTGACTAAACGCAGGGTGGGAAATAACGCTACAGCAGCAAGAGTACTGGCCTGGGATTGAGTCTCTGGCTGTCTTTTCAAAGGGAAGATGCCTCTGCCCATTTGGAGAATATGAGCATTGTGTAGAGAAATGTTAATGTATGCGCCTCTGCACATTCCTCTGGTAAGGGCAGGGGCTCCCAGCACAGAGCCCCCCCTTCTCCTTCTAGTTCAGGCGGTGACACACTCTGCACATGCCACCTGGTTCTTCCCCCAGGCCCTGTGTATATGTGAACGGTGGGAAGGAGCCTGTTGAATGCTATGGCTTCATTGTGCCCCAGAAAGAGTGGACTAATTACTGGCCTAAACTCCAGAGCAACAAGGGAAAGAGCAGAGGCCAGTGGGGGAGATAGAGTGGGAATTAGGGAGGTGAAGGAAGGGAAAGAGAAAGCCAGGAGATTCATTTCAAAGTTTCTCCAGCAATTTGGGGGTGGGGAAAGAAAGGCTAGGCTTGATGTGAAATCATACAGAGGTCAGGGCTGGGTCTCCCACCCTTGTGAGAAAGTGGTGAATCGGGACGGTTTATCAAACGATCATTTTTTCTTTTGAAACCAGGAGGCAGCAGCTTGGACAATTCTGCAGATGTGCTTGATGAGTTAGGGACAAAAATGGCCCTTCTCTATCCCCCTCCTCCCCTCCCCTCTTTAAGAGCTCCCATCGGGGGTTGCTTCTCCCTCCACTGCCTCCCGGGTCCTCCCCTCCCTTCTTCAGTGGTCAGCTGAGACCCCCACCCACTGCTTGCTTTTGTACTCTTGGCCTTTGGACATACTGACAGGGGCCTTTATGAGACCCCAATCAAGACCCCCATGTCACAGGTACCTAGTAGAGACACCAGACCTTTTCAAACAAGGGACAACAAGGAAAATAGGCTGGCCCATTGTCTCTCTGCAGTGCTAAGTGAGATGAAAGCAGCCCGCCACCCCTCCCCATAGCCCGCCTGCCAATCACCTCCAGTTATTAAGGTCACAATGTGTAAATTCTTTTGACCTGCACCTAATCAAAGATTCACCGGCCCTTTCAAATAGGAATGGGGAGGAGGGGAGAGATTCCCTCCCATAAACCCAGTAGACCCACCCTCAATAAAATTTCTCTCTCTGATTCCTTCCTTGATTCCCATCCCCACCCCCTTCACTTCTCTGCTATCTGCCCTTCTCACACCAGCTTCAGATGGAAATAACAAGCTCCAAGAATTATCTCCACTCACCCCCCAAAAAAATCCTAACAAAATCACATCTAAGGAGGTCCTGCAGATTTTCATTTTCTTTCCTTTAGACAGAAAGGCAATGGTATACAAATAGGCATAGCTACTCCCAATAGGCCTAGGATATGACCAAAAGCACACTGACTATGCATCACCCGCCTCTCAGACAATTAGCAATCAAACTTCTGATGTCATTTCTCTCCAAATAGAAAAAGTTTATTCTGTCTCTCCTTATTGTGCTGCTATGGCTTTGGTCTGTGCATACAAACAAAACAGGAAAAATTGGTGAAGGAATTAATGATGCTGCTGCTTTTAGATTCAGCAAATAACCGTCCAAATCTGTGGAGAGAAAATAATTCAACAAATCTGCTCTTAGGGAAAATTTTAACAAGAGATTAAGACAGAAATTGAGAAAAGTCAGAGAGAAGGGGAAAACACATTATGGTTTCTTCTTTCCTTGGAAAACAGGAATAAACATATGTTTTTTAAAAAGCAAAATACTCTCAAATCACAGGAATTCAATATTAAGACTATGGATTTTTTAAATGGACTTCAAAATGAAAAAGTAAAAGAATAGAAAAACAACAAGCAAGTCAATTTAAAAGTTTGGATTTCCAATAAAGTGTTCATTTGCCCACCATCATCTTGAAACTCTCTCTCCCTTGGATTCTAGGATATGGCAGACACTACTGTTTCTCTTCTGGCTGTTCCTTCTATCTCAGACTTCCCCTCTCAAGGTTAACTAACTGTGGGCCCTCTGCTCTCCTTTCTCTATACTCCCATACTTTCCTCATTTTCTCCATTTCTAAAGCTTCAATGATCATTTAGATATTGATTCTTTCCAGCTCTGACTTCTCTCCAGAGCTCTAAATCCACATTTCTAACTGCTTCCTAGACATTTCCACTTGAATATGAGGTTGGTAATTCAAACTCAAAATACCTAAAGAGCTCCTGGTCTTTCTCTTCAACTAGTTGTCCCCCAGGCTCAGTCTTCTCTAATTCTACACCAACATTCTCCCAGTAATCAAGACTAAGAATCATGAACTCATCCTTGAATACTACTTTTCCTTTCCCTTACTTACTTGGTCAGGAAATCCTATTGATCTTCCTTATAACGATGCATGTGTTCTTTCTCATTCTCATATTATTATAGTTCAGCCTACATCACATCAGGCCTGAATTACTGTCAAATCTTCTTCAACGGACTCCTATCTCCAGTCTCCCCCTCTAAACCATCAATCCATCCTGCTAAATGCTATGGGATGAATCTTCCTAAAACAATGATCTGATTATGTCACTCCCCTACTCAAAGAGGATCTCCAGTGCTTCTAAAATGTATCTTAAAACACTTCTGTCAAGCATATAAAACTTTTCACAATTTGATCCCAGTCTACACTTCCAGACTTATCACCAACTATATTTCCTCTACAGATGCATTTATCATACACTACCAGGAGAATCAGTACAGCTTACTGTAATAGTTCTCAAATTTTTTTTTTTAAATCTCAAGAGCTCCTTGTACTCTCTTAAAACTTATTGATGATCCCAAGAAAAAACTTTTGCTTATATGAGTTATATCTACCACTTTTTACCATATTAGATATTAAATTTGTTTAAATTTTAGAACATTTATTAATTCATTTAAAATAATAAATTCATTTTGTGATAATAGAAGTAATATTTTTATGAAAACTTATATTTTCCAAAACAAAAAATGTAGTAAAAAGACTGGCATTATTTTACATATTTTGCAAATCTCTTTACTATCTGGTTTAATAGAAGACAGCTGAATTCTCATATCTGATTCTTCATTCAATATGTTGCAATATGTCATTTTGGTTAAAAATCCAACTTTATGAAAACATGTATTTGGAAATGTGAGGACTACTTTTAATAGGTAAATAACATTTTAGTATTACTATAAAAAAGGTTTTATCCACACAGATACCCTGAACAGATCTCAAGGATCCCACTTTAAAAACAGTTCTTAACTTGCAATCCTTAGCACTAAGCTCCAAACCATACTTGCTACATAACTATGGAGGAGTCTCTTCACCTCTCTAAAACTCATTTCTATCAGCTGTAAAAGAGTGACAATATTTTCACTGCCTGCCTAGAGGTTTTATCAGGCCAACATACTAAATTTTGAAGAGCTATATGAGCAGAGACATTCAACTTATTTGTCAGTACATCAAGAATCTTTGACATATACAAATCACCACTATCTAAGGCTCAGAGAAGTTAGTTACCTTGCTCATGTACACATAGCAAGGGAGAGATGTAAGATCTGAATCCAGGTATTCCTGACTCCATGTTCAACATGATATCCATTATGCAAAGTTGATCCTTTCTTGCAGCTCTTTGTCTACCTGTCTCATTTCCCCAATTAAACATATGTGATCACATGTATTTATTTATTGTTACATTTTATTTAAAATTTTATTTATTTATTTAAATTAACTTATTTATTTAGACTATTTTACCAAGGTTACCTGATTCATATTCCTTCCCTCCCCTGTTCCCTTCCCCCTCCTAAAACTGACTGATCACATGCATTTAAACATCTATTCTAGCATTTTTCAGCTTCCTTCTTTCCACCCATTTAGGATCATATTTGATAGGCTCATAGATGGATAGTTGAAAAGAAACCCAGAAGCCATCACCTTCATTTTATAAGTAATGAAAATAAGACCCAAGGAGGTCATGTGACCTAACCAAGGTCATATAGGTAATAAACATAGATGTAGAATCTGAACCACTCCAGAACCACTACCTTTTGTGCAAATGTCTCATCTCTGATATTAAATAAAATATTTGGTTTACTACTTAGTATCAAGAACTAAGAGGGAGCAGAGATGTCCCTTGAGTTATCTGACAGACATTTTTAATTCAACTTGATAGGAACAGTTTTTCATTGAGCTTCTCCCAGAACCAACCTTAGCAACTCTCAAAAAGTAATTTCCTAGATCCATGTTGGCAAACCTATGACACATGTGCTGGAGAGGGTTGCTCTCCTCCCTCTCTCCACTGTGCCTGAGGATATTTCTCATATCACCTGCGCCTCTGCTCAGCAGCCCAATGGGAACGCTTCCTCCCTCCCCTGTCTAGGGTAATGGGGTAGCTCACATGCATGTGAGGGTGCAGTTTGGGCTCTTGGTCTCTAAAAGGTTTACCATCATTGTCCTAAATCGCCAGATACTACTACAAAGAGGCTGAATCTACAGAATTTGAGAAATCATTGGGCTAATTTTTCTACTTTCAACTGTAGTACATTCTCTACTTCAAGTACTAACCACTTATGAGGTGTAAAAGAGCAGGGAAAATCCAAAAGAGCCACCCGTTGTACAAATATAACTTTTAAATCTACTTTCATATGTTCATTTATCACTTCTACAGATGTTACTAATTTTACATTCAGACCAAACCACTCAAACCTAGAAAATGCACTAGACCTAGTTCTGATAAAGAAATGAGAAAAAATTACAGTAAATAATTTTTGCAGCCAAGACCCACATAAGGAGATAAAAAGATCTATGAACACTAAAAATAATATTTACCAAGAGATTATCACATGGAGCATTCCAGTACCCAAGGAATAAGAAAGGATAAAGACTGTGCAGGAAGTCTCTGAGCTCCCTAAACTGGTGTAGAATGCAGGAATAAGTGACACCTGGTAGTTCTGTCAATCACTACTTGGAGTTGCAGATGCAGGGAAGACTAAGACGGTAATATGAATCAAGAGGTAGCAGTCACAGAACCTAGGTTAAGCTGTGTACTGAGAAAAGAAGTTCTGAAGCAAATAGAAACTATCTAGCTCTGATTCTGGGAACAAAGTAGGGGCTCACTTCTAGCCACAAGCCCAGCTCTAGTCTGTCATGGAAAAATGAATTCCAGACCAAAGAAGAACCTGCAATGCTGTTGGTCTGAACTAGCAGAGCTTCCCAGCTGGTAGAGTCCAATAGCAATCTATTGTAATTTCTAATCAGGAACAAGCCTACATGCATGTCACTCAAATCCAAATCAGGTCAGGAATTTGCAAATAGCAACAAGCAGATTTGGTTCTGCCCCCTTTGGGAGCACTCTAAGCTTATAGGTACCCAGTCTGGCCTGTCCCTTAGATCCTAGAATAACACATTACCACCAAGACACAGCTAGTATTTTTTTGTTTTGTTTTGTTTTGAAATTGATTCATGACACTATTGAAATGAAGAATGGAACCCAGATACAAAGACCAATCATAGGAATGGATGTCAGTATGAACATAAATCTAAAACTGTTAAAGATAAAAAACACAGCGAGTCTAAACCCTTGGAAAACACTGAATATTTAAGGAAAAAACATTCAATACTTGTGTCAAATAATTTACTTCTAGATATACTACTTGTAATAAATCTAAAGTTAAATCTAAGAAGAGGGAAGCACTTATAGGAAAAAAAATCAAGGCAGAGCTAAGGAAGAGATATAAGTGGAGGGAGTAGAAGAGCAGGTCCATCTTGATAATTTTTCCTTAAAAAATAGCTGATGCATATTGGGATACTGAAATTTCATAAAATAATTTTTGCTTGTGAAATTTTAAATGAATATATGTGGGAAAGTGCTGTCTCTATCACAGGTAAGATTTTTTTAAAAATAAAAACCCATACCTTCCTTCTTGGAATCAATACTGTGTATTGGTTCCAAGGCAGAAGAGTGGTAAGGGCTAGGCAATGGGGGTCAAGTGACTTGCCCAGGGTCACACAGCTGGGAAGTGTCTGAGGCCAAATTTGAATTTAGGACCTCCCATCTCTAGGCCTGGCTCTCAATCCACTGAGTGACCCAGCTGCCCCCACAGGTAAGGTTTTAATGACTGGAATTTTCATTTGTGTAAAAGTATATTAAGAGATAAAATATGACTATTGTTGCTTTATGGGTTGCCTACTCATCATACTCTCTTCCTTTGGCCACCTTCTACCGGGATTTGATCTCATTATTTGTATTCCAGAATTCTATTTATTTTAACTCTACCCTTGTGTTCTGTCAGATTTTTCTCAGCTTCTTGCTTCGCCTAATACTGATAATTTTTTCTCTGAAAAGCAGTAATGTTCAACTAAAGTGAACCACTGAGTCTAGTTCCAAAATGTATCAATAATGTGTAACAGTACTTTATGTTTGCTTTGACTTCTTTGTCACATGGCACAAACCCTTAATCATAGAGAATAGGTTGGGTAATGATTTAAAATGTCCTTTTCTGATATTAAAATGAATGAGATTTACATAAAATCAAAATAGCTTTAGGAATTAATATTTCAGGTCATACATGTTGGGTTAAATTCTCAAGATGTCTATAGTATTTATTGAATGTTTATTTTATTTTTTATAATTCCACAAAATTTGAACGTTATTCTAGGAATGAAATTATCCAACAGTTCATTTTAGTTTCACTCCTTCAGAATTTCATTTCTCATTTAAGGTACACTAAGGGGGGGAGGGGAAAAATCTACTGGTAACTTAAAAGAAACTCCAAAATGAGAACTCACCAAAACACTGTAACCAAAAACCAGAGCCTCCAAGTAAAAGAAAAAATACTACAAGAAATTAGGGAGGAAAAAAAATTCAAGAACTAAAGAGTTACAGTCAAGATGATACAAAATTTAGCAGCTACCACAATAAAGGAGCAGAGAACTTGGAATATGATATTCCAGAAGGCAAGAGATCTAGGTTTACAGGCAAAAATAACTTACCCAGCAAAACTGAATATAATCCTCCAGTGAGAAAAAAAAAAAATGGATCTTTAATGAAAGAGGACTTTTAAGCATTAAGATCAGAGCCGTATAAAAACTCTGAAATAAAAACTCTCTTCAAGAGAAGAGGAGAGAGATGAACACATACTAGAAAAATAGATGTCATTTTGTAGTTCCCCAATGATCATATTTATGGACTCGAAATACCAAGATTCAACAGGTCAAACTGGGCAGAGTATGTACTGAGATAGTTTGTTTAATAAGCCAAGGTAGCCTTTCAATCAATAAACATTTACAGCTTATGCTAAACACTGGGGTGAAAAAAAAAGCAAAAATGTCTTCCCCTACCAAAAGAGTTTGCAATCTAACAAGAAATACAATAAGTAAATAATATGAATACATAAAAGATACAAAGTAAATAAAAGGCAAGAAAGACCAGAGAAGACCTCCTACTTGGGCTTGAGCTGATGATTCTTGAAGGAAGCTAGGAAAACTAAGAGCTGAAAGTGGGAAGGAACAACATAGAGGATATTCAGGGCAAAGACATGAAGACAGAAGTAGTGTGCTCTGCACATGAAATAGGAAACTGGCCAATGTATTTGGATCAGAGAGTGTGTGGTATAAAAGGAGACTAGAAAAATAAATATATTATAAAGAGCTTTAAATATCAACCAGAGGACTCCAGGTAAAAGAGCCACTGGAGTTTATGGAGTCAGGGGCAGTGGGATGTAATATGGTCAGATATATATTTTAGAAAAATAATTTGGGTAACCGAGTAAAGTATGAATCAGAATAGAAAAGACAAGTCCAATTGGAATAGAAGGCTACTGCAATAGGCAGGACAAGAGTTGATGAGCATCTGAACTAGGGTGGTAGCTGAGGAAGAACAGAGAAGGGGACATTAAGAGAGATGTATAAAGTCTGATTGGATATGTGTGATGAGTGAGGGGTGAGGAGTCAAAGACAACACTGAAGCTTAAAGTGTGAATAAAATAGGGGTGCCCCTGGACAACAGGAAAGTTAAGATGGGAGGGCTGAGGGGAGGAAGGGAAGCATAATGAATTTTGTCTTGGACATGTTGGACATGAAATGTTCATGGGCATTCAGTTTAAGATGAATAACTGTAGCTCAGGAGATAGACAAGGGCTAGATATATAGCCACAGGAATCATCTATACATGTAATAACTGAACCATGAAAGCTGATATGATTATCTAGTGAGATGGTATAGAGTGAAAAGAAAAGAAAGCCAAGTATAGTCTTAAGGGAGAATATTCACAATTAGCTCCTTTCTAGAAAACTATACTTCTAAAGTTAGAGGTAGTCTTGACTTCACAAAAAATAATAGGGTTAGAGGGTGAGAAGCAGAAGAAGGAGAGAGATAATTCAGAGACATGGCTAAAGATCCTTTTTAAAACATTGCACTAAAGTCAAGATATGATGTTTAAAAGTAGAACAGAATACATTTTTTGCTTTCCCTGTTCCCTTCTGCTATATACATTTAAATAATGTGTGCAAAGTGTTTGGGGATGCTCAGACAAAGGGAGCCGAAGAAGTACAATACAAGGCAGTAAATCCAGCAACAGTCCTTGGTGCAACATGGGTATACACATGTAGAGAAAATACTATCACTAGGGCACTTTTATACTTGTACAGTTTTCTATCTATATTGCCTTTGGTAATCCTCCCTGATGTCTCTTTGCCTTTCTCTCACGGTTTCTCACCCAACTCTATTCTCACAAAGAAGACAAAGTCTCATGCTTCTAACACTCACCTTCTGTCCTATGGGCAAAGGAAAGGTCTGCACAGCATTTGATGAAAAAAAACAAGACACCAGCACTGGGAGCAAAGGAAAATGTATTTAGATGAGTTTCAAATATATATATATATATATTAATTTTACTTTGGATGGGGTGGATAAGGAAGGGAAAATCACAGGAGGGAAAACCCCAAAGGGCCCTGCTGTTCTACTCTATGAAACTTAGATTGTAATATTAGGATTTTAAGAGTAAGATAAGGTTAAGCATTTCTGCTCAGAATGCTTTAAAGCCTCTCTAAAGTAAGGAAGTTACTGCCTATTAAGGTGAGCTCCCTCAGATGCACGTGGAAAATTTTGTTCTCCTCCGTCAACAAAACGCACATTGAGATTTACTGAAATTATTTGAGTTTAGACAGGACTGCTGTTTTCCAACCCATCTCTTCCTCTACCTCCTCCTGGTCCTGCAGTGAAAATCAAGATGTTGCACTTAAGATACCATTGTAATTGTTCCCAGGATAGAGATCTGATGTCATCATCAGTAGATTATGACTTTGCTGCAGGAAAGGCACAGAGAAGGCAGCAGGGTGGGTTAGAGTGGGGAAGGATCTGAATTTCAGAACAAACATACTGAAGAAGGATCACAGAAAAATACCAGCTGGAACTTTTTAATTTCCCACAGTGTTCTCTGTCATTTCTGAAAAATTTCCTCTTTCTGAAAAGCCCCCTCTGAGAATCTCTGACATTCTCACCTTCCCACTAGTAACCCACCTGCCCTATTACACCTTTTCTTGTGCCCCATATATGTTTTCAATTTGCACAGTAAACTTTGAAAAGAGGAAAGCTTCTACAAAAAAGCAATTTCCTGGGCCAGTCACTCTCCATACAGTATTCCCTTTGCGATGACTGCAGCTATCTGGATGCACATACTCTCCCTTACTTCCCTTTACCTCTCCTTCTGAATACCCTCTGCAATGGAATATCTAAGCAACTGTCTTCCTCTTACTCCTTTCTATCCTACATGGACATCACAGATTGTCTTTTATTACATCATTGCAAAAGATGGGGGCAAAAACAAGCTAGGAAAAGGCAGTAAGACTTATGACTCTCAATCTAATACAGTATCCCCGACACAGAGAGAACTTCACTACAGCATGCACTCAAATATACATACATACACATATGTACCCCCAAGACAGGAAATGAAATCCTAGCCCCAAAGAACTCACAATCACAAATTCCCAAATGAACATAGCAGAGAGAGGTAGCTAGGGAGGCACTGAGGTTAGCAGATGTCCAATTCACAAGCACAGGTGATCTTTTAGAAGTGGTCTAAAGAACAAGTCAAAAGCATTAGGTAGTTTGTTGAGGCATAAATGTGCCCTATACATATCAGATATGTAAGCAAAAATCAGTATAGTAAAAAATATAATCAACCCAAATTGACAATCTATGATCCAGTAATACCACTACTAGGTCTGTATCTCAAAAAAGATTTTTTAAAAATGGGAAAGGACCTATTTGTACAAAAATATTTATAGCTGCTCTTTTTGTGATGACAAAGAATTAGAAACTAAAGGGATGTCCCTCGATTGGAAAATAGCAGAACAAATTGTGGTAATATGATGGTGTTGGAATGCTATTGTGCCATAAGGAATGATGAGCAGGATGATTTCAGAAAGAGCTGGAAAGACCTCCATGAACTGAAGCAGAGTGAAGTAAGCAGAACTGGGAAAACACTGTACAAAGTAACAGCAACATTGTGGAACGTTCAAATATGACAGACTTTGCTACTATCAGCAATACAGTGATCTAAGACAATTCTGAGGGACTTATGAAAAAGAATGCTATCCGCCTCCACAGAAAGAACTATTGGGGTAGAAATGCAGATGAAAACATATGATTTAGCACTTTTTTATTTGGGTATATGTTTGGGGGTTTGGATTTTATAAGATTATTCATTTACAAAAATGAATAATATGGAAATATGCCTTGTATGGTTATACATATATAATGCAGATTGAATTGCTTGCCAGCTTTGGGATGGGTGAGGGAAAAGGGGGGCAGACAATTTGGATCATATAACTTTGGAAAACTTAGGTGTAGATTTGTTACTAAAATAAAAAAATAAAAATAGTGAAATAAGGTTAGAAAGATAAGCTGGTACCAGATTATGTGAAGATACTTAAAACCCAAATTAAATAGTCTAACCATTTTGGAAAACAATTTGAAATTATTCTAGGAAAGTGTCTAACATGTCTACACCCTCTGACACTGAGATAACACTGCCAGTGGAGTCAAAGATAAAAAGAAAGGGTTCCATAAAAAGCAAAATATTTATAGCAGCACTTATAGTAACAAAGAACTGGGAATAAAGCAAATGCTCATCCAAAGGGGAAACAGGTAAACTATTACTAATGAATATGCTATACTATATGTACTACTGTACCAGAAGAAATTATACATAATTTCCCTTGATGCTTCAAATCAAGAGAAGTATGAAAAGAGTGGGGAAACAACAAAAACAATAACTACAACAGTGTAAATGTCAAGAACAGTAATAAAAATTGAAACTAAACACTATCATAACAGCCAACCTTGGCTCCAAAGAAGAGCTAGGAGAATATACCTTCCTCCTTTCTTTGCTATGGAGACAGAATATGGAATATAATGCTGAACTTCATTGATGTACTGATTAGTTTTACTGAACCACTTATTCTCTTTCTTTTTTCCTTTATTAATAGGGATGGCACTCTAGAAAGTGAAAGGGAAGGATATATTGGGAAATAAAGGTGACATAAAAACAAAAGGTAATAAAGATGTTGATATAAAAGCATTTTAAAATAACAACAAAATTCATCTGGAAGAACAAAGGTCAAGAATATCAAGGAAACTAATGAAAAAAAAAAGGTGAAGGAATGAGGCCTAGCAGTACCAGATCTCAAACTGTACTATAAAGCAGCAATCATCAAAACAATCTGGTACTGGCTAAGGAATATAATGGTAGATCAATGGAACAGATTAAATATACAATATACAGAGAAAAATGACCTTAGCAATATAGTATTTGATAAACCAAAAGATCCCAACTTTTGGAATAAGAACTGTTTAACAAAAACTGCTGGGAAAATTGGAAAATAGTATGATAGAAACTAATATCTCACACCCTATACTAAGATAAGGTTAAAATGGATATATGATTTAGCTATAAAGAATGATACCATAACCAAATTAGAGGAACACAGAATACCTGGAAGATCTTTTAGAGAAGGGAAGAACATATGACCAAACAAGAGATAGAGAACATTACAAGATGTAAAATGAATAATTTGTATTATATTAAATTAAAAAGCTTTAAAAACTAATCTAACCAAGATTAAAAGAGAAACAATGAAATGGGGGGAAAACTTGTATAACAAATTTCTCAGATAAAGGTCTAATTTCTCAAATTTATAAAGAACTAAGTCAAATTTATAAGAATACAAGCCACCCCCCAATGGACAAATTGTCAAAGGAATGAACAAGTAATTTTCAGGTGAAGAAATCAAAGCCATCAATAATCATATGAAAAATATTCTAAATCACTCTTGATTAGAAAAATGCAAATTAAAACAATTGAGGTACCATCTCACACCTATCAGATTGGCCAATATGGCAGTAAAGTAGTAAATGCTGGAAAAGATGTGGCAAAATTGGTACACTAATGCATTGTTGGTGGAGTTGTGAACTCATCCAACTTTTCTGGAGGGCAACTTAGAATCATGCCCAAAGGTCAAGAAAACCCTTTGATCCAGTAATGCTACTACTGGGTCTGTATCCCAGAGATAATAAAAAAAGAGGAAAGGATCTATTTGTACAAAAATGGGCATAGAAGTTCTTTTTGTAGTGGCAAAGAATTGGATATCGAGAGGATGTTCATCGATTGAGGCATGGCTGAACAAATTATGGCACATGTTAGTAATGGGATACTATTTTACTATAAGAAATGATAACAGCAATATTGGATGATGATTATCTGTGAAAACTTGGCTTCTCTCAGCAATGCAACAATTTGGGAAAATCCTGTAAGACTTAGGACAGGGAATGCTATCTACCTCCAGAGAGAGAACTGTTAGAGTCATCTTTCACATTGGTGTATCTTTGGTTTTATTTTGAGGTTTTGGTTTTGTATGAGTTTGCTCTTATAATAACCAATATGGAAGTGGGTTTCGCATGACAATAAAAAATTTTTTTTAATTTTTTTAATTAAAAAAAAAGAAATTCCTGCTCTATAATTAAAAACATTTCCTTCCCCCCTTCTAAAAAAAGTGTTTTATTCAGTGATTAGGAGCAATGTCAATCATCTGTATACTAGGAAGATAACTTTGACAACAGTCTGGAGGATATATTGAAGAGGCAGGGTAAAAGATAGTAGAGCCAAGGAGTTAGAAGGTATTATAATAGCCAGGTAAGACATAAGGAGGGCCAAAATTAAGAAAGTGGCAGTGGCACTGGAAAGATGTAGACAGATTCAAGAAAACAATTTTAGAAGTGAGATTAGTAACTTAACTCCCTATTTTCTTGCCATTCCCTCCCCAGTCTTGCAAGCCTACCTTATTATCATGTGAAAAACCTTTTAATTCCTCTTCACCCCTTCTATCCTCCATTCTGGAACTATGAACCATAACTAAATCAACGCTACCAGAGTTCCTGGACAGGACATGTCAATCTGTTCCCCTATGGTCTCTTCACTATCCCAGTAACCTGAAGGACCACAGTGCTTCTCCCAGCTACTACATGTGGCTTTGCCTATCTACTCCATTAGAAAATGTAAAATCCAACCATTCTGGAGGGCAATTTGGAATTATGCACAAAGGGTGCTAAAAGACTTGTCTGCCCTTTGATCCAGCCATAGCACTGCTGGGTTTGTACCCAATAGCGGTAATAAGGAAAAAGACTTGTACAAGAATATTCATAGCTGGACTCTTTGTGGTGGCAAAAATTTGGAAAACGAGGGGATGCCCGTCAATTGGGGAGTGGATGAACAAATTGTGGTATATGTTGGTGATGGAATACTATTGTGCTCAAAGGAATAATAAAGTGGAGGAATTCCATGGGAACTGGAACAACCTCCAGGAAGTGATGCAGAGTGAAAGGAGCAGAACCAGGAGAACATTGTATACAGAGACTGATACACTGTGGTATAATCAAATGTAATGGACTTCTCCATTAGTGGCAATGCAGTGATCCTGAACAACGTGGAGAAATCTATGAGAAAAACCACTATCCACATTCAGAGGAAAAACCGTGGGAGTAGAAACAGAGACAAAAAACAACTGCTTGAATACATGGGTTGAGGGGATATGGATGGGGATGTAGACTCTAAATGAACATCCTAATGCAAACACCAACAACATGGAAATAGGTTCTGATCAAGGACACATATAAAACCCAGTGAAATTGCACGTTGGCTACAGGAAGAGTGGGTGGAGGGGAGGGAGGGAAATAATGTGTTTATTGTAACCAAGGAATAATGTTCTAAATTGACTAAATAAATTAATTTATTAAAAAAAAAAAGAAAGAAAATGTAAAGTTGGGGCAGCTGGGTGGCTCAGTGGATTGAGAGTCAGGCCTAGAGATGGGAGGTCCCAAGTTCAAATATGGTCTCAGATACTTCCTAGCTATATGACCCTGGACAAGTCACTTAACCCCCAATGCCTAGCCCTTTACCACTCTTCTGCCTTGGAACCAATACTTAGTATTGATTCTAAGACAGAAGATAAGGTTTAAAAAAAAAACAAAAGAAAAATAAAATGTAAACTCTTTGAAGGTAGAGATGCCTTTGCTACTATATTTGTATCCCCAACACAAAGCATAATGATCTGCACACAGTTATGTGCTTAATAAATACTTTTTTGTTTATTTATTCTAGGAACTTGGCAATTGATTGGTGATAGGAGGTGAAAGAAAAGTCAAAGATGCTTTGGGCCTCTTGGGTCTCATTCTCGACTCTTATAAAAATTAAGACTATTGTATTACCAGAGTATAATGTGTAAGGGTAGAGGTTTCTATTCCCCAGTCCCCAATTGATATAAATCAGAGAATTTCAAAATAGCATGAATGAATCAATCAAAAGTATAAAACTAGGTATGAATAAGTCCTTAATCAATTTGAGAGGAATAACTTGTAGGAAATATCTTCAGATTGGTTGAAGAAAATCTGTCAAATCTCTTAGGGCTATATATAATACAGCAAATCAGTCTAGGAGTTCAATAATCAATAGCTGTCATCAAAGCAGTCTAAAGATGGCTGACTTTAAATTCAAGAGCTAAGAATTCCAGTTCCAAAAAAAAAAGTTTCCTTTTTTTCCTCTCCTCTCTTTCTCTATTTTCTCCTCCTCTTCTTCCTCCTTCTCTTCCTGCCCCCCACAACTCTTCTTTTGCAAGAGAGAGAAGTATGGCTATGGACTGGAGAAAAGTATCAACCCTGGGTGAGAGCTATACCCAAGGGAACCTGATAACACTACAAAGGGAGAAAAGGACTTCTAGGAGCCAGGAGTTGTGAGGCACCCCTTCACCACTTATGTCCTCTACATAGATGTTTTACTTTATTTTACTTGACGTTTGAGGCCACTATCCCCAGGGACCTTGGATGTGCAAGGGATGAGGGTACACCTCCCTAACCCTCACTATTTAGGGGGAATATCTTATATCAACTACTCTTTTTATACCTTCTCGGTAAGTCTCTTTGCCATAAAGTTAATCGAAGCTACTGGCTGATAATCAATGGGAAGTATAAAGCATAGGGGGTGGAAGATATGCTGAGCCAAAGTAATAGAAACCCTAGACCAGTGATGGTGAACCTTTTAGAGACCATGTGCCATGCCCCGCCCCACCCCACCTCCACCCTCCCAGAGACTGAGTACTGGGGAAGGAGGGGGGGACTACCAACACCTTATCCCAGACAGGGGAGAGAGAAAAGGAGGGGAGTGGCCTGAGTGCTCTGCTCAGGGGAGGGAGTAAGTGCAGAGGAGCAAGGAGATGCAGTGGAGAGGGGGACGGGAGCCATTCCACCAGAGTCCCTCTGCTTTTCTAGTAACAAACTCTGCCAGTGATGGTGCACATGCCTAGAAGAGAGGCCTCTGCATGCGACCTTTGGCACACATACTATAGGTTCACCATCATGGCCCTAGACTGTTAGGATTATTCCTAGAATACCAAAAGAAGTAGTTGTTAGCTCCCCGAGTGCCCAGGTAAAGAGACAAATAATCCCAGAAAGAGTATTACATAAAATGAATGACAAGAGTGTAATTTCTGTTATTTGGCCTCTAAGTGCTTAACCAAACATCATCAGATGTTCTACATCAATTGTTCTACAGGATATTCACTAGAAGAAATAGAATATCATTATACACTGCTAACCCAGGAGACCGAGTACCAGGATTCCAGTGAGCATGTAATAGGGATACAACATTCATAGGACCTTGGTTTAGACAGAAAAAAAATAAGGAACAGAGTTGACCACAAAGAGAAATTCACCTAAGATGGTCATATAGCTACTCAACTACTGAAGAGTCAATTATCTTCCTGCTGCTATACATCACCTTTCTTAATGTCACACCCTATCCTTGACCATCCTACTAATCCTCTACTCCTTTTAACACACACACACACACACACACACACACACACACACACACACACACACACACACACACACAGCCAACCTAAGTGGCTAAATGCAGTATTTCATTAAAATTCTTCTTTTGAGTCTTCTGAGTGTCATGAATAGCAGGTGGGAAAACCTTTTAAAATATATGAGTATTCTCTTGACATGGTCACTGGAATGGATCTGTGTCATAAGTCAGATTGAGTTGGAAGTTTCCGCTCTACCATCAGGTCCCTCTTTAACCTTGACAGATCAAACCCCACGCCGAATCATGCTGCAGAGATCAGTTTAGTCTCTGAGCCAAAGGTCTTCACAGTGAGGAACCAAAGCCTCCCTGACTGTGCCTCTGCAGACCCTTTGCTCCATATTAATCACCTACCAGTAGAATTTGAATGCCAGATCTGCAACCTGAGCCTCACAAGCACCTGCAGAGGGGTCATGCTGCCATCTCCCTACACTCCACATGGTCAGGTCCCCGTAACAAGAGGATGTCCACCTACTGATTAAGTTACCTGGAACAGAGACTAAAACTTCCATGAAGAGTGGAGGGTTCAGCTTCATGAACAAAACCAAAATCACTTATAGGGAAGTCCTACATCACCAGAAGAAATCAGAAAGTGTCTGCAGTGGTGGCTACTCAATCTCCTCACTCTACAATCTGATCAAAGGATTATGAGATGGGAGAAACGTTAGAGTTCATATGACCAAGGCTCTGAAAGGAGAAACTACCTCCTCCTCTTCCTATGACTTTGGGTGAAATTTCAAGTAATGCGGCCATAATCAACCAAGGTTTAAAGAGAGACCATGCACTAATAAAATGACTTCATATAAACTCATTTGGAGCTCATGAACCACTCATCACCCAAAATTAAAGTGTGGCTGATCACAATACATCCTCTTAGTACTGTCTAAACGTTCTATGTGAAAGGAAGTGCAGAGGTAAAGTTACTCTGAACATCTCAGACTCCAAAAATCATGGGAAACATATTTTATTGATATTCAAAATAAGTAAATCATGATAGCCCTTCTAATAAAGGAATGAGGAGATAGATTGTGAGCACAGATCTTAAGCATACTATATATATATACATATGTATATATATATATATACACACATACATGCTTAACTTTCATCTCATAACAACAGCAGCTAAAATTTATATGGCATTTTCCTCCTAATAATCTATGCAGTAAGTAGTAAGAGTGTCATGACTTCACACACTGATAATTGAGAGAGTATCCAAATGAGGGAGAAGAAAATAGTGAAGAGCCTCAAGATATGCCATAAGATTGGCTGAAAGAGACATGACAACTGACTTCTAGTATTATACGGGTTGTTATATGGAAAAGAGAATAGGTTTTTTCTGTTTGGCCTCAGAGGACAGAACTCAGAGCAATAGGTAGAAGTTATATACATAAAGTTCATATAAGGGAAAAGGTTTTGATATGAGAGTTGTCCCAATGTGACTTTGCCCCTCGGTAGAAATCTCTAAGCAAAAGCTTGACAGCCACTGGTTTAGTGTGACTGGATGACTTGCAGGGTGACTTTTTATTCAGACCCACTCTGAAGTAGACTGCCTTGGAGGTCTCTTCCAACTCATATTTTTTAATCATATTTTAAACATGAGGAAATTGAGGTCCAAAAAAATTAAATGATTTGCACAGGGTCAAATATGGCCAGTCAAGTAGTAAATCTGGGAAATAAACCAAAGTTTTAACATCCACAAGACCTGTGTTCTTTCCACTGTCATGCACACAGGTAGGCTCTAAGGGCCCCTATCAGAGAATCAGCTGAAAACTTCTGGTAGAGTCCATTTTCAAGTTAGATGGAAGTAGTGAAGCGTTTAGACAAATCTAATTGGAAGAAGAGGGTGATCAACAATCAGAATTCTTCATCTTCAAGCACTTCAACTCAAGTCCTAAACTATCTTATAAAAAAAAGTATGCTACAGTTAGCATTAACAATTCCCTTCATAGTGATATAGCCAGCATCTATAACCAGTGGCCTTAGTGCCACATAGAAAAGACAAAAAAAAATAAAAATGTAAGGTAGAGATTGGAACCTGTGTATTTTATGTGGGCAGAGAAAACTGCAAATTGAAGAGGAGATAAAGGGCCCCAGCTCAGCTCCACCGTTTCAGGATGAACACTCATATCTGCTCCCTCCTGTACCTTTAGGAATTCCCTTTGAACCTCAGGCTACAGGTCTGAATTAGGGACAGGGCAGGGATTACAATTACACACTAACTTGGAAGGGGGGATTGTATGTGACAGGCCATGAAAGGACTCGGCCTATAAAGCTCACTGGAAAACAAACCCTTAATTTAAATGTTAATGAAAGTGCTGAGGAGACATCAGAGGCTTCCACTACCTAGTGAAGAACAGATACACTAGCCTCAGAATTTATGGTTCCCCTTCACCCTCCCACCTCCCTCTCTGCTTCATCACCCACTGAAGTTTAAAGGGAAAAAAAAACTAATTTTAACATTAACTCCACACTTCCACCCTGGGATGCAATTGCTAAATTATCTGTCGGCAGGACAGTGATCAAAGGTGGAAAAACACAGGCATACTGCAAAACCCCAGCAAAAGTCAACAGCAGCAAAGGCCGGGAAAATTACCTTCCTCCCCCTGATGGGAGGAAAATGGAAAAAAAGGGAGAAGCCTAGAGAGACACTTGCAGATAGAGAGACAAAGAGACTGAATCAAGGGGAAAGAAGTAGTTTGATCTAGGGGAAGATACTATATTGGAGTCAGAGGAATTGGTTTCAAATCCTGACTTTTGACAGTTACTCTGTGTGACTGGGCTCTAAATCTAAAATTTTGAAACAGAAAATAATAGGAAAAAAAGACAATGGAGAGAAAGATGGAGGGAGAAAGGGGCAAATTGGGAGAGGGAGAGACAGAGACAAGACATGAATTTCAAAGGTAAGAATAGGAGCTTGGGAGAATGCACCTGCCTATAGGGAGGGGGAAAGCTAACATGTGTTGAATTTGTATACAGAGTAACACTGTGCAGCTGCCACTGTTTTCATTTTGTGGTTTGTTTGTGTTTTAATCACCTCTTTGCTACTCTGCCAGCTATACCAAAGAAGGAATCAAGCCCCAGCATCAGTCCCAGGCCAGGAAGGGTCAAGGTGGCTGTCTCAGCCACAGAGCTCCTCCAGAAGCAAGTACTTCTCTGGGATGAGCCAACAAGAAGGGTGAGTCAGGAATGCTCAGTACCCACACTAAAGTTCACCCAATCTCCATTCTTTACCCTGGTATTTGAAGGTCTTCAAAGTCTCAGGAGAAGTGAAGCACATAAAGAGGAGTATTCTGTCTGTACTACAGTATATCATACAATCTTGATTAGTGGGCCCACAGTCCCTAGCATGGATTACAACAGGATTGTGACCTATGAGTTTTCTTCCTGCAGCATACTGGATTCAGATTTAATTTAATCTTATTCTGTTTAGCTATAATCTCAATCTGATACTAACTCAGCAAGATATAAGGCTTTCTTCTCCAAGCTCTCAAAGATTCTCTTCCATTAGAACTCCCCTTCACTCCTGTAAATTATTACAAATAGATATAAAGCCCGATCTCTTCACCAGCAAATGTAGGCAAAAGCCAGTAGTTCAAACCTTCTTAAGGGAAAAAGAAAAAAAAAGTTATACAAATCAAGATCAAATAACTCCACTGGGAACCCTAAAAATCCAACTTGAAAGTTTGCTGCTTCTTTTTCCAGTCTTTAAACCATTGCCAACATTTAAAAAAAAAAACTACAGCAACAGTTAGGTCTCACTTTTTTTTTTAAGTTATATTCCAACAAAATGGTGTATGCCCATAAGCACACATACACATACTCTATAAACTTTGTATTTCTGAAGACATTGCTACTGGACATAGATACCTTGCTTTCCCCAGAAACCCTCAACCAAGCCAAAGAGTACACAGTGACTGCTTTTCTTTCCAGGCTCCCCCCTTACCTCTGGAAGAAATGAATCAAGAAGGAACAGCAACTCTAGAGAAACCCCCAGAGGCCTCAAATCACTCCACAAATCTGAATTGGTACATTTCATGAACGCTTGAACTCATCCCTCCATGCCCTCAAAAAAAACAAACACATGAGCCACTGCAGTAAGCAAAAGTTACACAAAATTATATTATATATTTAAGAACATGACTAAATCTCTACACCTACACCACACATATATTTCCCTAATGACACAAATTGGATATAGGCCCAAGGAACTGAGAGAAGGGATTAAAGCACAAGTGTATTGGGAAACTTTCCTGACCACATTTGCTCACATGACACCAAGTACTATCCCTAAATAGGGAAGTGACTGGACTAAGTGGTTCTATGTTCTTGGAGGGAAACAAAGAATTAGAAAGCAAAGGAAGGTGAAGTTGTGGGTTCCACTGCCCAACAAGAAAAAAAAAAGAATAGCTAATTAACATAAGTGGGCATTCCCTAGCACAGTCCTTTAGGAGTTGATGAAAACGGTTGTTTGGTCAGGGAGTTCTATAGGCTGAAGAATTTTACTGATTCATAAGACAAGTACAGTATAGGAATTTGCAGCAATTGGGGGTTTGAATTTCCAAAGTCCCTTTGCTCCTCTTTCTTATACCTTAATTCTACAAGACCCTCAATCCTGACTGCCCAAAATTTCTTAGCATAGACGGCTACTGGCAAAAGACCCGCAATGTGTAGTTGAGTCTCAGATATCTGCCCCAACTCTATACGGCCCTTCTTTAGGAACATAGCAGGGCCAGGACCCAGGCTAACAGAGAGTGTGCACTGATCCAGCAGGCGAGGGAGATACTTGGTGGCCTCTTAGCCTAACCCCTGGATGAAGTATCAGGTTCCTTGCCTAAACTTCCCTTTATGCCACAGAATGATACTTATTCTCAGAGATTGTACATTTCATGATGACAAGTCTTTAAGTAAATTCTACAAGGCCGACTAATTGATATTCCCATTCTATTACTTATTACATACAAACATGCCCATGTCTCCCCCATCCTCAAAAAAATCCCTACTTGATCCTTCAATCCCAACTAACAATATAGTCCTATATCTCGAGCTAAATATTTTTAAAAGACTGTCTATAAGAGATAGTTCCACCTCTTTCACTCTCTTCTTAAGCCCTTACACTTGAGCTTCTGACCTCATCAGTTCAACAAAACTGCTCTCTTCAAAGTTACCAATGATCTCTTAATTGCAAAATTCAGTGGCCTTTTCTCAATCCTCATTCTTTGTCCTCTCTGCAGCCTTTGGCAAAATTTTGATCTCCCTCTTCTCCTTGATACTCTTCTATCTAGGTTTTTGTGATACCACTCTCCCCTGATTCTACTAACAGACCATTTCTTCTCAATCTCTTTTGCTGAATCTTCATATAGATCCTGTCCTCTAACGGTCAGTGCCCCACAAGGTTCTTCACTGTACTATTTCAATTGGTGATCTCATCAGCTACCATGACCAACTCAATGCTGACAATTCTCAAATCTACATATTCTGCTCTAACTTTTCTGTAGACCTCCAACCTTGCATCTCCAACTGCCTTACAGACATTCTCGAACTGGATGTCCAGTAGACCTCTTAAACTCAATATCTCCCAAACTGAATCTTGTATCTTTCCCTTTTAATTTTCCCTGACCTCTTAATTTCCTTATTACCCTTGAAGACAACATCATCCTCCCAGTCCCTCGGGCTCATAATCTAGGTGTGATCCTTGACTCCTCATTACCTCGTACCCCTTTCCCCAATACCTAATCTATTGCAAAAGCCTTTCATCTCTGCAACATCTCTTGAACATGTCTTCTTCTCTTCTCTAACCCTGACCTCACTCTGGTGCAGGCTCTCATTACCTCACACCTGGACTATTACAATAGCCTTACAGGGGAGTGTGCCTGCCTCAAATCTCTCCCTACTGCAATTGAACTTCTCACAGAAGTGAGTTTCCTAAAGTGCAGATACAACCATATTATACAAACATTCCCATTCAACAAGTTCCAGTGGCTCCCTATTGCCTCCAAAATCAAATACAAAAAGCCTCTCATAATGTTCAAGCACTCTCTTAGCTTTCCAAGTCTTCTCATATCTTATTCTCTACTACATATTCTTCATTCCAGTGAGAATGGCCTCTTCACTATTCCATGAACAAGACACTTCATTTCTGCTATGAGAATTTTCTCTGGCTGTCCCCAGTGCCTGCAATGCTCTTTCTTCTCATCTCTGCCTACTGTATTTCCTGGTTTCCTTTGAGTCCCAACTACAATCTCTTCAAGAGGAAGTTTTTATTAACCCCCCTCTTAATTCTAATGCCTTCTCTCTTTTATTTATTTGCTATTTGTTCTGCAAATAGTTTATTTGTATATATTTTTGTTTGTGGTCTCTCTCATTAAGATTATGAGCTCCCTGAGAGTAGGGAATATCTTTTGCTTCTTTCTCTATCCCCAAGCTTTGGTATAGAACCTGGCACATAGAGGTTGCTTAATATTTATTGACTGCTGCAGGGGGCAGCTGGGTAGCTCAGTGGATTGAGAGCCAGTCCTAGAGACGGGAGGTCCTAGGTTCAAATCTGGCCTCAGCCACTTCCCAGCTGTGTGACCCTGGGCAAGTCACTTGACCCCCATTGCCTAGCCCTTACCACTCTTCTGCCTTGGAGACACAGTATTGACTCCAAGACGGAAGGTAAGGGTTTAAAAAAATATATATTTATTGACTGCTGACTGTATGAAAAGTTAACTACAGGAACAAAATTATCCACTTGAAACACAACTGAGAACCAGGAAGGAAATTTTAAAAATGTCACTGAGCAGCTAAAATGCATGTCACAAACTCCATTACCAAATCTCATGTACTTTATCATATAAGAACTCCTCAGGTCCTTCCCTGGAGCTCATTCACCCTTACTTTACTGCCTTACACATAAGTCAATACACATTACACAGAAAAATAATAATAATGCATTAATTTCTTTAACATTTCAAAATGCTAAGCATACATAATCACATTTGACTTTATAATACTAAGGAAGATATTCTACTAAAATATTTGTTATTGAATTTTACTTGCATTTATAATGAACAAAATTATCTAGTTTTCTCACTTATAGCATATCAGAAAAAGAAAATCAGAAAGACATCTCAATCAGAGGTAAATACAGAAGAGCCATCCATTCTAGGTCTTAAGATCTTACAGGATCTCAAATTTAGTAGGTAAAAAAACTATGACTTTTCAATTATTTTAATTCAATTCAATGAGCACTTGTTAAATTCCAACTACTGGTATTTGAGTTGATTAAAAGGGATAAGTGGGGGCTGACATCAGCAGAAAAGGCTCTATGTAGGAGACAGAATTTAAGCTGGACTCTAAATGATAGAACTCCACAAAGGGCTGGATACAGGAATGAACCAATCAAGCAGCTTTTGTGGAGTCAGGACTTCAGTAGTAGAAGATGTCTGAGCCATGGAACCCCCAGGGACAGAGCAATCATTAAGGCCAGGGCAGGGGCAGTTTCATTTCTGTCTTTTAATTATCATTGATTAACATACTTCCTGGGATAAAATAGGAGCTTAATAAATGCCTGTTGACAGATTTATTCCTTATTTACTGAACACTGATTATATATATAGCATTACTACATGCTATGAACATGAATTAACAAATATTAATCACCTACTTTATACAAAATATATATTGTAAATACTAAATATATAGACAAACTTCTTCCTGCCCAAAGCTGTTTAACCAGAATGAGAGCAATGGATTCTGAAAAAAGGATAGAGTAATAGAGGCCCATTTGAAATTCATTGTCTGCCTGTTCTCAACTAATAGTACCCCAAATGAGGTTAGGCTGAGGGAATCATATTTAATACTCTGGGCAACTGAATGTGCAAGCCAAGAAAGCAAAATAATTCTTGGACAAAATATGTTAAAAAATAAAATGAAGATTTTCAGTTCTCAGATTTTATTTAAATGATCTTGAAAAAAAAAAGTAAGGAGCATAAAGTTACTCTAGAATCCTAGACCTCTTCCAACCTAGGATGGCAATCAAAGTAGCACAATCCTAGACATAGAAGAAGCTTAATACCTGCTGAATACTTGCTGAATACCGTAATCAATCTTTTTTAAAAATTTTATTTAGTCAAATTAGAACATTATTCCTTGATTACAAGAATCATAGTCTTTCCCTCCCTCCCCTCCACCCACCCTTCCCATAGTCGGCATGCAATTCCACTGGGTATTATATGTGTCCTTGATCAGAACCTATTGCCATGATGTTGATGTTTGCACTAAGATGTTCATTTAGAGTCTACATCCCCAACCATATCCCCATCGACCCATGTAATCAAGCAGTTGTTTTTCTTTGATGCTTCTACTCCCACAGTTTTTCCTCTGAATGTGAATAGTGTTCTTTCTTGTAGAACCCTCCGGGTTGTTCAGGATCACTGCATTGACACTAATGGAGAAGTCCATTACGTTCTCTTGTACCACAGTGTATCAGTCCCTGTGTACAATGTTCTCCTGGTTCTGCTCCTTTCACTCTGCATCAATTCCTGGAGGTTTTTCCAGTTCACATGGAATTCCTCCACTTTATTATTCCTTTGAGCACAATAGTATTCTATCACCAACATATACCACAATTTGTTCAGCCATTCCCCAATTGAAGGGCATCCCCTCATTTTCCAATTTTTGGCCACCCCAAAGAGCGCAGCTATGAATATTCTTGTACAAGTCTTTTTCCTTATTATCTCTTTGGGGTACAAACCCAGCAGTGCTATGGCTGGATCAAAGGGCAGACAGTCTTTTAGTGCCCTTTGGACATAGTTCCAAATTGCCCTCCAGAATGGCTGGATCAATTCACAACTGCACCAACAATGAATTAATGTCCCAACTTTGCCACATCCCCTCCAGCATTCATTACTTTCCTTTGCTGTCATGTTAGCCAATCTGCTAGTTGTGAGGTGATACCTCAGAGTTGTTTTGATTTGCATCTCTCTGATTATAAGAGATTTAGAACACTTTTTCATGTGCTTATTAATAGTTTTGATTTCTTTGGCTGAAAACTGCCTGTTCATGTCCCTTGCCCATTTATCAATTGGAGAATGGCTTGATTTTTTGTACAATTGATTTAGCTCTTTATAAATTTGAGTAATTGGACCTTTGTCAGAGGATTTTGTTATGAAATTTGTTTCCCAATTTGTTGCTTCCCTTCTAATTTTGTATGCATTTGTTTTGTTTGTACAAAACCTTTTTAATTTGATGTAATCAAAATTATTGATTTTACATTTTGTGACTTTTTTCCAGCTCTTGCTTGGTTTTAAATTCTTTCCTTTCCCAAATATCTGACAAGTATATTTTCTATATTCACCTAATTTGCTTATGGTTTCCTTCTTTATATTCAGCTCATTCACCCATTCTGAGTTTATCTTGGTATAGGGTGTAGGATGTTGATCTAAACCTAATCTCTCCCATACTGTCTTCCAATTTTCCCAGCAGTTTTTATCAAATAGTGGATTTCAGTCCCCAAAACTGGGATCTTTGGGCTTATCATAGACTGTCTTGCTGAGGTCACTTACCCAGTAATCAATCTTTTGAAATTAAATTAATTCTTAAAATCTAGAGAGGCAGCTGACTCATTGCAGGGTGGGATAAAGGGAGAGGGGAAGGTTAGTTTTTTTTAAGGAAAAGATTTTTTGAAAAGTAAGGACAAGAAGGGAGAGAAACTGTCATCTTCCTGTGGTCTGTGGGTGGACTCCCTTTGCCTCATCATTCATCAAGGCGAGAGAAAAGGAACCATTACATTAGTGACACTGACAGACAGCACTCAACAGGGAGGGTAAAGGAGAGGAAGAAGAGGAGGTGTCCAGCAAAGGCAGACAGGAACAACAAAAAAAAAAGGAAAGAAGAGAAGTTAGGAATGCTAACTACAAATAAATCACATAGACCTCGATCTGAAAAATCCAAAGAAAACTGCAGAAAAGTCATCCAAGACATGACCAGAACAGAGTAAGGATGAAAGATTACTATCTTACCTGGGGAGAATGGTGCATCTGTTAAAAAGTAACCGACCACTTTTCTGTCTTTCAACCCTAAATTCAATGTTGATAATTTTCCTCATTCTCTCTATGTCTCTCTCTCTGTGTCTCTCTATCTGTCTGTCGGTCTGTCTGTCTCTCTCCCTCTCTTTCCTCTCTCTCTCCCTTCCCCTTCTTTATCCCCCCCCCCCAGATCTGGAATTTCACTAGCAGAATAAACTTCCAAGCAGATCAACAAGTATTCTGTAACATATAGCCTTGAAAAATTGCCTGGGACATTGAGAAGTTAAATGACTTGCCCAGGATTACAGAGAACTTGAACCCAGTTCTCCAAATCAATTAATCAATGTTTTACTATGGTTCAGGACTGTGCTATATGCTGGAAGACTCTCAATAATAATCTAGTGATTTCTTTTTAGTGCTAATTTTAAGTTTTCAGAGCTTTCTTTTATACCTTTTTCTCATCTCATCCTCCCAGTGACCTTATGAGGTAAGATATACAAAAATGATATCCATTTTGTAGATAAAGAAATTATCCTAGGTATACTTTAATAGTGTTTTAAATTTTTAAATTTTTTTTTTTTACAGATGACTTTTGCTTTCACATTTCACTCATTTCCAAATATATCCCTCCCCTTGGCTCCTACTCAGTAAGACATCTCTTGTTAAAACAAAGATTAAAAAAGAAAGAGGCAAAAAGGCAGTTCAGCAAAACCAATATCTGACAGTAAAGGCACTATTCTACCACCACAGTCTCCCACATTCAACTTGGTTTGGCTTAAAGATTCTGAGCGGGACTTCCAGGTAAGCATGGCAGCAGAGTAGACACGGCTTGCTTCCTCTTCTCAGACCCAACGACATAGACAACCTCAAAAGACCCTCCCAAAATAAAAAAAAAAAAAAACATCCCCATGAGAACAGAAAGACCCCACAACAAGGCAAAGCTCTTAAGGTAGGTGGGATTCCAGCATCTCCACAATATAAGGGAACAAAAAGCTGACCCACCCTCCCCTCCCCCACCAAACAGCCGGAGCCAGAGTTAAAGTCAGCATGGCCAGAATCAACAAGTGAGGGAGGGGTACCCCAGGACTGAACAACGGGCAGCCCCAGGTCTGGGAACCTGAATAAGATAAGGTCCTTCTCCTGAGAGTACTAACACCCGAAACCCCAGCAGGCGGGCTAGGGGAGCACAGATATCAGGCTCCCAGAACTAGTGTGCTATAATCACCAAGTACGCGAAGGGATCCCCTGACATGAGCAAGGGGCACTTACAGGTCTTGGGAGTTAGCTAAGACTACCAAAGACTTTCACTTGAGAGCACTAACTCCCAAAATGCCAGCAGGCAGGGGAGGGCAGTCCCTGGGCTTCCCTAGGAAGACAGCGCAGCTGCAGAGAACCTAGAATCAGCCTGAGAATAAAGCCTTGCCCATTAGAACCTTATACTGAGAGCAAGCATTACTCATTCAGATTTCTGACTGGAAAGGGGAGGAAGAAAAAAACAAACAAAACACAGAGATGGCAAACTGTACCCAAGAACCCCAACACCAAGAAAAGCAAGAAGAAGGGGGGTGACTTTGGATACATTTCATGGAGGGAAAACACAAAAAAAGAGGAAATAGCAGAAAAGGAAGCGCAAACAAATGCACCAAAACCTTCCAAAAGAAATGGAAATTGTCCACAAGCTCTTGAAGAATTTAAATTGGAAGTTATTAAAAAGATGGAAGCCTTCTGGCAGGAAAAATGGGAAATAATGCAAAAGGAACTCAGCAATCTGAAGCACGAAAACTCACAACTACAGAAATAGCTTGAAGCCTCAAATAGCAGGATAGACCAAACTGAAAAGGAAAACCAGGCTTTAAAGGTCAGAATCAGGCAACTGGAAGACAACGATCTTGCAAAAGAGCAAGAATTAATAAAGCAAAGCCAAAAGACTAAGAAATTAGAAGATAACATAATATATCTCACTGACAAGGTGACAGACCTGGAAAATTGAGGAAGGAGAGACAATCTGAGAATAAATGGCCTACCAGAAAAACCAGAAATAAATAGTAATCTTGACATCACAATACAAGATATCATCAAAGAAAACTGCCCAGAGATTCTAGAACAAGGGGGCAATACAGGCATTGAAAGAGTTCACAGAACACCCTCTACACTAAATTCCCAAAAGAGAACTCCCAGGAATGTAATTGCCAAATTCCAAAGCTTTCAAGCAAAAGAAAAAATCTTACAAGAAGCCAGAAAAAGACAATTTAGATATAAAGGAATGCCAATCAGGGTCACAAAAGACCTTGCAGTTTCCACTCTGAACGACTGTAAGGCAAGGAACATGATTTTCAGAAAGGCAAGAGAGCTGGGTCTTCAACCAAGAATCAGCTATCCATCAAAATTGACTATATACTTCCAGGGGAAAGTATGGGCATTCAACAAAATAGAAGATTTCCAAGTTTTTGTAAAGAAAAGACCAGAGCTCTGTGTTAAGTTTGATATCCAAACACAAAGAGCAAGAAAAACTTGAAAAGGGAAATATGAAGGAAAGGGAAAAGGAGAAAAATGTTATCTTTTTCTTTTATTCAAACTCTCTTCTATAAGGACTACATTTATATCAAATTATATATATTAATATGTGGGGAAAATTATAATGTGTAACTCTCAAAAATTGTATGCATCATTAGAGTAGTTAGAAGAATCACGCATAGGGAATGATTGGGGCATTAAGACAATATGGAGAAAGGGGGGGGTGAAAAAAAGAAAAAGGGAGGGGGTGAATCGTTGATGGTACTAAGATATACTTCAAGAAATAGAAAAAACTAAATAGAATAATCTTTCTCACACAAAGATACACATGGGAAGGGGAGGAGAAGAAATTTCCTAGAGGGAGGAGAGGAAGAAAGTGCTAATTGGTATTACTTAAACCTTACTCTCAGTGAATTCAACTCTGAGAGCTTAGAACATCTAGATCCATTGGGATCTTGAACTTTATCTTATCCAACAGGGTAAGAGAGAAGGGGAAATTAAGGAGGTGTGGGTGGAGGGAGTATAAAAAAGGAGGGAAAGAGAGGGGGGAGGGGAAGGGAAAAAAAGGGAGGGGCTAGAAAGGGAAGCATATCAAGGGAGGGGACTAGGGGGACTAATCTAAAGTAAATCACTGGTTTAAAAGGTTATAGCTAAAGAAGAAAAGCCAGAATTAGGGGAGGATATCAAAATGCCAGGGAATCCACAAGTGACAATCATAACTTTGAATGTGAATGGAATGAACTCACCCATAAAACATAGACGAATAGCAGAATGGATTAGAATCCAAAACCCTACCATATGTTGTCTTCAAGAAATACATATGAGGCGGGTTGATACTCACAAGGTTAGAATTAAAGGAAGGAGTAAGACCTTCTGGGCCTCAACTGATAGAAAGAAGGCAGGAGTTGCAATCATGATATCTGACAAAGCCAAAGCACAAATAGACCTGATCAAAAGGGATAGGGAAAGTAAATATATTCTGTTAAAAGGGAGTATAGACAATGAGGAAATATCACTAATCAACATGTATGCACCAAATGGTATAGCATCCAAATCTCTAATGGAGAAACTAAGAGAACTGATGGAGGAAATAGACAGTAAAACCATATTAGTGGGACACTTAAACCAACCACTATCAAATTTAGATAAATCAAACCAAAAAATAAATAAGAAAGAGGTAAAAGATGTGAATGAAATCTTAGAAAAATTAGAGCTAATAGACATATGGAGAAAAATAAATAGGGACAAAAAGGAATACACCTTCTTCTCAGCACCACATGGCACATTCACAAAAATAGATCATACACTAGGTCTCAGAAACATGGCACTCTAATGCAGAAAAGCAGAAATAATAAATGCAACCTTTTCAGATCATAAAGCAATAAAAATATTGATCAGTAAGGGTACATGGAGAGCCAAATCAAAAATTAATTGGAAATTAAATAATATGATACTCCAAAATTGGTTAGTTAGAGAAGAAATCATAGAAACAATTAACAATTTTGTTGAGGAAAATGACAATGGTGAGATATCCTTTCAAACCTTATGGGATGCAGCCAAGGCAGTACTTAGAGGAAAATTCATATCCCTGAGTGCATATATTAACAAAATAGGGAGGACAGAGATCAAGGAATTGGAAATGCAAATCAAAAAACTTGAGAACGAACAAATTAAAAACCCCCAGAAGAAAACCAAACTAGAGATCCTAAAAATTAAGGGAGAAATTAATAAAATTGAAAGTGATAGAACTATTGCACTAATAAACAAGACCAGAAGCTAGTACTTTGAAAAAACAGACAAAATAGACAAAGTACTGGTCAATCTAATTTAAAGAAAGGAAAGAAGAAAGGCAAATTAACAGCATCAAGGATGAAAAGGGGGAACCTCACCTCCAATGAAGAGGAAATTAAGGCAACCATTAAAAACTACTTTGCCCAACTATATGGCAATAAATATGCCAACCTAGGTGATATGGATGAATATTTACAAAAATATAAATTGCCTAGACTAACAGAAGAAGAAATAGATTTCTTAAATAATCCCAAATCAGAAAAAGAAATCCAACAGGCCATCAAAGAACTCCTTAAGAAGAAATCCCCAGGGCCTGATAGAGTTACAAGTGAGTTCTATAAAACATCCACAGAACAGCTAATCCCAATACTATACAAACTATTTGACATAATAAGCAAAGAGGGAGTTCTACCAAATTCCTTTTATGACACAAACATGGTACTGATTCCAAAGAAAGGCAGGTCAAAAACAGAGAAAGAAAACTATAGACCAGTCTCCCTAATAAATATAGATGCAAAAATCTTAAATAGGATACTAGCAAAAAGACTCCAGCAAGTGATCAGGAGGATCATTTACTATGAGCAAGTAGGATTTATACCAGGAATGCAGGGCTGGTTCAATATTAGAAAAACCATCCACATAATTGACCACATCAACAAGCAAACCAACAAAAATCACATGATTATTTCAATAGATGCAGAAAAAGCCTTTGGTAAAATACAACACCCATTCCTATTAAAAACACTAGAAAGCATAGTGAATAGAAGGGTCATTTCTAAAAATAATTAACAGTATGTATCTTAAACCATCAACTAACATCATCTGCAATGGGGATAAACTAGATGCATTCCCAATAAGATCAGGAGTGAAACAAGGATGCCCATTATCACCTCTATTATTTAACATTGTACTAGAAACACTAGCAGTAGCAATTAGAGAAGAAAAAGAAATTGAATCAAAATAGGCAAGGAGGAGACCAAGCTATCACTCTTTGTGGATGATATGATGGTCTACTTAAAGAATCCTAGAGAATCAACCAAAAAGCTAGAGGAAATAATCAACAACTTTATCAAAGTTGCAGGTTACAAAATAAACTCGCATAAGTCATCAGCATTTCTATATATTGCCAACACAGCTCAGTGGCAAGAATTAGAAAGAGAAATCCCATTCAAAATGACCTTAGACAAAATAAAATACTTAGGAATCTATTTCCCGGGACAAACACAGGAACTATATGAGCACAACTACAAAACACTCTCCACGCAACTAAAACTAGACTTGAGCAATTGGAAAAATATTAACTGCTCATGGGTAGGACGAGCCAATATAATAAAAATGACCATCCTACCTAAGCTTATTTATCTATTTAGTGCTATACCCATTGAACTTCCAAAAAAAAAATTTTACTGACTTAGAAAAAAACATAACAAAGTTCATTTGGAAGAACAAAGGGTCAAGGATATCCAGGGAAATAATGAAAAAAAAAATACAAAGGAAGGTGGCCTTGCAGTCCCAGATTTCAAACTCTATTATAAAGCAGTGGTCATCAAAACAATTTGATACTGGCTAAGACACAGAAAGGAGGATCAGTGGAATAGACTTGGGGTAAGTGTCCCCAGTAAGACAATATATGACAAACCCAAAGAGCCCAACTTCTGGGACAAAAACCCACTATTTGACAAAAACTGCTGGGAAAACTGGAAGACAGTGTGGGAGAGATTAGGTTTGGATCAACACCTCACACCCTACACCAAGATAAACTCAGAATGGGTGAATGGCTTGAACATAAAGAAGGAAACTATAAGTAAATTAGGTGAACACAGAATAATATACATGTCAGACCTGTGGGAAGGGAAAGACTTTAAAACCAAGCAAGACATAGAAAGAGTCACAAAATGTAAAATAAACAATTTTGATTACATCAAATTAAAAAGGTTTTGTACAAACAAAACAAATGTAACCAAATTGAGAAGGGAAGCAACAAATTGGGAAACAATTTTCATAACAAAATCCTTTGACAAAGGTCTAATTACTCAAATTTATAAAAAGCTAAATCAATTGTACAAAAAATTAAGCCATTCTCCAATTGATAAATGGGCAAGGGACATGAACAGGCAGTTTTCAGCCAAAGAAATCAAAACTATTAATAAGCACATGAAAAAGTGTTCTAAATCTCTTATAATCAGAGAAATGCAAATCAAAACCACTCTGAGGTATCACCTCACACCTAGCAGATTGGCTAACAATGACAGCAAAGGAAAGTAATGAATGCTGGAGGGGATGTGGCAAAGTCGGGACATTAATTCATTGCTGGTGGAGTTGTTAATTGATCCAACCATTCTGGAGGGCAATTTGGAACTATGCCCAAAGGGCGATAAAAGACTGTCTACCCTATGATCCAGCCATAGCACTGCTGGGTTTGTACCCCAAAGAGATAATAAGGAAAAAGACTGTACAAGAATATTCATAACTGCACTCTTTCTGGTGGCCAAAAATTGGAAAATAAGGGGATGCCCTTCAATTGGGGAATGGCTGAACAAATTGTGGTATATGTTGGAGATGGAATACTATTGTGCTCAAAGGAATAATAAAGTGGAGGAATTCCATGGAGACTGGAACAACCTCCAGGAAGTGATGCAGAGTGAAAGGAGTAGAACCAGGAAAACATTGTACACAGAGACTGATACACTGTGGTACAAGAGAACGTAATGGACTTCTCCATCAGTGTCAATACAATGTCCCTGAACATTCTGCAGGGATCTAGGGGAAAAAAACACTATCCACAAGCAAAGGACAAACGGTGGGAGTAAAAACACTGAAGATAAGCAACTGCTTGACTAGGAGTGGAAGGGACATGAATGAGGGGAGATTCTAAATGAATACCCTAATACAAATACCAACAACATGGAAATGGGTTTGAATCAAGGACACATGTAATACCCAGTGGAATCATGCGTTGGCTGGGGGGGTGGGGTAGAAAAGGATCTTTGTTTCCAAGGAATATTGTTTGAAAATGACCAAATAAAATAATGTTTAAATTGGGGAGGGGGGAGTTGATATTTAATGGAAATAGGTCTTGATCTATGACACATATAAAACCCAGTAGAATTGCATGTCAGCTTTGGGGAGGGAAAGAGCATGAATCATGTAACCATGGAAAAATATTCTAAATTAATTAATTAAATAAAATTTTTCAACTGAAAAAATGATTCTGAAAGTTATATATGAAATAACTAGTGGCAAAACTGGGACCAAAACCATGTCTCCTGACTCCTGTGTTAAGAAAATTTGGAAAGACAAACTCCCTGACACCTAAGGATACTCTCTTGAACAGCTGAGAAATAAACTTCTGGGAATGAGAATGGTACCACCCAGGACAAGGAAGATCTGAAGAAGTTTTGTGGAAAGCTCTTAGAAAATAAAGAAATCTGCTTCTGCATAAGGATGAAAAGACACAAATTCCCACATGTCTTTTGAATGAAACAATAGGAAAAGCCCAGAAGTCCTTATTTCAATTCTTCAAGAATTCCCCATTTCATTGGTATGGAAGTTCCATCCACTAATGTCAATAATAATTCCTCCATATATGTTTTCACAGAAGTGCAATGAACAAAAAAAAAAATCATCATCTGGTGACGGGTCCTCTAATAAAGAACCTCTCCAAAAGCAAGTTTTTAGATGACAGACAAATAATCACTACCAGGACCCATACTATTATCAACCCTAATTGAGATGAAACATTGGAACTAGAATGGAGAAGGAAGCAAGGTGAGATTTAAAATGGTTGAGGTCTTAAACTGTAGTGAGTTAAAATGGTGGAAGATATAAATTGTGATAGATATAAGAGAGGGTGAGTAAATTTGACTGCAGAAATATGTTTCACTACAGTGTCTTGGTTTTAAATCAAATATAAGGTGGTCACCAGGGAAATATTCCCAATTATTCAAATACCCAAGTCAATTGGGTTTTATAGAGATTTTAATTAACAATACAATGAGTAATCAAAGAAAGAGAGAGTAAGAAAGGAATAAGTATGAAGGGCCTCAAGCCAATATGGCCTAGACCTGAGTCTTAAGAGAGAAATCAGTCAGTTTTTTAACACTCACCACAAAGTCTGTCTAAACAAGGATTCTAGTGACACCAGGCCAGCTCCATCTCAGCTGACTTCACCAGAGAGCCTTCCAGCCAGAGACTGTTCCAAAGGGCCTCTCTCCAGAGCCTCCAGAGGGACAGAGTCCCCTTAGAGGAGCTCCAGCGAGACCTCCTTAGAGATTGTCCTCCAAGAGCTTCCCTTCTCCAGAGCCCCTCTCAAGAGATTCTTCCCAAGTGATCCTCATCAGAGATCCTCCAAAAGGATTTCTCCAAAAGGATATCTCCTCAAGAGATTCTGCTTTTTCTTATATAGGGGTTTTTCTCCCATGTCACCTCCCCTAAGTCCCTACATCTACCAATCACTGTAAACGCTTTCCAAAGGACTGCCCATCTAAATTCCTTCTAAGTCGACCAATCTTCTCAGTAAGTCTGAATGAGAGAAAACACAGCTGAGTCAACTAATCTCATCAAGAGAAAACTTGCCCAACCCTTTTAGGTACTTAGCATCCCATTGTATCAATTCTAAAAACAGGCCTGGCTCAAAGAACTCCTTGCCTTATTATAAGCATGGATCCAAGTACTTTCATTGTTTAGCAAGGAGTTTTCTCTCCTAAAGCAGTCTTAAGTACGGGTAGAGTAGGGGTCCTCCCATAGCAAGGAGTTTTCTCCCCTAAAGCAGTCTTAAGTATGGGTGGAGTAGAGGTCCTCCCATTTCTGATCCTGGCGAGTTCTCACATCAAAATGGAGAATGTTTCTCAGTAGGGAATTTGTTCCAATTAAGAATTCCCCGATGGGGAAATTTTTAACATTCACAAGTCTGAGAGATTTCAAGATTTACAGCAAATATCTGAGAAGAGTGACTGCAAAGAATATCACATAGCCTGTGAAGATATTCTTATATCTAAGATCTAACCTGAAATTCTGCCCAGAGAAAATTGGTCATCTGAAGAACTGGAAAATGCCATTTCAAGAAACATGAGTCAGCTACCAGAAAGTCTTCTACTCTTTCTCCTTTTTCCTTAAAAGCCTTACCTTCTTATTTAAAATCAATACTAAGTATTAGTTCCAAACAGAAGAGCAGTCACAGTGAGGCAATGGGGTTAAATGACTTGCTCAGGGTCACAAAGGTAGGAAGTATCTAAGGTCACATTTGAGCCCAGGACCTCTCCATCTCCAGGCCTGGTTCTCTTTCCACTGGGCCTAGCTGATTGCCTCTTCTCTTTTTCAAAGAAAGAGACTTTGGAAAGAAAAACTTACTAAAAGGAAAAAATTACAATACTAAAGATGATCAGGACCAGGAAAAAAGCAATAAATCAATCAAGTAAATTATGGCCTATTTAGAACATACCAGTGTGATCAGAAGCAGTAACTCCAGAAGAGATGACAAAGCTTCAACTACTGTAATAGGTATGAGCTTGGTTTGTACCAAATAGCCCATAACTAGGTCTTTTATCAAGGTCAGACTTGAATGTGCTGGCTCAAATTGATATTCAGCCTATAATAATTACCTATTTGTGAGGGTAGTACAATGCAACACAATTGTTTACCAGATACTATATTATACTTCAATAGCAGGTATATATCTTATCAATTGGAATATTGAGATATGGGGCATGCTTTTGTCAAGGGTATCATTCTTGTCCATTTAAACCAGCCCCTCAGAATCAAACAGGTTTGGTACTACATCTCCAACCCTGAAGAGCTTCATCTGATCCCCCTGGACTGGTATGAATCTTGACATATCAGAGGACAAGTCAGTCAGCACTCTACCTCCTAGAAACTATCTCCTCTCCCCAATTCCTTGCAAGTATCTAGCCAATGGGATCCCAAGATGAGCTATCTGACTTGGGGAAAAGACAGTATCAAGGAAGACTGAAAGAGAACAGACATCGTTTGCCCATTTTAACCCTATACTCCCATAATGAGCCTTTTCTCTCTTTCCTGGTCTTTCCTTCTCTCTTTCCTAAGACTGCCAGAATAATTTGTTCTAAAAGCGACAGGTTTATAGGTTAGCCGACACCTTCGCTCTGTGGAATTTTAATTAACTTCTCCCATGTCAGTATGCTAAAGAACGGGGTCTCCATTCTCTGGGATCAGCAGCGTGTTTCAGGCCCTGCTATATCAGCCGTCAAATTGAAGAATTAATGACGTGGCTAATCGGCTCTAATTCTTTGGAAAAAAAAATCTGAAAGGAAGCTGTGGAAAGAAGTATCAGGAGGCAAAGTAAAGACTCTATAGAATAAAGAGGAGAAGGTTGAAGGGGGATGGGGAAGGAAAATTTCACTCTTTTTATTTGTTTTGTTTTTGTGAAATTCACTCTAATAAAGAGAGTAACCCAGGCTTTGAGAATAGCAGTCTCTTTTGTCTTACCATCTATCACCTGGTAGGGGGTGGGGAGAGAAAGATGCTAGGTAAATATTGTGACAGAGCAAGTGTGGAAGAGCGTGTGGTCCCTGCTGGGGAGAAGGGATACTGGGGGCCAACTCCATGAGCCTAGGGGGGCCCTGGGAAGGAGGTGCTAAGGTGACAACAAAGCCCGCCTGTTGAAAGGCTATGCTGAAGAGACTCAATTTAGCCTTAAGGGAAGAGACAAATCCAACCAAGATATTTGCTTCAGAAGCTTAGGTCATTTAATGCTACAACTGCTGATGATCTTAACCCCTACAGACATATTGTAGGATTAGAGCTCCAGAGGTCTGGGAATCTTATCTGGGCTCAGTTTATAAACTTCTTTTCTATAGTGGTCTTCTTTCCGGGGGGGGGGGGGGGGGGGAACCAAGATACAAAATTGAGACTCAATAGTTCCTATCTTTCCTCTTCTATATCAACATTAGACCAAATACTTCAGACTGCTGAGACTAACACAAGGAAAGCTTGTGAATGCCACATTTCAAAGATATTAAGTCTTCCTGCTAAAACCTCAGAGGCCCCAAAGGAACATTTTGTCCTTCTATGTCACACCTTTAGCATCTTTACCTTGATTATCCAGTCAGGAGACTCCTGAGGAAGATGGTTCTCTGAAGGACATCTTAACCCCAGATTAGTGTTTGGGATATTGTTTCAGACATTAGTTCTCTCCTATTAACCAGGGAGACTTTGTAACTTTCAAAGGAGAGCCACTCAACACAGCCTTGTAGACACACTCACAATGTGTCCCAAGCTGCCTTTCTTACAGAAAAAAATAAGACAGAAGCCTCATAGGATAAGATTTTTTTTTAAATGTGCAATGTTTACCTGAGTAAAGGGCTGATGGCGATGGACCAGACTCGGTCTTCAGTCTGTATGGTGTGTAAGCACTGCCCCAGCTGACTTGAAGATAGAGACCATACCTAAAAATATAAAAGAAATGACTGCTCTCACTGCCTCTGCCTGGAATCAGGGTGTGGGCTGGGGAGCAGGTAGGGATGTCAGGGAATATAGGTAAACTATTGCAGAGTGTTCTCTTGATCCTCCAAAAACTGAGAACTCAGGACATAGGATGAAAATTACCAATACCCTCACCAATTAATCCCTCCACCCTGTTCCAACCACACATCACAAAAGCCCCAACTCCCTGGAAGAGACTATACTTTTGACTCTATATTTCTTCCAAAAAAGCTATACTTTCTAGAGAATCTAGTTATTGTCAGAGTCTAAATGTCACAATGATCAAAACTGAATTATTCCAAATAAGTAGCTTGATGGTATTTACCATCATCATTCTAACTAGAGTTTGTGAATTTCCACTCTCTCACCCCTCACTATAATTTCAACCTACTTATACACAGAGAAAAATAAAGACAGGCAAATAGAAAGACAAAAATCAAAGCTGGAAAGGTGGCTGTGTTTGTTGTTTATTTGTTGATAATGTCTAGAATCCAATACTATTCATGTCAGCAGGGAATTTAGCACCTAGAGTCACCAAAAGCAACAGAGAAGCTTAAGATTCCATATCTCCCACAGGTTAAAAATATTGCTTGGAGCACACTATCTGGTCCCTATCAGCAAGGAATGTACATTAGCAGCTACTATGAGCTTAACACTAATCAACACTCACAGGGCCCTCTCAGGATTCAATGCATTTAGAAGTTTCCCATTAAGCACAAGGTTACTCTTCCCCAACCCCACCCCCCAATCTGAGAAAAGATACACACAAGAACATAAGCTTCTACCCAAATAGAAAGGAAAACCACAAATGAACAGGGCTGTCCCCAGGCATCAGGCAAAAAGGAATCCCAAGGTAAGAATATGAACCAACTGACCTCTTAGCATCTCAAAAGGGGAATATGCTAAACTCAATCAGGACCTTAAATGGAAGAATATAAAGAAAACATTCTTTGAGGTTTGGGAGTAGAAGTGGTGATAGAGATGATCCTTGTCTCTTTAATATCACATAATATCTCTTCCATGCTCGGAAAGGAAAATATTTCTTAAAAAAGAGATTTGGTAGGGGAAAGAGAGAGAGAAAAACCTAACCTAGAAAAGAAGAAACAATAAATACTGTGCACTATATTTAGTCATCCCTTCTCTACTCTGTGCCCTGCCTGATCTATCTACAGTCTTTTTCATTTCTGGAGTAACTAATTTCTGTTCTCCACTTCAAATATACCCACTATTCAAAATGTAATCATATCTATTCCTATTACTTCTCCATGGAGGAAGGCTGTGCATTCAGCTTTGAAATGTCACTGCTTCAATGGTGCTAGCCAAGATAACTACTTCCAAAGAGAAAGGTTCCTCAAAGAGAAATGGCCCAAACTTCATTTGGAAATCCTCAAAGAGGCAGTATGGTGCAGGTAAAAGAATGATTTGGAGACAGGGCCAAGTTCAAAATGCCAGTGATCTTGGGCAAATCATTTAATCTTTTTACATCTCGGTTTCCTCATCTATAAAATCAGGAGGATCCACTGGATGACCTCTAAAATCTCTTTCAACTACACATCTATGATCATATTATTCTTTTTCAAATAACAGATGAAAAGTGTCATTCATTTTACAAATGCTTCAATCATCCTTATTCATCTACTTCTCATCTTTTTTTTTCCAATTTAAACATTATTTTATTTGGTCATTTTCAAACAATATTCCTTGGAAACAAAGATCCTTTTCTTTTCCTCCCCCACTCCCACCGCCCCTCCCCTTGTCAACGCACAATTCCACTGGGTATCACATTCTCATCTTTTTAAATGAGATAAGGTAAATAATAATAGTGAAAAATTACGATTAAGTAAAAGATTTCCAAGAACACAGGAAGATTAATACTCCCCAATTTCTCAACAATTTCTTTAATCTGAGAAATAAAAACCTAGACTACAAAAGGAAATCTACTTGCTACTGGTACTACTTGTGAAAATAGAAAATGCCCTTCCAGTGTATTCTGAACCGAATCATCACCTAGGAATGTGGGCATCATAATCTTTGGAGGACGAAAGATAAGACTATTACATCTCTAACACTTTCACCCTTGCCTAAGCCTGAAAAAGTAACCCCCGACTTAACAGCATAAGTGGTCTGACTTCATTCCTTGAAACACACAAATATCAGGGAACTTGGCACATTCTCAGGATGGAACTTTCCCATGCCAGTACAGCTCAGCAAAAGCCCAAATTAATCGACAAGTTTAAAACTAGACAAGAAAAGAAGTCTCCCTTTTCTTCACATTTTAATTACCAAAAAAAAAAAGGCATTACGGAAATATGATGGGATTTTTCTTCTCTTCTATGAAAGAATGCTCTTCTTCCATAAAAAGGAATAACCATTTTTATAGAAGTATCTCAGAAAGATAAATAATTACTACATAAATATCTCTGAGGTATTAAAGACTTAAAAGTTATTAGAGAGGCAGCTAGATAATACAATGGATAGAGCACTAGGTCTGGGAATTGAGAGGACTTGGGTTTCAAACTGACCTCAGATACTTCCTAGCTGTGTGACCCTGTTTGCCTAGCCCTTTCCCTTCTTAGAGTAAGACAGAAAGTTAAGGTTTAAAAAATAAAATAAGCTATTGGAAATCTATTGGTGTGGTTGTAAAAGTAGAGATATTATGATTAACAATGGTGTTCCTGCAATGAAAGGGTCAGTAGTGGTTGGAACTGGGATGTTATTTTATGTTGTAGTTTGTCCTTCTTTTTCGAAGAGAACCAACGACATTGAAGAGTGATGTCTTGATTCATGTGAACTGCATTCAAGTAAGGCAAAGTTGCACAAAATTGTCAGCTTCTCTCTTCCCGTTATTGAAGTCCACTGACAAAAGTCAAGATGACTGTCAATGCCCCAGGATACAATGGATGACCTTGGCATCTTCCATGTCTGACTGAGCTCTAAACACCCCATAGTACCTGCTTAAGGAACCTTCATCACTATTGGAACAAACTGTTCTTCACCCATTCCACCAAGGGACGTCTTCACATGCTTGGAGTAGGCAGTCCCCCAACTCACCAACTAGTTTGAGGCCTGTTGGTTAACCTCAACCTGGTTTAGCCCATATGCTGAAACAAGTATGCTAGTTTATTGGAGTCACAAGTGAGACAAGTAAGAGTTCAGCAATTGGTAGAAACCAAAGGTAAATGAGCAGCCCTGTAGAGAGCTGGGCACCCCCTCACAGTAGAAACACTAGTATTCCCTGCACGCCCTGGGACATAGACTGGCTGAGCTTAGGTCAGTCAAATGAAGGATGGTAGAGAACAACAACTAGACAGACAGATACAGAGCAAGCATTAATTAAATGCTAACTATGTACACTAGTCATTGCGCTAAGTAAATACCATGAGAAACAAAGACTGTTGTTCCTAAACTCAAGAAGTTTACATTCTACAAGCAGAAGGCACAACATGAAGAAGAATTGAAGAGGGGAAGGAAAAGAGAAGAGACTTCAATGAACATTACTTAAGCACCTGCTATGTGCCAGGCATTGTGGTAGGTGCTAAGAAAGAAGAATTCAAAAAAGAGCAAGAAGGAATGAGAAGAGATATAATCCAGGAAATTCTGATTACTCCAAAACTCTTGAGTAATTACAGAATGTCAGCATTGGAAGGTACCTCTGAAGTCACTGAATGTAATCCATATCTAAACAGGATTCTCACCTTTAACATCACTAACTGTAGTTATTCAATTTCCATTTACCAACCTCCAGTGGTAGTGTTAGGGACCTAATGTGTTACCTATTAAGGTAACACATTCTATTTTTAGAAAGATCTCATTACTGATAGGTTTTTCCTTTTAGCAAGCTGAAATCAAAACTATAGTTTTCACCATTACTATTAGTCCTACCCAATGGGTCTCAATATAACTATATTCCCTGTTCCACTGAATTTCTGGCCACTCCTTTCCAATACTGATTATACCTTCTCTCTTGCCACTTGACACTAGACTTAAAGGAGGGGGCATACTCCTTTCTCCCTTATTAACACTTCCAGATTTCCTTTTTCCACCATCATGCAAGCAAATTCCTCCTCTGAGGTTTGCTCTATTCAGATGTCACCTAATTCAGCTCCTAAAGGCAATTATCTAACAGCTCAAGGAGTTTAGCACATGGCTCACAGTGTCCTACTCTACCTCAATCTCCCTCCACCTTGTGTTAAGGGACTTCAGTATTCATTATGATGCATCATCAAACATTTTGGCCTCTTAATTTCTCAATTTCCCAAACTCCCAAACTCTTTCATTCCATCAGTCACACACAGGGAAAGTCACCTCCTTAATAATCTCATCATCAGTCAGAAGTGTTCCACTTCTATAATAAACAATTCTGAAATTTTTTTATCTAAGTATAACCTCTTTCCATTTCTCTTATGCCTTACTTTTCCTAAACCTCTTTGTTCTCAATGGCCACTAGTCCCTCTACCTCTCAGGATACTTCCAAACTGCCAATCCTGCTCTACTTTCATTTTCCTCTCTTCCCAAACTTGAAGCAATAGTCAATCAGTTCAACATTCCACCATCTTCTACTTTTGAATCCCTTGTTCCTTGGTCCCATCACCACTAATCCTTTGCCAAACCCAAGCTCTCACATATGAGATACACTCACTCCCATTTCGCCACTACTTCTTGCCCCATTTTCCTTCAAAGCTTAGCTCAAGCACCATTTTCTGCCTAAAGCCTTTTCTGATCCTATTCCCCCATCTAATAAATGCCTATTTATTGACTGATTCCTAACGACTCACAGATATCATATCCTTGCCCTCAAAGTATTATCTTCTCTAGGCTAAATATTCCCAGTTACTTTAACATAGCCTCTTAAAACATATCTAGTCCTTTCATCATTTTAGTCACTTCCTATGGAAGTACATTAATTTGACAAATTCCTAAAATATAGCAACCAGAACTAAACAAAACCCAAGATATAAGGAAAGGGAAACAAAGTAAAGAGTAAGAGGTCATCCCTTCATTTCATTTAGTTTGTTTTTTGACCAGCCCACTATATTAAGGTCAATGAACAAGTATAAGTCTGGATAACATTATGGGATATGATTTCAAGGGCAGGTAGATAATATCTCTAATATATATTTTAATTAAAATTATTACTCATTGTATGATTTCTCAAAGATCTCAGGCCTGTGCTTGTTTATGTGACTATCTCACAACAAACAATACAAAAAGTTTAGGAAAAGTTTATATAGCTAGAGATTCCTATATTTGCCTCCTTTTTCAAGGTAAATTCACTGATATTCCTAAATTCTGCAAGTATTAGATGGGCAAGAACTGATTTCTTTTATTTTTTAATCTCCAAAGCCTAACACAATGATTAGCACATAGAAGGAGATGCTTTAAAATGCTTGTGGAAATGAAATAAACACCAGGAAGCATTTCAGTTGTTTTTCAGCTGTGTATGACTCTTCGTAATACTACTTAGGGTTTTCTTGGCAAAGATACTGGTGGAATGATTTGCTCTTTCCTTCTCCAGCTCATTTTACCCATGAGGAAACTGAGGCAAACAAGATTAAGTGACTTGCCCAGAATCACACAGCTAGTAAGTGTCTGAGGCCAGATTTGAAGTTAAAAAGATGAATTTTCCTAACTCCAGCACTCTATCCACTACATCAGCTAACTATCCTCCAGGAACCACAGGGAATCAGAAAAGTTACTATGTAAAGGCAGTAATTTCTCTCTTCCCTATTCCATTCGGTTGTATGTCTTGGAGCCCTATTTGCTGACACAAACAACTATCTCACTCTGTTAGTATTATGAAGCCTACAGAACTCCAAGAAGACAAATAAGATCCTATTTTGCCTCCTGAACAGTCAACCAAATTGTCAGCAAAAATCCATCGGCGAGTCTCAGAGGACAAAAATAAGCATAGATGCATAAAGTTTAATTCCAAGGTAGGGCTGGTGGACACAGAAGCAGGGAAACATATCTCCACCACTGGTGAATGAGAATCTATTTGGTCAGGAGTTGGGTATCCTCCTAATTTCATCCAAAGGTGTAGTAAGAAATTTGGTGATATAAGAATATATAAAACCTTCTCTAAATGCCTCTCTATCACCTATTAACCATTACCTACAAAGAAGTAACAAAATATTATCACCACCAACCTGATGGTTTGTAAACAAGAAAATAAAAATTAGCCTACCCAAAAGAAAGTGAGTTGGAGAAGGAAAAATTTTAAATAATATTCTGAGGTCAGAACTAAATCCACAATCTTGAGGAAATTCAATGAGAAGAAAATCTGACCAGTCTGTCCTTTTAAAATTCACAGCCCATTTCAAGTGAGTGGCTACCTTCCCAACCACAGTCGGTTCCTCTGCTGGTCCAGCTGGCTGGGACACAACGTGGCATGACTAGCAGCATAGCAGGCACACATAAGTGAGCTCTTTATTATGCTCTCCACACTCTTAGCCAATCCTAAGACTCAAGATCCCTTTCCACCCATTTCATACTTTGTTCCTTACACACACACACACACACACACACACACACACACACACACACACACACACCAGCAATCACAGGCATTAACAACATGTAGGCAACAACTCACCTTTGCTGTTCTATCTCTGGAGCCACTCACAATGACACCCCCTTGACAGTCCACACAGTTCACCTCCTGCTCATGAGCTGAGAATTTGATGCTGAAGGTGCCATTAACCTTATGAAGGCCAATTTTCCCATCTCTAAAAGAAAAATTGAGAGACATCTTCATACATAAAATAGCCAATTATGCCCACCGCAGAAAGATAAGAGAGCTGCACAACCACCCCAAGACTCCAGTGGCCTGAACCTCCTGAGTATATAGAGGATTATTCACAATAAGACCCTTTACCCCTAGACACCTTCACCTATTTAGTATATTTGGGGCTTAAGTAAAAAAAATCAAATTATCCATTGTTCAGCATAAAGAATTGCAAAAAGCTGTTACACTTTGTTTTCAAGACTCCCTTTTTCTGCCCCTCTTTCTTCTTACCATTAACTTTAGATAAAATATCTCTAAAGAGCTCTGCTTTGGGAAGAGACCACTATTTCTTTCTCTGTGGTCTTCTCCCTTAACCTTTCATGGTAGAAAGAGAAATACCAAAAGCAGGTAAAAGGACCTTAAGTTACTCAAAGATAGATCTCAGTTGAGGGAAAGACAAGGTTAGGAAGCAGAGGAGATCTTACCCTCCTCCGCTGACAACATGTGAACTAGCCAGCACAAAACGGCACACATCCTCCTCGTGACCAGAAAAGATGGCCAATGGCCGGCAGTATAAGCTGGAACCATCTGGACAGAGCTGGTAGGCCTGGATGTCTTCAGCTTGGGAGAGGTACAGGCAGCCACCCTCTAGCTGCATCCAGGGCATCAGACTGTAGACATGTGAAGCAAGAAGCTATGGCTCAACAAGAATATATAGCAAATAAACCAACAGTGCCCCTTGAGAGAGACTAAACAATCCTCCCTTTAGGAAGGACCTATGGAGATGAGAGCCCCCATTCTTCTTGTAAATAACTACCCATCTAAGACAAATAAGGAAGAATCCTCAGGGAAGACAAGCTGGTTATTGTTTGTGATCATCCCCCCAAAACACTCATTGAAGTACCATCTAGGAAATTAGAATAGCTGAATGTGAAATAGCACTCTCACTGCCTCTTCAAAGGAATGAGGGGCAGGGAGAAGGATTGTCTTAAAGGTATATGATGACCTCTACCCCAATACCTAGATATATGCTATTTTTAAGAGACAGGGAGTCATGAGTATAAAATATTGAAAAGGCCATCAAACTGTCTTTTTTTTTTTTTTTGCTATGTTAGATATTTCCTTGAAGTTTTCCTCTTCTTTTTTAAAAACCCTTACCTTCCATCTTGGAATCAATACTATGTATTGGTTCCAAGGCAGAAGAGTGGTAAGGTCTAGGCAATGGGGGTTAAGTGACTTGCCCAGGGTCACACAGCTGGGACGTATCTGAGGCCAGATTTGAACCCAGGACCTCCCATCTCTAGGCCTGACTCTCAATCCACTGAGCCACCCAGCTTCCCCCTATGAACTTTCCTTCTTTTTAAAACATTATTTTAATCATAAGGTATGGATCCTAGGAAAGGATGGGAGGGGGGAACAATACAATAGGAAATAGAAGTGATATAAAAACAAAAGTATCAATACAAATTATGTTTTAAAAGAGATTAGCTTCAAAAGCCATATCATTTTCTCCTAGATAGTATTACAGTTCTGAATTAATACTTAGCACCCTGGGATTCTTAGTAGAAGCAGGGACAGAAAGTTGTTGTTAGCAAATACTGGTAATTAGAAGAGAACTTCCAGTCAGATGAATCAATTATTTCCCTGTCATTTTGTATCCTCTAACTCCTGAAGTTAAGGTGCTTAGCTGCGACATCTTCAGACTCTAGTCCCCAGTCTTTTCCTATCAAGAATAGTGAGGACAGAAGGAAAGAAAGAGAAGAGGGAAGGCGGTCCCTTCCCTTTCTCTTCTTATTGGTGTAAAAACTCCCTTTGTCAGTGTAATGCATAAACCTATTTAAGAAAGGATGCTAATGTACTGATAAGATAGCTAGATTCTGACTAGGGAGATAGATCTGCATTTCTGTGGACAAGTGTGACAATAGAAAAAGACAGCTACAGAGGATACAACTGTGCAGAGGCTACAAAAAAAGTCAGCTCTCACAAAATGGCTGATAAAGCAAATCTATGAATAGTTAAAAGATCCTCTTTGAGTCCTACAGGAGGTAGAAGGGTTAGAAACCTCAAGTTAGTCCCATGGTACTCAGTAAACTGCTCTGAAAAAGAATATGGCCAAGCACTAAGAATACTCACTAATGATGTCTAAGCCCCCTTCCCTACCACCTTGCCTCATCTTACCAGGCTCACTTCAACAAAGTATCTAAACAGTGCTTAACACATAGCAGGTGTTTAATAAAAAGTTTGTTGATTGAGATAAATATGCAAGAGACTACTTTCCTTAAAAGCTCTAGTGTTTTACAAATCCTAAGTAAAGAACAGACAGTGAGCTTTCTATCCCTCCTCATTAATACAATTGCCATGGGAATGAGAAAAAGTTCTGCAAATTGACTTGACGGGCCATTAAATGCAGCTTGGATGTCTACTCACGAGGTTTTTACAAGTGTTTGCATATATTACACCTACCATGTGTTGAGTATATAGAGAAGTCTATATTTATACAAATCATGATGTACATTTGTGCCCAACATCTTCTATATAAATAGAGTCTATCCACATGGCTGATAAGGATAAATGAGGGACCCAATAACCAGAAGTTTACAGCAGCCTTGTAAATAACTATGTACTCTTATAGAATAAAAATGGGGTTCATGTCATGTGCATAGTGAAGACTCCCAGGGAGAAGCAAGATGGTAATTGCTTGTGATTTATTTGCCAAACTGATTAAGTTCAGTCTAGTGTGAGCAGGAAAAAACATTCCAGGGACAGAAATCCTGATGGATAAAGCAACTTACTTTCTGGTTATTAAGAAGCAAGGGTGGCAATAAAGTGTCAAAGGATATGAAGAAATGATTCTCAAAAGAATTAGAAATTATTAATAACCACATGGGAGATTACTCCAAATCACTAAGAGAAATGCATTTCACAACAACCCTGAGGTTATACCTTACAGAGTAAATTGGCAAGGATGACAAAAGTTGGGAATAGTCAATATTGAAGAGGCTTTGGAAAGAAGGGCACACTAATACACAAGTGTGGAGCTTAAATTGGTCTAATCACATGGAAAATAATTTGGAATAATTTTTAAAGTGATAAAAACACCCTTTGACAGATTTTCCTGCTAGACATGGTCCCCAAGAAAGTCAAAGACAGAAAGAAAGGTCTCATATACACTAAAACGTTCATTGTAATACTTTTTGGGATAGCAAATAACTAGGCAAAACATAGGTACCTATTGATTGGAGGAAAGGTAAGCAAACTGTGATACATAACCTATACAAAATCTTTTCTTAACCACCCACCCTATTAGGTGCCTTCCCCTCAAAATCATCTTAGGACTATTTTGTATGTCTCCTATATATGTATATATTGTCTTCCAGAGATGGATAAAGATATTAATCTTTGAGGTAAAGTTGTTTTAATTACTTTATTTTACTTTGTATCCCTAGTTGCCTACCACTGTGACTGGCATGAAACAGAAGCTTGTTCATTGATAGTTTGATTAGAATATTATTGAACCACATGAAGTTTTTGATATTGATATGAAGCATTCAGAGAAATGTGGGAAGACTTATATGAACTGACCCAGTAGCACTAGGAGACAATCTATAAGTACAACAAAGTAAATCAGTGTATAAAATGAAACTGAATGATGTATAATTGCAATAACAAAACTTAACTCCAAATAAGAAATGAGAAAACACACCTTTGTACAGAGATGGGAACTATGGATAGGCTATATATAATATCAGATGTAGTCATATAGTTAATGTGTTGATTAGTTTTACTAAGTAGTATTTTTCTTTTTCTTTTTAATCTTTGTTATAAGATTATCGGGCTAGAAGGCATAGTGGATTTAGAGTGGCAGACCTAAAGTGAGGAAGACTCATCTCCCCAAAATAAAATCTGGCCTCAGACACTGTGTGAACCCAAGCAAATCACTTAACTTCTGTTTGCCTTAATTCGCCAGAGAAGGAAATGGTAAACCACACCAGTATCTTTGCAAAGAAAACCCCAGGGATAGTATGGTCCACAGGGTTATGAAGAATCTGACACAACTGATCAAAATAACAAAAAAAAAATGTGCCAGGCACTGTGCTAAGTGCTAAGGATACCAAAAAAAAAAGAGAAAAGATAGTGCCCACTCCAAAGGAACTCTAAAGAGGGAGACAACATGAAAACAACTAGCTATGAACAAGATATATATGGAATAAAACAGCAGAAGAAAAGCACAAGTAGGATTTTGGACAAGACTTGAAAGTAGCCTAGAAAGTTAAAAGGCAGAGAATTGATTTCAAGCAATGGGGATCAGCTGTGAAAATTCCCAGTCATAAATGGAGTGTCTTATTCCAGGAATGGTAAAGAAAGCTGCAGAGTATATAGAGCAGGGAAAGGGCATCAAAAAGACTAGAAAGGTAGCAGGAGCCAGGTTACAGAGGGCTTTAAAAGACAAAGAAAGGATTTTATATTTGATCCTGGAGGCAATAGTGAGCTACTGGCATTGGCTGAATAGGAGGGTGACATGGTGAAACTTTTGTTTTAGAAAGATCACTTTGACAGCTATGTGAAGAACAGACTGAAATGAAGACAGGCTTGAGGCAGAAAGACCCACCAGCAGATACTGCAGGAGTCCAGGTAGAAAGAGATAATAGTCTATACCAGGGTGGTGGCAATGTCAGAGGAAAGAAGGGAGTGTATATAAGATATTGTAAAGCTAGAACTGACAAGATGTAGCAAAAGGAAGGGGGGGGGGGAGAGAGAGAGAGAGAGAGAGAGAGAGAGAGAGAGAGAGAGAGAGAGAGAGAGAGAGAGAGAGAGAGAGAGAGAGAGAGAGAGAGAGAGAGAGAGTTAGTTAGTTAAGAATGACAGGAGTGTGTTAGCTAAGAATAGCATCTGGGGGGCAGCTGAGTGGCTCAGTGGATTGAGAACCAGGCCTAGAGATGGGAGGTCCTGGGTTCAAATTTGGCCTCAGACACTTCCCAGCTGTGTGACCCTGGGCAAGTCACTTGACCCCCATTGCCTAGCCCTTACCACTCTTCTGCCTGGGAACTAATACACAGTATTGATTCCAGGACAGAGGTATAGGTTTAAAAAAAAAAAGAAAAAGATTGACACCTTGGTGGTGAGTCCCAATGACTGGGAGAATGGATGTGGAAAAAAAGCATCAATTACTTTTTTTAGAGGCAAGAAGAACAGGAGATATAGATCTCCTTGTAAGTTATCTTTCACTATAATGGGGATATTTATCATCACCATTACCATTATTATAGATCATGGCAATGTATCCAAGAGGATTTAGAGGCAAAAAGAGAAAGGACAAGTTGCAAAACAAAAGATTCCTTCCTACAACCTTTGCCTTAGGATAATCACCTTATCTCCTTTAGACACAGGTACATAGCATTTCTGAATGGATAACAATAGTTCTCAAATACTGTGTTAATCTCCTCTTGGAAAAAAAAATACCAATATCCTTCTGAAACTATACCTACCAAGCATAAATGAGCTTGGGATTTCTATTCCCTATCCCTATTGATCAACTAACAAGTATCTGTTGAATGACAGCTATTCCCAGCATTATGGTAGGTACTTTAAGAGATACTAAGAGCAATGTATAATCCTGGCCTTCTAAAATTAACAATTTAGCTAGAGAAATAAAATTAGCTTATGTAAAACAATTATAGAAAAATGACTGCTTTTTAAAAAGTGGCACTGTTAGCCATTTTCCAACCTGTTCCTCAAAGTACAACTTCTACAGTCTTGGTAGCAATATGTCCAAGTCATTTACATTCTATTTTGCCTTTTGACAAAGCAGAGTGGGAAGGAAATATAGAGGGGCCCAGCAATGAAGGCAGAAAACCTGTTAGTGAAAGACAAACGACAGTAAAACAAGATGGATCTGGTTACTAGCTTCATCATTTACTGTTCAGTCTTTCTTCTGGCAAACTAGTAAGGAACATGTCTGCCCTTTTGGACCCCTTCTGTGGGGTTCTCAGCCTTCTTGACAAAAAAAAAGGCCAGCCAAACTATAACCAGGTCGTTTTTTTGTATTCCAACATGACCCCATTAGCCTGAGCTCCTAGAAGCTCTGAAAGAGATAACAGGGTACTTGCTTGCGTCTCCACTTGAGCAAAGTTCCCTGGCGGCATCGACCTCGTCTCCAGTTCTGTGAGACCTTCACCCTTTCCTTCACTGGAATGCTGGTCACCCTGCACAGAGAGGAGGGGATAAACAATGTAAGTCACCAAAGCCTCTTTCTATACTCGGAAAAAATTCCCCAGGATAACCCCAGAAGGACTTGAGACCTCCCAAAGAGATCTGGATTTAGGTACTAATAATAATGTAAAGGAAAACAAAAAGGAAAAAAACTCAGAGCTCTGATCAATTCAGTGACCTCAAGACATATATTGGGCAGAGCCAGTGTGTTGGTTTGTTTTACTTATATTTCTTTGTTACAAGGGAGGGTTCTAGTTGGAGAAGAGTCATTAGAAAATGTGTTAATAAGACATATCATTTAAAATAACAATAAATAAATGTAGGAGCTAATAACTATGTAAGGAAAGGTAAAATAAAAATAGGAGGCGGCAACAATTCAGGTTTGATTTTCACAATAATTCTTTGAGGCAGGTAAAGCAGGTATTAAGCCTGGTTCTGGTTTTCAGATAGGAAAAATGAAGCTTGACAAGGTTGTCTCAAAGCTATAGAGATAAAAATAGGTGGCAAAACCAGAAATAGAGGAGTTTAGTTCCTTTAACTCCTTGTCCAATATTCCTTTGATTATTGAATATTGCTGCTTAAGTCAGACTTTCAACTTTCAACTTTTCTTGTTTAGAAAAACCCGTAAGTTTCATATAGCCTTGAAAGAGAAAAAAATAATTTAAACAATAGAAATGATTTTTTTTTTTCTTAAAGGACAGGCACTTTCTAGATAAGCAAGCACCTGGATGGGGCACTAGTGAAGAGAGCACTAGGCCTGGAGTCAGGAGGACCAGAGTTTAGATCCACTTTGTAACCACATAAGCCTGGGAAAGTTAATTCTCTCTCAGCCTCAGTTTCTTCATCCAATCATCAAATGAGATAACATAAAAGTGCTTTCCAAACTTTAAAGTGCTATATAAAGTTCATTGTTATTGTTATGATTATAACTAATAGTTCTTATTTGGGTATGGCATGCTAAATTAGGACAGAGAACATACTCTAAAAATACTTTAGCAGAAGTTATAGCCTTCCTTATCTCTACCCTCTACCTCAATGAATATTGCCATCTGGCCAACACTTCCTCAAAGGTTAAGAAACTCCCTTTTTCCTCCTCACTCAGGTCTGACAGAAGGAAACTATGAGCTACAGAAAAGGCAAGTGCTATTTGGCCTAAGGAAAAGTTTTCTTATCCCCTTTCCCCAACCCCTAAATTTAAGCTGTTCCCACCAAGGGTACTTTAAGCTTTTCATTAAGGAATTTGGTTTTTATGTATTAAAAAAATAGCTTCTAAAAAATGACAATTTTTGTAAGCTTACTTCTTCCTCCTTTAGTCCCAAAGTTTTTACATGTATTATTTCTCTAATGAATAGTTAAGTATTCTCCTTACACCTATAAATAATTTTACTGAATTCATCTCCATCAAAATCAGAGGTAACACTGTAAAATCTCTGAAAACCAGCAAAAGAAAGATGAGGAGAAAAACAGTAGGAAAAAAAATCTGCAAAGATAAGAGCAGGGGCTCCTAGGAATTCAATGAAGACTTTGCTCAGACCCTTGAGATGCCCTCCAGCTTATTTCTCCAGAACAGTTATAGGTGTAAAAGTTAGGAGAGCCAACAAAAAAATGATTAGTCCCCTGTAAATAAACATCTCACATAGCTGTTAATGCACGTCGGAATCTCTAACTTGGCCTCCGGCTTGCCCGGATTTCCATTTTCCCAGCCCTCCTCCTTTAGCCTGGGGCTCATTTTTCCACTCCTGGTTCCACACCCCCACCCCCACTCCCTCTACCACACTTTCCTGCACTTAGTCACCATTATAATTTGACTGCATTCCTGTGCACATAACCTATTTTAAACAAAAACAACACAACACAATGAGTTATCTAGCTACTTTAAATTTCTACAACAAATGAATCTGCTTTGGGGTAGAAATTAATTAGGAAGTAATCTAGAGTTTCTCCTTTCTTTTCACAACCTCTAGTCTCTCTTGTCTTCTCCCCAACACCCCCCTCCCAAAATCCAAAAGCAAATAAGCCTAGCCTACCACATATGGTACTAAAATTGAAATACAAGCAAAGGGCATTGACTCTAATTATGTAAAAGTAACTTAATGGGTGCCAGCAAAGAAATATATGATTGAAAAGGATGGGTTGCTTAACAGAACTGAGAAAGGCCTCCAGCATGTAAATGGACCACTTTTGCAGAATTTATGGGAAAACATGGACAAGAGTCCCAGTGAATGGGCAGGCACGGATAAGTTGCAAACTATGTTAGCAATAATAACCACCCTCATGAGATTATAAATCTACTAGAATATGTAGATAGAGAGCCACAAATATGGATATATTCATATGTGAGCATCAATAATTCAACAATCTGTTTTCAGAGATGTGAGGGACTGAATAAATTCCAACTTCTCTACCTCAATAAACAGTATGATATGGCAAAATATTCATCACTTGAAGAATTTCTTCAAACTTAGCGAGGCAGGTTCCAACCTCAGCTCCACACTATCAAAGTAGGCCTTTTTGTTCGGTTGTGTCCAACTCTCCATGACTTCATCTGAGATTTTCTTGACAAAGACACCAGAGTGCTTTGCCATTTCCTTCTCCAGCTCATTTTACAGATGAGGAACTGAGGCAAACAGGGGTAAGAAACTTGCTCAGGGTCATAAGGCTAGTAAGTACTCTATTCCCTGTGCCACCTAGCTGCCTTTACATATTCACCAACGTCTACTCCAATATTTCAAGACAAAAAGGTTGTCCTATATCCTTAAAGTCTATGACAGTAGACTGCAAGCCCTGGCAAGCCCTACCAAGCTGGAAAAGTTTCTGGTATAGGCCCAGTAACAAACTTTATATCTCTTGTCTAAGGAATAGCCTAGCCAAGTATGAGAAGACTTATCATGAGGATGATCATATAATGATATATTTTTCAGTTCCAGCAACTCTTTAAAAGTCGTCTACTAAGTACTCTCAAAGTACTCTCACTACTAAGTTATAAAAGGGTTGTACTCCAACCAACTCCAACTCCAACTCCTCTGATGAAATTATAGGTCTTTAAAGTGCTACTATATACATGAAGACAGAGCTTTAACTAGAAATTTTGTTACGTAGAGCAAACAGCATTAACTAAAGTCCTCAAATTAACAATATCCAATTGAATAGGAAGATTTGAAGATGCCAGCTCCTCATAGAAGTCCTAAAACACTACCTCTTAGTGACTGAAATATAACCTTGAGATGCATAGACATCCAAAAAAAGGCTCATATCCCTGGCTTCAACTGCCTAACCCCTCATTTTCATTTATTCCCACATTAAAGTCCCCTTTCCCTTATAGGGACACCAAGAATCAGAAGGAATCATTGGCTATATGTAGCTCATAGGTTGATATTATTTAATCAATTTTGTTCTTGAGATCTAAAGTGAGAATGTACAACAAGAAATTAGTTTATCTAAGAAACACCCTCATTTTACAGAGGAGTCAATAACTCCCAGGGGAGAAATTATTTGCCCATCAGGTGATGTAATTTGCCCATGGTCATTTAGACAGTAAATCAGTCAACCCTAATTTTTAGGTTCAGACAGCTAGGTGGCACAGAAGAGAAAGCGCCAGACCTGAAGTCAGGCAGACTTGAGTTCAAATCTAACCTCATACACTTACTAGCTATGGGACCATGAACAAGTCATTTAACCTGTTGACCTCAGTTTCCTCATCTATAAAATGAGCTGGAAATAGAAACAGCAAACCACTTCAATATCTTTACCAAGAAAACCCCAAATGGGATTACAGTCAGCAAAGAAAATAAGGTTGTACGAGGAATGCCTGTGTCACACATAGTCATCACCTACCATAGTTGGGCCTCCCAACTATGACACTACCATACCTACCCAGACCTTCCCCTTCAGCTGGGTCATAAACTTTGTTCCTAAACTTGAATGACAAAAGTCCTGCAGTATCTTTTCTGGACTGTAAAATTCATCCTCTTTTGAAAATCACCTTTGCAGAAAAACCTGGAAAGACTTTTATGAACTGATACAAAATGAGGTAAGCAGAATCAGGAGAATACCAAATACAAAAACAGAAATATCTTACAATGATCAACTGTGAAGGGTAAACGATTATCAGCAAACTTCCAAGATTTCCACAAGGAATTCATTATGACAAATGCTTTCCACAACCAAAGAAAGATCTATTGGAGTCTGATTACAGATCAAAGCAGGCCACCTTCTACTTTATTTCCTTCATGAGTTTATCAGTAATATGTGTCTCCTGCCATGGCATGGACAAAATGGAAATATGTATTTCATGAAAGCACTGGTATAATCTATATCAGATTATTTACCTGAGAAGAGAGAGAGGGAAAGAGAGAATATGAGTTGTAAAATGTCAGAAAACAATTGTCAAAATTTTTTTCTACATATAATTAAAAAAAAGAAGAAGAAACTCACCTTTGGTCTTTGGGACCAAAGGGGAATAGGAATAAAAACAAAAACCAAAGGGGAATAGGAATAAAAACAAAACCTGCTCATTTCCAAAAGGGAAGGACTGACTAAGAACCCACACACTTCTTAACTCCATAGAATGACACTGATCTGGGACTTTCTGGGAGGAAGTAGGACCAAGATTGGTACCACTAATCTTGTCAACAATGGTCTATTTTAAAATTCTGCTGTTATGCCACATATTAATCACCCAAGCAGGTCTCAAACTAAATGACCCAGGACTCAAATTCATTCTTTGGCTCTACCAAGCTGGTTGGGGGAATAGAGAGAACATATGCCAGTTGCTGTACAAAAAGGTTTTAATGTCTTCAAGCATTATGATAAAGTCAAAAGGCAAGATAGGGGATTAATGAGAACTTCCCTTTTAATACATTGGTTTTGTAAGGGAATTTCCTTCTCCTTCCCCATGTACATTATTAGAGTATTTCTTTACCTCATCATACCTTCCAAAATGAAAATTCAAAGAAGCCTGAGTCAGGTTCAGGTATTATGTAGGGTGGGTGGAATAAGGAGAACTGGAAAAAGAAAGGCACCTGAGGCAGAGCTAAAAGTCAAAAGTCCATCATTCATTACAATGAAACAGCTTTCCAGGAAAAATATCTCAGTATAGTTACTATAAAACATTTTCATTTCCCCCTCCTTCATATTACCATCACCTCCCCCCCCCCTTCATCCCATCCCCAAAATCCCACAGCTTGTAGATTTCCTCTCATTCTTGGCAGTTACCAGAAGAAATATAATACCCCCTGAGGGTAGCTCTCACCAGCTGCTTAAGAGGGGAGGGGGAAGTATCCTTCTATGCTATCACTAGAAGAGACCAACCCCAGACTCCTTCCAAGAACATTATAATCAGTGACCATTAGCCCTGATGTCAGGGAGCTATTGGCAATTAGGTCCCCAGAAGTGACACCATCCCTCAGTCCCAAAAAAAAAATCTGTTTTCAGTCTGAGTTCTTGTTCTTTTTTTCCCAGTTTGCACTTTCATACAGAAAGCATCTGTCTCACTCTATTTCTAACCTGACAGGGCAGCATATACCTCTTCCTAACAATTAGTAGTGAGAGTAACATTTACTAGGTTTTTAAACCAAGATTCCTAATCGGTTAATATTTAGCAAAGTGACATTCAATATCATTCTCTTCACTTCCAACATCTTGCTTTTCAGATGGCAAGAGAACAAAAGCCCCAAAGTAAATAGTACTTCTGTATCATCTCTTCATCCACCTACCCTCAAACATATATAGACACCTAACACCAATGAGAGAATATTCTTCAGCCTCTAACCACAGTGAAGAAGAGCAAGACATCCAGTTAGCCCTCAACCCCACAGCAAAGACCACCAACAAAGAGGTTCAAGAGTGTCAACTGTGGATAGAGGCAGTTTCTCTATGCTAGACAGAAACTGAACAGTCTCCTGCATCATTTCCCAAAGGCAACAGCCAGAGTTGAGTGAAGACCGTGAAAACTGTACAAGAGCTAGAGGAGAAAATATAATGTAAGGAATGATTCTGAATCAGGGGCAAAGGAAGGAGGAGGGATGAACTAGGTGACCCCAAATGTCTTTTCCATCTCTAACTCCTATGATTCTTTGACCTCCAATTTTGTGCTGTGGACAAAGAATGGAAAGTCAACAGACACAGTGATGTTTTGAAAGTGCCTGGCAGTCTGCTCTTGTCATTTAGGTGCTGTCTCTTGTATTTTTCAAGGTGTCTCCCAGCCTTGTCTTCATTTCACAGTTGTCACCTTTCTCAGTAGTCTGAGCTCATGTCAAATACCAAAAAAAGAAAAGAAAGAAAGAAAGGGAAAAGGAAGAAAAAGAAAGAGAAGGAATGTGCTGGCAATTAATTGTAGATTTAAGAAGGACAGGCACGGAGACCAATTGGGTGGCCTGGCCTTTCTGGGAGGGCGAAGTGAACAACCTAGAGGCAAGTCAGATGAAATGTGGCACTGGCTTGTAAGCTAAGACAAGGTTGGTCAAACATTTCTCAAAAGATAAAACTCTTTATTCAGGTAGTCTTCTGTTTGTTTGGAGATGGTTGCTGGTCATCTAGAAGGGAGCTGGCTGTCTTGGAGAGGAAGGAGCCCTGCTGTTTGTTATTCAATGTGTCTAACTAATGATATTTTTATTGACCTGAAGTCGGAATTGAATCTGAACTAATAATGCTTACAACTAGACAGGTCTGGTCATGAGAAAGAGTCTTCTTCAACTTGGAATTGAACCAAAACTTTGGATCCACTAAGAATTCAATCTTCTAACAGGCGACATACTCCTAGGCAAATTCTGAAATACAGGGAAAAATCTATTATCCATTAAACAAGTTTATTCTTTGGTTGGTTGGTAGATTCTATTGTGTTAAAATGTACAGGGATTTTTTAAAGTCTTGTCAAAGGATCTTCTTCATATGGACATATTATGTAAATACTTTTCCTTCAAAATTTAACCTCCTATCTTCTCCATAGCTCAAAAAAAAGTGAGAACTTCATTTCTCCTAAATTTCCCAAGCTTTTATGGAAGTCTAGTTTCAAGAATAATCTACCTGTGTACACACCTCTTTTGGTTTCACCCCAGATCAAGAGTTATTATTCTGAATCAAAAGCCAAATCATTTTCTGAGTTATCCTAGGGTTTCTGTTTTTAACTGTAAATGGGAGATAGGAGAGAAGGAGGAACACAAGCTAATAAGCTTCTACATAGTGAACACTCAATTTTTCCTTATTCTAGACATTTCCTCATAAATTCACACTGGGATCTCAATAATAAAACTACCATCTTGAGCTAAGATTAATAGTATTCAAAAAATAAACTGAAGATGGAGAGGAATTTTTAAAATAGTTGGGATTCAGATATTGGGTACAAAAGAGGATGGAGAGGGGCAAGTAGGTAACTCAGCAAAGAGAGAGCCAAGCTTGGAGATGGAAGGACCTGGGTTTACATCTGGTCTCAGATATTTCCTAACTATATAAACCCGGGGCAAGTCACTTAAACCCAATTGCCTTCTTGTGCCTTGGAACGAATACACATTATTGATTCTATGATGGACTGCAAGGAATTTTTTTTAAGCTGGAGAAAGAAGATAACTGTCCCCATCTTCTTCAAAAAAAATCATAGTTGGAAAGAACCTCAGAAGGCATCTACTCCAACCTTTGCCTGATCAAGAAATCCTGACAAGTAGTCATCAACCTTGATTTGAAAACCCCTAGTAAAGAGGAAACCACCATCTCCTGAGGCAGTCTATTCCACTTTTGGACAGCTCTAATTGTTAGGAAGTTTTTCCTTACACTGAGCTGAAATTTACCTTTCTGGAACCCACTGCTCCTAGTTCTGCCCTCTGGGGCCAAACAGAACAAGTTTAATCCTTCTTCCACATGACAGCCTTTCAAACACTTGAAGACAGTCATCACACTCCCCACCTGAAGTCATTCTTTCAGCTAAAAATCCACCAATATGTAAAGTTAACTCATTTTTTGTGGGGTTTAAGGGTTTCAATTTACTGCTATTATTCTGAAAGTAAGGAAATGCTTTCTAAAGTTCAGGCTTTCCATAATTGAAGAAGCCTTAAGGTGGGTTTTTTCCTCAGAATTTTAAAAAAGGCCTCCTCCCAAACCTCATTTGCTCTTGGAGGTACTTGCCTCACTGGGCTATTTCCTGCTTTCACAGGTGTATTGTTTTATTTATTTTGAGCATGTAAACCAAACTTTGCTTTTATTAACTCACAGAAACCATTAAATGAGGCCTTTACAAAAAAAAAAACAAAGACAATATACCAACTCTGGTTGAACTGGCCCTCTTCAGCAGGTAAAGTCAAAAAGTGCTCAGGTCATAGAAGTTTGGTGACTTATCTGGGAATCACTGGTTAGATTTAAATTTTAAGTAGCCAGCAGTCCTCTGTATTTTGATATAGGAAAGGAAACTTTGTGCTGGGTTTTTTTTTTAATTGCTCTTAGGTTCAATTATTTTAAAAAAACAAACAAACACACAATGCTTATCTGTGTCCATCTCTTCACTCTAAACGTTAATCATCACTGAAATGGATACCCCAGTCACAAAGAGGTCCACACATTCAGTCTGGGTGCAGGAATGAATGAATTAATGAATGAGCACTCCAGATAAATACAGTTTAGTAATCTTTACCACCCAACAGTTAATGTTGTTTTTTTTTTAATGTTTCATTGATGTTTTTGGTATTTTTTTGGCACAACCAGTGCCTAGTAACAAACCTATTCTCCTACTCTACATCTTTACTCAGTTCTATCATACCTGTCTTGGAAGACTGGCCTAGCAGTTTCTAAAGTATCCTAAAATGAAGCTATATCGACTTATTTAAAATCCCAATCTAGATTGTTAACTGTTCAGTGTTTCCAGATACAAACTTTGTTCTTCCACCTGTTTCCTTGGCCCCCTATTATGAACTCTGGTTAAGTTTCAATTTCTGGTTCTCATGCACTAAAACCAAATTGATTTCCCAAATTCCTTAGGGAAAACTTAAAAAGCTGCTCATAAGAAACATTTCCTTAGCTTTGATTATTGTATTCAAAATATTTCTATTTCCCAAAGTTTCATAATACCATCAAAAAAGGACAATTTCAAGCTAGTGGGCAAACTTTCAGTGTTCACCAGGGAAAAAAATCCACATATGAGGGATGTATGACCAACAATGTTCACTATTTGGGTAAGAGGCCCAAAAGGAGGCAAATTATTTGTTTCAGGTTTAGGTTTTTGTTGTTTTTTAGGGCCCAAAATGCCTCTAAGCACAATAGTAAGGCCATTAACAAATCAAAAGGAGTCAGAGCAGTTCATCTTAATCAGCAGAGCCATGATCAGTTAGAACAACCAAACACCTACTTTGCCCTGGGCCGGAAGGTCAGTAAACCAGATCCTTTTGTGTTTCCTTGGGGCTGAGAAACAGGGTACCTTAAGTTGAGGGCTCCAGCACACAGATACCTCTTCAGCATTTGAAGTAGCTCCATGTATCCCAGTTAAAGAATCATGGCAGGTGAGAAATTAAGCACTTTGATAATGTCCCTCTTCCCACCTTCTAGAAACATTCCCAATTCTCAACTTCACCTGAAAGGCTAACAAAAAGAGACAAGACACTTAAAAGTTATCATATTGAACAAGACTGAAAGTTTTGGTTTCCTGCCATTAAAAGTTATTCATTTGTCCAGTCTTCAAGAGAAAAATGACTCAATGTATAAACCAGCTGTCACACTTTATCTTCACAGAGGTATGATTCTCACTTCATACTGAAAAACTCAGGGAAAACCACAAGCATTTTCTCTCCAAACAAGATAACCACCTCTAGCAGCTTATCATCCCTTCTGCAGCTGTCCAGAAACAGACCACACTGACAAAAAAAACTTTCCCCACCTGTTGTAGCATATATGACTTTTCCCCTCAACCTAGAAAGGAGCACTGACCTTGCTCTTGATCAAATGCTATATTAATACAACTTCCCTGGGAGACCAGAGATACTTCACACTAGGTCACAGGACCCAGCTAATAAATAATATAGACATAATCAATGCCCAGACTCTAGCACAGTATCAGGCACATAGTAGGCATCTGCTGAATAAATAAACTATAGCATTTTAATACTGGCAAAGTTTATTTGACATTCACAATAACTACACCATATTAGTCCTCTCCCCTCAGAAGTACATTGAATAAGAAAAATAAATCTAGCATTTTCAAGCTATCAATTAACTCCCTTATAGAAGAGTCAACCTTTTCCTTAGGTTGGGCTCAAATCATTTTAGTCAGCTTTCCTTATGGGTATTCTTCAAAGAAAATATTTTAGTTATGTGGGTTAAGGGGCAATTTCAAAATGACCCCCACCCCTCTCCAATTTGACCAGCCCAACTGAAAAAAAAAAACAACATACATCTCCATTTTCAGTACCATTTAGTCCATGTATATCTAGGTAATACTTTTTCCAATTATAGGTCTCAGAATTCCATTCCTTCTGCCCTTTCCTCCTCAGGATAGACAAAATTGCAATGAACATCTCTTATGTAGCGTATGTATATATACATAACCAGTCCTAGACCACAAGCAGGCATCCCATCCACCTTCCTATGTCCTATTTGGTACAGAAGTATGACTCAAAAATAAATTTTCTCCTTCAGAGTTCTAGCAGCTTTGCCTATTCCTGGGACCAGAAGGCAAAGCAAGATAACTCTGGAAAACTTCTTAGGCTCCAGATTCCCAGGGCATAGCCCTCCTGCAGCCATTTCTCCACATCTGACTAAATGCTCTCTGGTTGTGAAAATCTTTAAGGGTTCTTTCTTAATCTATAATTACATTTGTAATACTAAGAAATAATAACACAGATACTTTGCCTGGGACCCTACCATGATTTGTAAGAGTCAAAGACAAGGGGATGGGGGAAACCAGAGCCACAGAGCAGGGAGCTAGTCTATTCAGCTAGGCCCTGCTTAAGACCCTAGTCACTTTAAAACATACACACACAAGGAGGGAAGCATTGGGCCCCAAGTGCTGGAACTAGACCAATGTGAGGATCTCTCTGAGAGTAGGTCCTAAGGGACCTTTTAAGTTCTGGGATAATCTAAGAAAGAAAAGATTATTTTGAAGTAACCTCAGAGAGGATATGTTGAAAATCATCTCACAAAGGATTATTGGGGGGGGGGAGGGTGCATGTAAAAGAGGCAGTTATTTAGGAGGAACTTAGTTTAACTACATTTAAAATGATAGTGCATTGTGGGTAGAGGGCTGTGTAACCCTGGGTAAGTCATTTAACTAGTCTCTTTCCTCATCTGTAAAATGGTGATACTACCACCACCTACATCCCTGGTTGTTGTGAGGATAAACCTGAATGACATTTGTTTGGCACTTCTCAAACCTTAAATAACTATATAAATGCTATTGTTGTGTTGTCCTCATCTAGAAGCATATTTCGGATGGGGTTTCAAAGAAGGGCTTATTTGGGGGTACTGTCAGAGGAAAAGAATGTAAATGGTTCCTGAAGAGTGGATGAGGGAATTCTCAGGGAGATGTTTTGAGAAGGTCTTGGGGCACATTTGATGCGTTCCCTGAGCAGGTTGTTTTGAGAAGGAGTCCCTGATGAGGCTAGTGGGGGAAGGGTAAATCTAGGGGGCTGAAAGGGGGATCACAGTGGGAGGCCGTTTCTGGGACTCTGAATTTCGGGGAATGACAGACACACTAAGGAAGACAGTGGGGCCTGGCCCAGGTGGCTCCCTAGCGACCACATCCCACCCACTCCCGCCAAACCCAGCAAAGGGGGCGCTGCCAGATTAGGCCCTGCGTCCCCGCTCTTTCCCCGGGCCCGGGCCCGAGCCCGAGGCCAGGCGGGACGGGGTGGGCGCGCTTACAGGTCGGTGCCGTGCCGAGTGAAGCCAGAGTTGAGGCAGGCCCGGGCAATGGGGCGCCAAAGCAGGTCGCGGCTGGTGAAGCGCTGCAGGCGGCGGGACACCTGGCCCAAGCGGCCCAGGGCCTGCGAGTCCAGGTAGGAGCAGATGAGCAGCAGCAGCTCCTCCGGCAGGCGCCACAGCGGCGGCCCCGGACCGGCCCCGGGAGGCCAGGCCTCTACCTCCTCCGCCTCCTCCGCCCCGGCCCCGGCCCCAGCTGCCGCCTGCCCCGCCTCGGCCTCCGCGTCCGTGTCGGCGTCCGCCGCCTCGCCGTGGGGGCCCGGGCTGCCCCTCCTCCCCATGAGGCCAGAGCCCAGGGCCCGGCCGACCCGCCGCCGCCGCCGCCGCCGCCGCCGCTCACACGGAGCCGGAGCCCGAGACAGAGCCCGAGGCCGAGTCGCGGCCGCCGCGGGGGGAAGGGGAAGGCGAAGCCATCCTGGCCCGAGTCACATGGGGCGGCTAGAGCCCGGGCCGTCGCTGCCGCAGTCGCCGCCGCCTGTCAATCACCGCCCCCCCGCCCCCCAGCACTGGGACTCCGGGCCCTTAACCAGAGGGCGGGGACTGGGCCCCGATAGGCAAGGCCCTGCCCAGGTGCAAACCCCACCCCCACCCCCACCCATGGACACCTTCCTAGGAAGGACGCCCCCCAGTATGACCCCTGGCCCCTCAATCGCCCTTGGAGGTGACCTGGTGTGCGTGTGTGTCTGTGTGTGTGTGTATGTCGGGACAGGGGGAGTGGGAACTGGGTGGGGAGACACATCCATTCCACTACTACCCTAAGCCTGAAGCCCCAGAGGGTAAGTCTGTGCTGTGGTCACCCAACTTCTCACACTGCTCTGCCAGTTTCTGGTGTTTTCAATATTCCTACTCCCCCCAGCTGTAAGCTCCTTGAGGACAGGGACTATCGTGTTCATTCACTTTAGTATCCCCCACAACCCTAGCACTGGGCATTGGCTTCACAAAAAGGACACTTTTAGAATTTAATGAATTGAATTAATCCTTTGGGCAGAATTCTCAGATCTGGTCCAGGTTATCTTCATCTGCAAAGCTTCCTAAATAGGCTTTTTGGGGGTGGGATACTGCAGAGAAAAGGCCTAGGAGCACAGAGATCAGAATTTTTCAGACGCAGTGATCTGACACCCAGAATTTTTAATCTTCTCCACACTGCCACTGGTAACAAAATTAGGCAAAGCCAAGAAATTTACCGAGGTCATATAGAGGAGGTGAGTGAATTAGGACTAAAGATCATAGTTTGGTTGTTATAAGACAATGCTAGATATTTGAAAGGGTTGGTATTATCTGCTTTTTTGGTTTTCCATAGATTTGGAATCAGCTGCATCAGAATTATTGTATACCTAAAAATGCCAATGCTCCCAGAAAGATTAACTTGGAAAACAGCCACATTTCCATCATGGCACATCATTAGGCAGCTAGTCAGAATACAGCCTTGGAATCTGGCAGTGTCACAGGCTCAGTTTTTGATCTTGGAGGGGGGAAAAAAACTAAACAAAAACTTTAGCCTTTCAGTGTCCTCAATCTGTAGTGAAAATAATACCTGCATCTTCCTTACTTTGGGAGGATAAACTAGATGATCCCTGTAAAATGCTTTGAACTCCTCCAAGAAAATTCCAAATAATCATCATAGGTCAAATTCCATTATAACATACCTTTACAACAAATCCCTTTTGCATTAGAAATGGTTATACAAAATCCCAGCCCAGAAGATTGTCTCTTTATTTAAGACAATATTCAATACAACAAAATTTCAGTACAACCAAAGAATTTAAATAAACCCTTGGAGACTTGTGAAGAAATTTGACATATAGTTACAAAGCTTTGGAGATAGGATCCCTTCAAACTGAGGCAAAGACATATATTAAGATATATATTTATGTTAAATATGTTCATATTTCCACAATGTTTTATTATTATTATAATGGATTTTCATATAATAATACAGAGCAACACATTCTTATTGTGCTAGAATTAGTGGCACAGGAAGAATATACAGTCTAGTTCACCAAGTCATGATTAGAAGAATATAGAGTCCTAAATTCCAGGGATCCATTCTACTTATCTTTAGGAGAAAATGGCCATCATTTTTAAAAATCAGAATTTTCCTGTCTTGTTCTTACAAAGCAAAAAAAAAAAAGTAAACCTTTTAGATTAGAATGTGAAATTTCATTATTTTTCCAAGAAAGGGCAATTGTGTTCTATAAGATATGAAAAGACTACAAGAAAATGTCAATATAAGCAATATTTTCCCTTTAACAAAGTACAAAATTTGTATAGGTATCAAAAATACTTATTACATACAAAGAATAATTTCTCACAGTGAAAAAAGATGTAATATCTATTTTGTTTCAAAATTTCCCTCCTCTCCTTCCTAGTCCTTTACACCCAGTTGAACATTTATGGGTTCTGTCAATGAATTTCAAGTCCTTATTCTATAGCCAGCATTGTAATATGTAATGAGAATGGGAAGGGGGGAAAATCCCAAATATGTGCTGTGGCTTAGTCCCCTCAAAGCCTTGAAAAGTTTGTCTTACCTCAAAGAAATACCTAAGAAATTTCACCATGAATTTTTCCCTCCTAAAATCTCATGGGTTTAAATCAAACTGAGAAAAGTTTGTTCCCTCCTCCAAAAAAGGGTTTTCTTTTGTTTTGTTTTTTAGGGGATGGAACATTGGAAAAAATAATGTGGCTAAAGATCTTGTAACAAAAATAAATCGGAACTTCTATTCAGGGAATTTCCTCAAAACAGTTATATTGTTGGTGAAAGTAAACATTAATATCTTGGGGGGGAAAAGTACTTTAGCCTCAAAATTTCTCAAAAAAAAAAAAGATGATCAATTCTCTCTCTTGCTGTCTGTCTGTTCCTCTCAACTTTCTCTCTTCTCCCTCCATCTCTCCTTGATCTCTGTCAGTCTTTCCTTATCCCCCAAATTCCAGATTGCACTAAATTTAACGAAAGTGAAAGAAAAAAGAAAACTAGCTCTAGGCTCAGAAAACTTTGATTCACATTTTAACTCCCCCAGCAAACTAGAAACAAAACTTGAACAAGTCACTTACCCTTAGAGCTTAAGTTTCTTCATCTGAAGAATGGGAATGATGATCTCCATATATCCATATATCACAACCAAATAATGAGAATGAAATTAGACAATATATATATATAAAATACTCTATCGTCAGCTATAAAGTGCTATTAAAAAGTTTTTGATAATCTTATCTGCTTTATATAACTTAATCATTTTGTAACTTTAATTAATTAAACTCTAAACATTGAGCTTATTAGAATTCCATGGACATGAAAGGTATAAAAATCAAACTAATGTAAATTTCATAACAGGTTGTTTTAAAATACTTAAAAGTATTTTTACCAGTGTATATAAAATTCTGTTATATTTTAGTATATATAGATACAAAGTTTCTTTTCACAAGCATGTGGATACACATTTAGAAAGTATTGATGTTGCTGTTGTAGGTAATAAATATTGTATATTTATGTAAAACTTTTCATCCAATAATCTAAAATCAATCAATAAACATTAATTAAGCACCTATTATATGCCAGGTAAGGAATGTTAGGTTATAGTCATTATGGTTAACATTTTAGGGTTGGGTATCAAGCCAAATGCCACAGTTTTCCTGAAGTTTTCTAGTGCTTAGCACAGTGTTTGGAACACAATAGGTCCTTAAATGCTTTTAGAGAGGCAGCTAGAAAAATAACATTCATCTGGAAGAACATAAGTTCAAGAATATCAAGGGAAACAATGGAAAAATATGAAGGATGGTGGACTAGCTGATATTAAACTATACTATAAAGCAGTGGTCATCAAAACAATATGGTACTAGCTAGGAGACAGAAGGGTGGATCAATAGAATATACTTGGGGTAAATTACCTCAGCAGTCTACTGTTTAATAAACCCCAAAATCCCAGCTTTTGGGATAAAAACTCACTATTTGACAAAAACTATTGAGAAAATTGGAAAAGAGTATGGCAAAAATTAGGTTTAGATCAATATCTCATACCTTATACCAAGATCAGGTCAAAATGGGTAAATGATTTAAACATAAAGAGTGATATTATAAGTAAATTAGGGGAACACAGAATAGTTTACCTGTCAGATCTATGGAGAAGGGAAGAATTTATGACCAAACAAGAGATAGAGAACATTACAAGATATAAAATGAATAATTTTGATTATATTAAATCAAAAGCATTTGTACAAACAAACCCAATGCAACCAAGATTAGAAGGGAAGCAACAAATTGGGAAACAATCTTCATTACAAAAACCTCTGACAAAGGTCTAATTACTCAAATTTATAAAGAGCTAAACCAGTTGTACAAAAAAATCAAGCCATTCTCCAATTGATAAATGGGCAAGGGACATGAATAGGCAATTTTCAGTTAAAGAAATCAAAACTATTAATAAGCACATGAAAAAGTGTTCTAAATCTCTTATATCAGAGAAATGCAAATCAAAACCACTCTGAGGTATCACCTCACACCTAGCAAATTGGCTAACATGACAGCAAAGGAAAGTAATGAATGCTGGAGGGGATGTGGCAAAGTTGGGACATTAATTCATTGCTGGTGCAGTTGTAAATTGATCCAACCATTCTGGAGGGCAATTTGGAACTATGCCCAAAGGGCACTAAAAGACTGTCTGCCCTTTGATCCAGCCATAGCACTGCTGGGTTTGTACTCCAAAGAGATAATAAGGAAAAAGACTTGTACAAAAATATTCATAGCTGTGCTCTTTGTGGTGGCCAAAAATTGGAAAATGAGGGGATGCCCTTCAATTGGGGAATGGCTGAACAAATTGTGGTATATGTTGGTGATGGAATACTATTGTGCTCAAAGGAATAATAAAGTGGAGGAATTCCATGGAGACTGGAACAACCTCCAGGAATTGATGCAGAGTGAGAGGAGCAGAACCAGGAAAACATTGTACACAGAGATTGACACACTGTGGTACAATCAAATGTAATGGACTTCTCCATTAGTGGCAATTCAATGACCCTGAACAACTTGGAGGAACCTATGAGAAAAACCACTATCCACATCCAGAGGAAACACAGTGGGAGTAAAAACACTGAAGAAAAACAACTGCTTGAATACTTGGGTTGAAGGGATATGGTTGGGGATGTGGCCTCTAAATGAACATCCTAGTGTAAACAACAACATGGAAATGGGTTCTGATCAAGGACACAAGTAATACCCAATGAAATTGCGGTTGGCTGTGGAAAGAGTGGGTGGAAGGGAGGGAGGGAAATAATGTGATTATTGTAACCAAGGAATAATGTTCTAATTTGACTAAATAAACTTATTCAAATGGAAAAAAAAAGAAATCAAAACTATAGATAATCATATAAAAATGTTCTAAATCCCTCCTGATTAGAAAATTTAAAATTAAAAAAACTCTGAGCCAGGGCAGCTAGGTGGCCCAGTGGATTGAGAACCAGACCTAGAGATGGGAGGCCCTAGGTTCAAATCTGGCCTCGGACACTTCCTAGCTGTGTGACCCTGGGCAAGTCACTTAACCCCCATTGCCTAGCCCTTACCACTCTTCAGCCTTGGAACCAATACACAGTATTGATTCCAAGATGGAAAGTAAGGGTTTAAAAAACAAAACAAAACTCTGAGGTATCAACTTATACCTATCAGATTGGCCAATATGACAGTAAAGGAAAATGATAAATGTTGGAGGGGATGTGGTAATAAAGCACAATTTCTACTCCCACAATTCTTTCTCTCCATCTGGATAGCATTCTTTCTCATAAGTCCCTTAGGGAAGTCCTGGATCATTGCCTTGCCATTAGTAACAAAGTCAATTACATTTGATCATTCCACAGAGTTTCAGTTTCTGTGTACAACGTTCTTCAGGTTCTGCTCAATTCACTCCACATTAGTTCATGGAGGTCTTTCCAGTTTATATAAAAATTAAATGGTTTATTATTCTTTAGAACACAATAGTATCCCATCACCATTAGATTTGTTCAGCCATTCCCCAATGCAGGGACACCCCCTCACTTTCCAATTTTTTGCCCCCACAAAGAGTGCAGCTATGAATATTTTTGTTCAACCCTTTTTTATTATCTCTTTCAGGTACAAAACTATTAATGGTATTGCTATATCAAAGGGCATGCATTCTTTTAAAGTCCTTTGGTATAGCTGCACTTTTTGTGGTGACAAAGAATCAGAAACTAAAGGGATGTCCCTCAACTGGGGAATGGCTGAACAAATTGCAGTATATGATGGTGATGGAATACTATTGTGCTGTAAAAAATGAACAGGGTGATTTCAAAAAGAACTGGAAAGACCTACATAAACTGATGCAGAGGGAAATAAGCAGAACCAGGAGATCATTATACACAATAACTGCAATATTGGGGAATGATCAAATGTGACAGACTTTGCTATTAACAGCAATACAACGATCTAGGACAATTCTGAGGGACTTATGAAAAAGAATGTTATCTCCCACTAGAGAAAGAAAATATGATTTATCACTTGTTCATTTGGGTATATGATTTGGAGTTTTGGTTTTATAAGGTTATTCACTTATAAAAATGAAAAATATGGAATATTTTTTGCATGATAATACATGTATGACCCAGATTGAATTGTCTGTCAACTCCTGGAGGGCGGAGGGAAAAATGGAGGGAGACAACATGAATCAACTTTGGAAAACTTATTCATAAATTTGTTATTAAAAAATAAAATTAAGATAAAAAATAGTAACAATAAAAAAGAGAGAGGTAGCTAGGTGGCTCAGTGGATAGAGAGCCTGACAACCAGATGTCCTGGATTTAAATCTAACCTCAGAAATTTCCTAGCTGTATGACCCTGGGCAAGTCTCTTAATTCCAGTTGCTACTTACTTAATATTAATCCTTTTTTTTTGGTTTGTTTTTTAAACAAACGAAAATACTGTGTATTGGTTCCAAGGCAGAACAGTGGTAAGGGCTAGGCAATGGGGGGTCAAGTGACTTGCCCAGGATCACACAGCTGGGAAGTGTCTGAGGTCATATTTGAACCTAGGACTTCCCATCACTAGGCCTGGCTCTCAATCCACTGAGCTACTCAGCTGCCCCCACTTAGTATTAATTCTAATCCAGAAGGTAAGGCTTTTAAAGGGGGGAAAATAAATATTTGCAGATTGAAATTAGTATGACAATTAGACAAGTTCCCAGGCTATTTCCAATCATTCAGAAGCTATTTATTTCAGCTACTTGCATGGAGTCAGATCCTAGGGTGGAAGCTTTAGAACTAGAAGCTACCTAAGAGGATGTCAGATTCAACCTTCTTGTTTTCCAGAGTATAAAACTGAGGTCCAAAGAGTTTAAGTTCTTTGACTAGGAACACACAGAAATTAAATGATCTGGGTCTTTCAGACTCCAAGTCCAAGGTTTTATCCACCAAACCACTCTGGCTCTTATCTTTGAGTATAAGGTTGCATTTGAGAATAGGGGAAATAATCAGAAAAGGTAGGAAAGGAGCAAAGGTAGGAAAGGTATTGTGTGCCATCGTCATTGTCATCGTATCTAAGAGAAAAGGTAAGGGTTTTTAAAAAATGCCAATCCTTATTTTTCCAAACACCACAGGAAAATAATCAAGGAACTGAAATAAAGGATAGTCTGCCAGCACCATTTCAGCTTCTCCACTAATCAATGAACTTGTAGACCAGCTCTATCCTCTCCCCACTTCCTTAAGCTAGGCAGTGACTGCTCATCCCCTCAAAGGCCCTTGATCTTAAAATGACTCTGCACCTGGCCTAACAAAGAGCTCTGTTTAAACAAGCAACCTTCCCCCTTTCACCAAGCCCGAAAATGTTAGCTATGCCAAATGATCTAAAAGAGAGACAAGTGGGAAAAGTGATGAACCTACAGTCAGGAAGACCTGGGTGCAGACCACATCTCCTACACTGATTAGTTAAATGATCATGAACTTAAATCCTCCAAGACTCAGTTTTGTTTTGGGTTTTTTTTTCTGTAAATCAAGATAATAGTAACTGTGATATTTACAAGTTTATTTGGAGGCCCAAATAAGATCATGTATAGAAAGCTTTGCAAACCAAAGCAGTATCTAAATGTCAGTTAATTATATAAAAGGACAAATTTGAAATTTCAAATCCAGGTCCTTACCAAGGGTTTTTGACAAATCATTTGGATTACTCCAATCCTATATTCATCTATAAAATAAATATATAAAAATAAATAAAAATCTAGTTCTTAACATAATATGTGAAAAAAGAGAAGTCAATAGATGGAAGGTAGTCATCCTGCCTCTGCCACTTACACGTAGCATCTCAAGGAAGTCACTTAATTTCCATCTGCTAGTTTCCTCATCTGTAAATGAGAGGATTGTATTAGATGCTCTCTAAGATCCCATATAATTCTGAGAGCCTATGATCTTATGTCTTAAAGACAGGAGGTTGAGAGGCCTAGCAGTGAATTTTATTATAAACATTCTCAGTCTCATATGAAGGATAGAGTCAATTTAAGATATTTATTTTACTGAAAAAGACTAAGTATGCCAATTTGGTATTTAGTATCTTCTAAAATTCTGTTAGAAATACTGCTATCTGATTTATCATTTCCTATATTCTAAACTCTATAATGTACCTAGCAAAAGGTTCTACACATAATAGGAAGTTAAAAAAAAGTTTATCAAATGCATTAATGGATGAATGATTCTGTTCTCAATTATTAAGGATGCATTATTTTCTTTGACAGACTTAAAGAAAAATCTATTGATGCCAAAGAAAATAACCAGAAAAAACTATAAATACTTCAATGATTCAAAAGATTGCTGGGCACCTACTTTGAAATAGATCAAACTCTCCTCCATGACTAAAATAATTCATCTAGTAGGCAGTATATATATTTAATAAAAATCATTTTCCCCAATAACTTTAAGAATACTCTTTTGAAATCTTATAATAAAAACTATTTACACATAAAAGAATAGTATTTCCCAAGTTTTATCAATTCATGATATAATGAATCCATCCAAATCCTGTCCCTGCAAATGCAAAGGGAAAAAATAGGTTCAAAGTGGTGCCCAGTGACCTTCCTGTGAAATACCCCAGTAAAAGAATAAACCTGTATTTAAAGTCTCCAGTCATCCAAAGTAACAGCTGTGCTAGAGGAATCCATTTTCCAAAGGAGGGGATAACATCACCCCAGGACATAATACTGACTTCACAACTGTGAAAAAAACAGACATCCCCAAGCATCAAAGTCATTTATTTTGTTCCTTAAGTGTAAATACTACTAATGGTTTGGTGATTGTATTTTTAAAATAGGAAGGTAGAAATAGTTAGAAGGTGATCAGATCAGTTTTAAAATATCAACTCAAACCACATTTAACAAGCAGATTCCTAAGAAATGTTTGATAGTTGAATAATGCCATCATTAGTCAGGCTGATTCATACCAGGGGAATAATGCATCTTTGTGTCAATAGGCAGTATTTAAAGTGATCTTGAGCAAAATGTGAATTTCACCATTAGCCCTGTGCTCTAGGAATAAAAAACCCTACATTGCTGTGTGGCACAAGAAGGAAAAGTTTATAAAATACCTTCCAGAATAAAAAAATGCTCTTTAAGTTCTTGTAAATGAAGCTGACAAAAAAAGATAGCAAGAATGCCAAGTCCTAGGAAAGTTTCCAAGATCATGAGGGGATTTAAATTATTGCTTTAATACACTGACCAGTTAATTTTGGAAAAGGATGTTTAAAAAATAATGACATTACTATATGAATAACTCATGGCATAAAGATAAATTATTTTGGATAAGAGTTAAATTTCAGAGTTTAAATTTTCATTTAAGCATTTTTAACTCCTCAAAGGAAAGAATAATTTCCTTTTATTAAGCAAACAATCCTGTGAAATCAGTAGCACAAATCATTAGGGCTTGTTGATTGAAGGGAAAAAGGACAAAATATAATACATGATGATCATTTATAGTAATTAAGATTTAATACCTTTTTTGCCATTGCAGTCACACAACTAGCAGAAGTTTGAAACTTGGTCAGAGTAATGCTGAAACAACAAAAGGTACTTTGAACTCACCTAGTGTATATAACAGCCTTGGGGGGTGAACAGGTTTTGTGAATGACAGCCAACTTCCCCAGATTAAAAGTCATTACATCATTTTGAACAGATTGTGAATTGTATTTACTTCCTAAATATAAACAGAAAACTCACTCAAAGGGATTGAAAGAAGGCCTTTCCTTTCTAAAGGAGGCTCATACTAAAGTACAAGCAAGTATTATACAAAGTAAAACATGGTATCAAAATAAGTTGGATCAAAATTGTACTCTATTACTGGTTTGTAGACCCAGTGCAACTAGTTAAAACACATGTCAATATTAGTGCTACACACACACACACACACTTTTTTCCTGTACCGGTCACTCAAAGAAGACTAGGGCCTATCTTCTAAGAAGAGCTAATCAGGAAAAAGGTATCCAGATTTGAAACCCACCATAGGCAGCAAAGAGAGAAGAAATACAGGCAGGATACAGGGGAGGGAGTATTGCTCCAATGGCCAGGAATCTCGACCAGGTTCAGCAGTTTGACCTGGAAATGAAAAGTGCAGCCTGAGTCCTTTTTCCTCTTTGGAAATGAGAACTTCTGGCCAGAAAAATTCCAGAGTATATGGAACTTGGCCAGACCACCTGCTCCCCTGACAATGGCCGCTGGACCACCAACTCAGTGGCTTCAAAGTCAATATAACTTTCTTCTTCCTTGCAGAGAAGCCTGGACTAATTTACCAAGAGAGAAGGGTTCATTTTCCAGTGCTGTAGTTCAAGATCTTGGGAGGAGAAAAAGAAGGCTGAAGACAAATCAGAAATCAGGCTGAGGTCAAATAGCCATTATAGCCATCTCAGCCCTTAGAAAAATGGAACCTCCTTTAGCTTCCATGAAAGCTCCCATTTTACTTGGTAACTTAGAATTGCCAAGAATAACCCTTGGCCCAGAGCTGTTCTTCAGTAGGCTTATGGCCTGGTCTACCTTTTTAAAAGTAGGAAATAGGATAGGTAGGCAGATTCTAGGAATTCAGAATTCTAGAGTCAAATTTATAATCTCTCAGCATCTCCATCTGCTGGACCACTCGATAACTGGAGAGGCTCCATAACAGGAAAGTCCCACGGCTTTTCTAAAGAACTGCCAAAATAAGATTTTATTTTGTGAAGGTTAATTAATGAATTACAAAATTCCCTACTTTCCTGGCTTCAATGCTTAAGAAGTAATTTATGAACTCCCAGATAAACTGGTATTTTATTTTTGAAGCTGGATAGATGAAGGATGTTCTAAAACTCATTTGCAGTTTTTACTTTGAAAAGTTTGCATGCACAATCCATTGTTTTGTTTTGTTTTTAAGAAACCATAAATGACTTGTAAAGTTTAGTTCAGGGTGGAATTTTTTTATTGTTATAATACCATAACTTTAGTAATATTTTATTTTGTTCCTCAATTATGTGAAAAAAAAATTTTAACTTCAGGGTTTTTTTTTTAAGTTTGAGCCAAAATCTCACCCTCTCTCCTTCCCTCCCCCTTCCCTGAGATGGGAAGCAATCTGATACAGATTTACATGTGTATTAGCATAAAACATCTTTCCATCAGTCATTTTGTGAATGACAACTTGAACAAACTAGAGAAAAGTGAAGAAATAAAGAGAAAAATAGTATGTCTCCATCTGTATTCAGACTCCTTATCAGTTCTTTCTCTGGAAGTGGATGACATTTTCCATCTTGAATCTTTGAGGATTGTCTTAAATCACTATATTGCTAAGAATAGCCGTCATTCATAAATGCTCTTCATATGATATTGCTGCTATTGTGAACAGTGTTCTCCTGGTTCTACTCACTTCACTTTGCATCAGATCTTATAAATCTTTCCCTGTTTTTCTTCAATCATCCTCATTTATTGTGTCATAATAGTATTCCATTATAATCATATACCATATCTTATTCAGCCATTCCTCAATTGATAGATATCCTCTTGATTTCATTTTTTACCACCATAAAAAGAGCTGCTATAAATACTTTTGCACAAAGGAGTCCCTTCCCCTTTTTAAAAAAATCTATTTGGGATACAGACCTGAATCAAAGGGTATGCACAGTTTTAAATCCCTTTGGGCATAATTCCATAGAATTATTGGATCAGTGTTCTAGTTTTCCTACAACCCCTCCAGTATCTACTATTTTCCTTTTCTGTTATATTCACCAATCTGAAGTGTGAGATGGTACTGCAGAACTGTTTTAATTTGCATTTTGAGTGATTTAGAGCATTTTTTATGTAATTTTATATAACTTTGATTTCTTCATCTGAAAACTGTCTATTCATATTCAGGGTGGGATTTTTTTTATTTGAATATAACCATATTTCCTCCTTTTTTAGATCCATATTATAAGAACATTTTAATCTTTGTTGTGTCTGTGTGTGTGTGTGATGTGAGAGAGAGAGAGAAAGAGAGAGAGAGAGAGAGAAAGAGAGAGAGAGAGAGAGAGAGAGAGAGAGAGAGAGAGAGAGAGAGAGAGAGAGAGAGAGAGAGAGATTGAGAGAGAGAGATGACCAGGAAAACCAATATTCATTTCTAACAGAACCAGAAGGAAAAATGTCATTATAGAAAAGATTAACTTGTGTTAGGGTTGGAAGAAGGCAAGAGTGTCACTGGTGGGAGAAGAAACTTCTCTGTTCATTTTAAGAATAATGTACCATACAGAAAATGGATGGACAAATGAATTTGAAAATTTTAAGTAAGGATGTAGATGAAAGCTGTAGTAGGAAGCAATTTCAAAGGGGTTCAGAGAAGTCATTGTGAGTAGCAATAGCTGAATTAGACATCAGTTGTCCCCCAAATTCTTAGTGATAGAACTAATAAAGAAGAAATGGGGCTGGCAACAGAGGCCAATTCTGAAAGTATTAACCTGCTTAATTTAATGGGAAAATGGCATCAAGGACACAAAGGCTTTGAAAAGGAGACTGTCTAATTACAAACAGTTTCATAAGAGAAGAGGAATGGGGGATGATACACAGTACCCAGTACTCTAAGAGAGATTTGAGCTATGATAATAAATAAAAAGGAAAAGAAAGATTTGAGAAATCACATGAAGAACACATTGACAAAACTGGCAATCCCCATGCTGAGGCTGCAGAAAATAAGAAGTTCACAATCTTGGGTTGTGAGTTTGAGAGAAGCTGTTAATATAATTAGAGTCAAGGAAAGAAGAGGAATTCATCTCCCTGCACTTGAGTTGGCAGGGAGGAATTAGACAAAACCTTGAGAATTGCCTGAGTTTAAGATTAATTAAGAGGAAAAAAAGCCGCATATAGTAAAATTGTCATAGTTAAACTTAATAATAACATTGTAGTCACCACCCCCCCAGCACCTAGCACAAGACTTTGAACACAATAAGCAATTGGATAAATGTCTGTTGGATGAATAAATGACTCCAGATCTTGTCTTCTCCAGTCCCTCCATCTGTCTCCCCCAAAATCCAATATCATTGGCAGGCACTGAAATACTGACAAGAGAAAGGGGATTGGAAACTATATACCCTGTTTCTAAGCACTTATTAATTGGAATCCCATGAAATCCAAAAATTTCCTTAGAAGTTCTTGTCCCCTGTCATATCTCAAACCCCTTAAGAGTAGTCCTTTTCCATTTTCTTCATACATATATGGTCATGGTGTAAAATCTTAGGAGTCTCCTCTGCCTCTGCTTATTTCAACAAGGATTGAATGAAAGACTTAGGGGAGATGTGATTGCTACATTCAAATACTTAACGGGCTGTGAGACAGAAGGATTAGGCATGTTCTGCTTGGTGCTTACAGACGGAAGAAGGACCACCAGGTAGAAGTTATAGGGAGGAAGATTTGACTTAGCATATGGAAAAATTTCTTAACAATTAAGCGATCTAAAAATGGAATGGGCCACCTTTGATGGTGGTAAGTTCATTGCAGTTCTTCAGGCCAAGGCTGGAAGACCACTTTTCCTGTCCTGTAGATGGAATGCTTTGGCTGATACATTAGACTCAGTGATCTCTGAAATCTCTTCTAGCTTTATGATTCAATTAATATTTTTCAACTGCCTCGTGTGTGTGATCTGAAATGTAAAATTTAGATAAGATCATTTACCCTCAAAGAACTTACAGTCCAGTAGGGGGCCAGCTCCCATACAGGAGTCAAATCCCTCTCAAAATCTGAGTTTTCATTAGCGTACCTCCTTCTTTCTGCACCACAGATGAAGGTCCCAAGTCTTCTTTGCCAGAGATGGAGTTGTAATCAAAAGACTTGGACTTGAAATCTAACCCTGCTACTTGCCATGTGTGTGTCCTGGGAGAAATCATTTAAAATCTCTGGCTCTAATTGCCTCCTGGCCTCTGAGCTTCCTTCCAAAGCTATGATAAATGTTTGTTGATTGATCAGTCTTCTCACTAAGAAATCAAATAAAGGACTCGGACTAAGATCAGCCCTTTCCTTTCTTGATGTACGTTATCTGTATATGTGTACCGATGATAAGCATGCTGTATGATGAGCTGCCCTGAATTAGCCAGGCTGGGCTTCAAGTTGTTCCTGTTTGGTAGAACCTACCAGAGTTTGTGTTCCATCAGCAAAGCCTCTGAGAATCCAGGGTCACCCTTACCCCACGTTGAGGGGAGGAGGGTGGAACTTTAGCGGGGATATAATACTATCTAAAACATATACCTATATATAACACAATATATAACTATAACAAGTAAGTGTGTAAAAGAAGTATAAATAAAGTGCTGTGTGAGGTCCAAGGGAGTGGAAAGGTCATTACCAACTAGGAGGAGGCTCATGGAAAGCTTCCTGGAGGAGGAGGCATTTGAATTGTACTTTTTAAAAAAGGTAGGAATTTAATAGTGAGGTTGGGAGGAGGGAAAGGGGGTTCTTAAGTTCCACAAGTAAGAAGGATAAACTTCATTTCTGTAATCTTTTCTTTAATATGGGCAAGACAATGGAAAACTTCATCATTGAGAACCTACTGAGCTTTAACTCCTAAACTAAGGCAGACTTACCTTTCTGAAGATCTTTGGGTAATTAGCTGCACGGTAGGGATTTTAAGCACACACACAGTGGCCATCAGTTTTCCTTTCTGGGCCTCCAGGGAAAGCTTTTCGAGGGGCCCCCCAGCTCACAGCCCGAAAGAAACATGCTGACCAGGCACTCCCTGGGTGTTGTGGCAGCAGGGGTGACAGGGTGTCATCCAGAGTCAGGCCAGTGCTGAGAAAGAGAGGCCTTATTATTTGATTCCCACTTTAACCACCAAGGAGAGAATAGGAAAAGTAAAAGAACATCTCTGGGGAATTAAAGGCTAATGTTATCAAGCCACTCCGAAGTCTGCAAGTGTACCTTCAAATTCCCTCCCCCACATAGCCTAAAGGAGGGCAACAATTTGAAATTGGTTTGTTAAAGCAAATTGGTTTGTTAAATCTTGGCAGCACACACACACACACACACACACACACACACACACACGCAACAGCCTGAAAGACCATTCAGAGAACTCTGGACTTTGAGGACAAGTTCCCCTTTAGGGGTCATTCTTTGCATTTTCTCTGCCCTAAATTTCCCCCTTCCCTTCAAGTCCCAGGCAGGCAGGCTGAGCCTTTCTTTTTGAGTTTGGTTTCCAACCCATTCTTTTGTACATTTCTGGAATTTAAGCCACCTCAGTTACAGGCTACTTATCTGTAACACCATTGCTTTGAGGGATTAAAGCAGGTTTCTTGTAATACACTTAGATCAAGAGTTATCTGAGTTGAGAAGAATATCCTGTTTGAGTTGGTGATGGGGAATCTTTTTATTTTTTTTTATCTTGAGTTGTTTTGATTTCCCTGAGAGCAGTAATCTTCAGCAAGTGATATTTTTAAAAAGCCCCAAACACGCCACAAAACATTCCATGTGATTTTAACTCCTGAATGAGGTTGGGCTGGCTACCTGAGTGATTCTCTCTCTTCTCTTCTTTGGCAGAAAGGATTAGAAACCTCCACAGAACTTGCTCTCCATTAAAGTGGAGTGCTGTTCATTCATTGGCAAGAGGTGAATTGTTTTCAGATTACATAGGAGAGTGTGTGTGTTTCTTTCCCACATCAAAGACTTGGATGGAAGCTGTTCTGGGTATTGCCAGGGATGCAAGAATTGGTGCTAAAGTGATTAGCAAAATTGCTTTCCTGCAAAAGAAGCACAAAACATTACCTAGGGATTAGAGGAGGAGGAGGGCAAGATTAAAGGTGATGTTGAATTTTGGGTGAATATCTTATCCATCTTTTTCAAATCATGCTTCAAGGATTCTGTTTGTTGGGCCCCTCCTGAAGGAAAACCGAACAAATCAAAGTTTAAAACCCACTTTCTCTAGGGTTTTTGTGCATAGGGATGCTGACCAAGAGAAAGCAAACTGGGAAAATAACTAGCATGGGCTCTGCTGTCACCCTCAAAAAACAAATGCATTTTTGCTGCATTTTGTTACACATGCCCTAAAAAAGGTTACTGTTCCTTGTTTCCACAGTCCTTACTTTGTCAACCAGGGAGGTTCAAAGGCCCCGAATTTTAAAAGGGTTTTGCTGAGGCTGTTTTAAATTTTGCCATGAATAGCGTAGTATTTCTCTTTTAAATTTCTCTTCTACTGCCAATTTACCCAGTGTATAAGGGGCAGCATAATGCATACTTTGAATAGTGAAGGAAAGGTCTTAGAGTAGAATTATCTACCTTCCCCCAACCCAGAACTGAGGTTTGTATTTTCAGTTACAGCCTCAAAGATACCCAGTCACAGCTCTGCTAAGTCATTCTACCTCCATTACCACAAATCCAGCTCAAAGCCCACCTCTTCCAGGAAGCCTTTTTGACTAAATCAACATGATTATTTATTCCTGTCTTCATTTCCCAGACCTGAGGTGAGATAACCCAGGACACGGTTATGTACATGAAACAGTTCACTGTCCTGTCTTTTCACATATTGTATCTCCTTCCCCCACCAACAAAAGTCCCAAGAGGTGAAGACTGTTTCTTTTGTAAAGACAAGACTGCCTTTCCCCCCCCCCCCTTTTTTTTTTAATCTTTGTATCTCCATCATCTAGCACAGTACCTAGGCAAGTAATAAATGTTTGGGGAATTTAATTACCTTTGCTTCTTTTTCAGGAACGGGTTAAACTTTGTTGTATCCAGTGAGCATTAGGAGGCTCTGAGTTAGAAGGTACCTTTGAAATTCTTTCCTAAAAAGCACTCTAAAAGTCTCGGATTTGACCTCCATCGATATAATTGTTTCTTTCTTTCTACAAGTTGATTATTATTGGAAACTGCAGGCTCGTCACAATGGCCACTGCCTACTCATGTATATTTCTTCTCTAATGTCTAGATGATGTTTTTGCATGTACACATTTTTTAAAAAGGTTCCTTAAAAATTGAATGAATGAAAGATATCAGTGATACCTTGCCGTTCAGCGAGCCAAAATCATCCACGTTGTTTCTCTCTTCTTTGCCGGACCGATTTTTTGAGAAGTTCTGCATCCTTTTCTTATGCTGACTGGCTAATGTAATCTTTTTGTATGTCCCATGTTGTGAGCACTCAATTAGAAAACTACTTTCTTGATAGTCTGCCCTATGCATGAGTGCACGTGCATGCGTGTGTGTGTGTGTGTGTGTGTGTGTGTGTGTGTGAATTTGGCAACGTTCTTTCCTAGAGGTTACCTATTTGATGTCCCATCTTTCCGGGAGCTATTGAAAACAATCATTTTTTATTTGCCTTTCCCCTCAGGGTCCCATAAGGTCACTGGACATAAGATAGCTGTGAAATCTGACATCGTTCCAATTTAAATGCTTTAGTCCAGCAAGAACAAGATTTCTGTTGCTTCGCTGTGATGATTGCCACAGCCAGCCAGTTGCTAAACTTCTCCAACCCTCCAGGCTTCAAAGCTGGCCATCCTTGATCTCACTAAAGAATGTTTTTGAATTCTATGTCCATCTAGTGGTAGCCTGCAAAGATCTACTTTGCTTTTTCTTTCTTTCTTCCTTTCTTTCTTTCTTTCACACTTGATCAGTGAGATTCTGTTTGTGATGGGGGTTTTGCCCCCCTTGGTCTTTAATTCTTTCACAGGTGGTTTCAAAGTGTCTGTCCTCAGCTACTGCTTTCTATAAACAAGCAGCATTCAGAAACCACAGTTACTGATGGCTTCCCTAACAGGACAATTCTTGCTTCACTTTGAAAACAGACTGGTTTGTGGGACAGTAAAGTACAATTCTTTTTTTAAAGATGAGATTAGAGCCTGGTAGTGGGGGTGGGGTGGCTAGAAGGAGAGGAGGTTTTCCAGGGGGAACCTTTGTGTTATAAATAATTTTTGTTAATGGAAGGGCTTCTGTATTTCTACAGCTGGCTTATACTTTTGTCTGAGGATGACATTCAATGAGATTCAAAGAGTGGGGGTGTTATAATTTTGTTCTTTTCAGTCATAAATAAACTGATTTCCAGCATTGCAATGCTGAATGTTGGCAATTAAAACCCAGGTGGTACATATTGTGGTGGTCGCCTTGTCTAGGTCAGCAAAGAATTCTGATGAGCTATCCTGGCCGAGATATATCTTATCGCTCCCCGCCCCCCCCCCCCCCCCAGGACCTAAGATCCCTTCCCAGGGAATAGCTCCCTTTGAGGATTCGGAGGGAATAAGAATCTACCCCTTATCTATTGCATTTGTTGGTCTTTGGTTGTTTTCCTGTCCATCCTGAAAGTTGGTGGATTAATAGGTTTAAACTGCTCTCACCTAGTTAGGAGAGAGATGCTAGGTAAAGGCTAAGTTTTCCTTCTGTAGATCATAACAGACCATTTTCCAGAACTGCAGCAGCAGTCCATGCCTCATCCCAGCCTATTTTAACTTTAAGCAATCTGTATTCCAGCCAAATGGGACTCCTAGCTATTCCCCCACTATGTATCTTCTACCTTCCCGAATTCCTATAAGCTATCCCTCATGCCTGGAATGCACTCCCTCCCCATATCTGCTTCTGAGAATCCTTATCTCCTTCAGCTCTCAGCTCAGGAGCCCTCTCCTCCATTTAGTCTCTCCCTAAGCCCCTTGATGAACTCCTTCTCCCTCTCCCTCCCGTCTGTCTCATTCTCTCCAAATATTCCTAGAGCACTTCATCTGGATATCTCCTTTGCCCTTATAATTTCCCACTTTGTTGATGCTGTAATGTGTATGCAGTGCAATGTCCAATGTTGTATAGATCCAATAGAACAGCCACCCCAAAGGGCAAGGATTGTTTTGCTGTTGCCTTTGTATCTCTAATACCAAGTTGAATTGAAAAGATGAGTAATATTTGTATATCGTTTTTACAGTTTGCAAAGCGCTTTACAAATACTATTTCACTTGATCTGCAAGGTAGATCCAGGTAAGTACTATTATTCTCACCATATTATAAATGAGGAAACTAAAACAAATAGAGGTTAAGTGACTCACCCAGGGTCACACAGCTAGTTAAGTGTCTGAGGTCAAATTTGAACTCAAGGCTCCCTGACTTGAGGTCCAGCAATCTATTGCGCCACCTAGCTGCATCTAAACGTGAACATGTCTGGAACCTAGAGAAACCTCAGAACCAAGAAGGTATAGGATGAAATAGAATGAGAAGAATGACCATTTGGTATCTAAAAAGAGACAGCACTATTACATATTTAAAAACAAAAATTAACAAAAACCTACAATACACCAAAGATGCTAAATTTCCTGCACAAAAAACTGGGGGTTTAGGATAGGGAGAGAAAAGGGGATAGCTGTTTCCTAAGGTTGAAAGCCTCCATATAACTTAAAGAGTGTGTATCTTTAGCTTAACATTCTCCAAAAAGCAGCCTGCACAGCTTCAGTCAAAAGGAAGGTTCTAAGATGTGATTCTTGATGAAGACTTGCTTCAGGGTCATGTAAAAGGGGAGTAAAAGGTTTAGTTCCTTTTATCTTGCCCCTTTCTCTCATTTTTGGAGCCAAGGGCCAATCTGAATATGGATTCCTTTGTTTATTACTGAAATATGTAGCCATCCCTGGACACTGTAAAAGGTATTTAAACATTAGATTGATCTTAAGAAGGAGACATAGAGCAGACACATACCCTGTTAGTGGAATAGTCTACAGGTAATCAGTAAGGTGTTTGATTCTACCTAACCTAGATCCCTGAATCTAACCTCAGTTATAGTCTTTGAGCATATCATTTTCCCCAAATTGACTTCATTCATAAAAATAAAACCCTTTAACCTTGATCTCCAAGAGTCTGGACAATGTAATCTCAAATGACCTGTTTGTTCAGCAGCCTTATGTTCCAATTTTTTCTTCTGGTCTTGAGCTATGATTTCATTGGTATAAGTGTGTGTGTGTGTGTGTGTGTGTGTGTGTGTGTGTGTGTGTGTGTGTGTGTAATGAAAATTCCTTCCACCAAAGCAGATCAAAAACTGTTCAGAAGCTTAAAATCTTAAAGCTGCCTGGGGCACTGAGAAATTAAGTGATTTGCCTTTGTTCATACAACCAATATGTGTCAGAGGCAGGACCTGAACTGAGGTTTTCCTGATGCCCCAAGCCCACTCTCTAGCCACTAGGAAATGCTACTTCTCTCCATATTCTCATGAAAAGCCAGCATTTTAACCAGACCGGTAGACTAATCGTCTTTCGGGGAAACTTGATAATTAGTTCTTTTTCTTTGCTTGTGCCAGGAGGCAACTAGGTGGTGACATCAGGAAAACAAGTTCAAATTCAGCCTTGGACATTTGCAAGCTGTGCCACTTTTTTTTTTTAGTTTTGGAAATTTTTATTTAATTAATTAATTTAGTATATTTTTCCATGGTTACAAGATTGCTGTTTTTTCCCTTCCTTCCCCCATCTCCCTCCCGTAGCCCATGCACAATTCCACTGGGTTTTACATGTGTCATTGATCAAGAACTATTTCCATATTATTGATATTTGCACTAAGATCATTTAGAGTCTACATCCCCAGTCATATCCCATGGAACCATGTGATCAAGCACTTGTTTTTCTTCTGTGTTTCTACTCTCACAGTTCTTTTTCTGGATGTGGAGAGCACTCTTTCTCAGAATTGTTCTGGATCACTCCATTGCCACTAATGGAGAAGTCCATCACCTTTGATTATACCACAGTGTATCAGTCTCTGTGTACAATGTTCTCCTGGTTCTGCTCCTCTCGCTCTGCATCACTTCCTGGAGGTCATTCCAGTCCGCATGGAATTCCTCCACTTTATTATTCCTTTGAGCACAATAGTATTCCATCACCAACATATACCACAATTTGTTCAGCCATTACCCAATCAATGGGCACTCCCTTATTTTCCAATTTTTTGCCAACAACAAAGAGCTCAAGCTGTTTCACTTTGGACAAGTCATTTAATCTCTCTCTGCCTTAGTTTCTTCATCTATACAATGGGAATAGTAACAATAATGATGGGAATAATAATGACACCCACTTCCCAGGGTTGTTGTGAGGACAAAATGAGATAATTTATAAAGTATTTTGCAAATCTTGAAGTGTCAAATAAATGTTATTCTTCTGTGCTGTTCTAGTCTGTGTGAACTCATACCCATACTCACCTACTTTCCTTTCTACCTGCCTATCTCAAGTCTACCCATTTTTCAAAACTGCCTCGCTCTGTGAAGCCTTTTCCTAGCTCACAGTGATCAATAGAACAGAAGTCCTTTCTATACTGATCATTTGATAACATCCTGTACTGTGGCCTGGTATTATTATCTTTTGTTCTGTATCCCTCTTCTTGGCACTTCAGCGAGACTGTGAACTCACTGAGGACAAGAACTTTATCTTGTATTTTCCTCACATTCAGAGTGCAAGGTCTTATACATCAATAAATATTTAATGACTAGAGCAGGTAGGTGGTTCAGTAGACAGAGAGCCAAGCCTGGAGAACAGGAGGTCCTGAGTTCAAATTTGGACTCAGACACTTCCTAGCCATATGATCCTAGACAAGTTACTTAACCCTACTTGCCTAGTCCTTTCCTCTCTTCTACCTTGGAACCAATACACAGTATCAATTCTAAGACAGAAGTTAAGGGTTTAAAAAAATCTAATGAGTGATTGATTGGTTTTTTCTATTCCCTCTGTACCCTGCACAGTCATCCACCAATTCCGCTGCCTCCCAAAGTCTGCCCTGAGTCTAGATCTGTAGCAAAGATTAACTTCTAGGAGACTCAGTAGAGATGTGTCCAGCTTGTGTATTTTCTCTGTAATGAATATGTGTGCTTTCTGGAGCATCATTTCTTTTTTTTATTTTTTTGGAAAATTTTATTTAATTAATTAATTTAGAATATTTTTCCATGGTTACAAGAATCATGTTCTTTCCCTCCTCTCTCTCCACCCCCCTCCCATAGCTGACACACAATTCCACTGGGTTTTACATGTATTGTTGATCAAGACCCATTTCCATATTATTGATATTTGTACTAGGGTGATCATTTAGAGTTGGAGCTTCATTAATTCATTTTTTTAATGAATTAATTCATTCATAAACTAATTTGACTACAAAATATGAAATATATATTGATAAAAATCAATAAATATTAGCCCATGAGACCTGAGAAACTTCTAGGATAAAGAGGAAGTTGGCAACATTTTTTAATAAAACATTAAGCATATCTTAATAAAAATTACCACATTTAGTCATTATTTTTAAGTTTGCATACTTCCACAAATTCTGCATACCTGGATCACATGCCCTCCTCAGCTCTTCCTGTTGAAATCTTCCTTTGAGATAAGCTAAGCTTAGGTATCTTCTTCCATGAAGCCTTCCCTGATTTTCCTGTCCCTGTCCCTATTCCTAGAAAGTGATTGCTCCTTCCTCAAATATTCAAAGAGTATTTTATCTGGAACTTTTCTTTGCCCTCATCACATTCTGCCTATCTAGAGGCAATAAGCATAGGGGAAAGCATACTGGACTTGGGTTCAAATTCCACCTCAGTCTTACTAGTGATGGGACCATGGACAAGTCATTTGTAAGCACCTTAAGGACCACGCTCCGTTTTTGTCCTTATATCCTCAGTGCCTTATTCCATGCCCTACGAATAGTGAATCTTTAATAAATTCCTGTTACATTGAATTGGATATTTTACAGGGAGAAATATTCATAGTATCTTAGATTTAGAGCTGGAGGGACCTCAAAGGTCATTTGGTTCAACTCCTTCTTTTTATTAAAGAGGACAAATAGGCTCCAAAGAGGTGAAAAGACTTATCCAAAGACATAGGAGGTTTCTAAGCTAAAAATCTAGGACTTGAACTCAGGTCTTTGATCCCCAAAATCCACATCACCATCACTTCCCAAAGACCTCCCCTCTACTAACACACTATGGTGGAACATTCCCTTGTGACAAAAAAGAGTACAATTAATTAAAACTAATAAATATATTAATTATTTCTGAAAATGTTTGTCTTATTCAGCACCTAGAGGCCACCACTTTCTCTGCTGAGAGGCAGGAGCCATACTACACATAAGCCCCTTGAGAAAAGGGACCACTTCTTTTATTTTTTATGTCCTCAGCACATAATAGGCACTTTATAGAAGCAGGTTGGCCGATTGATCAGGGGTATTTCAGTATTGTCTCCTTTTCCATTATGGAGGTCATTTTGTAACTTGTTCTCCTGGTTCTGATTACTTCGCTTTGCATTTATTCATGTAAGTTTACTCCTTTCCGATAATTGTGTTTTTTTATGTGTGTTTTTTTTAATAATGCAAACCTATTCCATTCTGTTCAAATGCTATAATCTGTTAAACCATTCTCCAAGCACTGGGCTCCTGCTTTCCTTCCCATTCTTTGCTACTACCAAAAATACCGCTATAAATGTTTTTGTAAATATATTGGAACTTTCCCTTTGTCTTTGACCTCCATAGTCTACATTCCTATCTGAGCTATTGTAGAATCAAAGGATATGTACAGTTTAATATGTCTTTTTTAGTATAATTCCAAATGCTTCTCCAGAATAATTAACCCAATCCATAGTTTCACTGACAAATGTTAGCCAGCATCAACCCTTCCATCACTGACTTTTTCCCTTTTTCACCTTTACTTTTTAGCTGCTGAGGCAAAACCCTAAAGTTATTTTAATTTGCAAATCTCTTATTATTAGTGATTGAGAATGTTCTATCTTACCCTTGTTGATAGTTTGCATTTCTTCTTGGAAAGCTGCTTGTTCCTATCTTTTGACCATTTATGTATTGCAAAATATAGTTCTTGTCCACATATCATTTAAATCGATTTCCTATATGGCTTCAATACTAAATCTTTATCAGAGATTTACTACAAAGTTTTCCCCTCATCAAAAGATTCTCCATTCCAGTTTTGTGGATTTTGTTCCTGGAAAAATTAAGTCTTTGTAGTTTTTATATGGTGACAGCGAGGTAGCACAGTGGATAGAGATGGGAGGACCTGGGTTCAAAACTAGCCTCAGATACTTCCTAGCTGTGTTAGGCAAGTCACTTAAACTCAAATGCTTAGCCTTTACCACCTTTCTGCCTTAGAACCAATACTTAACATCAATTTTAAGAGAGAAAGCAAAGGTTTTAAAAAAATAAACACAGTCATACAATTTTTATGTGATCAGAATAGTCTATTTTCTCTTTTGTGATCACGTCTGTCCCCTGGTTTGTTAAGAAATCTTCCCAAAGAAAGCATATATGAATTGATACAAAGTGAAGTGAGCAGAACCAGGAGAACACTGTACACAGGAACAGCAAGGCAATTCCAAAGGAACTATGATAAAAACAAAAAAAAAACCCTACTATCTCCAGAGAGAAAACTGATGAATTCTGGGTATAGATTCAAAAACACTTTTTCACTTCCTTTATTTTTCTTGTTTGCATGTGTGTGTTTCCTTTTGCCACACAGATAATATAGACATTTGTTTTTCATGAGTTCATATATTGATATGTATATATTGATATATTGCTCGCCTTCTCAAGGGATTGGAGGAGGGGTGGGAGGGAGGAAGAGAATTTGGAACTCAAATGTTTAAAAAAGGAATGTAATTGGTAAATATTTAGTGAAAAAATTTTAAAGAATTCTCCTCAGTATTTTGATGTTATAAACTTTTGTACCTGATCACATATCCCTTAGGAGCTTATTGTAGTAAATTCAAGATGTCAGCATAAACCTGATTTCTGCCAAACTGCTTTCACTTTTTCAGTGATTCTAGATAAATTAAGAATACTTTCCCCAGTGGTCTATGTTCTTGGGTTTACTGGATTGCTACTATGTTTAATGACTATCAGGTCTTATCCATTTTGTTTCATTGATTAATATTTTTTGGGGGGTTTCTTAACCAGTATCAAAAAGTTTTAATAATGACTTCCTAATATTATGCCTTGAGATCTAATAATGCTAGCCTTCCTTCATTTCTACTTTTTTTTCATTATTACCTTTAAGGTTCTTCCATATGAATTTTGTTATTTTATTTAGTTCTATAAAGTAATTACACAGTAGTTTGATTTACATGGCACTAAAATAATGAAGCTAAGGTAATATAGTAATTTTTCCTTTTTTTAAATCATAAAAGTTTATTGGTATCTTTCATGTTAGTATCAGCTGTATTTACTGCTTTATTTCTTCTTCCAACTCACCCCTTATTATGAAGTTTTTTATTTTAAAAAAAGTTAAGCAAAACTAACCCACATAGCAAGGAAAAGTCTCATATCTTCTTGGAGCCAAACTTGGTCACTATAACTTTGCAGCATTCAGTTTAGGTCATTCTGTTGAGATTGTGTTCCTGGTTCTGCTTATTTCAGTTTGCATAAATTCATTTGTCTTTCTTGCTTCTCTGTAGTCATCATGTTATTGTTTCTTATAGCATATTTCTTTTTTTTTTTAACCCTTGCCTTCTGTCTTAAAATTGATACTAAGTATCAGTCAGGGCTAGGAAATCTGGGTTAAGTGACTTGCCCAGGGTCATGTAGTTAGGAAGTAGCTGAGGTCATATTTGAAACAAGGGCCTCCTGTCTCCAGGCCCAGCACTCTAGTGACTGAGCCACCTAACTGCCCCCTTTTTTTCCTTATAGCACATTTCCATTACATTAAAGTACCACAATTTGTTTAACCATTCCTCAATCAATGGATATGTTATTTTGTTAGGATAGTCATTTTTATCATCATCATTTATTACTATTGACCTAACAATGAACAATGAATCTCTCTAATTGGCATCCTTTATTTCTAGGTAGTAGGAGGTGCAATGAATAGAGAGGAAGACACTGAAATGAAGGAGACTTAATTACCTTCTCTTCATCTTTTCATACTCTTATTGTGATATTATCTTTGACTCTTTTTTTGTTCTCATATTCAGTCATTATTTGAGTTCCATCATTTCTCTCTGAAATATCTCCTACCTTTAGCCTCCCCTCCTTTTTTGTTTTAATTTTTAAATTTATATTAATTTTAATTAATTAATTTTCCTTTTTAAATTTCAATTTTTTCCATGGTTCCATGATTCATGTTTTCTCCCTCCCCACTCTCGAGTGAGTTGACAGGCAATTCCACTGTAACCTGCTCTCCTTTTAAACAGATACTGCTCTAGTTTATGCCTCCCTCACCTCTTGATTATTTAATCTCCAAACTGGCCTTCTTTACCCCCAGTCTCTCTCCTTTTCCATTCTTTATATAACTGCCCAACTAATCTCCCCAAAGCATCCCAGCTCTGACCAAGTCATTACCTTGGTCAAAATCCTTTTGTGATTCCCATTTGCCTCTCTCATAACTCCGTTAGCCTGGCATTTAAGACTGCTGAACCTGCCTGGTACTCACAGCTTTGCATCCCTTGACTTGCCAGCCAGGGACCATTGGCTCAAGGGCTTCCACTTAGAGAAGGGACTCAGCACAGCTTTCTCCCCTTCCCCACTAGTTATGCTGCTTTTGGATTTCTTTTAAATTCTCCATGTCCCCATAGGAAGGAGCTATCCTTTCCACCAACTCTCCTGTTAGACTGTGAATCTCTTGAAACTTTGTTTTTAGCTTTTAGCCCAGAGCCTGGCTCATATATGATAAGTACCCCAAAAATGTTTAGGACAGCTAGGAAGCACAGCGGCTAGGAGAGAGGAAGCTGTCACTCTCTGAGTTCAAATTTGCCTTACTAGCTATGTGACCTTGAGCAAGTCACTTAACCTGTTTGCCTCAGTTTCCTCATCCATAAAACAAACTGAAGAAGGAAACAGTAAACCACTCCAATTTCTTTGCCAAGAAAACTCCAAATGGGGTCACAAAGACACGGAAATGATTGGGAAAAAAATGACCAAACAACAACAACAAAAGTTTGTTGTTTGAGTTCAACTCCAACACCTAAAGCTGTATGACCTTGTACAAGTCACTTAACCTTTACTTGCTTTAGTTTTTTTCATCTGCAAAATGGAGAAAAGAATACATAACCTATAGCTCAAGGTTGGTGTGAGAATAAAATGAGTTCCTATTTATAACCTGCTTTTTAAATCTTAAAGTACTAATATACATTTACCTGTTCTAGCAACATTTTCTCATGGAACCCCCAGTCACATCACCTGGAACATCAGGATTCTGCAACTCAGTTTGGCATAATAATAATGCCTCATTATGGGGGGAGGAGAGGGTTGGGGGGCGGGCCAGGAGAATGTTTCCATAGCATTTCATGATTCGGGAATCAGGGATGAGATTTCAACCCTCCAGCAGCCTCTATTTTTGGGAACAGCCAGAGGGAGGGAGGGAGGAAGGGAGAGGGGGAAAGACTTGCCTCTGCCTGAGCCTAAGAGAGTGAGAGAGGGAGTGTGGAGGGAGGGGAGGGTCGGGGAACTTTCTTTGAGTATAATTCCAAATTGTTTTTCAAAACAGTTGAATCAATTGATAGTGGCTTTGGCTGAGAATCAACATCAAAACCCAGGCCCCCGGTGGGATGGCTTTCTTCACTCGGACCCCCTGGTGACATTGTGATTAACGGCAGCCCAGACCAGCCCCCAGAAAGGTTTGCTAGTATCAGCACCCAGTCGACCTGCTTCTGCTTCAGGAGCCAGGACTCTGGCTAAGGAATTCAGTTCACCACATATTAAGCACTGGACTTGGACCCATGAAGGACGGGGCTTAGAGTCTCACTGCTGACCTTCACTAGTTGTATGATCTTTCTGAGACTCAGTTTCCTCAGCTGTCTGATGGAGATAATAATAGCTACTATATCTAACCTCAAAAAATACTCCAGAAATTTCTTTTGTTCCCCCTTCTTCCTTTTCCTTTCTTCTTCCTCCTCTCCCCCTTGTCTACCTTTTTTCTCATGGTCTTCTTTTTTCTTCTGCCTCCGTATTTTTTTCTTCTCTTCCCCCAACTACTGCCACCACTATGCTACTGCTGTGGCCACTCCTCAACTCACCAATGTATTTCCAAAGCCAATGAGTGGATGAGTTCAGATTCAGGCAGTTAGTGTTGTATGATTTCATTGCAGTGCAAAGGGGACTCTTGGGATACTTGGGATGCTAAATGTCTTGGCAAACTGTGGCTAGAGAGACAGTTGAAGAACTTCCATGGTTCTTCCCAGCTGCCTGTCCCATTTCACCTATTTTCTAACTACAGTCCAGAGTCAGAACTATTTCTCTGAAATACTCTGGTCATTGAGATAGCGGTCCTTTTTCTCTATGGCCTTTTTTTTTTTAAGCAAAGTCCTTTTTCTTAGACACTTCCTAAGCTGTGTGACCCCTTAGTCCTAAGGGGAATGACTTTCCTAGAAGACATCTGAGCTTAGACACACAGTTATTCCTTGGATTCTGGCCAAAGAAATTCCCTGAATTCATCTTTCCTTTGCCTACAGACACAGGTCTGCTCAGCTATTTCAGAACCACAGAATCTCAGAGCCAGAAGGAGCCTTAGAGGTCTGGTCTAAACTGTAATTTTTTTTTAGCCTTCCCCTTCTATCTTAATATCAATACTGAGTATCAGTTCTAAAGCAACAGAGAGGAAAGGACTAGGCAATTAGGATTAAAATTAAGTGATTTGTCCAGGGTCATACAGTCTGAGGTAATATTTGAACTCAGGACCTCCATCTCCAGGTTTGGCTCTCTACTGTGCTACCTAACTGCCTGCCAAGCTGGGGCTAAAAAGAAGTTCCTCTATGGTATTTCCAAAAAGCGGTCATTTAACTTTTGTTTGAAGACCTTCAGTGAAGTAAAAGACAGAGAAGAAGTATTTATTAAGTGTCTACTGTGTACTAATCACTGTGTTAAATACTTTACAAATATTCTCTCATCTGATCCTCACAACAGCCCTGCCAGGTGGATGCTATTATTTATTTATTTTTAAGCCTTTACTTTCTGTCTTAGAAATAACATTAAGCATCAATTCTAAGGCAGAAGAGTGATAAGGATTTGGGGCTAAGTAATTTTCTCCAGGTACACAGCTAAAATGTAGGTATATCTCCATTTTATACTTGAGGAAACTGAGGCAGACACTTTAAGTGACATGGCTTGTTCAGGATCACACAGCTTGTCTTTGAGGATAAATTTCAACTCAAGTCCCCCTACCTCTAGGCAGAGGATCTATCCACTACATCACCTAGCTGCGGAAAGGGGAACCTATTACCTCTTAAGGCTTTTCATTCCACATTTATTAATGACTCTTGTTAAGAACTTTCCCCTTATATCAAGTTTAAGTATGCTTCTTTGCAGTTTTCATTGATTATTCCTGGTGCTATGATTATCCCCATGTTTACAGTTAAAGAAACTGAGGCAGTTTCCCTCTCCAGCAAAGCTGAACAAGTCTGCTTTCAACCAACATTCTTTCTTATTTTTTAATTTACTGTTATATTTGGCATTTTTCTTTTCATTGTTAAGTTTTTTTCACTTGAGTTTAACACACCCACACATGATCTGATAACCTTTCAAATATGTGGAAACAGCTCTTTCCCCCTTCTTCCCCTGCCCCAGTTTTTTCCATGCTTTTCATCGATCTTCAACTGGCATGAACTCATCACCCTCTTCATAGACCTCTATACTCTTCAGTTCATCAGTACTCTTCCTCAACTCACAAACTAACAGAAGGACCTATTATTTCCCTCATCATGAATAATATGCTTTTATATCCTTTTCAAAGATGATTTGGGGAGGGGGGCAGCTGGGTGGTTCAGTCGATTAAGAGCCAGGTCTAGAGACCAGAGGTCCTAGGTTCAAATGTGCCCTCAGATACTTCCTAGCTGTGTGACCCTGGCCAAGTCACTTGACCCCCATTGCCTAGCCCTTACTGCTCTTCTGCCTTGGAACCAATACACAGTATTGATTCTTAGACCAGAAAGTAAGGGTTAAAAAAAAAAAAGATGTATGAATCTTTTGTTTTTATGTCAATTATTTCTAAATACATTCCTCCTACCCCCCCCCCCCATGAGCCAGCCCAGCTAACAAAAACTGATAATAAGAATAGCTACCACTTACTAAATGCTTTACAATGATTTTCTCATTGGTCCTTCAAAGGGGATGCCAGACTGGGATCAGATGCCCTTCCCAGGATAAGCTCATTACTTCAAAACTCACCACCTCAGAGCTAACTCAAACCTTGATTGACTCCACCTCCTTCAGCCATTTCTCTCCTCGGGATTGCAGAGTACCAATTTCCTCCCAATGCCTTCCTTTATAGAGGGCAGAAACTAGATTCTCATGTCATTCTCCTTTGCATTTGCTGCTCTGTTTTCAAATATGCCCCCACCACAGCTGTCCCTTGCTTTCTTCAGAGAGACAGAGAGAGATTCCCACCAAAGAAGGGGGAGAGGGCGCATCTTCTGGGTCAAGACTGTTTGTAGTGAAATGGCAATCGGATTTTTGTGGTGGTATTTTGGATATTTCACATCATTTCTGAACCCACAATTTCTCTGCTGATATAGCCCACTGGACTTGGAGTCAGAATGTTGTGGGGTGTAGAGATGTACCCCTGGGGCTCGGGAAGGATACCTTTTGAAAGAATGCAAGACCCTAAAACTTAGCTTAAAGGTAAAGAGAGAGGTTTATTAGTATTGTTGAATTTTTTGGCCAGCAATACAGCCTGAGTAGAACAATTTGGGAGGTTGCTCCCCAATACCTCCAATTCTGGGGTTTTTATATTCTTCTACTGCAGTGGAGACATGACTCTGGAGCAAGGGGTTGGGGGGGGGATTAGCCCCAGGGCATGGGATGGTTCTCCAGATTTGGAGGATGGATGAATGAATGAGGTGTGTCTCTTTTATCCATCTCAATTCAATGGGGCAATCAAAGGAGTTATCTCCAAGATCAGGTGTTTTGGCTTGGGAGTCCTGAGGGCCTATGGGAGCAGAGGAATTTCCCTGATAATAGTAATAACCCCTGAGTTTCTGGGGGTATCATGCCCATGCCAAGATCTGGTTTTAGGATTGACCAATGGCCAGCCCTATAACTTAAGGGCAAATCATTTGATCTCTTAACCCCAGTTTCCTCCTCTGTACAATGAGGCTAATTATTTTTAACTGATGTCAAGGGCCTGAAGTGAGGAAGATCTGAGTTCAAATCCAGCCTCAGAAACATCATAGCTATGTGACTCATTGAACCCAGTTTGCCTCAGTTTCCTCATCTGTCAAATGGGCTGGAGCAGAAAATAGCAAACCATTCTAGAATCTTGGTCTCGAAGAATCAGACACAAAGGAAATGACTAACCAACAAAATCTTCTAAGCTAAATTCCAGGACTGTTGTAAGGATCAAATGAGATAATATTTGTGAAGTACTTATCGTAGTTTCCGGAACTGAGAAAACATTTAATAAATGTTTGTTCCTTCCTACACCCCACCCCCACCCCAATAATTGCCTGGCTAGTCCTCCGGAATGGTATCAAGGATGAATTGAGATAATAGATAAAGAAGTGCTTTGAAACTAAATGGGCATATAAATGTCAGCTAATAATAACAACAGCAATAACAGTAATTGCCAGCTTGTATTATAGCCCTCCAAAATTTGCAAATCACTTTACAAACATAATTTCTTGAGATTCCTCCCTCCAACAAGGTTAGGCAGGTTCCTTCACTAGCCTCGTTTTAAAAGCCCCATTGTTATTAGCATACCTGGGTTATAGAATTAACTAACTTACATTTCGAGGCTTCATTGTTTTCTCAGATAAACGTTAGCATAAAGCATTAACATATCTACAACCCAATTACACCTTCCTCTCAGTCAGGATCCCCTCCCCTCCTTTACTTTCAATCCACATATGCTTTGCACAGCCCGGGATGAGTTTTGAGGGGTTGATCTTAGCCTTCCTTGGGCTTTTTTGGAAATTCTTTTCTGGCTGAAACTGTCACTAAAAACTATATCCTTGTGTTTAAAGCCATGCGCTCTCTCTCTCTCTCTCTCTCTCTCTCTCTCTCTCTCTCTCTCTCTCTCTCTCTCTCTCTCTCTCTCTCTCTCTCTCTCTCTCTCTTTTTCTGTGTGTGTGTGTGTGTGTGTCCTTCTTCCTCTCTCTGTGTGTCTCTCTCCCTCTCCCTCTGTCTCTATCTCTGTCTGTCTGTCTCTCCCTCTCTCTCCCTCTCCCTCTCCTTCTCTCTCTGACTCTCTGTCTCTGTCTCTCTCTCTCTTTCCCTCTCTGTCTCTGTCTCTCCCTCTCTCTGTCTCTCTCCTTCTTCCTCTCTCTCTGTCTCTCTCCTTCTCCCTCTGTCTCTCTGCCTCTCCCTCTCCTTCTCTCTCTCTCTTTCTCTCTCTCTGTGTCTCTCTGTCTCTGACTCTCTGAATCTGTCTCTCCCTCTCTCTCTCTATCTCTGTCTCTCTCCCTCTTCTTCTCTCTCTGTCTCTTTGTCTCTCTGTCTCTGACTCTGTCTCTCCTTCCCCTCTCTATATATGTATATACATATACATATATATATATATATGTATATATATGCTTTGAATTGTCTTGACTCTTTGTATTTAGCACCGTGTCTAGGTTCTCTGTCTGTGTGTGTGTGTGTCTCTCTCTCTGTCTCTCTCCCCCTCTCTATCTCTGTCTTTCTCTGTGTCTCTCTCTGTGTCTCTGTATCTTTCTTTCCTCTCTGTCTTAGAATCAATTCTGTGTGTGGTATGTATTGGTTCCAAGGCAGAACACTAGGGTGAGGAGTGGGGGGAGAGGGGCAGGGAGAAGGAGATGGTTAAGTAATTTGCCCAAGGTCATACAGCTAGGAAGTGTCTGAGGTCAAATTTGAACCCAGGACCTCCTGTCTCTAGACCTGGTTCTCAATCCCCTGAGCCACCTGGCTGCCCTCCTTATTTCTAAGGGGTTCCCTTTCCCCCGAGGTAATGGGCCTACAAAACAAATAAATCATTTCAGTGTTGGAAAATTCTAGCTACTGAGATGAGATGCAGGTAAGTCAATTATTATACAATCTGTTAGGAGGATTCAGAGCAGACTAACCAGTTCCCTCCTTTAGTGGCCCAGGCTGGAGGTCTTCTGTCCTTTGCTACTTGTCTCAATGGGAGTCGACCTTCACCATATACTTACTCCACCACTAGGATTAAATTGTTCTACCTTCACTGCCTTCTAGCCAGACCCTCTCCTCCACTTCTCTGCTATTTGCCTCAGCAGATTCTCCCATTTTCAAGCCTTTTCTAATTCCCTTGCTTCTGATCAGTGCATACCCACTTCCATTTGATCCTGCTCCAATCAGAACCAAATCATTTTCTTGTCCAGTTTTTCCAACAACTTCCCCTTTCTCTTCATCCCTGACTTCTCCCCTACTCCATCTGCTCATAGGATGATAGTGTAGAGCTGAAAGGTATCTGCAAGGTCGAATAATCCAACTCTAGAATTAGTGACTTGCCCAAGGTCACACAAGCAGAGAATATGTGGGTGCTTTCTGGCTTTCCGTGGGTCTCCCACAAATAGAAGCTCTTAGAGGAGTTGGCTAAGTGTCTCAGTGGATAGAACATCTGGCCTGGAGTCAAGAAGACCTGAACTGAAGTCTGGCCTCAGACACTTCCTCGATGTGTGTCCCTGGGCAAGTCACTGAATTTTGGATTACCTGACAAAAGGATTTACTGGAGAAAAAAATGGCAAACCATTCCAGTATCTAAGAAAACCCTGTAGATAGCTATGGTCCATGGGGTCACAAAGAATCTGACAGCGGGCCTCACAACAGAGAGGTCTCTTAAGGCTCCAAGTCCTGTGATCTTATTGTCCATCTAGAGATAAGCCAGTAATAGATGCCAGGTCAAAGAATGTTTCGCATCCCATCCTTACAAACTCTATTTACATTAAGATTGTTCTTGCTTTCCCAACGGAGGTACTAAGAGAGGTTTTGACTACAGATGGTCTTCAACTCGCATGCACCAAAGTAAGGTTGAAGTATGTGCATTCCATCCAAGGGTCCGTGCAGAGGTTAGGTGTACTCATGTTTCCCTGGTCCATCAGCGGCTACTTTGGTTGATGGGCCTGATGATGGGAAAGCCTCCACCTGACAGCCCCCTACTCAGCTAACAAACACATTCTGGGAGATACTGGACTGAGGAATGGTTTCCCAAGGGAGAGAGAAGCCCAATCACTCAGATCATTTCAAGGCAAACTGGACGGAGCGTAGGAGATGTTCCCCAGAACACAAAAAGAATAAAAACATGAGGCAGATGACAAAGTTCGATTTACTTAGTAGAGTCTGGCCCATTTCTAGCCGCCTTGCAGAGAACATTGGCATTCCCACATCTCTGCTGGAAGAAACATTTCCCTCTTTAAATCAGAAAAGGAAAGGGGGGAAAACACATCTCAAAATAAAGAATGTTTTCCTTTGTAGCTGAGAGCAAACACCCCTGATGGCTTTAACATCTGTCCACCAATATGGACAGAGGAGCAGGCAGCTCACACACTTTTGTGACCAATACATGTACAGATGTACAGTGCAGAGGGTCAGAAGAGAAATCCATGAATCTAAAAACAAGGAAACGTCTTCATTAGGTAGCTTTTTCCCTTGTCTCTGGGCTCTAATACCTACCCGGTGGATTTCAGAGGCAAAGAAATTTGAGTTCCAGGAAGAAAAGTCTGTGCATCACCCCAAAGTTCAAGGCAGAAGGGCTGTTGGGCAGAAGGGGGGGAGGCATTGGTAACCTCAGGGGTTATAAACATTCAAGTGTAGATCAATGAATAAAGATGATCTATCTCTTCCCTATCTCTCCCCCAGATCTGTATTATAAAGCCCAGCCCAGCCCAGCCTAGCTTGGACTTCTTAGCCTTGGAGCTACAGAGGGCTAGCTTTGGATTCCCAGAGACTTGGGTTCAAATCCTAGATATGACACTTATTTGCTGTGAGACCTGAGTCAAGCCACTTGACTTCTCCCTCATCTGTAAAATGAATATATTGGGGGCAGCTAGGTAAACAATGGTGAGAGTGCCAGGACTGAAGCCAGGAGTCCCTGGATTCAAATGTGGCCTCAGACATCTCCTCTGTATGACTCTGGGCAAATCACTTAACTCCTTTGCCTAGCTGTTATACTCTTCTTTCTGTCTTACAATTGAGACTAAGAGGGGTAGCTATGTGGCTCAGTGGATTAAGAGCCAGGGCTGACAACTATTGGTCCTGGGTTCAAATTTGACCTCAGGCAAGTCAATTATCCCCTTGCCTGCTCCTTACTGTTCTTCTGTCTTGGAACCAATACCTAGTATCTATTCTAAGACAGAAAGTGAGGGTTTAAAAAAATAAATTTGCGTATGCATACTGTCTGCCTCATAGTAGGGCTATTTTAAGGAAAACATTTTGTGAATCTTAAATCACCATATCATTTGGAATTATTGTTGTTATCATCCTTGAGAGAACTTTTCCACCAGTTATTAGCTTGACTTTTAACCCTCACTAAATAACTTCACATATTCGATTCCTTTGTCCACCTAGTTCAATATCTCTATAGAAAGAATTCCAGTTCTGATTGCCTCAAGAGAAAGGCTTCCCTTCTCCCCAGAATTTCAAGAAAGGAATTGAAGCCTTGCTTTGGGACTGCAGACTCAGAGTTTCTGTGTCTGGCAGATCAACTTGAAATTCAAGGGGATTGTGGAAGACACATGCTTTGAGACCCAGTTCCCTCCTCTGTAAAATGGGAAAAGCAAGACTCACCTGCTCTAATGGGGCTGTTCTGAGAATCAAAGGAGGCAAAACTGCTTGTAGCCTCCCTATACCATGTGAACCAGTGCTACAAGGAAAAACAAATAATGTGAAGACCCCAGCAACTAGAGGACTGTGGGTTTAGAAGGAAGATTGGAGGCCAACCCCTTAATTTCCCAGATGTGAGACTGGAACCCAAAGTGGTTAGGTAACTTGTCTGATGGCATATGTAGGTGGCAAGCAGTCCTGGGTAAATCTGAGGAGACCAGAGGGTGGCCTGGGTTCTCTTACAATAGACAACCGGCTCCTTTGCTCTCCAATTTCTAGGCTATCTGAATAACTTTGTTTATGCCTTATATTCCTCAGATTACATCCCTCCTTGCACTCCTTGCTTCATTCAAAAAGGAAGTACCCTGAGTTTGAAGCCCTCAAAGAGCAACCCAGCTGTCATTTCCTCCAGGAAGTCTTCCTCCATTCCCTTTCATCAGCAATGATGTCCCCAGGGGCAGCTGGGTGGCTCAGTGGATTGAGAGCCAGGTCTAGAAACAGGAAGTCCTAGGTTCAAATGTGACCTCAGATTTTTCCTAGCTGTGTGACCCTGGGCAAGTCACTTAACCCTCATTGCCTAGCTCTTATTGCTCTTCTACCTTGGAACCTATACACAGTATTAAGTCCAAGACAGGAGATATGGATTTTTTAAAAAATGACCTTCCCCTTTGGACATGACAAAGCAGTTTATTTCGGGTGCCTCTGTAGCCCACTTGTAGCATCATTTGGTTTATTATCGTTTCATTGTTTGAATCATCCTTCTACTGTGCTGTGTGCTTCTTAAGCACAGGGTACAAATCTTATCTAGACATTTCATGTCTCCCAGAAGGCACCTAACAAGCGTTTGTTGAACAAAAGTGATACTACCTGAAATGCTAAACGCAATCCAATGGGCTTGCTGCCTCTGACTACGGGAAATGGCTTTTTGGCCAGTGACCAGTCTGGGCTTCTTGGCCAAGGATTTCTAGGCATCCTCATTAAGACCAATTGTCTCGGGGTCTCTGAGGCAGTCAGCAAGCTCTTCTAGGTGCTGAGAGCTGGGAATGGTCATGCAAGCAACAAGAAAGCTACTGAAGACGTTGGGCTATGGGGCACTAAGACTGTTATTTAGCTTTCAGGAGGAGATAAGCAGACCCTCCCCAAGGACAGAAAAGGAGCAGGCAGAATGAGAACAGTGAGAAAGGCTCTGAGTTCAGGTGCTGCTTTCCCCAGGCACTCCAAAGCAGAAATAGGAATGCTAACAGGTGCTCCAGCCCACTTACTCCCTACGCAGCAGGTCAGGTCCTAGGCTAGCTAGCAGCTACCACCCCAAACAGAAAGTGCGCCTGCATAGCTCAGCCCTCCCCAGACTCAGAGCAATTGCTGTCGTAGATGCAGCCATAGATAGCAAACACCTCTAGGGCAGAAGCCCGGGTCTTCGCTCCTTCCTTGTACTCAGTGTATTGCAGACCTCTCTGTGTCCAGGGTGGGCCAGTGATTCCCAGGTCTGCCGTCAGGATGCCCCAGGGTGCCTTTCTTTCGCCAATTTCCTGGGTACTTGAAGGGGAGGGTGGGAAAGGGCTGAGGGGCCAGAGGGAGACAGGAAGGGGCTGGAGGGTGTCCCAAAATTATGAAAATCTGAATCCACTTTAATTTTCGAATGACAATCACATCGCCTTCCATTTGTCCAGACTGGCTGGGAACTTTTCTTCCAGGCTTTCAAGGCAAAGTTCCAAACTGTTTTGAGTGAAGAACAGTGTTATCTGTTATCATGGAATCTAACTCACAACAATAGTTTTACCACTTCAAAAAGTTAGGCTATCCCAACCAATTGGTGGCCGGTTTCTCCAGAGGGAAGAAACTGTTAAAGTTGGAAATAGGGTTAAAATCTTTTTTTTTATTATCGTCACACAGACACACTTCCTTATCGATCATTGTTGTAAGAGCACATTCATACGTAACCACCCCCCCAAAGCCAAAAATACACTGAAGTGAAAGACGACTCCAACAAGTTCTTTCTCTGGAGCAGTGCTGAAACCTTGGACAAAACATGAAGCTTCATCATCATTTTCATTCTTGGGAATGAAATTGAATTTTTTTTAAACCCTCACCTTCCGTCTTGGAATCAATATTGTATATTGGTTCCAAGGCAGAAGAGTGGTAAGGGCTAGGCAATGGGGGTTAAGTGACTTGCCCAGGGTCACACATCTAGGAAGTCTCTGAGGTTAGATTTGAACCCAGGACCTCTCTCTCTCTCTCTCTCTCTCTCTCTCTCTCTCTCACACACACACACACACACACACACACACACACACACAGGGGGCATGACTCTCAATCCACTGAGCCACCCAGCTGCCTCCATAAATGGTGTTTTTGAGAAAGTCTTTGAATACAGTTAACCCTATCCTCAATCACATCATTTCTCTGTTGGAAGGATGTAATGATATTAGCCCACAATGAGGTCTCACTCCACCAAGGTAACCCCAAACACCAACCCTTCTAGATTCCAGCCTTGAAAAAATAAATGCATTTGTTTTTTGACTTTTCTTCTTTCCAAACAAGGGGTCAGCATTGGCCTCAGAAAAGGAAGGAGAAATGGGGCAGGAGGGACAAAGTAGGGAGAATGGATCCAAACACACCCCAGAGAAGCCATGGGCTATTTTAACTCCTCTAACCCAGCGTCTCTTGTCTTCTGACTGCTTCTTCTGCTAGGCCATCACCCTCTCTACTTCTGTCTTTCTCATTCCCCATCCCTCCCTCCCCACTTGAAACCCTGGGAAAAAAAATAAAGAAAAGTACACCAACCAAGAAGCATTTCACTTCATTGTGTTTTCCAGCTAGACCTGAACAGACTGCAATCAATTCAACCCTCTCCCTCCCTCCCTCCCTCCTTTCTTCCTCTCTCATGTCCCCTTTGTTTTTTCTCAGATTGTGTCTTCAGCCTTAGGAAAATGCCTGTTACCTCCCGACAGCAATGGAGTGACAAGAAGCTTCTGTTGCTGGCCACAAACACAATGTGCTTGTGATGGGTGTCCAGGTCCCTTGGAGCTGGGGAATGCCATGGGGCTAGGCTCCCTGGTTCATCTTCCCTTAGAAACATCCCCTTTTGCTTTTCTGTCAAACCCAGGAGTTATCTTTCCAACATCAAACAGGACTTTCCAACCCTAACACTTATGTGTTTTTTATTTCAAACTTGAATAAAACAGAGACTTAGAGTCAGTGAGGATGAGGAACTCTCTCTCTATTTTTTTTTCACTATAAAGATTATTTGGTAGGATCTATTGCAACAAGATAACTCCAAAACTGCAGAATTCTACTTGTTTCATTTCCATATTGTTCACTTTTCAAAAGAAGTACAGATCTTTTAGCATATGTGAGAACTTCTGAAATGAAATGATATACCACCTTTTGTCTCAGCCCACCCTACTCTGATCTGGACAAGGTTCATTCTCTAATCTCCATCCCAAATGATATTGTTGGGGAATTCTGTAACCAGTTCTCACTCTCACTCTCCAGATGCAAACTGCCACCACTCCCAAGTCTATAGGTCAGGGCCTCAGTTTCTTTGTCTGTAAAATTAAAAAGTTAGACTCATCTCTAAAGTTGTTCCCAGAATTTTATAATCTTTGGACCTATGGCTGAGGATCAGGGTGGCACTGATGCTGGAGATGCTTATATGATGAAAGAGAAAACTACAAGAGTGGTTAAACTATATAGGAGATTTTTTCCCCTCTACCTTACCAAGTCCCCCAAAGGGAAGCTGTGGTGGGTACATTTCACAGAGAGAAAAACTGAAGCAATGAGAAATTGAGGAACATTGATAAGAGCCTGGAGAAGACCTTCACTTCCAGGCTATTGCTAAATATGTCCCCTCACTGGTAATTTTCTGGAATGTTACTTCAAGGTGGTGCTCAAGGGCTCTGGCCAGGATAGTGGTGGCCCCTGAAGAATAGGACTGGGGTTTGGAGTATGAAACCAAGAGAAGCAAATCAAAGGACAGAAGCTGGAACAGCAAAGCAAGTGGTCCATGAGGATGGAAGATGTCATTATGTCAAAGAATGCACTTTAGGTAAACATGATTTAGGGGATTTGTGATATTCCCTGACTTATGACCCAAACAAAAGATTTTAGTTTTTAATGTAGAATAGGCAAACCTCTAGGAGTAGGGTTTTTTGGTTTTGGTTTTGGTTCTAGCCTTTGGACAATACTACCAAGTTTACAAAGTAAAGTGAAACAGAAGGAAGGCAGGCCCTCAGTCTGAAGGACCTGGCCAACAGGTAGTAAGAGAAAGTGCTAATCCCTGGGTGTCCTCTGGGAAATTCTGAAGGCACCTGGAGAAAGGTTCCTAAACCTGTTACCTCTGACAGGAGTGTAAGAGCCCACTGTCAGGTTTAACCCCCAAATTTAATTTTCTGAGAGCTTGTTCTTGGCCCCGAGACCTTTAACTAGCCCCAGGGACTCAACTGGGAACAGGAGGCTGGCAGTCCTTTCCTCTGCTTTCTGCTGTGGTCCTTACAACCTTTGTGTGACCTGGGCCCCCCAGCTGGAAAATGGAGAAGATGGCACTTGCCATATCCCTCCTCCCCCCCAGACCCCTAGGGAGAATTAGGGAATGGCTATCTCAGGATCTGGGAATGAAAGAGAATATATTAACACAAAATACTCCTGCTTTTTAACCCCACAGAGTTCCAGGGAAACCTAATCTGATGGTTTCAGATCCACTTACACTCCCTGCATTGATGATAAATGTTAATTAGTGACATTGACAATTGTCATTTTCTTTGTAAACCTATTTGGTGACCAGGAGCTTGAGGAATCTTGCTACATGAGCCTTCTTTCTTTGAATAGCAAAATCCCGTTCTACCAGCCAGACGCAGACAGGGACCCTGCCCAGACCAACTGTGCACCTTAGCTAAAAACCAAGAGGCAACAGATCACCGGATCATAGATTGGGGGCTAGGAGGGAACTCAGGGGTTATCCAGTCCAACCTCCATCATTTTATTGATCAATAGTGGAGGAAATGATCGAAAGATGAAATGACTGACTCTGAGTCACACAGTTAAAAGGCCAGGATCTCTGGACCAGACCCAACGGATCCAATTATAGTATTCAGGCATCCCTCTTAGAACCGGAGAGCATTATCGAGACGGGTAGTCGGCAAGGTACGGTGAGGCAAAGCAGAATACAGTGGAAGCTACAATATGTTTCCCCTGAGCCTGAGTCTAGAACTGGTGGGACATAACCAGGGTAGCTCTCATCAGTAACATCACTCATACAGTGCCCACAGGATTAAGGATTATCTAATCCAAACCTCTAATTTTGTAGTGCAACATATAAAACCAGAAAAGAAAAATGACTTGCCATTGTCAACTGGTAAGAGCAGAACCAGTTTAGGAAAAAACTACCAGATTATAAACCTCTCAAAGACAAGGATTCAACCTTATTTCTCTTTGTCTCTTCCACACAGTTTATGTGTCTGCTCAATGAATGTTTGTTGAAGGAAGAAATTAGTGAGCAAATGAATGAATAGATTTCCCTGCTTCCTATCTAGGGGAAAGGATGGCTAAGAATGTACAATCACTTGCATGAGATCAACAGTGAATCAGGGGCTGAGCCAGAACCAGAAGTTCTATAGTTCCAACTTCTAGAGTCCAGCATCCTCTTCCTCTTTCTAGAGCAGGAATTCTTAACCCAAGGTCTGTCAATTGATTTTTTTAGAAGTATTTTTATCAGTATTTCCATATAATTGTTTTACCTTTGTAATACTATATATAACTTATTTTACACATTTCAAAATATAATTCTGAAAAGGAGTTCATCGACTTCACCAGATGGTCAAAGGGGTCCATGATTTAAAAAAAAAGTTAAGGAACCCTGTTCTAGAGTATGCTTAACAAATTCCTTCCCTTCCAGGTCAGAGGAGTTAAGGGACTGGCAAGAGGAGGTCTGAGACCACAACTTGATTCCAGAGAGCTAGCCTGATGCTTTTGCCTCTGTTGTTGTCAAGTAATTTTTTTATTTATGTACAACTCTCTGGAACCCCATTTGGGATTTTCATGGCAAAAACCCTGGAGTGGTTTACCATTTCCTTCTCCAGCTCATTTTACAGAGGAGGAAATTGAGGCAAACCAGGTTCACTGTCTTTCCTAGGGTCATCCAGCTAGTGTCTGAGGCCAGATTTGAACTTATGAAAATGAGTCTCCCTGATTCCCAGCTTGGCCCTCTATCCCCTGTGCCACTTAGTTGTTCTGCCTTGGCTTCTGCCCTAGCTTTAGTCTTTGGGGGGGGGAATGAATGATGTCCCCATGGCCACCTTAGGACATCCCTATCCATGTCATATTTCTTCAAGTCCTTAAATTTCGCCTTGGGGGCCTTGGGGGCGCTGTGAAACTAAGAACTAGCAAAAGGGGAGCAGCTGGCTCTTTTCCTCAGATGCTGCCTCCCCAGGTCTGGGCCACCTCCCTACAGGAAACCAAGCCCTCCTCTGGCACTGGGACTCCCCAGCCTTCCCCTCCCTCCTCCTCTCTCTTTCTCTCTGTCTCTCTCTGTCTCTGTCTCTGTCTCTCTCTGTGTCTGTCTCTCTCTTTGTCTCTGCCCCTCTGTCTGTCTGTCTGTCTGTCTCTCTCTCTCTCTCTCTCTCACCCTCCCTCTCTCTCTTTAAATGGTTGCTGTTTGTTTCCATTTGCCCCTTTTAGTCTCCAGGTTTTCCTTGGCTCTGATGTCCCCCTGCTGCACAACAAGCCCTTCTGATCTCTGTGAAAGGCAAACCCATGTCATTCTTCCAGATCATCATTGTATGGCATGTTTTTATATCAGCCTGACAAAGGGCTATTTGATCAGGGGGTATGGTGTGTGATTGTAAGAAATTCAGCTAGTCGGTGGCAACCATTGTTCCCCCACGGCATCCTGACCCCATTCTGTTCCAGGGAAAACTCCCTGAGAGTGGCCTCTATTCATGGAGCAGCCTCAGTCCCCAGCCCCACTCCGGGAGCATGCTCAATGCCCGGGCTCCGTGTGTGTCACCGATAGCAGCCAGCCCGCAGCCACCCTTTAACTCTCATCAGCATTAGGTTTCCAGCGCCCCAGCTGTTATCACTGCTGCTAGCTCAGGGGGTTACAGATACAAGGCTGCTCTCCGCTCTCCCTCTTATCTCCGAGAAATTTAACCTTCCTTTGAAATGGTCATTTGGAAATTACCCGTCTGCTGCTTACAGCCCAGCAGGCCTGGTTCACATGCCCTGCCCTCCTCAGCTTTCCCCTCAGCCTCGTCCCCAGTTCAGCTTGCCATCACAGGCTGGCCCCACAAAGCTCTTGATGGCTCCTTATGTCCATTTCCAAGAGCCCAGGAGAAGTAGGCTTCCCGCCTCACCTCCTGAGTCTGTTTTCTCTCTGTGTCTCTGTTTCTGTCTGTCTGTCTCTCTCTGTCTGTGTCTGTCTCTTTGTTTCTCTGTCTGTCTCTCTCTCTCTCTTTCTCTCTCTCTCTCTCTGTCTGTCTCTGTCTCTCTCTCTGTCTCTCTCTCTCCCTCTCTCTCTGTCTGTCTATCTGTCTCTCTTTCTCTGTCTCTCTCTCTCTGAGATCCGGAGGTTTTTCACATAGGCCAGCTAAGTATTTAAGTACTCTTCTTTCTGGTGGTTCCCTCTTGCATATGGAAAATACGCTAGCTCCTTAGTTCCTTTGGTGACTGGCACTAGTACTTGGTAGTGTTTTTTGTTTTTGTTTTTTTACATTTCCTTCCTTTCTCCCTCCCTCCCTTTCTTTCTTCTTTCCATCCTTCTTTCTTCCCCCCTTCCCTTCCTCCCTCCTTTTCTTCCTTCCTTCTTGCTTCCCTCCTTCTCTTCCCCTTTCCTTCCTCCCTCTCTCCCACCTTTTCATCCTTCCTTCTTTCCTCTCTTTCCCTCTTCCTCCCTCCCTTCCTTCCCTCCTGCTTTCTCTTACTCTCCTTCATTTCATTCCTTTCCTTCCTGCCTGCCTGCTTCTTTCTTTTTCCCCTCTTCCTTTTCCTCTCTCTTTTTTTTACTCCTTTCTTTCCTTTAGCTATTGAAAGCCTTTTATGTTAGAGGCTAGGCACTTCTACTCTACAGGTATAGACCACAGACATTTTCAAATTACTTTCCCATGCGTTCTTCCACTAGCATTCTCCTCTGATGCCTTATTATTTTGTGTGGAGGTGACCCGGCTTTTTGAAGGCTATAACAGTAAAGAGTAAAAGCTGTGGCAGGGCCTGCCAAGGTGACAGGTTTCTAAAAAGAACCTAAGCACCATTTATTTATGAGTTATCTAAAGTCATTGTTGGAATAAGTTCATGACCAGCATGGCCAAAGGGAGATGAGTTTGGAGCCCACATAAAAGCTCTCAAAGACCATTTACTAAGGCATACATGAGTGTGATATGCAATGGGGCAGGGAATACTCACACTAATGAAATCACGGACCCTTGAAGTACACGTACATACTCAAATATTAAAATATATTATTTAATCCTCACAATAACCCTATAAGGGAGGTAGTTGAGGTTTGCTCATTTTAGAGATGGAAAATGAGTTTCAAAGAGGAAAATGCCTTTTCCAAAGGCAAAGCAAAATTAGAATCAGGTTTTCTGATTTCTAGACAGGAGAGATGACATTTGCCAAAACTGGACCTCTAGTACCAACCTCTGAGGACACCTTTCTTAAAAAGAAGCTTCTGTAAATAGAACCTAGAGCAAATTGCTTACTGTCTTAGGGAGAGGCAAGAGAGGAAGGAGGGAGGGAGAGAATTTAGAACTCAAATTTTTAATAAACAAATGTTAAAAATTGTTTTTACATGGAATTGGGGGAAAATAAAATGTCATATTAAAAATAAGAAAATGTCTGTCTCTACTTTTTGCTTCTCTCTAATCCAGTTCTCCACTATAAAAGACTAAAACTCCACAGGGACTAAAATTTTCAAGTATCTTTTAAGTATAAAGCCTTGTTAAAGGGTATGTAGCAATAAAAAGATTAAATTTGCTTGTGTAATTATTTACCTTTAAATTGATTTTAATGCATAAAATATCATCCCAGTTTTTTAGTCACTTCACATCTCTGGCATGATTCTTTGTACATTCGTTTTCATTCTTTTTTCTATTGTGTGATCCTAGCATGTCCTCAGTTCTGTTTCTGCTTTCACTTTGTATTATTCCATAAGGCTTTTGCAAATTTCTTTACATTCCTCACACTTGCTGGTCTTAATTGCTTTATGGTATTCTATTCTATTAATGTAGCACAATTTATTTAACCATTCCCTATTATTGGATACTTAGGTTGCTTCCAGGGGGGGTTTGGCAGTTACAATTAATGTTGCTATGAAAATCTTTGAACTCAAAGTCTTTTTTTTTCATTCACTGGTTCCCTTTATCTACATGCCTATTTATCCCTCAAAGAACTTCAATAAATTAGTCAGGCATGATTTCTTCTTGCAAAACCATGATGCCTTTCTCTCAATAGGATTTTTTTTCTCAACTATTCAGTAATTCTATATTCGATTATAGACTCCACCAGTGGGTCCCAGATCCAGGTGAGAGACATCAATTTGGGGTTCCCTAGGTTTTCTCTGGAGTATGGCAATGAGGTAGGGCAATGGGAGTTTTGCATTTGCACCCAATATGTAGTGGGGTGTATTTTGCTCTCTCAGTCCTATGGGTATTTGTCCACCCATCTCCTCTTCCACCACCTCTCTCCTCTTGGCACCTACCTACATCCTTCAATCCTGGCTGCTACCTTCTCCCACCTCCTTTCAAGGATTGCCTATCATCATGATAGCCAACCAGGGCAGACTGGCCAGGCAGCATTCCCACCCCTATCAATTGACTTTGCCCTGAGCAGCAGAATCCCCAGTTATGGCTCTGCTCTGGAACCCCTCTTATGGAGAGGGGGGTCATATTCAAAGTCCACTAGACCTCTGGAACTGGAAATGTTCAAAGAAAAACTTATATAATTCATTCCAACCCAAAATTTCTCTTCTTCCTTCCTTCCTTCCTTCCTTCCTTCCTTCCTTCCTTCCTTCCTTCTTTCCTTCTTTTTTCCTTCTTTTTTCCTTCCTTCCTTCCTTCCTTTCCTTCTTTCCTTCTTTTTTCTTCCTTCCTTCCTTCCTTTCTTTCTTTCTTTCTTTCTTTCTTTCTTTCTTTCTTTCTTTCTTTCTTTCTTTCTTTCTTTCTTTCTTTCTTTCTTTCTTTCTTTCTTTCTTTCTTTCTTTCTTTCTTTCTTTCTTTCTTTCTTTCTTTCTTTCTTCCTTCCTTCCTTCCTTCCTTCCTTCCTTCCTTACCTTCCATCTTAGAATCAGTGCTATGTACTGGTTCCAAAGCAGAAGAATAGTAAGGACTTGGCAATGGGGGGTTGAATGACTTGCCTAGGGTCACACAGATAAGAAATGTTTAAAGTATTATTTGAACTTGGGACCTCCCATCTCTAAGGCCTGGCTCTCAATCTACTTAGTCACCTAGCTGCCTTCCAACCAAAAGTTTCTCAATTTCATCCTAGAATTGCTTCAGAATTATCTAATGCTTTCTCTTTCTAATGTTGACTTATTTGTGTATATATTATTTTCCCTGTAGAATGTCTTTATATTTGTGCCTTCAGTGTCTGGCATAGAATAAGCATTTATTTATTTAAAAACCCTTACCTTCTGTCTTAGTATCAGTTTTGTGTATTGGTTCTAAGGCAGAAGAATGGTAAGGGCTAGGCAATGGAGATTAAGTGACTTGCCCAGGATCATATAGCTAGGTAATGTCTGAGGTCACATTTGAACCCAGGACCTACCATATGTAGGACTGGCTCTCAATCTACCAAGCCACCTAGCTGTCCCCAGAAGAGGTTTTTTTGTTTGTTTGTTTTTAAAAAACCCTTACCTTCCAGTTGATAAAAACTGCTGGGAAAATTGGAAGACAGTGTGGGAGAGATTAGGTTTAGATCAACACTTCACACCCTATACCAAGATAAACTCAGAATGGGTGAATGACTTGAACATAAAGAAGGAAACTATAAGTAAATTAGGTGAACACTGAATAGTATACATGTCAGACCTTTGGGAAGGGAAAAATTTTAACACCAAGCAAGACTTAGAAAGAGTCACAAAATGTAAAATAAATAATTTTGATTACATCAAATTAAAAAGGTTTTGTACAAACAAAACCAATGTAACCAAAATTAGAAGGGAAGCAACAAATTGAGAAACAATCTTCATAACAGAAACCTCTGACAAAGGTCTAATTACTCAAATTTATAAAGAGCTAAATCAATTGTACAAAAAATCAAGCCATTCTCCAACTGATAAATGGGCAAGTGACATGGATAGGCAATTTTCAGTTAAAGAAATCAAAACCATTAATAAGCACATGAAGAAGTGTTCTAAATCTCTTATAATCAGAGAGATACAAATCAAAACAACTCTGAGGTATCACCTCACACCTAGCAGATTGGCTAATATGACAGCAAAGGAAAGTAATGAATGCTGGAGGGGATGTGGCAAAGTAGGGACACTAATTCACTGCTGGTGGGGTTGTGAACTGATCCAGCCATTCTGGAGGGCAATTTGGAACTATGCCCAAAGGGCGATAAAAGACTGTCTGCCCATTGATCTGACCATAGCACTGTTAAGGGAAAAGACTTGTACAAGAATATTCATAGCTGGGCTCTTTGTGGTGGCAAAAAATTGGAAAATGAGGGGATGCCCTTCAATTGGGGAATGGCTGAACAAATTGTGGTATATGTTGGTGATGGAATACTATTGTGCTCAAAGGAATGATAAAGTGGAGGAATTCCATGGAGACTGGAACAACCTCCAGGAAGTGATGCAGAGTGAGAGGAGCAGAACCAGGAAAACATTGTACACAGAGACTGATACACTGTGGTACAATCGAATGTAATGGACTTCTCCATTAGTTTCAATGCTGTGATCCAGAACAACCCGGAGGGATTCATGAGAAAGAACACTCCCCACATTCAGAGGAAAAACTGGGGGAGTAAAAACACCAAAGAAAAACAACTGCTTGATCACATGGGTCGATGGGGATATGGTTGGGGATGTAGACTCTAAATGAACATCTTAATGCAAACACCAAAAACATGGAAATGGGTTCTGATCAAGGACACACGTAATACCCAGTGGAATTGTGTGTCTGTGTGTCGGCTATGTGAAGGGTGGGGGAAGGGGAGGGAGGAATAGAAAATGATTTTTGTAACCAAGGAATAATGTTTGAAATTGACCAAATAAAAAAAAAACCCTTACCTTCCATCTTGGAATCAATACTGTGTATTGGTTCCAAGGCAAAAGAGTGGTAAGGGCTAGGCAATGGGGGTCAAGTGACTTGCCCAGGGTCACACAGCTGGGAAGTGTCTGAGGCCAGATTTGAACCTAGGACCTCCCATCTCTAGGCCTAGCTCTCAATCCACTGAGATACCTAGCTGCCCCCCTGAGAAGAGGTATTTAACAAATGTTTCTAGAAATGAAATTAATTTAATCCAGTCTCAATATTTTACTTATTCTTTCGGTTTGCCTTAGAACACTCTGAGTACCTACCAATATTTGGTCTTGCATGGCAACTAGGTGACTCAGTGGATAGAGATGGAGATTCTGGGTTCAAATCTAGCCTCAGATACTTCCTAGCTGTGTGACCCTGGGCAAGTCACTTAACCCCTACTCTTCTGCCTTGGAATTGATGCTTAATATTGATTCTGTGACAGAAGGTAAGAGTTTTTTTAAAAAAGCCCAGAGGATTTGGATTGATTTAACTACAAACTTAGTATGAATCTGTGTCAATATTGTGACTTGGGTCACTTAAAAATTCAAGATAAGCTGAGACCTCAGGAATATATTTTAACGTCCAGGAACAGTGGTGATAATCTTGCTGTTCTCTAGTTAGGTCAGACCACATCTAGAATATGACCTGCCATGTTTGAAGATAGACCGACTGGAGATAGACGTGGGAAAAGGGCCACAGTCCCAAAAGGGTTCAAAACCACATCAATCTCCCTTAAAGCTGGTACCATCCCTCTAAGATTATCTATAATTTGGCCCGCAGTTAACTTGTTTTATAGTAGTTTGCATGTTGTTTCCCCTGGTAAGCTGTGAACTTCTCAAGAGCAGGAACTTTTGTTTTGTTTTGTTTTCCTTTCTCTGCATCAATAGTGCTTAGCTTGGCATGGTACATAATAATTGTTTATTGATTTGATTTGACTTGAGCAAACACCAAAGGAAAGAACTCTAGCTCTGAAATCTTCATCCATGTCACTTGGTGCTTACAAGACAAAGGGGGTGGGAGGGCAGCTGGGTGCCTCAGTAGAGAGAGAGCCAGGTCTAGAGCTAAGAGGTCTTGGGTTCAAATCCGACCTCAGATACTTTCTACCTGTGTGACTCTAGGCCAGGCACTTAAAACCCCATTGCCTAGCTTTTACCACTCTTTTGCCTTGCAATTAATGTTTAATATTGGTTCTGTGACAGAACGTTAAGGGTTTAAAAAAATGCAAAGTCCTACAGGGACCAGCATAACGTATAGACAAGAATTATATTATGCCACAACTTCCCATAAGGCGAAGATTTGACTTAACTTCCCTCCATCCCCACCTGAGTCTACTTTCAAGTATTCTTTCTCCCCATTTTTCACCCAAACTGACTGTGAACTTGGCCCAGGATGACTTACCTCGCCCGCCAGTGTCCATTTCAACCCGATGTTCTTGGTACTCAGCAGCCTGAGAGTTTCAGATCTCCAAGGAGAGGAGCAGGTAGAGCTTCCCACCAAATCAGACAGTACCAGTTTTCCCTTCCTAAATAGGAAAAATGATGGAAGATGGCCTTCCCTGACTGTGCTTTTGCCATCTGAAGCACACCAAAGAGGGAAGGAGGAGGTAGAAAGGAAGGAGGTTAGGACTCCCCCCATATCCGTGCCAAAGACCTGGGCTTCCTCTGCCAATTTCATCCTCCTCCCTACGTGCCTTCTTTAAGGGGCATCATTTGCCCACACAGCCTCCATCAGGCTCGGCTGCCCCAGAAATAGCTCTAGAGAAGGAGAGGGGAAGGGGCTGGTGCCTCTTCTCCCACAGGAGTCCTTGGCAGCTAAGGAGCTAGAAAAGACTCCAATTACTTTGGGGGCTTGTGCTCAGGGGGGGGGGGGAGGAGACCCAGCCGGTGTCCATGCTATAGAGAGCTCCTGGACGGCTGCATCTTTGCCTCCACAGTATCCATCCTTCCCAAGTAAGCCCTGCACGGGCAGGGCTGGAAGCTGGTGGACGGCGCTTTTCTCCTGTGGTCTGGAAGGACTAGCATCCTGGATGTGCTTGGGGGATGTTGTGTACTGCTACTTATAGGTGCTGCTGAGCTTGCGGGACTACTGATTGGTGGAGAGAATGCCCATGATGCCTAGAGGAAGGGGAGGAGTTGGTTCCAAAGCTTCTTCTAGGAGAGATGCTCTTGGTTTCCCACTCTCTTCCTGCATCCAAAATGCCTCAGGCTTGGGTAAAAGCCTGGTTAGGCTCGAAGTTCCATCCCTCCTCCCCCACTTCCCCAGGGCCCCCTTAGGAGGCTTCTGGTGCTTTGGGCTGTGTGATTCCAGGAAGGCCCAAGTCAGTAGCACATATGGATGGCCCTTTGTGGCCTCCTTCATTCTCGGAGAAGGGCTGAAGGGGAGGGAAGCGTTCATGGAAAAAGCTTTGGCTGGAGAGGGGAGCTCTGGGGGCTGGGGGGCAGGGCAGGGCAGTATGAGTGTCCACCAGGGGCTGGGGAGGGGATATTGTCCACAGCTGCAGGTGCACCAATTACTCTCCCCTTGAAGGAAGGGGGGAGGGTGCTTTCCTGCTTACCAGAGCCTCCCTTAACTTTCCCACTCTTTGCAGCCCTGACCTTTGGTTCTGCAGAAGGCAGTGGCGGCCTCCAGGCCCCCAGTCCCACTCTCTAGTCGTTAGTCTTCAAATTTCACAGCTTCCCAGAGCCTCGGAGTGCTTGCATCACCCCCCTTCCCTTTCCTGGTCACTTACCAGTTACTGGAAGAGCCGCCTCTTAGTGGTAGCTCGAGTTTCACTCCTGGGGGCTTTGTTTGGAATGAAGTTCCTGGTTTGGATAATCCCTGGGTGTGAGTGGTCAGTGCAGGAAGAGCAAAGAGCTTCCCCTGGAGAGAGGCTGGAACAGCCTCATTTCTCCAGGTGTGCAGAGGAGTAAGGCCGACTTTCCCAGAGCGCCCCTTCCAGCTGGGGACGTGGCCATCTCAGCCAGGCTCAGGAGAAGGAGGGGGCCCATAGAAGAAGGTGCCCCCCCCCAGATACCTAGAGTCCTGGCTAGGAGCCGTTCCTTCATTATCCCCCCATCCTGCATCCTGCCTGCCTGGGTTATCCCCACATCCCAAGCAAAACCACCTGGGAAGATGTTTGGTGTTCAGCCCAGGAAGGCTGGAGTTCACTGTTATTCCCAAAGCCCCTGGGACGGTGGGCAAGCTTTGTTATATGGCCTCGGGACGTTGAGGAGCTAAGGTCAGAAATCACGTCCACCAGCTGATGACACCGGGACCTGCAGGAGAGAGGCAGATGCTGTCAGCCAGCCCTGGCGCTCCCGGGAAAGCAGACATTGGCCTTCCCTTTCCAGACAGCCTGGCTCTTCCTGATGCCTCGAGAGTGCTGGTCTACACTCAGAGTCCCCACGCTATGTTCTATCCGGACAAGACACTGCCAGGAATCACGTAGGAAAGGGAGGAAGGAAGGTAGCCAAGGAGATTTAAGTGGACCTGGACTTCTTGCCACCATAACATGGCCTATAAAGGCATTCCATTGGCTACTTTTCCATTTTTTTTAAACCCTTAGCTTCCATCACAGAATCAATACACTATATTGGTTCCAAGGCAGACCAATATGAAAACAAGGCAAATCACTTATCCCCAATTAACTAGCCCTCACCACTCTTCTGCCTTGGAACCAATACTTAGTATTAATTCTAAGAGGAAGGTAAGGGCTAAAAAAAAAAATGAAGCACTTATTAGGTGTGCTGTGAGTAGTAGGTCCCTCTCTCTGTTTCCCCTGAAACACAAGACATCCCACTCTAAGCCTAATGGTAGTCTAACAAGCACTAATTAAGTACCTACTTGTGCCTTTTCAAGGTCCTGGGGATATAAAAACCAAAATGAAAACAAGTCCCTGCCCTCAAGGAGATTACATCCCACTAAGTAATAGGGATGATCAGTAAACAAATACTAGTTTTTGTGCTTAATTGGTATTCTCTGCTAAATCGCAGAGGTAAAAAGAAAGTGGAAAGTACCAGGTAATCTGACTGAGGAAGCACTCACTTACACTTACAGCCTAGGAGACCCAGAAAGGTGCCTCCAGGAAGATGTGGTCTAAATTGAGCCAGGAAAGAAGCTAAGGACTCTTAGAGGCAGCAGGCAAAAAATTAGCACATTCCAGGTTTGGGGAGGAACCTATACAAAGTTGTGAGCCAAGAGACTGAATGCCAAGTTTGGAGAACAGCAAATCAGCCAGTTTGACTGAGATAAAGAGAGTGAAGCGGGAGTAACAGGAAATAAGTTTGGAAAGGAAAGGAAAGCTGGCTCAGGTTGTAGCCGGTTTTAATGGGAAGATGAAGTTTTTCTAGAATCCTTCAGCAGGGGGTCTTTAACGTGTTTTGTTTGTTTGTTTGTTTTTGCAACATGAACCCCTTGGGCAGTCTGGTGAGGTCTATGGAGCTTGTCTTAGAAAAATGTTCTTCAATGCATAAAAATAATACATAGGATTACAAAGGAAGACAATTATATTAGTTATTTTTTAGCAGCTCTTCTTGTAAGGACAAAGAATTGGAAACCAAGAGGGTGTCCATCAATTGAGGAAAGGATGAACAAGTTGTATGACTGATGAAATGCTATTAGAGCATAAGAAATGGTGAACAGGATGAATTCTGGAAAACCTGGAAAGATGTATGAACTGATGCAAAGTGAAGTGAGCAGAACCAGGAGAACGATATAGTAACAGAAATATTGTACAATGATCAGTTGTGAAGGACTAAACTATTATCAGCAAAAAAAGGTCCCAAGTTAACCCCAAAGGACTCATGACAAAATAACACTATCCACAGTCAAAGAAGGAACTGTTGGAATCTGATTGCAGATCAAAGTGTGCCATCTTTCACTTTATTTCCTTCATGAATTTATTTTATTATATATGTGAGATGTGTCTTCTCTTGAGTCATGAGCAATATGGACATTTATATTTTATGAAAGCACTGGAATAACCTATATGAGACTATTAACTGCCTGGGGGATATGGGGGAAAGAAAGAAGGAGAGAGAATCTGAATCAAAAAATGTGAGAAAACAATCGTCAAATATTGTTCCTGCCTGTAATTGAAAAATATTAAAAAAAAAAAACAAGGGGCATCTGGGTGGGTCAGGAGAGCCAGGTGTGGAGACAAGAGGTCCTAGGTTCAAATTTGGTTTCAATATATAGTATTGATTCCAAGGCAGAAGGTAAGGGTTTAAAAAATAATATAAAATGAAATAATAAAAAAGAAATACAGCTAGCAGGATGTTTAAAACAACAACAAATTTATAGACTCCAGGCTAAGCACCTCTGTCCCAAAGCAAAATAGGTAGCTAAACTTTTGAGCAAAAGAATGAACTAAAGAGCAAAGAGAGTAGAAGCAGGAGGATGAATAAGGAGACTATTTTTAAGCTACATGAGGTGGGATGAGGGCCTGAAGTTGAATGGTGGCTATGTGAGTAGAAAGGAAGAGACTAGAAGTGTTCTAGAGATGGGATCAACAAGATTTGGCAATTCCTTCATTGGATGGATAGAATCAAAAAGGAATTTGTGAATCTGGCTGACTGGAAAGATAGTTGTGCTCTCCATAGAAATGGAAGTTAGGAGAAGTGGGGGCAGGAAAAGTCATTATGAGCTCCATTTTGAGATTCATTGACTTTGAGATTCATTTGCAATGGACATCCAAAGGGAGGATCCTTCAGGGAGCAATATGAGTCTAGAGATCAGGAATTGGGGGAGAATGTTATATTCATTTGGGGGTCATCTGTGTAGACATTCATGAGTTAATGAGATCAATAGAAGAGAGAGCAGAGATATGAGAAAACAGCAGTGCCTCTGCTCAGGAGGTGGAAGATGATTGAAGATACAGCAAAGAAGATTAAAAAAGAGAAGGCAAGCAAGAGGAGAACCAGGAGAGAGTGGTGTAGAATCCAAGGGAAGAGGGTATTTTGGAGGTGGTAGTGGTGGTGAACACTACTAGATGCTGCAAAAAGAATAAAGACTGAAAAACTCCAATCAGATTTGACACAGCTCTAAGTTGGTAATCTTAAAGAGAGAAGTTTCTCTAGAGATGGTGTCAGAGGCCACATTCCAATGAACTGAGAAATGAGTGAGAATTGAGCAAAAGGAGGCAACCAGCTTACACAACTTTTTCTAGAGAAGGGAAGGTTCAAGTGAGGATTTGTCCCCAGGCATATTTGTAGACAGTAGGGAAGAAGCCAGGAGATAAGAAGAATGATACAATGGATACCACCAAAGGTACAAGAAGAAGAGCTGAAGGACAAGAGTTGCCTCTTTCTCAAGGACTTGAACAAAGATGGAGGAGACAATAGAGGGAAAATCTCAAAAGATTCTGAGATATGGATTAGGAATATAGCAGGAGGGTATGATTGGTAGACCTTATTTTCTTGATAATTTAGGAGGTGAGGTCTTCTGCTGAGAGTGAGGGGATAGGGAAGAGATTGGGTTACAGAGGAAAACTATAAATGAAACATTAACTTGGAAGGAGACTGATAAAATTGAAAAGGGGAAGAAGGAGCTACATAGTAGATTCAGAATGAGGAGGATGGTTGGGAAGCTGAGGCTGAGCCTTTCATCAGCTGCTCCCTAAACCTTTTCTCAAGTACTTTGCTCCATCATGGTTTTCCCCAATTATAGGATCTTGGGCAAATCTATCTAAGATTTCTAAGCATGGGAAATGGGAAAGAGCTTTTAAACTTTCCAGACTTCTTGCAGGTTGTTGTCCTTTAAAGTTCTCTCGTTCTAGGCAGATTTGACACTCCTGCCCTATCTCAGTATTTCTATCCCTTTCTGAAGAGCCCACATTGAACACTATTATAAAATTGGACCTATATGCTTCTCTGAATTGATCTGTCTCAGTTTTTTTAACTATAAGATGGGGATAATTATTGTAAAGTGCTTAGCACAGTGCCTAGCACATAATAGACACAATAAATGCTTCTCTCTCACCTACCTTCTCTCTCTTCCTTCCTTTCTTTAATTTTTCTTTCTTCTTTACTTCCTTTCTTTTTCTCTTGTTTTCTTCCTTTTTCCCATCCTATGTCCTGATCTCTCCAAAGGTGACCACACACACACACACACACACACACACACACACACACACACACATACACACACACACACACACACACACACACCGAATTACCAACCATGAGAGTGAATTGTACCTCCCTTCTTTGGCCATGCCAAGGCTGTGTAACAATGCTCCATACTTCTGTTCTCCTGAATCATCTCCTTCACTTACCCCAAAGTTTCGATAAAAGAATCTTCGAAATATAGGTAGCTGGTTCAGTAGAGATCTGGGCCTGGAGATGGGAGGCTCTGAGGTTCAAATCTGGCTTCAGATGATTCCTATTGATTCTAAGACAGAAGGTAAGGGTGTTTTAAAAAGAAAAAGTAAGAAAGTACTTTCAAAGGTCAAAGCCAACCCTAAGGACAACTGTGAATGTCTTGGATCATAAAGGCAATTGGGGAACCTGTGACCCAAAGGAATAATTCTTCACCCCTCATGCATACATGGATACATACACATACATACATGGAGGAGTACCCTGAGTTTCCTGTTGCTAGCACTATCCTCTGGCTTTATCTTGGAATGTTAGCCTGTCTGCTATAGAGCACTTTGCCCAATTCTCTTCTCTTCACTCATAAAATGATGCCTTAGCTGCAAAAATATTTGTTACTTTAAAACATCTTTTAAATTAATTTACTCTCTCTTCTTTTTTTAACCTTTAACTTCTGTCTTTGAATTGATAGTATCAATTAGTATTCTTTCAAAGACAGATCAGTAAAGGTTGGGCAGTTGGGGTTAAATGACTTGCCCAGGGTCACACAGGAAGAGTCTGAGTTCCCATCTGAACCCAGGACCTCCAGTCTTCAGGCCTCAGTCTCTATCCACTAAGCCACTTAGGTGCCCCTTACTCTCTTCTAATGAAACTCAGTTCTGCCTCCAGCTCTATCTCCATCACAACAGTTCTCTTTCACGTCAAAGCTCGCAAACATCTTCTTATCCAAGTTCTTCCTTACTACTCCTAGACCCCTCCCCATCATTTCTCCACTTCCCAGTTCCTGACCACCAGCCTAAAGACCTTCTTGTGACTTTAGCCCTTTCCTTCTCCCTTTCCTGTGCTCTAAGAGAGAATCTTCCCCACCATCAAGGGGAAAAAAAGATTGTATGAGAATTCCTGTTCAGACAGTGAGGATCAGGCTTAGGTTAACAGAAACATGGAGGATTTGAACCCTAAGGAAGAGAGATCAGTTCCACTTGTAGCTCCTAAGCCTCAGCAGTTTAATTCCTCAGTGTGTCCTATCAGAAATGAGATCAAGCAGACTCTGCATGACCATATTACACCTGATAAATGATTTATTGCTTTGTTCTTCATTACTGAGGGCAGAACTGGACTTTCTTAATCTTCATTTGTTCAAACATTTGCTGAATACCAACTGTGCCAGGTGCTCTTAACATGGTATCACATAGTAGGCTTTTCATGAATAGACAGCTGGGTGACTCTGGATAGAGAGCGAGGTCCGGAGGCAAGTCCTGGGTTCAAATCTGACCTCAGACCTTTATTAGCTGTGTGACCCTGAGCAAGTCATTTAACTCCAATTACCTAGACCTTGCTACTCTTCTGCCTTGGGACTAATACTTATTATTTATATTAAGACAGTAGGTAAGGGTCTTAAAAAAAAGTTTATGTATGCCCGTCCCACTCTTTTCTTCCTTCCTTTCCCGAACTGCAGAACAAACTAAATGTCTATTCTGATGATGGCTGGATGACTGGTGTGGATATCCAGAAACATCCCCAAACCCTGCCTCTTGGCAAGCACCGTGCTAAGAAATAACAGAAAAGCAATAGACCTCTTCCCTCTAGGTACTCGCATTCCAATAGCAGGGGGCAGCTGTAAATCAGTTGGAAAGGTCCAGTGGTCCTTAGGCTGCAGAAGTCAGGCAGACGGCGATGCAGATCCTTTCATGTTGTCATCGTATTCATTTCTGGGGTTGAACCAATTGATGGTGCCAAGGACTTTGGTAGGATAACTTTCTGTCCTGGTTTCTTAGTAGCTGATGATGTTTAGAAGGGCAGAAGCTGTAGCACTGGCAGACAATTACCAAGTCCCCTCTCCAGAAGAAATACTGTCCTGGGCAAAGACTTATGGGACTGGGCTAGAAGCCTGGCTGGCTGGCTGACTGTGTTTTTAGGGGTGGGGGAAGGAAGGTGGGGTGTCTGCTGCTTTTATTATGATGATGATGATGGTTTATTTATCTCCACAGTGGTAGCCTGCTAATATTGGTGATGCTAAGGATGGCAAGTCACCTTCTCCCTAGGGTTTCTCCCTTGATGATGGCTTCAGGCAGGTTGAAAGGAGGAGGAGGGAGAAAGGGAGGACTTTTTTTTTAATTTTCAAAAATTAATTTATTAAGAATATTTTCCCATGCTTACACGATTCATGTTTTTTTCCTCCTCTCCTCTCCACCACCCCATAGCTGACATGCAATTCCACTGGGTTTTACATGTATCAAGACCTATTTCCATATTATTGATGTTTGCACTAGGGTGATCTTTTAGAGTCTACATCCCCAATCTTATCCCCATCAAACCATGTGATCAAGCAGTTGTTTTTCTTCTGTGTTTCTAGGGAGGATTATCTTTGGCTTTGTAGGGTTCTGGGTTTGGTTTTACCTAATAAAAAAGAATAATCCCCCCATCAATCGGATCCTAAATTTGGAAGGGCCACAGCTCCCTCATCCCATTCAACCAACCCCTGGGCCAGTAGAGTTGAATGGAGCACTAGAAACCCCCTTCAGTCTGACAGTCCAGATACCCCTCAACTGTAAGATCCTTGGACCCAAATGAGGGGGGACTACAGAGTTCCTCTCTCATCCAGTTCATTACATTGGACTCAGCCCCAAAGTCTAGAGGCTTGAGAATGGGGGAGAGGGTGTTGGGAGCAGAAGAGAGAGTCCAGGACCCATTCCAGCTCCTCAGCGACTACGACTCCTTTCTACTCAACAGGTTTCCAATTCACAGGCAGAGGAGGGAGGGAGCCTGTAGGTTCTTAGGAGGGGCCCCCATTTTAGGGCCCACCAGCCCAATCTGAGGAGTTATCTCTGGCTGGCTAGGCCAGAGCATAGGTGAGAGAGAGAAAACAAAGTGATGGGGGACAGGAGTAGGGTGAGGGGAGATTGGGAATTTCCTCCAACATTCCCCTCTCAGAGCCCCCAATCTGGTTGATGCCCAGGCATTCTTTCTCTCTCCCCTGTTCATTGGGACTCTTAATCTCCTGTCTTGCTGTCCTCCTTTGAAGTACCTTAGTTGCTATGGAAACCCAGGGGGCATGGAAGGAGGCAGAGTTTGAGGTGGTTTCTGGATGTCCACACCAAATATCCAGCCATCATCAGCACAGACATTTAAATTGTCCTGCAGCTTGGGAAAAGAAAGAAGGAGTGGGATAGGCAGCCACATTTCTCATTCCTGGAGCATGGGTGGGCTAAGAAACCAGCCCCACAACAGACAAAACAACCCATCCAGGGGGCAGCTGGGTAGCTCACTGGATTGAGAGCCAGGTCTAGAGATGGGAGGTTCAAATCTGGCCTCAGACACTTCCCAGCTGTGTGACCCTGGGCAAGTCCCATAACTCCCATTGCTTAGCCCATACCACTCTTCTGCCTTGGAACCAACACACAGTATTGATTCCAAGAAGGAAGGGGGTTTAAAACACACACACACACACACATACACACACACACACACACACACACACACACACACACACACACACACCATCGAGGTTCCTCCACCTTTCACAAGTTTGAAACACCTGTACTTCGGCAACCTGGCAACCTTGCCCTGCCTTGCCCACTGTTGCAGAATGTAGAATTCACCCCAGGCTAAGTTTCCTCAGCCTTTCTCTGGCCAACTTTGGGCCTGCAGATAGAGCCTGTTTAATTGGCCCTGATCTGAGGCAGGACTAGAGGAGAGAGAAGACAGATTCTTTTAACAGCTCAACAGAGAAGAGTCCAAAAACAAGAGTCTTCAGAATAAAAACCATCTGCTTTGGACCTTCAAGTATAGGGCAGGGAGGGCTGGGTACCAGAAAGCAAGACCTAGGCAACAGAAGGATCATACAGCTGGAGCTAGAAAGGCTCTTAAGGGCTCTCTAGACCAACCCCACCATTTTGAAGATGAGGAAACTGAGGCATAAGAAGCTTAAGTGACTTGTCCAAGGTTGTGCAGGTAGTAAGCGTCAGAGGCAAACTTAAACCCAGGGCTACAGTGTAAGTACTCTTCCCACTGTACCACAGGGGCTAGAATTGTGTCTAGAGGTAGCTTTTTCCTCTGGAGGATCAGAAATAACTCACTTGAGTGCTATCACATTAGGATCCAGTACAATTGAATGAGCTTAGGCATGGGGGATATCAAAATTTAAAAAAAGAAGAAGAAAACAATCTCTGTGTATAAAGAGTTTCTGTTTTTCTTGGAAATTGGGGTCAGGCTTCAGTCTTCATGGTAGAGACTCATGGTGTCTTTGGCCCAGGAGAAGAAGGTTGGAGACCACTTCTAGAAGGGCTCAAGAAATCAAGGCACAGGATACAAAGGGCTAATGCTGAGAAGGGAAGATATTATTCTAGAGCTTTCATTGACCCTTATCTGCCTCTGTGTACCCATATGATGGTTAGGTACGCAAAGGCCCAGAACTTTGGGGAATGGTCACATTTAATCCTCTTAATCAAAGTCCTAAGATAATTTCTGGGATGGGTAAGGAGCACAGACAGAATTCTTTCTTTCCCAACCCTCCTACACACTTATGCTCAGGTCAAAAAGGCTGTTCTAGCAATAGTCCGAGCTTTTCCAGTTTCCACTGTAGCCCAGACCACACTAACCCAAACTCCGAGAGAGGCATCAATTCCCTTTGCCAATTTAGGGCACCCCAAGCAACTGTCAGCCTTGACTCTGTCTATATCACCATATCTGTCCAAGTGGACAAGACCGGGATTCCCATGGCCATTAGCAGGGGAGAGTTGGAGTAAGGAACCATGGTGGGGGCCTGGGAGTGGAAGACGCTCTGTCCCTCCCACTTGTAGGTTTGGGAAGAAACTATCCTTCAGCAAAGTCTTACATCTTCTGTAGACTCACAAAGGACTAAACCCAATCAATCTTTATTAAGTGCTTACTGGGTGCTGGGTTCTATTGTTGGGTACTAGGAATACAAAGCCAAAAAAGAAAGAAAGAAAGAAAAAATCCTCAAAGAACTCACACTCTATTACAGTAGAAAACATGTTCATATATTAACATAGAGAAGGGAGGTCTTGTGTTCAAATTTGACCTGAGGCACTTCCTAGCTAGATGACCGTGGGCAAATCTCTTAACCTTAGTACTTAGAATTGATTCCAAGATGGAAGGTAAGGATCTAAAAAATAAATGAAACATGTGTGTATGTGAATACATACTAAATAAGAACAAAATTAATTCAAGATAATTTGGAGAGTAACACTAGCAGCCAGTGGGGTGGGGGTAAATTAGAAAAGGCTTCATATAGAAGGTGGTATTGACCTGAGTTTAGTCAGAAAGACCCAAGTTCAAATCTGGCCTCAGATACCTACTATAAGTTCCTTATTTGCCTGTTTGTCTTGGTTTCCTCATTTGTAAAATGAGTTTTGAAATGAAAACTCCCAATGAGGTCACAGAGAGTGGGACATAACTGAAAACACTGAATAACAAGGGATTCTAAGAACTGGAGTTGAGGAGGGAACATATTCCAGGAATGAAGGACAGCCAGTGAAAAGTCAAAGGTTTAGAAGATTCAGTAGCATTTGTGAAGAATACTAAGAAGGCAAATCTAATTGTAATTGTAACTAGTGTAGACTCTATGAAGGAGAGTAATGTATATGTAACAAAATAAGTTGGGGCTGGTCTATGAAGAGTTTAGAGAAATTTAAATTTAGACATAAAAGGCAATAGGGAGCCACTGGAGTTTATTGAGTAAGGGAGTAACATGATTAAACCTATATTTTAGGGAAATTATTTTATTAGTTGGGTGAAGGATATCTTGGAGAGGTGAGAAACTTGAGTCATGGAGACAAGTCAGGAGGTTATTGTTATAGCCTAATTAAGAGGTGCTAAGGGCATGAAGTAGAGTTGTGGTTCTGTGGAGAGAAGGAAATGGATATAAAAGATGATATGGAGGTAGAAATGACAAGTCTTGGCAACTGTTACTGGTTATGTTAGATGAAGAAGATCAAAGAGTTAAGGATAAAGCTGAAGTTATAAATGTGGATAAATGGAAAGAAAATGGTGCTGTTGACTGAAATAGGAGAGTTTAGAAGAGGTGTAGATTTGGGAAAAAAGAATAAATTCTGTTTTGGACATGTGTTTGAGAATCCTATGAGACAGCCAGTCTGAAATGTCCAACTGGAACTCAGGAGAAAGACTGGGGCTGGATATATACATCTGGTCAACATCTGCAGAGATGATCATTGAAAATGTGGAAGATGATGAAATCGTCAGATGAATAGAAATAGAGAAAAGAAGAGCCTAGGGGTACACTCACAGAGGAAGTATGATATAGAGGGTGAGTCAGCAAAGAAGGCTGAAGAGGAGTCATTAGACAGGTGAGAGGAGGAAGAGGAAGGGAGAGAGGAGAGAGGGAGAGAGAGACAGATACAGAGAGATAGATGAAGACAGAGGAAGAGAGAGAGAGAGAGAGAGAGGAAGGAGAGAGAAAGGGAGAGAGGAGAGAGAAAGAAAGGAAGAGAAGAGAGAAAGAGGGACAGAGAGAGAGAGGGAAAGGAAGAGGGACAGAAGGAGGAAGAGGGGAAGAGAGAGAGGGAGAGAGAGGAGAAAGATAGAGAGGGAGAGAGAGAGAAGTAACATTATGAAAGATCTGAGAAAAAGGAGATTTTAGGAGCAGAGATAGTCAACAGTTTGAAATGTTGCAGAAGATGAGTCTTGAGAAAAGGCCACAGAGCAGAGCCAGAGAAGATGGGGTGAGGGGGTGGGCCAGGCCAAGTGGACCAGGCTAGGGCACCCAGCCGGCTTGTTTATCTTTGAGTTGTTGCTGCTGCAGAGTCCTGGCTAATGGGGTTTTACAGCCACTCAAGCTGCAACTGGCGAGGAATCAATCATTACCAGCACTTAGCAGTTGCATAGTTAACAGCCTGAACTGAAGCCAAACTGGTTGTTAACTGTGATAACAACTGATTTCAAGGGGTTATTGCTGGGTCCAATATGCTCAGCCCATTTATTTCTGGTGAACCAAGCAGGGAGCTGATGTTAACCCCAGGAAAGGGAGGAGGTGCTTAAGGCCCTGGCCAAAGGCCCCGGCCCTCTCTCTTCAGGTGCCAGAACATGGTTGCCCAGTGGCAGAGACTAAGCCATGAGAGGAAGGGGAATGCGCTGGGGCCTAGCAACCCATGGCAGGCTCAATCCTCCTGGTGATGAGGCATCAACTTCTCTTTCTACTCTTCCTCTTCCTTCAGGGGTATTTCCAGGGTTTCTACTTTGTTTGGCCCAACTGGGAAGAACCTGGTCCTTATAAGTGGGGCTTCCTCTCAATTCTATCTTTCTCTCAGTACCAAACATAATGCACTGTATAAAGTAGGTGCTTAATAAATGCTGAATGGATGCATGAATGAGCGGCTCCTCACTAGCCTCCTTTGAAACAGTGGGCTGCCTCCTGAGCGGAGCTACCATGATGGAGGAAATGGAGTTGTTGCACCTCACCGAAGAGGGAAGAAGACCTGATATGTAGGATGAAGAACGAGAAGAGGGCGGGCCAAGGGTGTTAACACCAGATTGGAGCTTCTATTGCCTACCCTCCAAGACCCCCTAGTTTCTAAGACAAGCCCAGAACTAGAGCCACCTGGAACCACACTTTCCAAGGGGGAGAAACTAGTGAGCTGCCTGTGGACAGAAATTGCAAGTCAGAGAAGAAAGGTCTGGGCTGGAGCTGAAGGGGAGTCCGGGGTGGGATGGGGGGTCCTGGGAACTGCTTCAGGAATGCCCATAAGCACCTGGCAAAAAGAGGCCTGGCCTGAAAGGAAGTTTTCCCCAATGGAGAGAATCCTTTCCAGGCTTTCTGTGGCCAGAGGGAGAAGGGGGTAAGCTGGCCTGGCCTGGTTATTCTCTTCTCCTTGGTGCTACCAAATGCCAAGCCATGGCAGGTGGGAGTTTCTGTGAAGGGTCCCCTTCCCCCAAGCATCAGGCTGAACCTGGGCCTTGTTTAGGAGCCCAGACTAGGCTGCCCTGGGGTTGGGTCTTCACACTCTTTGAGATCCTGGTTCCTGCAGCTAGTCATTCTCTAGGTACCAGGGACTGTCCAGCCCCAGGATCATGACCTAAGGAGCTCACATTCCTTTTCCCCTACAAGCTGTGGCCCCCACCTCAACCCCGCCCCCACCCTTAGGCCTCCCCCAGGAATTACTCTCTCCAACAGATGAATGTGGGTCATTATGGGCTGGGGGCTGGCCCAGTGGCTGGCGGCGGGCAGGGCAGATGAAAGCATTTCCTGGACTTTTCCTTCATTTACATGGCATCAGAAGCTGCTCAGAAGGTGTGACTTTTCCCACAGTGAGACCCCCAGCTCCATGCACAATAAAGCCAGGCTGCTCACCCAGAATTAATTAAAGGGGGAGGGGGAGAAGGAGGGAGAAGGGGAACAGCGGGGGAGGGGCTTAGGAATGGGATGGGGGGGTAAAGCTTAAAAGAAAGATGTTTAAACTATTTAGAGCCACCCCCCCCATCCTTCCCTACCCTCTATCCCAGAGAGCCTACTAGAGGAAATATCTGTGTCTATCTAGAGATAGCCCTGTATACAGAGAGGGATGGAATACAGCTAGATCATCTCCCCTACCCTAGCCCCCAGTCCTGCTCTTAAGACCCTTCTGCCTCCAAGGTTTCCAGTCCTTCTAGAAATTCTCTTGGCACTATGGAAGCAAAACTAGGGAGCTGGAGATGCCTGGCCAAGGTAGAAGGATGCCACAGAAGGGAGACCTAATTTGGAGAGGCCAGTGTCCAGGCTAAGGTCCTCCCCTATGATTGTTTTTTTAAGATGGACTGGGTAAACAGGGTATAGTGAATGTGGCCTCTGTATCCCAGGACCTTGGAGATAAAGCACTGGTCCAGATGGACAGACTGGCCAGGCCCCTCCTGCCCACCCCACCTCTATAGTGCTTGGACTATGGGAGACTATGGGAGAAATTGATGAATGCTGTGAGAGGAGCACTGCATTTGAAAGATGAAGTTGTGAATTCCAATCCCAGCTCTGCTATTTACTGTTTCATCTTGGGCAAGTCATTTCATTTCTTTAGGTCAGTCTCCTCATCCATAGAATGAAGGATTCTTCTGCTCTAAACCTTAGAATTTCATGATTCAACATGATGAGATAATGCCTTCATCATCCTCACCCTCATCCAGGCCTGGTGGTGCTGGCCTCCCCCCTTTCCTTGAACAGTCACCTCAGCTTCCCCCCTGCTCCCAGCTTGCTGATTCCATCTCCCAAAGTGGACACCTGGTCCATGTCTCAGCTGTCAACACCTGCAGTTACATAGTCCTATCTCTTAACATTCATCCTCTCTGAACCCCCACCCCCTAATCAGCTCCTCTATCTATCCTTTCATTTCCCATCCAGTTGGGAACTGGGAGATTGTCAGGCTCCCTACTTCTCTGCCCATCCCAAGGCAGGACACACTGGGATCATGCACTCAATGTAGACCTGTTGGGTGATTTGGGCCAGATCCTTGGGTCCCTGTGTCTAGGTTGATCCAGCCCAGTAGGGGTTAGAACAGAGAAAAGGCTAATAATCATTCGTGGCTTGGAGGTGGTATTTTGAGGTGTCTGTAATGAATAATTGTTAAGTGCTAGGAGATCTTTTTCTGAGAGCTGCCCGGAGCCCCTTAAAGTGCTTCCTCTGGTCACTGTCCTTTCCACTCTGGCTTAAAAAAAAAAGAAGGAAAAAAACCCCACTAAACAAAGCTGCACAGGGAGCTGGGGACCAGGAGCAGCAGAGGTTTGATAGCAGCTAGGAGTCATCCACAAGGCAATTTTCAGCTGGAAGGCTGGGCTCGATGCCTTTGAATTTTCATTTGCCATCTCTAGAGGCTTCTGGGAGAGGGTTGCTTCCTTTCCCTCAAAGAACAGGGTGCCTCATCACCCAACACAAACTTTTAATAGACATGTTAAATAAATATTTCAATCATTTAATATTAGCCGATACATGATTCCCCCACTTCCCAACAGACATCCAAACTACCAATTCAGGCTCCAGCTTCCTTCTCGACAGTGCTTCCTACTCCCGGGGAACTGGCTTCCAGACCGAGGTCTCGTAGGGCAGAACTGAGATCCAGGATGGGGGAGATAGAAGTAGGGGGTGGGGTAGGGGTAAGAGCCCCACTGGGACTACTAAAAGTCCTATACATTCTTCTCAAGGAGTCCTAGGAAGACACCCCCACCAACCACCACCACCACCACCACCACCACCACCACCACCACCACTACCACCACCACTAGCAGGTTTGGTCCCAGGGATGAGACCTTTGGTGAAAGTTAAGAAGACAACCACAGCCAAGTGGAATACAAAAATAAAGCCTCTTTTTTTTTTTTGGTTAAAAAACCCCCCCAACAGCAAACAATTATCCACTTCTAGAACCCAGGAACTCCCCTCCCCCCTCCCCATGTCGTTCCATTCTGTTTAGCTGCTTTGTTATCCTCTTAAGAGAAAAGTCTCTACTCAGAGTCCTGGGGAGGGGGCAGGGGCCCTATCGGGGCTCAGAAGCCCAAGTCCTTTGGCCTCGGAGGCTTCGAGTGAAGGGGGGATAATTGAGAAACTCGAATCGCAGGCTCTGCTCTGTGGTGTGGTGACCTTTGGGCAGCCGCTTCATGAAGTGGACCTCTCGTTGGTGTTGCCGGGTCTTGGAGCCCTTCCGGGGCCGCCCCTTGCGGGTGAAGGCCATGTACCAGCCTTCATACTTGGCGTTCTGAAGAGCCGTATAGTTGTTCTCCAGCACGATCTCGGTGAAGACACAGTCCTTACCTTTGCCGTTGCTCTGTGGGAATGGGAGAGACACCGTGGTAGGGGCGAAGCGCATCCGGCTCCCGGAGCCAGGGAGGGGGCTGGGGGAGTGCAGAAGGCAGAGGGCAGGCGGGCAGGACGAGCCAGCATGCCCCCTGGCAGATGGTGAGGTGGGCAGGAGCAGCAGCCCCGCCCCCCTACCCAGGCACTCACTCTCTAATCCTTCACAGCCCATAGCACACCCGGCAACTTCCTCCCCCCTGGGCGGCAGTGACACATGGCACGGCAGAGGGGGCTGTGCCCCCAGACAAGGCAGAGAGAGACGGACAGAGCCTGGGGGGCAGGACTGTCTCTAGCCACCCACCCCTCCTCACCCTCCCAAACTCCTGCCTGCTGTGCCTGTCCTCTCTGGCGAATGCCCAGGTCCCAGAATTCCCGGTGAGGGGGCTTCTCCACCTGTAGGGGCTGCTTGGGGATTCCCCCTCCCCCCTCCCTCCAGACAACGAGCCCTGTTCCACCGAAGGGGCGGGTGAATGGGGCGGCAAGGGCACCTGAGCAGAGGAGAAAACGGAGTGCTCCCAGAGATTCCTTGAGGACTCGTCCCCCACCAACCCCCAGCAAAAAGCACACCTACAGGGAAGCGGTGTTCCCTAGTGGGGCGGGGGTGGGGAAGCGCCTGGGAGCAAGACTTGGGCTGAGCCCCCAGCCCAGGAAGCGGTGGTGGCCCAAGGCATAGCCTAGTAGCCGTGACTAATGGGGGTATTTCAGAGCTCTGCAGAGGGGCTGGCTCCACAGAGCTGCTGAACATTGCAAATGCTTGTACCATGGAATTGGACATAATAGCAAAGCAATTTGGTGATTTGTTAAGAAGATATATGGAATTTGGCAGCCCCCCCCCCCACTAGACTTTCCTCCTTCCTCCTCCAGCTTCATTTTTTCCTTCCTTCACTCTGACTCCATAAACATGGGACTGACCCCAGAGGTGACAATCTCCTCACTCAGAAACGGGAGGTGGCAAGGATGTCTTTGGTCCAGAGAACAAAACGGACGGGTGTGGAAGGGGGCATCCCATTTAGACTAGGAGCCAGCTTTTCTAGTTTGCTAGTGTAGGACCTTACCTTGGCGATCAGCTTTCCCTTCTTGTTCATGCAGATGTACAGGCCTGTCTCAGCCCCTCTGACTCGGACTCGGCTTCCAAAGGTGTCGGTCTCCACTATGAGCTTGGCTGCCAGAGAGAAGAGTTTGGCCATCAGAGGAACCCTGGCAATTTTACCCTTCTTACCCATGGGCAGCTCCACTCTACCCTGTCCAAGGGCAATGCCCAAGCCCAGGGAGAACCAGAATACTGTTTGAAAAAAAAAATACATGAACCCTTGCCTTCCTGGATTCCAAACTAGAACAGCAGCCATGCCCCTCCTTTTGCCCTGTGAAGCTACACAAGCCTCAAGGCTGATGCTCAATACCCTCTGAAAATTCAGGTGCCATAAATGATTTTCTCTCAGTAAGCTTCCTTCCTGCATACCTTCCAGTCTTCCTGAATAGGGAACCCCAAATCTTAGGGAGAGACGTACTGGAGAAACAGTAAAAGATTGAGATTAGAGGCTGGAGGGTGGGGGAAAGAGTTGACATTGATGGTTGGGGTAGAGGGGAGGGAAGGCTGTGAAGAGGGAAGCTGATTAAAGAAAAAAAGAGGACAATAATGTCCTCTGCCTCCCAGCCTGAATCTTGCTAGAGATGAGACAGCTTTTAAAGATGTCCTTGGCTCTCTCTTCCAGCCTTTTCCTGATGCTCTGGGGGCTGATTTACAGCTAGGATGGGGGGGGGGGAGGTTGATTTACAGCTGCTTCACTGGCCTCCCGTCTGCCTTCTCTGCTTTTTATAAAGTACCTTCACTCTAAACACTGCTCACCTACAACCAGTCATCCCTCCTTCCTACTCCCTGATGAGAACCCCAGGGCTAGAACCCCATCAGGAATCCTACCAAGGTTCTGAAGGAATAGGAAAACAAGCAGTGGGAAGGAGGGAAAGAGGGAAGAGAAGGAGTGGGGAGTTACTGCCTTCTTCCTGTGAAAGAGCAAGTTTCTCCCTACTGTGGTTCAGCTCTTCAAGGGGTAACCTTGCAGAAGATCCTGGGACTTCCAGAACCAAAGGATCAGCTGGCCCCCTCTAGCCTCTTCCTGCATATGCCCTCACTAGCTCCCACTCCCAAACATTCTTAGGGAGCAGGCTCAGTGGAAGATGCTACTTGGCACCTTCTTCTGGAAAATCGACAGTGCATGACAAATGGTCTGATCAGAGAACTAAGGGAGAAAATAGACTGGATGAGAGTAGAGAATGAAGCTAGTCCCAAAGCTAGGAGGCTCACTCTCCTTTATGGCACTGGTCAACCAGGGTATACAGTAGCAGCGGGATTTTGTAATTGTGCTTTTAGAAAGCTGAGCATTTTCAAACCTATTCTTTTCTCTAAGTGACAGATTTATCCCAGGAAAATGATGTCTCCTACATGAGCTTTGAACCAGTCAGCTATGTAGAGGAAGAAAAAAATGCAGCGAGACATACTGGATCCCCAAACTAGCCTGAGAAGAGGAGAAAGTATTCAGGAAACATTCAAAAAGGCAAAAGTCAGGAGGGTTTTAATCGCTCTGCCAGACGAGGGCTCTCTCCAGAGATTCCCGGAGAACAATCTCGAGCCTTTTTTTTTTTTTACATTTACAGACTTGCAACTACTTTACACTTTACATCTGAAAAACGGCTTGTCCTTTTTCTGTTTTCTATCAGTCCTCATTTTTCTTCTTCGCCCTTAAAATGCTCTACCTTTTTATTACATTTTAATAGTCTTCCCCTCTCCTCTCCTGTCAGTTTAACTTGGTCATTATTTAAGTTTTTAAGTCATAATAATAGCTCTCTGAAACAATGCCCCCCCCCACTGGCTCGCTGGCCCAAAGAGCCCCCCTTTTTCCCCTCTCAGTACATTGATGAAGACTCTCAAATGCCCCCCCCCCAAGGCAGGCATACTGAATGTTTTAGAAATCAATCAGCCCCAGTCCCTGGCTTGGCCAGTAGCCACTCTCCTCCAGGTCGCCCACCTCTCTCTCGGAGAAGGAGCCTCCTTTGCCAGTTCCTCCCTCAAAGGCCCAATGTGGCCCTTTTGACCAAGTGATTCTGTAATTGACACTTATGATCAAAGTATTTAAACTTTCACACTTCTCAGGATGCTCCCACCCCCCTCCCCCAACCAAAGGGTTCTCTTCCTTCCCACCCTTACTCTGAAGAGAGCCCAGGGCCATTTCTTGTGGGTTCTGTCTAATGTATCCACTTTCAAGAGTTTCCCTTATTGTGGAGTTCTCTCCATCCCCTGCCTGCCTGTCTGTCTGAGATGCTTGAGAAACTCCATTTTCAAGCTGTACTGGAGGTATGGGGGAGGATGGAAATTCATTTATACTTAGGAAAAGAGGATACCTTATAATCTTGGGCTCACCTTGCTCCTCAGTGTCTCGTGGCCCCTGAGAAGCCTCCTGTCCTGGGAAGCCTCTATGTTCCAAGGATGACCTCCATCCCCACCACAACTCATTTCCCCACTCTCTCCTTAATCCTTGACGGTGGCTGCCCCAGGTATATAGCTCATCAACCTACGATGCCCACCCCATGAAGGCCACCTAGTAGTCCCCGCACCCGGATAGAGACGATGGGTGTTCTAGGTGACTCCTTTTCCTCCGGGGTGCATCCTGCTATCTGTGCCTGTCAATAGTACCTGTCAGTTTCTGTGCCCACAGCCCACCTCACACACCCAGCAAGCAGTAGGTGGTCTCTGGCCCAGCCTTACCATAGGGGTCGCCATCCTCTGCCATTGCATTGATTCGTTTGTTGGCCAGGACTTGCACGTGCTTCCCGCTGGTGCGGCTGTATAGCTGGTAGGTCCGAATGAGGCGCCGGCTGAGCTGATCCGTCACCAGGCTCTGCTCCCTCACATGCTGTGTAAAATTAGGTGGGGACTGAACAGTTACCTTTAGGAAATTGAAAAATACACAACACACCATTATAATGCTACTCCTCCCAAGGGTCTGAGTGACCCTCTCCACCCTGGGCCTGAGAAACTACCCCCGAGCGGTGGGGCACCACTGATGCCCAGGGCTGGGTTTTTGGTTTCTCTCTACAAACACATGGTTTCATCACCAGCCGTCCCTCAGTCCTAGCCCACCCATAATCTAGCTAGCTTGTTGGGACATCCTACTTCCACTAAATGTCTCACCCTCTGCCTTCTGGAAGGGTCTCTCTTTGGGATTGTTCTATACCTTAGCCTAATCCTAAGGTATAGCAAGGAAACTTCAGAACAGGACCAGCCAGCTGCAACTCTATTCTGGACCCATTCATTGTGCTGTGTGCTGAGCTGTTCCCAGTAAAGATGTGGGGAGCACAGAGGAGCTTGAAAGACAAGGGCGAAGGGCATGGAGAAGGCACCCACACCCTCGGTCTCCATCTGCTCCCCTCTGGTCCTCTTAGTAGGAGGTGGCAAGGCCCCAGACCTGAGATTGCTCAGCCCTCAGGCCTCTCCCCTTCCCTTTTAGAACAGCCAGTCTTTTAAAGGTGGACCTCACCCAATGACATTTATAAAGATGTATTTGGAACAAATGTTGAGGAGAGAGGGCTTAGCCTGCCTGCCCTGGTTCTGCTTCAGGCTAAGAAACAACTAAGAGGAAAAAAGACCTGAGGTTTGGGGGGAGAGCAGTAGTGGTGTGGGGGTCCCATTCCATATCCAAGTATTTTCTTCTCTTGATGACATAATCTTTATCTGTCCTGTCTCTCACATCACCCTAGCCCCAGATACTTCCCCTATTTTGTGGGAATGCTCCCCTCTTTATGTCCCAGAGGTTGGCAGAGCAAGTTGGGGGGGAGCCTAGCCAGGTGAAGTGAAAGGGGTCTTTGAGAAATTCGGGGAGAAGTCCCACCCACTGTGAGGATGGCTACTCTCTTTTGCCAAGTGTCTGAACTGCAATTTCTTTCCTCCCCAGACTCTCTCTTCTCTTTTTCTTCTGGCATTCTTTGTTTCTTTACTGCTCTGGGGAGTTTGGCTTGGGGGCCGCCAGAGGAGCTGCCCAGCACCCCTCTCTATCTGTCCCAGGAGCCAGAAGTTTGCTGCTCCCACCACCTGTTAAGATGAAAGGGGGCAGCTCCCAGTTTCCTAGACCTGTTCCTGCCCTTATAGTGTATGTGCGTGCTTCAGGGCATCTGAAAATGGCAACATCTGGGGCTTTACTATCTGCCTTGGTCTTTTTTCTTTCCTCCCCGGAATGCCTCCGTCGTTACCTTCCACAGATGACATCTGCCCCATGCTCACTGTTCTCCTTTCTGTACTGCCTTTGCAACCACCTGGCTAGCCTCCTGTCCTGGCCCCTCTCTGGCCATCCCTGGGGAATTGGAAAGAGCACTGGACTGGGAGGCAAGGGAGCTGGTTTCTACTTCTAGCTTAGTCTTTAACGAACGTGTATGATCTCGGAAAGTTTTTCTTCCTAAGCCTTAGTTTCTCCATCCATGAAATGAGAGGATCAGAATAGAGGCTCTCTAGGGTCCCCATTAGCTGGGACGCGGATCGTACGGACCCCGAGGTTGGGGTGGGGAGGGCATTGCCATTTCTAAACTAACTGTGTCCACCCCTCCCGGCTCAGCATCCTGTCCCACCTCAGTCAGTACCTCCTCTCCCACTCGGGCTGAGCCCGTGCGCTCGCTGCTTGACCTTTTCCAACTGGCTCCATCTGATTATTTTCCCATCAAGTATTCCCCGCTCAGCGCTGCCGGTTGCTTGCCCTGCCTTCCCGGAGCTGGTGCAGTCTCCAGCCCGCTGCAGTCCCTAGTCCAGTCTCCCAGGCTCTCCCCTACCCCCGCCCAGCCCCACGCGCGCAAAGCCGACAGACGGCCAAGGGCTCCTTACCTGAGCTTGGAGGCAGAGGACCAACAAGTGCAACAGCCTGGAGGAGACAAAAGCGGGAGGAAGGGGAGAGGGAGGGGTGTGAGCAGAGGCTGCGGCAGCCCGGGGAAGGAAAGAGGGAAGTGATTTGGCTTTCCGGGGGCGAGTGGGCGGGCGGGCGTTCGGGCGCAGGGGACTGGTGGAAGTGAGCGGCAGCGGCTGCGGCGGTGGCGGCGGCTTTACTTACAAACAGCTCAGCACCGAGCGGGGGCTGCCCATGACGCGCAGGGTCGGGAGCATGAAGACGGCAGAGGGGCCGGGCCGGGCCGGGCCCGCAAAGTCCTAGATGCTCAGAGACCCAGTCTCCTGGGATGGAACTGCGGCGGCGTCGGGGGCGCGGGAGCGGGAGCGGGGCGGGCTGCCCTAAAGGAGCCCGAGAGGGCCAGCGGCGCGTCCGGGACGGACAGACCAGCTGGGAGAGGAGGACAGGACAGTGGAGGACAGGGCAGACAGAGGAGAAGGGGAAAGAGGAGAAGTGGAGGTCGAGGAGAGGCAGCCAGGGAGAAGAGGCAACAGCTCAGAGTGGCTCGAGGGTCGGACGCAGCGTGGCGCGGCTCTGCTCGGCTCTGCTTGACTCGGCTCGGCGAGGTGCCCCCGCCAGGTCCCGCTGCGATGCGTGGAGCGGGTGGCAGGAGGCTGCACAGGCTCCTCAGCCAGAGGAGAAGCCGGGGCGGGGGGTGGGGGGGTGGGGACGGGGGTAGGTGGGGAGGGGAGGGAAGGAGGGAAAGACTGGGGGAGGGGAAAGGGGAGGGGGGCCCCCGCAGGCTCTCGCACCCGCCAAGAGGGGAGAGCGCACAGCGCACAGCGGTCGGAACCCGCAGCCAGGGCTGGGAACGGGGCTGGTGAGGAGCCCCTGGTGGGGGTGGGGGGGGAGAGGGGGCGGAGCAAGAGATGAGGATTGGGGTCTGGAGTCTAGTGGGGGAGAAGGCTTGGGAGGCGGGGCGAGGGGTCTTGGGTACAGCAGGGTAGGCTTGGGCTACTCGAACCCCTTCCCCCCTCCTTTGCCCAGCTCTCTCTTTGAGAGGGGGAAAGACGGGGGGTGGGGAGGTGGGGGGTGGAGGAAGGGTGTCCTCAGAGGCTAAGGAAATTCGGCTTGGCCCCCGGTGTCCGAGACCCCAAAGTTGATGCAGTCCTCTGAGATTTCCCAACCTTCCCTCAGGCCCTGGCCTCTAGAACTCAGACAGCAATAGCTTAATGATCTCTGGACACGGTTTCCCCACTTATCCGGAACTCAAGGGCCGCCTGCTAGGCTATGTCCATGCGTCTTTGAGTTCAACAAACATTTTAAAAGCCTACTAAGTGCCCTGCTGTGTCTGTGTCTGTCACAGGCCCTGGGTGTCTGTAAGTTTGTTTATCAGAGAGAGACCACATTGTTGCAAAGGGTGCCTTGGCTATCTGGAGACCTGGGTTCTAGTCTGTCACTTAAGGATCCCTGTGTATGACCTTGGGCAAGCTACCTCACATATTTGTTTGTAGAGCTTTGAAGAACTTTCAGTCAGCCAGGGGAAACTGAGGCTCAGACGGAGAGCGACTTTTACAAGGTTATGGAATCAGTAGGTCTTTTAGTGTTTTGATTCCTTGCCCCGATTTAAGTTTGTGTATAAATTTATTACTCGTGTTTGTTCGTGAGGAGAACAAAATTCCCTCCCTACCCCTACCCCCACTCCCTATCCTCAACACTCCTCACTGCTCCTATCTGGAAACTAAGAAGCCCAGAAGCTCAGGGTTGTCTGTCCCCCAGTCCCTAGGGAAGGAAAGAGCGCCCTCTCTACAGCAGATATAAGACAGAGCCCTGGGCCAGGTTACTCCTCTCTTTTTCTGGGGATCCCCACAATTCATGACTTTACTTCCAAAAACTAGCCCCACTGAGGTCAGAGCTAAGAGATAGCACAGTTCCTCTGGGCTCTAGGTGGATCTCTGAGAGCAGAGGTGAGAAAGTTACTCCTGTCCTGCCAGCCCTAGGACCAAGGGGTCAGTGCTCAGCCTTTGTCCCAAGAAAGAACTGTCTGGAACTTTTCCCCAGATCTCTAAAGCACAACCATCCTTTACTTCCCAACTTGACCCTTCTCCCCCTGCCCTCCAGGTGGGTCTTGGCTTAGAGGAAGCTCCTTCTTCAGCAGGTATGGGGCTGAATGAACATGTCTTCCAAGACCTCTTGAAGTACTGATGAAGGCAAGGGCTTCCCAGGTCAGAGGTACTTGCAAAGAGAACTGGGATATCAAGCCCTAGGGGTCCTGAAATGGTTTGAAGGGGAGCCAGAAGCAGTCCTAGGATAGTGCTAGGTGTATCTTGCCCTAGATGGCCCACTTTGAGGTCTCTACCCAGGGGGCCTTGGAAGATGAATAGGTATAGAGATAGATATGGATGGGTCAGCCATCATCTATTCTTTTGAGGCAGTGCAATCCCACCCAAATTCAGGTGGAAGTCCCAGTGAAGTCATAGCCTAAATGCCCAGCCTAGCTCTCTCCAAAGGAGTTTCCCTCTTTATTCAAATCTCCAAACCCAGAAGAGAACCCAGATCAGCTCTTTGCCTTCCCACAACGAAATCCTGGATTATACCCACTTTATGAATGGTAATACTGAGGTCTGAAGGAAACATAGTCCCAGGTCCACAAACTTGGCCAGCTGCTAACATATTGACTCCCAAACCTAGCCTCTCCTCCCCCTTTATGGGAATGCTTAGTGAAGGCATTCTATGGGGATGAATGCCATCCCCCAATTGAGAACTTTCAGGGAACTAAAAACCCACCCAGGGCTCTCTAGTGGATTCCTGAGCCAGGATGGGGTGGGCTACTCTGACACTAGGACCAGGGTGTTGTTATGGTAGATGGAGTTCCTTCCCTGACCCTTCTTTATCTCACCCCCCAAATCTGCACGTATCTAGGGAATTCACCCCATAGACCTTGGTTCTTTGCAATTTCCTAACCCCCCCCCCCCCAACTAACTATAGATCAAGATGACCCTACCTGGGCTGGCTGGTGAGAGTTTAGCCTTCGGTCTCCTTCCCTTCCTACTCCCACCCCCAAGTCCTGAGAAAGATCAGTAGCTTCCATCCGGTTGATCAGGGGATGAGTGTGACCCCGAACCCCTAGTGCAGACCACAGTGGGAGAAAGGGAGAGTCACCCAGGGGACTTGGGACGGAGGGCTGGGGGATGAGGAGCCAGGCAGTCAGAGTAGGTACCTGCGCCTGCCTCTGAGCTTGTGGTCCGTCGCCCTCCCCCTCCCCATGACTGACAGATGCTAATTTCCTGTAAGGATTCCTCCGGGCTCTCTCCAGCTCCCGCTCGCTCCTTTATCTTATCAAAGCCCCGTAATTACAATTGCTATTTTGTTTCCTCGAATCAGCAATCCGAGCTCCCGGCCCCAGATAGTAGGAACTCCTGTCAGCCTGATCCCTGACTGACAGCCTCAGCCCCTCAGAGGCGGCCCTCCCCCTTACAAACACACTTTAAGAACACACACATTCTACACCAAAACACACACACACACACACACACACACCTCTGGGGACACACAACTTTAAACACATCCATTTAGGCACAAACAACAAACACTCCCAACACAGCCCTTTAGACACGCTTTCTAAACATGCACCTTTAGACACTTCTTCTACAAATGCGCCAAAGCCCTTTTGCCACTCGCTTTACAAACTCTTTAAAGAGCTCCAAGCCCGAGCCTTTATTTATTGAGCCTTCTGTGTACTCAACCCTGGGCTGGCCACGGAGGGAGGGGGGCTGAAGACAGATAAGACCCGGCTCTGGCTACCAAATATTTACCAACACACACAGGCCATGAATCTTCAAAACGGCCTCTCCAGTCTCCAAATATCAACAAATTCATTGTAAGGAGGTCTCCATTTTGCAATAGGAAGAGTCTACAAACACCTCTTCATACATCACAATCAGCCGGGCTTTTCTCTAGCCCCAAAGGTCAGTCGGCCCCCTCGCCTGCCCGAGCTAGCTGAAGGGGAGACAGGAAGAGGCGAAGGAGCCTCAGGGTCTGCCGGGAAGGAAGGAAGACCCTGACGGAAAGTGAAATAACCTTACAGGAGTTAAAGAACATTCTCAACAGCCGCAGGCTGCCTGCCCACCGTGGCCACATGAATACAATAGGCTACCGCCAGGTTTCAAACCCGATTACTCTCCCCAAACACTGGGTCTCCCCAGACCCTACAGACCCGTGGCTCAGTCCATGGAGTGTGCATGTGTGTTGGGGGGCGCTCCAGAGAGGCTGAGGGTGTGGGCAGGCTCCTCCGACGCCCTCTGCATCCCAGAGTGGGTCCCACTGGACTCTTCCCTGGTCTTTAAGTTCTAAGGCATGCCTCCCAGGTGCTGACCTCAGAAACATACCTCATGCCAGACTCATTCATTTGTTCAGAGAAAGCACAGTAAGTGCCTACTGTGTGCAAGGCTGAGGGCCAGGTTGTCTTAGAGATGCAAAGATAGACTTTCCATGTCCTCCTGGGGAGGCTTGGGTAGAACACTCTCAGCTTTGGAAATGACCCCTTGGGATGGTGCCTCACATATAATGTAGGGGACCCTCAATATTTCTGCCTTTAGGGCTGACCCCCTCACAGTCTTTGCCACCTGAGACCAAGGAGGGCAGAAGAATGGGCATCTGGGGTGGGGGTGAGGGTGGGAGGGCTAATTTCTCTAGCTCAGTAATTTTCTAGCTTTGCCCACCAGGTGGTATTGGGCTCCAGGAAGTCTGAAGTTGGTGGGTTTCCCCAATATATTTCCCTCCACCCTCACTTGGCCATGGGGGGGGGGGGCGTTAGTGAGGAGGGTGGGGAGCCATACCTGTTTTCAGAAAATTCCTAGTCCAGGGGAGCTAATTGCTCTGAGTCTGGAATGCTCTCCCTCCTCATCTCCTAATTTCCTTGCTTAAATGCTTTCCCCAGGCTGCTTCCCTGTCCCCCCCCCCCCCCATACCTTCCCTTTTATGTATCTTAAGTGTACTTTTTTGCACATTATTCCCCCCAGTAGAGTGTGAACTCCTCGAGGGTGGCCATTTTTGGTAACCTAGCCAGTGCTTCACAGGGTGCCTGATACACAATAAATTATTATATGCTAGTTGGCTAGCTCAAATGGTATACAAAGGAGGTTGGGGAAGGAGAGTCTCAGACTCACACCTTTGGGGTGGGGATTCTATCCCCCCTCCAATCAGTTCCTTGGGGAAGCATTCACATGCCCACCAATTTAGAGGAGAGAGAACTTTTCTCATGGGAGGAGGTCTTATGTGTGGATGAGTTTATTATTATAAAAATTTGCTTTAGGGAGAGGGGGACCAATCCAGATGGAGCCCATGACCCTTACTTTCTTTAGGGGGATCCAGAAAGCTGCCAGTACCAGTCTCCCAGGAAGTGGCATAATCTTTTCTCTGACCGGCCCCTTCTCTCTGGGACTCAGGAGAAGGTTCCAGGATGCTTCTTCTCTTGGCCCTCTCCTCCCCCTAGCTGCTCCCAGCTTCTGCCTTCTTGGAGGAATCTAATACAATAACAGCTAGCACTTACATGGTCCTTTTAGATTCACAAAACACTTAAGGAATATTTTATCTTCACAATAACCCTAGGGGCAACTGCAATCATTACTTCAATTTTATAGATGAAGACCCTGAGGCACATAGAGGTTAAGTGGTTTGCAAAGAAGTGTCTGGCCAGATTTGAATCTGGTTCTTCCTGACAACAGGTTTGACACACTATTGTACCACCTACTGCAGACAGAAAATGTTAAAATGGTGTTGGGGAGGTGGGGAGCATTCTGGGAAAAGGAATGTCAGAAGATCTTGCCCCCCCACCCAACTAGAGTCACTCTAAAGGAACCACTTCATCTCCCTGAAAGTTGAAAGAGGAAAGTCATTTCCAGAATCCAGCTTCTCTTTGTCCTTCTGGTGGCCCTGAGCTGCTCCCCCCAAGAGCTGGTAACATATACACCACCTCCCAGCCATCCTGAGCCTTGGGACTAAGCAGAGACCAAAGGGAAGGGAGGGACAGACAATCACTCAATGTTTAGGCCATACACACTGATGACATCATTCTGGTCGAAGTTTTTCCAGCATCACAACTCTTGGGAGAGTGATGGTGGTGGTAGTCCCTTCTGAGCACCTGTAAGTTAATCTCCCTCCTGTAGCACCCTACCCCCATATGCCAGGTGGGGGGGGGGGGTTGGGGTGGACTCTGGTTACCCAGTCACCCAATCTGGGATGCTACCCCCTCCCTCTCCATCTGGCCCTGAATCAGGTTTCTTAAGGTGGTCCAGAGAAGCCTCGAAACTTTCTCGGGGAGTGGGGGGCAGGATAGAGGAGCTACATGGCTAACTCAGCCACTTTCTCGGGGAGTGGGGGGCAGGATAGAGGAGCTACATGGCTAACTCAGCCCTTTGTGAAGTTTGGGGTTTTCTCCTTGTGTCTGGGAGAGCCCCCAGGGCAACATTACTCCCCACCCTTGCCACTGGACAACACCTGGGGCCCAGTCTAAGGGCCCAGCCAGTGCCCCAGTCCTAGAGAAGGGTATTCCTCTTCCATCAGTCCATTAGCGACACCCCGCTCCCCAGGGCACTTCAGCCCAGTACTGACAGAGGCCCGGACCCATGTTTGGAGGATGATAACTTCCCAGGGTCTGGCCCTCCCCTTCTGGATCAATCAGAGGCTGGGAATGGAGTGTGAGTCTGGAGGGGCCACCAGAGTGACTCAGGGATGTTGGTGTCTTAGGAAGTACCCGCCATTTGCAAATGGCCACTTTGGGTTCAGTTAGCCAGCAGCTCAGTCTTCTCTCCACATAGTGTATCCCAACCAAGCCACAGGTGGAAGGGGTGAAAGAGGGGACTGAATTTTGAGGACTCCCCCTGGAGGCAGCACCTCCAATCCTCACAAAGTCTCCTCCTCCTCCCCAGTTCTGCCCTCCTTCCCCTCCACGGGGCCAGACTGCCACCTGGTGGTTCCACCAGGAACTCTACTCCCCACGGACTTCCCAAGCTAAAACCCTGATTGATACACACTCTTCCCACTCCTTGCCAGGAGGATAAACAGATGAATCTGGGAGGAAAAAAAAAAGTCACTTTATTTTCAACTTCTTCCAAAAATGTAAAAAAGTGTCTAGAAATACTGAATTAAATTTATGAATAAAATCATTTCACAGTCCATCTGCCCCACCAAGGAGACAAGGCCAAGGAAGGGAAAATCTTTGTTCTTCTACTTTATCTGGCCCCACCCTCTTCTAATCTCAGCTTTCTCCTTAGAGGAGGGCAAGAAAAGCCTGGAGCAAAGAGATCTGGGAAGGAGGATGTAAGATTTGTGCTAGAACAACTTCCCACCCCAAACCCTGGGGCCTCAGGGTGGTGGTTTGGTGGTGGGGTGGGAATGAGCACCCTCAGGGTCCTTCCTTTTTGTCTCTAAGACCAGCTTCAGTCCCTATTCTCTTGCAGATGAAAATTCAAGAAAACCATTAAAAAAAAAAACAAACCAAACACTTTCCAAACATCCTGGAGAAACAGGGCCATAGTGAGTAGGAAGGAGAGAACTGTGGACCTGAAAAGACAAGAAGGGACAAGGACAGGTCAGAGACTTAGCCCGGAACAGTCCCATCATCTCACCCCTTGGACTAGGGGACTGGAGAAAGGATCTCTTCTCTAATTCCCCACTGTACCCCCAGAGACATCCTGGAATATCATGGGGATCCCTTCCCACTCACCCTGGCCAGTTATAACCTTCCCTGACGCTTCTTGGCAGGCAGAATGGGCAGCAGTTCAGGATTGCGGTCTTCACTCTCATCCTCTTCTGAGAATTCACTGCCTTCCATCGACACTGGTGAGCAGACAGACCATTAGCATCATGGAAGGGGAGAAGGCCTGCTCCAATATCTTAAGCACCCTGAGGGGAGATGTACTAGAAGCAGGGGATCCCCAGGACATCCCTGTCAGAGACACAATCTCTTGGTCCTTGGGAAGTTTATGGCCTGGCTGGGATAAGAGCACCCACAGAGGAGCCAAGCAAAGAATGCTTATAGAACTGTTTCCTGACATGAACAGGCAGTTTTCAGATAAAGAAATCAAAACTATTAATAAGTACATGAAAAAGTGTTCTACATCTCTTATAATCAGAGAGATGCAAATCAGAACAACTCTGAGGTATCACCTCACACCTAGCAGATTGGCTAACATGACAGCTATGGAAAGTAATGAATGCTGGAGGGGATGTGGCAAAGTGGGGACATTAATTCATTGCTGGTGGAGTTGTGAACTGATCCAGCCATTCTGGAGGGCAATTTGGAACTATGCCCAAAGGGCAATAAAAGAATGTCTACCCTTTGATCCAGCCATAGCACTGCTGGGTTTGTACCCCAAAGAGATAATAAGGAAAAAGACTTGTACAAGAATATTCATAGCTGCGCTCTTTGTGGTGGCAAAAAAAATTGGAAAATGAGGGGATCCCTTCAATTGGGGAATGGCTGAACAAATTGTGGTATATGTTGGTGATGGAATACTATTGTGCTCAAAGGAATAATAAAGTGGAGGAATTCCATGGAGACTGGAACAACCTCCAGGAAGTGATGCAGAGTGAGAGGAGCAGAACCAGGAAAACATTCTCCATTAGTGTCAATGCAATGTCCCTGAACAATCTGCAGGGATCTAGGAGAAAAACACTATCCACAAGCAGAGGACAAAATGTGGGAGTAAAAACACCGAGGAAAAGCAACTGCTTGACTACAGGGGTGGAGGGGATATGACTGAGGAGAGACTCTGAATGAACACCCTAATGCAAATACCAACAACATGGAAATGGGTTCGAATCAAGAACACATGTGAAACCCAGTGGAATTGTGGGTCGGCTATGGGGGGGGGGGGAGGAAAAGAAAATGATCTTTGTCTCCAATGAATAATGTTTTGAAATGATCGAATAAAATATTGTTAAAAAAAAAAAAGAACTGTTTCCTGATGGTAGTATCACCATTGAATGGCTTATGTACCAGAAGAAAGAAGGGTAAACTGGCTAGGATAGGCAGGATAGTCCAATGATGGGTGTAGGGGGAGTGGGAGAAGGGCATACAATAAAAGAGAATAAGGTAGATCAAGGCCCAGGTCTGCCATATGGGGGGCAATTAGGGAGTTTGTCTAATTGGATTGGAAAAAGAGTCAAGACGAAGATGCCTGATTGTAGAGTCTTGGATGGCATTAGGGAGTTTGGTCCTTAGAGCCAAAGACAAGGGGGAAGATGATCATCAAAGGTTAAGGTAAAAGACAGGATGCTTCAGGAAGAGGATAGTCTGCTATCCCCACAATCCCCTCACCAATCTGGTGCCTCCCGGTGACATGCACAGGCCCTGAGCCGGACTTCAGTCGGAAGGTCACTGGAGGCTGAAGTGGGAAGTCTCCTAGGCTGAGCTGGGGGAGTAGAGAAGGGAGACAATTCAAGTTAAGTAAGGGTTTATATTCCTGGTTCAAACCCTACAGATGAGCCAAAGGATCATAGATCTAGAGCTAGAAGGGAGTCCTTAGGGTCTTTTGACCTAAAGTTTCACATAAAGGGGTAAATATGAAAACAAAGCCTCAGCCTCCAGGCTAAGTTCTGACCCTCCCTAACTGGGGTGAAGGAAAAAAGGTGAGGGGCTCCTCTCACCATGGGCTGGCAGGACAGTTTCAGGTTGGCCACCGGGATGGCAATCTCCTCATTGTCATAGTTCCGGGCCACCACCTCCACCACATTGCACTCCTCCTTGGCATCTTCGGTGAGGCTGAGCTGGGGCAGAGACGACAAACAGAACTGAGACCTCCCAGCCACCGAGGCACCCCTGGAAGGGAGAGGCCCCTGGCTCCTGTGAGCTGATGACATTGGCTGGAATGGCCCCCCTCACCCTCAGTCACTAGGCCACGTACCCAGTGAAGAGGGTTAGTTACGGAAGGCTTCCTAGAAGTAGCTTTGCACTCTCCCCAGGAGTTGGTTAGTCTGGGAGTCCATGGTGTCTGCAGCCCTAGCCTTGTAGGGGGATGCCATTCTCTGGACAATGGATAGAGACATGGATAGGGCATCTCTCTCCCAAGTCCTGGCTGGATGCACACACAAGGTGGGGGGGAGGGAGGGAAGCCTACAAATGACAGGTGGATCCCCTCACCATGGTCAATGCCAGCACATGTTCCGTGTCGTCCTCCTCCTCTACCTTGAAGGTGTAGGACCTAGCCTGCTCGGACAGCTCACAACCTGGGAAGGTGGGTGCAGTGGGGAATGGAAGCGGGTGATAGGGGGATTGGGATATCCCTGGAAGAGCTCCTTCCACGCCCGGTCTCACCCCCTCCCTCCCACGTGGCTACTCAGGTCATCCCCCCCCTCCCGGCTCCGCCCCCTCCACGTGCAGTTCCTATTTCCCCCCACCCCCATCCTCCCACCTGGAATATCTAGGGAGCAAGCCCTCTACTCCCGGCCCTGCACTGCTGGGGGAGGGCAGAGAGCCGGGGGTCGCTTCGGACCCCGAGATCGTTAGCACCAGCTGTCTTTCTTCCTACGCCCATCCCGCCCTCAGAGGAATGGCTGTGGCACCCTCTCCCCCTGCCCGCTCAGGTACCGAAGAAGAAGCTGTCCATGGTGACAGGGCCCAGGCCCCGCAGGCTCAAGGCCTTCATGCTGCCCCCAGTCCGGGCCCGGCTTTCCTGTGCCTGAAACGCCAGGGAGTTTTCGGCGGCGGCCATGCTGCAGGGACCGTCTACAAACTCCACCCCCAGCACGCACAAAGCAAGGGACGGTCGCCGGTTCCGGCCGCGCCTCTTAAAGGGGCAGCATCCGCCCGAGCCTGAGGAAGGTGGACGTTAGCAGACCCTAACACAAACCAGCTCCGTCCGGGAGTTGGGCGAGGTAAGCCGAGGCTCCTCAAGTCTCTCCCACCCCCACCCCGTGAGGCCTGAGGTTTTAGAGCCTCGATTACTCCTTCAGACCAAGAGCTATAAATACAAACTGTCCCCCAATACTTCTCTTCCTCTCTGCTCTAGACCATGTCAAGACCTGGGGCCAAACCGTAGGAATCGTTTCCTTCCAAAGAAAAATATACCCACAGCAGGCCCTCGGTTTGCAAACCCTGGACCAAGCACAGATTTTTCTTGTCGCCTGTGAGAAAGGGGTGAGAATGGCAACTCCTATCCTTGTCTCGTGGTTCTCCCCTCGCCTCTCAAAAAAAATGTTATTTTAGGATAAGCCTGGCCGGTTTAGGGGCTCCACCCTCTTTAGTGCCAGGAACAGGGGCTTCTGGGATCGCCGTCTTCTTCCCATTTTAGGGCCAGGCTCAAAAGGTTGGGTTTCTTAGCTACTTGACTTCCCTCCCGGGTTATCCTTGGTTGGCAGGGATGGTGTTAGATCTATACTTATTTGTGAGTATGCTTAGAGATAAAGCTTTCCCGGTTTTTCATGCTTGGCTCCTAGGCTGACACCCTGGACAGCACTGTCGGATCAGTCAGTCAGTCTTAAGCTCTAAAGTGGAGTTTCTTACCTAACTCAATACATTTGTGTACAAACGGAAAAAAACTGTGCACACAACTTGTGACCCAGAGAAAATGGAGTGGGGGGAAAAGGCAAGGCACCAAGCATTTATTTTGAAAAACAAAACAAAAAAGAAGGGATGTCCCATGCACTGTGCTATATAACAGGCCAGAACCCAAGAGCACAAAACAAAGATTGCTCCTCTTAGGCTGATTATAGTATTCTGTATCCTTAGTGTCTAGTGCTGATTGGCATTTAATGCTTCATCAGTTAATAGGTGCTTAATATATGCTTGATTAATTGATGACATCAGAAAAGTGAGAAACTAAAGGTGACACCTTTTCTTGGAATCTTTCCCCCCCTCACACCACTGTTTGCTATGAGACTCAGAAACACTCTTCTCCTAACTTCCCCTTCCTCTCCACACTTTTCAATTGTTAGGCACAATTCATTAGCACCCCTCTTCAACAATTTTCCCACCAGGCCTAGAACTGTTATGGCACTGGACACTCCCCCCCACCCCTACCCCATGCACCCATTGGACCTAGCCTCAGCACTGCTTCATGTCTAGGCAGAATTGGATCAGCATCTCCACTTTGATGACATCTTACCTCAGGACATCTAGTTCCATTCTTATGCTATTCTTTCGGATGTAGGTAGTAGTGATACCGGATCCAAAAATGTGTTCCATCTGTAGGATTGATTTCCTTGTTGTGCCCAGGATGATAGAAAATAAGTCCAGGACACTAGACAAGTATAAGTAAGATGGCCACTCCTCATCCACAATAGAGTCAAAGGGCAGTCATGCATTTCTTCCAGTCCTTTGTTTCTAAGTTGTGTGGCTTACCTCCCTACCTTCAATCCTATAACTCACTAACCCTGTGCCTTCCTGGCCTAGCTAGAAACTTCCAACAAGCTTTCTTGTTCCCACTGCAGACTATACCAGGTGGCTAGAAGACAAGTAGCTGGGGTCACACTCCAGAGGAGTAGGGAAAGTTTGTGTGCATATTCCTAGCAAAAGACTAGTAGAATTGATCACTTCTTCCTCTGTTTGTCTAACCTAACCCTAGATGATATATGAAATATTGCCTCACCCACACAAATGCCCAAAGGATTAATAAATGAAACCAAAAATTTAAGCCCGAAAGAGGTTGGAAGATTAGAATTAGAAGCTCCTTTGTTAGTCTTTAGTCAGCTCCATCCCCCCCAATCTACTTACTCCTCTCTTTGCAGCTAGAATTAGAACCTAAGTTTAGTCCATGACGTTCCACCAACATTTGTTGGTGGATTCTGGAGACTGTCCTAGAGGGGCAGAAGCACCAAAACAACATTCCTCTAGCACATCCCCCACACCAACTAATCATTGCTGCTAATATGCTTATTCAAGTCTTCTAGCCCCAAGAGCCAAAACACAAAATTGGGCCCAATGAAAAAATGGGGGATGGAGATGTGTCTTAACTTCTGGCTCCACCCATTTACATATAGATCAAATCCAATGTACTTTGCTTCTTTCCCTCTATACTGCACAGTGAAGGGGAAAAGAGCACCAGCATCACAGGATTTAGAACCTAAGGGACTTTAGAAAGTATCCAAGTCCAAACATTTTATAGAGGAAGAAACCAAGAGAAATGACTTATTCGAGGTCACACAGAAGTAGCAGAGCTTAAGTAGCAGAACATCTATCTCCAAATCTAATAGTCTCCCTCTAATCTCCTCCCAACCGATCCTCCCTGCTGCCAAATTATTTTAAGTCTGAGCATATCACATGTACCTGGCTCAAGAAGTTCCAGTGGTTTCTAATAGCCTCTAGAACATAAATTCTAAAAGCCTCTAGAACAAAAAAAAAATCCTGTTTGGCATCTAAATTCCTTCACAATATGGCTCTAACCTTCCTTTTTCCAAGTTTGTTAATATCCTCCAGTCAACCCAGGCCGGTTCCCTTGGAAGGCATTCTACCCAGTCTCTTATTCTTTGCACAAGCTGATCCAAATTCCTGGAAAATAATTTTCCTCAGCTTCTAGAAATTCCTTAATTCCCTGAAGATCCCATCCTACAGAACTATCCTGATTTCCTTGGGGTACTAGTGCTCTCCCCTGGAAATTATTTTGTTTCTCTCAAAGAATGTAAACTCCCCGAGTACAAGTTAACTTCCAGAGTGGCTACATTTATTACATTTGTTGACTTATTTCTGAATATAGTAAAAAAAACAAACCCTGAATGTTGGTTCTGCCACTCATTTGATAAGACTTTATGAAGCCTATTTATATATTTATAAAAGAGGTTTCAACTTGGACAGATTCTAGGTCAGCACCAATTTCTGTTTATAAAGTCCTAAGTTCTAGGCATCATGAACATACTTATGGAGCAGCAGAATGGAACATACTCCCTTTTTCTAGTTAAGCCCATTTATTTGCACAAGCAATTCTTTAAGCCTGGGATCTATTACTTTTTTAAAGCCCAGAATCCTTTTCCTTTACAGCTTGACTCACACATCACTTTCTCTAGTCATTTCTTTAGCCAGGTTCCTCCATTCTCCAAATTATTTACTTTTATAATTCTGTGTCTACAGATAAAATATCTACCCTTGAGGAACAAGCCTGCTTATACAAGATCTTGCTTCTTCCAATAATAGCTCTTGACCCTTATTGTACATTCCTCAGGTCTTAAAACTTGAAAAACCATCTAGATGCCACTCAATCCTTGATAGTCTAATGTGTTCTCTAAAATCCTGTCAGCAGCAAGCAGCCAATTAAACCCCCTCTCTCCCAACCAATTCCTGATCTTGTTCTGAGACATAAAAGTAGGAAAGCCCTGGTGGCAACTTACAACTCTAGGCAGGCAGACCCTGGAGTCACTGTTAATAAAGGTATAGAAGGTGAAAGACCTGGTTCTAAGGTAGGGCAAGACAAAGAAAGACTTATTCATTGGGACAAGGTAATGGGTTTGCCCAAATTGAAGCAAACAACAAACATTCACTTCATGTTTTATTTTGCTTCTTGCATGGTCTTCAAATACAGTTTATAGTTCATTTTCTACAGGTAACTCAGATGATCTAAACAGATTAATAAAGTGGCATTCCAATCTTAATAAGTTCATAACCATGAAAGATGTGTTCACATATGACTTTACAATCCTAGTGATGGTATTGGTCTGCACATCTGTTCCATACAGTTAGCATCTATACATTAATTAATAAGGACAGAGGGAAGACATCAGCAACTTATAAAAAAGCCAGGGTATAAGGCCATATGCAAATTAGGCCATAATGCTAGGAATCCTGACTAAATTCAAAGTTGGCTCTGGTGCTCATGAATACCTTCAGAGAAAACAAGATAGCTATGTTACTCTATGAGATGCACTCGGTGACATTATACTCTGCTTTCCATAAAGCCCTAACAAGACTTCTCAGACCCACCCCAAAAGGAAAATGTAAATTTGTTTCTAGATATTCAACAGGCCACATTCTTCTGTTAAAGAAAGTTTCCCACCATGAAAATGAAAAGGCCTCACTCCCACTGGGTGGAGGTTATCCCTGGATACCAGATAATATGACCCTTATTCCACAGCATGCTAGTCAATTTAAGACTTAAGACTTCCTCAAAACTCCAAGGACTGGAATCCCTTAAAAGAAAATAGGCTTCAAATTTATCCTTTTTCCATTTTTTTCTCCACACGCAAAAGGCTGGAATAGCAAGGTACCAAAAATGATTATAGGTGAATTCTATGTCTGGAACTGTTCCTGCAGTGGTGGTGAAGCCATAATCTTGCAAAGAATTTACTTTCGAGAGTCAATCTTAGACCTCTAAAAATAAAGAATACAGTAAATCTGAGATACATGAAGCTTTCAGAATCTGTGGTTACAGCAAAAAGTAGGTAACCATTGAAATTATTGGTCAAAATGTGCTCATCCTGGCGTTTCTTTTAAAAACAAGAACATGCAGGAAGACTCTGATTTAATTAAACCAGTATGAACAGGTCTTGAAATTAAAGGACAACCGAACCAAGGGCAAATCCTGATCATCTCCCTGTGTACTCCCTGACAGGTATCAAGGCTTACTCAAATCAACATGCTTTTGGGGTTAATTCCTAGAACAGCAGTGACAGAACTAACCTTGTAACAGATCAGCCTCACTTACAAATGTCAGGACTTTGTACCCAAAATGGTTATGTTCTAGCCCTGGGTGGGAGGCACTTTAAAAATAATTTTTAAAAAGAAAGTCAAGGACAAAGAAAAGTTAACTCCATCCTCTAATGTGGTTTTACATTATTCAGAAAGTGCCATCTTGGATAATACCATTCCATTTCAAAAGAAAAATTATAAAAACAGTAAACGCAAGAGGTTAATCAGCATACAGCTAGTTTATATACAAAGAAATATACAAGTTTTTTTTTTTTATTTTGTGACTTTTGTCACAGACAACTGCACATTTGTCCCTACAAAGCACAACACACCTGAACCAATGGTCATCCCAATGACATTTTGAGAACAATCAAAAGACTGCCCAAATCAGATGTGTCACTACTTATTTTCTGTTGCTAATTGACAACTTCCCACCCAGGATTCTCCATTCTGTAGCATCAGAATTCCAAGGAAACCGTTTTGTCTTCTGTCACATCACCCAAAGAGGAGAGACCCCTCATTCAACAAATTAATGAGGATGAAGAAGGTGATTTCAGCTGGATATTCCGGGTGAGAAATGCAACCATATGGATAGAGAAAACTACTGCCAACTTCATCAGTGACAGGACCCCCTTCCCCAAAGGTGCAAGAAAGATGTCTTGGCACTTGACACAAGACCTGAAAGGAGGACCATAACTCTTATTTAAACAGAATTTCCAGCAGTACTCTCTTCTTCTGGACAGCAAGTAGTCTGAATGTGTGATGAATAAGACTTCACATAGTCCTCCTTGCCCCAACCTCTTTGGCTGTTTCCTTTCCTGAGGCTGGACCATATGAAGACCCCAACCACCACCCCACCCAGTTGGGAGTTGTCAAGACATTAGGACAGGTCACATCATCAATGCATGTCACAGGCTCCTGCCAAGGATAACCACATCCTTTGGAAATCCCTCCATCTTTGCTATTTCAAAACAACCTAACTTGCTGTAGAATTCCAGGATCCTCTTATCATCTGGTCTTACTTCACAGAATGCCCCACGGGAGCCTGAAAACAACAAAAACACTCAAAATGTAAAGAAAGGGAGCTATTATTATACAGGTGCATAAACTCTAATATAATATCAATATTTAAAGTTAATTTATCCCAGTACAAATCCCACAAAAAACCCTCTGAAAACAGAATACAGTATGGCATATTGCTGGATTTGGAGTCAGATGAGATTTGGATTTAAAATCCTTCTCATTCCTGAACTTATTAAAACACTGTGACCATGGATAGATCTGACTTATACTAGAATATAATATTATAGGAAAATCTTTCAGAGACAAAAGGAAAAGGAGCTAATGGTGAGAAATATTCAAGGGGCTTATTCCAAAAAGGACCATGCCCCCCCCTTAGGGTACCCATCAAACACAGTCTTGTACTCATTCAGTTACAATCCATGCCTCAATGCCCATTTAGAAATAGAAGGTACATTTTCTCAAATAAATGTTACATACTATTTTGATTTGAAGGAGTCAGAAGAGACCTTTGAGGTATCTAATCTAATGTCTCCATTTTACAGATAAAGAAACTGAGACCCAAAGAAATAGACACACAAGCAATAGAAGTAAAATTTAAAAGGAGAAGGAAAGGAAATCAGCATTTTTACAAGGGCCTCTCTATATGCCAGGCACTGTGGGCAAAGCACTGGTACAAAAATTATCTCATTTGAGTTTCACAACTATCTTTGCAAGGTAGATGCTATTATTACCGCTATTTTACAGATGGGGAAATTTAGGCAAATGGGTTAAGTGACTTGCCCAAAGTAAAATAGCTAGTTAAAAGTGTCTGAAATTAGTTGTAAAAGCAGGCAATCCTGACTCCAGGCTCCAGCACTATAACCAGCACTGCAATCACCATCTACTTCTGGTGTTCCCAGATCCCTTGAAGCCAAATCAAGCAGTCTTTCCATGGTACAATGCATTTTGCCTTTCCAATTTAGGGAGATTTTTAAAGGAGAGGTAGAATTGTTTTTTAAAGATTCTAGGACTCTTACTTGGGAACCACCATAGATTTGATCTTGCAGTAGAAGAAAAATGAAACGTATCTAAAAATGGGAGATCTTAGAAATAAAGATGGTCAGGCCCCTTTAATTTTAAAGGTAAAGAAACTAAGTCCAGGTAATCTGCCAAGGGTCACATTGCTCAGACCTATGGTTTTTCTTTGGCACTGACAAAAGAATAATATTCTCATGGCGCTGGCTTTTATTTGAGGCCTAACCAACTCCCAAAAGCATTTAATCATTAAGACTACTTTAAAAAATGATTAATATATGAACAGTTCACAACTAGCTTTCTTGCTCAGTCTAATATCTAGACCAATGTTTATCTCTTTGCCTTCTACTCCCCCCAAAGATCTATAACTCACCATTAGCTTTGAGGGAAGACAGCAAGCAAGCCATCATGCTTTTGGCCACACTTGGATCCGTTACTTTTTTGTGAATGTCCATCTTTATCAGAGATGGGAAATTGGCAAGGAAAGTTTCTGGCAATACTTCCTGCTCTTCATGGAAACTCAACATTATTTTCTAGAAATGACAGAATATGTAATCAATTGCTTTCTGTAATATTCCCAGCAGTTAAAGTGCAGCTTTGGAAGAAAGAAAAGAATTGTCCTTGTATATTTTGTATAGTCACGATCCTTCGGTCACCTTATATAATCATCAAAGGACTTTTTATTCATTTGTAATTATAATTTAATCATTGTTTTTCAAAACAGTGACAGAAAAGTTGGTTACTTTTATAAGAAAAAAAAAGTCAGTGTGGAAATTGCACAAGAAACACTCAAAGCCACCTATGGTTGACAGGCACAATGTGGCTGCTCAACTATGAACTGCTGACTAATTTGACCCTGGAGAAGGTGAGACACTCAAAACCAGTATTTTTTCTTACATATCTATGCCATTAAGAGTGATTACTGAAGTATCTTAATATCAGACAGAGATGGAAAGGCAAGGTTAGAAAAAAAATTCAGTAAGTTTCCACCCTATGCAGAAAAGTGAGCCCAATAGTACAAAGAGATCTGTATTTATTAAGACATTACTTGCCCCTTGCCCTCAAGGAGCTTAAGTCTAGTAAAAAAAAAAGTGTGTGTATGAAACATCATAAATGTTAGCTTATTTAAGCAAGCATTAGTGAACCACCATAACCTATTTTTTTTAAATGAATATGATGATAATCTCAAAAGGAAATGGATATCAACAAATATTTACTACGAACAAGGTGCTAGGCTGTATTGGGGGAAAAAGCCAATAGTACAATTTCTGCCTTGATGTAGTTTACGATTGTAAACTACATGCTTCTTGAATGCTTCTTCAAGATGATAATCTTAAATGACACTGTAGAAAATTTTGACTTGAGAACAGATTATAATCAGTCCTTCTAAAGTATCAAATGGTCTTAAGGTGAAAGAAAAGAAGTTAGATGGGGGATTGGGGGGGGGGGGGGGAATGCTAGAAACAAGTGCCAAGTATTAGTTCCCACAAGTAAGACAATCTAGCAATGTGACAGTGTCTGACCCCCCCCCCCCCCATTTGTACTTCATTCTGAATATAAACAGTACTGACCTCAGCCTCAGAGAGCTCTTTGTCACCATTTGGCTTAGTGTACTTTTCTTGCATGAACGGAATCCAGGAAATTTTACACTTTTTAATAAAAGGGGTTACATCCACAGTGCCCAGGGCATAACCACAAATGCCATCTTCATCTTCTAGCACAAAACAGTAATCTAAACTGAGGGAAAGCAGGCCTCCCACTAACCTGTTTAAAGGAAAGAGTGTCAACACAGGGTCTGCTGGTATAGTATTACTTACAATTTAAATCCTTACCTACATTAAACTTAATAGAAACTAAAAACCTATGAAAACAGCCACTGGCATGAGTAGAATAAGCTGAATAAACTTTCACAAAGCAACATTTTAAACACTCTTTAGTGTGTATATTTGACATGAAGGCCAACCAAAACACCAGCAGTTTCATTTAAGAAAGCCGAACATATTTCAAAAGCTCAATCCTTAAGAAACTAGTATTTTGGCAATGAAGAACACAATACATTCTGCAATTTCAATGCTTAATGCTAAATCCACAAATTTGCTTCCTTATATATCTCTTTTATTGACTGCCTTTCCTCAACTGCTAAGAACAAGAATGGCTTTTCAAGGCCTATTTCCAGGTTTTTAGAGGGTACATACTTATCTCCAATAAGGTCTGGTTGACTTTGAAAAGGTAAACCAACTCCATCGTCATACATTTCTCTGCAAATCTTGTACACAGATGCCTAAAAACACAATGCAGTTTGATGATAGGTCAAGAAAATGGCAAGAGAATCTACTAGAGTAATGTCAGTTAGAAAGTATCAGATGAGACCTGCTAATAAGGGAGGAGTAACCAGACTAGCTCCATCTGATATAAGCTCTAGGTGGTTTAACTATAGTTGAAAACCAAAGCATAAGTTTATAAATTTTTTGGAAAAATATGAACGATGATAAGATTTCCCTTGTGGAATAAAAGTAAAGAGATACAGCAAAATCCAAGGAGTTTAAAAAAGCTGACTGCCTTAGTTTCCCATTTGCTAAAAATAATAAAGCTATTTTAATAGTAATTTCATCAGTTTCCCAAAGAATTATTCATTTTTTAGACACCAGCTATGCCGATTATGACACTAAGTAGAAAAGTAATGATCTCTTGCCAGCCGGCATCTCACAAGTGAATGTTTATATATAATTTCATATATAGGAGGGAAACCAGTTCTTTTGTTTTCCAAGAATCTTAGCCCCGTATTCTTAGTGTATTCCTTCCAAGGCAGACATGGTAAGGTAAGGGCTAGACAATGGGAGTAAGTGACTTGCCTGGGGTCACACAGCTAGGAAGTGTCTGAGGCCACATTTGAACCCAAGACCTCCCGTCTCTAGGCCTGGCTCTCAATTCACTGAGCCATCTAGCTGCCTTCTTAGTCCTGTATTCTTGATTTTTTTCCAAGAGAACAATTAAGGGTGAATTCCTATGTTCCACTTTTTATAATCTTCCAAGTCTCTAGTGCTCAATGTCTCATGTCCCTCCAACTACTCAATCCCCATAAGCAAGATGCTACAAAGGTCCTTAATCCTTACAGGATAACTGAAATATATATAAAGGACTGAAAGTAGAGATATACACGTGCACCACAGGTCACAAGTAAGTAGATAAGATGACCATTACCTCATCTTTAGGAAAGTATGGCCTGATAGTATAAACTTTGGAGGTAGGAGTCAGTGGAGGTGGTTGAAAAAAGAGATCATTTGCCCCATCAATTGGCAACAATCGCTGTGGAAAGAAAATGGGAAGAATCATCACTATTGAGAATTATCAAATGTTTCATGGGTGTGCACTGCAGATTACCAAATGAACATTAAGTGGCTACTGCAGGCAGGCCTAAAGAAGAGGGGTTTGATATGCTTTACTAATGCAAACACCACTTTGCAGGGGGTGGGGGCAAGGGTGAGATATTTCTGAATAGAAATTATTTAATCTGAATATTATATAACTTTGGTGGCTCATTGATGGACTTAAAAGGATGGTAAAGTCTATTCTAATTATATATATGTGTATATATATTTATATATATGTATTTTACCAATCTTATCTAGACCATCTCTGTACTAAAAGATGGCACAACAGATAATGTCAGGAGGAGAGGTTTGGTCTGAAGAGGGTTAACTGTCCAGAGGAGACGCTTTATCCCCAAAGCAATGCGCTTCAGTTTGCTGTGCGCAGCAGAGCACCTGTTGGGGGGAAAAAGTAGAGCACCTGAAAAATCCATGAACAAATTAAACCACCAAATAAGAAGCGCCAGCTGTACTTAATACTTTCATCAATGGAAAGCTTTGTAGCAAACCAATTTCTTTTTAAAAAGAATTACTATAGATTCAAATTCAGTCTCCACCATTTGCACGTTTTTGTTCATATTTTTGCTCATGGAATTTCCATTGGCAGACAAGCATGCGCGCATTGTACATTGCGGGCGCAGATTAAAATGCTGTGCGACCTGCAAAGAAACAATGTGAAATGTACACCTAAAGCCGCTGCGCTTCGCAGGCGCGGGGGGAATTGGCAGCATCTCCTTGAGAAATTACTGTGAAAAGGGGAGGAAAATTTGATTTAAAAACCAGCTCTAAAACTAAATTGGATTTTGGACTAGAAAGCCTTCGGCAGACCAATCCTTCCAGCCATCTGATGCGCAACAAAAGATTTCTCATAAAACAAAGAAAATGTCAATTCAGTTGTGAATTCATATTGATACCTGGAACTCTCCTGCTAGACCACCTCTAAAGGCCCAGGGTTCTTGGTCTCCAATTAAGAACTGTGCTGAAGATTGACTACGACACCCTGTTGAAATCAGATCCAAGCGGAGAACGTTACGAGAAAGGGGATTTCCTGATCGTCTCAAACGTCCAACAAATACATTCTTTGTGGAAAACCTCTCTAACAGTAATAATCCAGGATATTGGGATCAGGGCTGTGATAATACTTTTTTTTAAAATCAACTTTCAAGGTGCCAGTATTGATGTTCACTCCCTCAAATGTACAATAATTGCATCAGGAATAAATTTTCAAGTAGTCAAGATTCTATTCCTTCCACATATACAGGAAGAAAAACAAATTGCCTGAGTTTGTCAGGCTAAAGCTTATATTCTCCAAGTATAGCTGTAACAAATCATGACATCCATCTTGTCTTGAAGTTGTAGAACTACACAAAGGAGTGACCTGCTACCACAAATTTTACCAGATGGATGGAGAGAGAAATTCTATTATCACAGCCCCAAGAAGGAACTGTACCTGACTGAAGTCACATTTTATATTTTTAGAGAGGGAAAGGGAAGGGGTAGGGGAAAGAAGGGGGTTAATCTTGTCAGAAAACTAAGGTCAGTAGAAAAAATAAAGAATCCTTCAATAAGTCAACATGGCCAAGAACAGTAGAGACATAAGATGCCTCAATTCTCAGGGGAAGACAGATCAAATTCAGATGTGGATATTTTGCCAAATCCTGAGATTTCATTCAAATGGGGCTTTTACTATAGCTAAAATGCCCCTTTCTCCAAAAAGTGCAATAGCATGTCATCTATCTCAGGTCAACTACTAAAGCACTGCCACATACCAAAAGTGGGTCAGCTTTGACATTTAGACAAGCATTTAAAGCTGTTATATAACCCACTTTATAGTCTGTGAGGTTGTTTGGACAATTTAAAAGGGAAAAGACAGTTAAGTTTAAGGACTGAACTAGGATCAGTTGCCTAGTCTTCTGACAAGATAAGCAGCGCAAAAAGTTCTTTTCCTTTTGAAGACAGCATTCTACCTCCTGTTTAAGTTAACAATCTCATAAGTACAAAATATAGTGTGCTAGTCAGACAGTCCCAAAGCAAACCAAGTTTTGACAATAAAAGCCCATCAAAAATTCAAGTTTATAGGTTGTTTTGTTTTTGTTTTTGTTTTTTTTGGTGTGAAGTATTTTGGGGATGGGGGGGGGGTTGGGGATTGGGATGGGTGGGATTTTCCCCTTAAGCACAGGACAGAGTTCATAAGACAAATCTGGAAAAATGGAAAGGGTTGAAATTCAGGCTTTGACTAGAACCTGCCCCAGTCCATAACAACATAATTTACACTCATCAAAAAGCTATCCCTCTCACTTTGTACAGATTAGCCAATAACTTGGATGATTTTTCTTCACTACCCCCCACTTTGAGACCACAACATAACTAGCACTTTAACTATGACAATAAAAAGCTGCATGAATGAAGAGCTGTGTAAATAAAAACCATTGTTAATGCCTTAGTCGCTGCGCAAATGTGACTTCAGTTCATGCCTACTGCACAGTAATCTACCTGAACTACCTCACAACCAAAACCTTTCAATTTAAACTAATTAATCATGACGCGTGATGAACATCTGCCGCTGTCCATCCAAGAGCAGTAGACACTTGTGCTGAGGATTCTCCCATCTGTACACAATGGGGAAGAAGATAATAGAAGTCGTTAGTAACCAAAAGTACTGTATAACCACATTCTTTTAAGGGACTGAATGCCAGCTGGACTGGAAAGAGAAGAGAAGGAAAAAAGGGAACCAATCTATATATCCCCATGCTTTGAAGAATATTGCTCATTCTATTCTATTTATACTTAATGCAATCTAAATCTTACATCATCAATTAGAATGGAACCCATCAATTAGAATGGAAAATGGCTCCTAACATAAGCTCTGGCTCAGACACACTATAGAAAAAAAAAATAGCATCTTTGTTTTTGGAGAGTGGTCAATAATTATCTCCATATATATATTTTGACCAAGTTATTTATACCCAGAGTTAAATAGTATTCAAATCCCACTGTTTAAGCAGAAGGACAGCGACAATACCAAATGTTTCAAGAAACTAAAATTTTAAGTTATTCTTGAATTAGAGTTTCATTACAAATTATATAAATTTAATACTATTATGATCAGTAGTCCAGACCTGAGACTTTACAAGTCTTGGGTGCATATTAGCTACAGGGTTTTTTTTCCCAGTGGGAAAGGTGAAAAAAAAAAACTAAAAAATTGAAAATTAAAACCTAAAATAAAACTGACAACAAAAACCTTAATTTATTAATCCTACAAGTATTCTTCAGAAATTAAAGTTTAAATCCCAACAAGGATTAATCTTCCCTTGGTAGTAACCTGGAAGGAAAGTGATTTGTCACTTAAAGAAGCAAAATTTGGAGGTCCTTTTCCCTGTAAGAATATAGCACTGTTTTTAGGAACAAGTCTAGATTTTCTCCCTAACTACACTGCCACATAGTAATCCAAAAAAGGATTTTGAGACATGATTAAGGATTGGAAATACTACTTTTTAGCATTAATAGCTTAAGAATGTCTTAAAAATTTGTTTAAAGAATTATTTAAGGGCTAATCAGTATTTAGGTAGAAAACTCACTGATTTCCTAGTATTACTGACATCAGTGTTTTAGACATCTCTGTAACCCACTGAGATATTTGTGACAACTATGAAAACTATGACATAAATCAGTCAGCCTTGCTGCCTGCTGTGTGCCATAAGCAAGTATACAACATAGTCCTTAGATCTGGATTAAAACCTGGAAAAATAAAGTCACATCCCTTGAGTAATCTGGGCCATGCTGGTGCTTTCTACCAAATTGGAGGTTTCCAAAAATTTAATAATAATAAAAAAAAAGACGCACCCAAGTTTTTAGCGTCATTTTAACATAGTAGACATTTATATGTCAGGGCACTATCACTTCCACCCCTTGTTAAAACCAGTTACTTAGTGGAGGGTGGAAGAAAATCTGATATGATGCACCAGAATAGCCTTGTCCTTAAGCTCGCATGCGCACAGGGCTGGGAGGATCAGCTTCCTCTTGGCCAGGCCCTTCGGTCATTTCAGCAATGGTTCTGTCAAAACACAGCAATTATGTTATCAAGACACAGCAAGCAGCAGAGAGCTGATGGGGAGTCACATTTCATAGTGTCTCAATTCCCAATCAGCAAAAGGCTGTTGAGAGGTGCATAGAATTCCGCCCAGGATGCATTCAGTCAGAACAAGTAAAGTCAGTACTTTCTAATATATTTAAAAGAGATTTATGCTAAATTAGCCCAAGGGGAAAAAATGAAATCAGCTTAGAGTGATTAATCTTAATGACTTGCAATTGAAGTCTGTAATTATGCCTACATTTCAGAATAAACGTAAGCAAAAAATCTGAAGAAAACAGACATCTAATTCTTTAGGAGGTTTTCCCCTGTGGACTAATCATGTTTTTTTAAACACACATTATACTCTGGGAGAAGATTGTTCCTGGTGCACCTACCTAACCATTGCACAAAAGACTTCACCATAGACATTATACTCTTGATATCCCAAACATAGGAGTACATGTCATAAAGGATTGTCCTGTTGGCACAATTGGAGAGTCGAGTGAACATCCCCATCACCAGTCCACACATCTCTTCAAATTTGGCTGCTCGAGATCTCCATTCTTCAATCTATTGAGGATTAATCATAGAAGAGAAAAATTCAAACTATATAACTTTGTTATGTCAGAAATTAAAAGTTACATAGTAAACACTATTAAAACTAGCAGGAACTGAAACTGTTTCTAAGTGGTCAGGAGTCATAATTAACAGATCTTTAATAACAAGTAACAAAAATATAGTTTAGTGACAAACATTGTTATAAAACTTCTTAAGACTCCCTTCATTCCTAAGGAGCTAGGAGGTTAAATGTAGGAGAAAGTCAGTCTCAGGAGAAAATAGTTAATGAAATAAATTGGGGGGGAGGGGGCATTCTTCATATTATAGGCATCATGAGGTAGTTCTAGTTATAGCAAGAATTAGGTTTTGTTAACCAAAGGTATATTTACCTTTTCAGAATCTTTTCCTTTGCAATTAACACTGACAACACTGCTATTTGCACGAAGCCACTGGAATTCTCTTAACATCTGTGCCCCTTTGGGACCATGCTCATATGGAAGATAGAAAAGATCAGCAAGTAACTGTAAATCCTCCAAAGTCACCGGTTCTGCTGTATACAAAGGTTTCTCATTTGGACCTGGTACAAATTGCTCCTTGTTTGTCTGTTCATCAGTCTGCATTGGGGCAACATCACTAATGCAATCTTCTTGCATTGACATCTCTGGAGACTTTGATTCAGCTATGCTTTCTTTGTCAGTATCCATTGGTTTCAACTCTTCAGCCATTTTAGCTTCCACAATTTCGGTAAGTATCTGATTATCATTCTTATCCGTTTCCTCTTGTTTCTCTACCACCATATCCATAGGTTCCTCATCCATCTGTTTCTTTTCTTCTTCCTTGACGAGGGCTGGAGGTTCATTGCTTAGAGTTGTTCCTTGGCTCATGATAGGTTCCTGGTAAACGGTTGTTACTACTGTGGTGGCACTTAGGGAGGGTGCTGCCACCAGGGGGGCCCCATCAACTACACTTGCTTTTGCTCCACTGTGTGCCACCTGTCTACCTGCAAAAAACATATAAATAACCTGTTAAAGGCCATCAGGAAATTGGGAATCCCTTTTGAACTCAGCGAGTACAGATTTAAAGAAATATAATTTCTCATCTTTTTACATGCAATAATGGAAACAAGCAATAATGACAACTTAAAATTTAGAACCAAAACATTTCCATTTCTCTACCTTGTTCTCCAAAGATTGAACATTTTCAAGATCTCAACACTCTCCTTATGAGCCCAAAATGTCATTACACATGCAATGTATTCAAAATTATTCATTCATCTCTCACAATGCTTTCTAGCCCTTGTTCATAAAATCTTCCATCTATAAACCATGTATTATTTTGATCATCTTTAGGTAAATGGTTTAAGATATTGGTCTAGTTTCAGGTTCTCATGCACTTATAAATCTTAAAACCCCAGGAAAAGACTAATTTCACACCCACTCATATTTCCAAATTTTCACTAAATTTCACTTCTCTAGTGACATATATCCCTTGCACTCCAAATAAAATGGTAATTGACAAAGGAACAGTTTTTCTTACTGCTATATTGATGAGGTACACCAAACTCCTGCAGCCATTCTGTTAAAGCCAACTTCAAGGCCATCTGAGGACTATACAGTACATCAGTTTCAATATCTTCATCACTGCCTTCATTTTCTAATTTGATTTGAATAGATACTGTACTGTCTTCACTATCGGCTGCAACAAAAAAAATGAGAAAATTCTGATTGGAAAATGATAAAAGCTCATTAAAACTTACCTTTTTTGGGGTTATTTTTAATTAACTTAGGATATTTTCCCATGGTTACGTAATTCATGTTCCCTCTCCTCCCCCCTCCCCCCCCAGCTTTTGAGCATTCCCCCTGGGTTATACATGTTGCATTGTTCAAAACCTATTTCCATATTATTCATATTTGCAATAGAGTGAACATTTAAAGTCAAAATTCCAAATTTTATCTCCATTGAACCACATGATCAATCATACGTTTTTCTTGAGTGTTTCTACTCCCACAGTTCCTTCTCTGGATAAAACCTACTCTTTAAACATTATTTGTGGGCATAACTTAAAAAACAAACTAAATTTCTCCAGCATCTCCCATGTAATCTATAGCATAGGCTAATACACTGATACATCCTTTGTCATAAATGATGGCACCTTTCTTCTATTTTAAAATGCCACTGGAAAACAATGATGAATAGTCTCAGTCTTATATATACACAAGTCTCTGTGCTAGGTGCTCAACAAGGGTAGGGATGATAAGTACCAAAAAAGGATACAGTCTCTACCCATAGGGAGCTCACTATTAAAGGCACAAAACATAGATATGTTATAACAAAAGGCTGAAAAAGGGAAATGACATCAAGAGTTATATAAAGGGAACAAGAACATAGCTAGCCAGTAATAAAAAGGAAATAAAGAACTTTGTGGGAAAGGAATATTTGAACTGAAAGTGGCATTGTGGAAAAAAGCACTGAACCTACTACAAGGCAGGAACACCCAAGTTCAAATCTGACTTCAGACACTGTGAACCTGGGTAAGTCATTTTATCTGTTTGTATTAGCTCCTACAATTATAAACTTGAGATAACAGTACCTACATCAAAGGGTTGTTGTGAGGATCACATGAGATAACATTTGTAAAATGCTTAGCACAGGGCCTGGCACACAAGTGCTATATAAATGCTTATTCCATTACTCTAAGTCAGATAGTATGAAATATTTTGGGTCCGAGTAATGGCATGAATAAAGGTACTAAAGAGAGAAAAGAAAAGAGTTTGGATTACGTTCTGCAGGCAATGGGGAACAAATGTTTTAAAGCAGGGATCAACACTATTAGCAATATGGTAGACTTAAGGGGTGAAGGATACCAATTAGAAAACTATTGATATAGTCTATAGAGAAGACAGAATCAGTGCTTTAAGCATAGTAGTGGGAATGGAAAAAAAAGGGGGTGAATATAATGCCTTGTCTCCTTAGACTCTGGAGAGCATTATGGATTGTGCCCCTCTATATTCTGAACCTGTTAAGACTGATCCAGAAAAACTTTGAATATAGTCCCACTTCATGGCAGACATGTGCTTGGATAATTTGGATCCAGTAGAAATTAACAGTGACTATGGAAGATAAATTTGGATTTAAAATTTTTGATGTAGTGGTGGAATGTGTCTGTATTATTTTTCAAATGAGATATTTATATTTATAATATGCTTATTAAGTGTCTGAGACATATAGTAGGTAACTTAATGTTTATTCCTTCTTTCATAGACTAGAAATTACATTCCTAATAGGAAAAGATGAATACCAATAGTCTTTTCTCTTTAGTTTATTCCCCACCCCCACAATAAAAAGGCAGGTTTTGCTTCCAAATTAAGTAAAAAAAAAAAGGGATGAACAGAGGAGTGATTTCAGAGGTAGAATTGGAAAATAAATTACATGTGTAAGAAGAAAGAGTTATGGATGACTTAAGATTTCTAATCAGGATTGACTAGGACAATGATCATGCCAATAATAAAGAAAAACAAGGAAGACATGTTGGTGCAAAGGTGGAAATATTTTGGTTTCAGATATGAAACCTTGAGAAAGGTTTTTTAAAAAATACAATAAGAAACACAAGACTTTTGTTCTTATTTTGGTTTCCAACAAAACTTTCCATTTTCAATCAAGACTTCCATGCTAAAAAAAATGCAGCAATTAATTCAATACTGGCCCAAAATGAGTTTTAAAAACAAATGTCTAACTATGCCAAGGTAATAGGAACAGCCCAGGTTTTGGGATATTTGCTTGCTTGGTTCAAGTAAACAAGGTAAGTGTATATCAAACCACCCAAATGCCCTTAAAAGATATGTAATCTTTATCACCTCAGAAAAAGAAAGCAGATAATGTTATATTCAAATAGTGCCCCCCTCCACCCCAAGAATAGACCTCTCAGTTTTTCTCCCATAAAATTTACTTACTCATTACTACATCTTTCCTCACTCCATTCATATTTGATTTGTACCAGGTGGCCAGAGTATGAATAGCAACATAGTTAGCTTCAAATTCACAGTTTGGATTAGTCAGGACTCCTTTTAGGCGTGGAATGAGCTCTGTTGATCGACCTTTGTATGGGCCAAGAAATAGTCTCTTCTGGTCATAATCATTAGCATGAATGTTATCCCAAATAACTGGAGCTCTTTTAATAATCTTGGAAACCTCTTCAATAGACTCTACTGGAATGTCTTTAGAAACAACTTTCGGACCTGCAACCATAAGTAAGGCTTGTTAAGAGTATTTCATCTATACTTAAATATATGTATACTAATAATACAAGTTCAATGTACTATACAATGACTTTCTAGATAGCTCTTGAGACCAATTTAGTTCATCACAAACTAATGAACTCAATTAACCTAACCCTCACATTTTTGCAAGTAAGAGGAGGAAGGAAAGAGAACACAACTCGGGAGAAACAGGTGAATTATTAGAAATCAAAAAGATTTAGCTGTTTTGTTTGTTTTTTAAACCCATTCCTTCAGTCTTAGAATCAATACTGTGTATTGGTTCTAAAGCAGAAGAATGATAAGGGCTAGGCAATGGGGGTAAATGACTTGCCCAGGGTCACAAAGCTAGGAACTGTCTGAGGCCAGATTTGAACCTAGGACATTCCATCTCTAGGCCTAGCTCTCAATACACTGAGCCACCCAGTTGTCTTTGATTTAGCTTTTTTTTTTTTTAAAGACTCTGTCACATGCTAAAGTCAACACTTATTCTAATCACTAATTACTTATCACACCCCCCAGTGCTGTAAAAATAATTGATATTCAGAATGACTAGGAGGCATTGCAAGAATCTGAAACTACTAGTGGTTTATTAATTGAACAGGAGTTCCAGGGGGCATAATAGAAAGATAAAGAAGAGTGGGATAGAGCTGCTATGGATGGGGATATGAGGGAATAGGAAGAAGTCTTCAGAGGTTATCAGGTGGTTTATGCAACCAATTCAGGGATTCTTGATGACTTAAACTGGTTGTCACACCTTTTCAGAGTGGTAACGGTAGTACTGATTTTGATATGCTAATATTTAAGAAAGTTTTTCAGCAGCAAAAGTAACAAAATTTCTTATTGAAGATAACCAGAAGATTCAATTAATAAGATAAGTAACTGCTTTTCCTAATCTATCTTATCAAAAATTTCATTATATATTATTAAAAAAAAAAACTTACCAGTCCACAACACATCAATACCAGGTAAGAGCTTTTCACCCACAGTCCTTAAATAAGGAGACTGAGAAACATTTGGATAGCAAAAAGTTCCACAATATTCTGGATAAAGAAAGTTCAAGAATAGTGATTAATGGGGAAAAGAAATTTTTTTTAAACTCTTACCTACCGTCTTAGGAGTCAATACTGTTTATTGGCTCCAAGGAAGAAGAGTGGTAAGGGCTAAGCAATGGGGGTTAAGTGACTTGCCCAGGGTCACACAGCTGAGAAGTGTCTGAGGCCAGATTTGAACCTAGGACTTCCCATCTCTAGGCCTGGCTTTCAATCCACTGAGCCACCCAGCTGTCCCTGGGAAAAAATTTTTTGAATAAAAATCTTGTTCTGAAAAAATCTATTTTCTATTTGTCTGATTAAACATCATTTATATAAAATGTTAAGATTAGTCCTTAAAGGCAGTGAAATGTCCTAAGGCACCAATTTAAGGGTTAATTAACAAATTCTGACAATTGTCCTCATACTATTCCGGAATTATTTCTAACATTCTAAGAGTAGCCACTAAAAACTGCATTATGTGACAATAATCAATCCTGGGTCCGAGCTGCCCACAAATCTCTTAGTTTCAGTCTCAGGGAGAGAGGATTAAATTCCATCTCAAAGACAGTATAGGCTTATATCCAAGAGAGTTTAATGCTTCCAAATACAATAAATTCAGGTTTATGTATTTTAAGTGAATCTTATTTTAAAAACATTGAAAATTCATGTTGCCTTTGACATAGATAAAAATATCTGTCTGGTGGTATGCTATGGGAAAGGCAACTCAAGAAATTAATCCAGTCCAAACTATTTTTATTTATTTTTTAAAACCGTTACTATTTTCTTAGTAACACTCTTAAAGACTGAAGAGCAAGGGCTAAGCAAACAAGGTTAATAGAGATTCACACAGCTAAGAAGGTCAGATCTGGATCCCGGTGTCTCCTGATTCCAAGCCTGGCTCCCTATTCATTGTTTCACTTAGTTGCCCCCAAACCATTTTTATAATTTAATCACTTTCTGAGAAAAGATAAAACTTTTGGTTGCGTTGGGGTAGGGATGAAGGAAGAACACCTAAAGTTGTCTTTTACTTACTGAAAAATGAAAAAAAAAAAAAGGTTTTCATACCCCCCCCCCCCCCCCCAGATGGTGACAAATTGAGAAGAGATAATGATGCTTTTACCTGTGGGGCAGAAAAGAAAGGTTTCTGGCTCCCCTAAATACTGATAAATTTCATTTGTTATAGAGACCTGGGCATGAGCAAAAGAACTGAACACTTCTTTGTCCGCTGCACACATGTTGTGATCAATATCATCAAAAAGCAAGGCAAAGGATCTGCAACCAAACTGGGAAACCTGGAAGAAAACATTAAGATTCTTAAGATCACAAAAGATATAAATTCTATTAAGATATAAATTCTTATAACCTCAAGGAAAATCTAGCCCTTTAACTTCTCATAGACTTATTCTAATCTTTTTTTTTAGTTGAACACATTTTATTGATTTATAACATCAATTAAAATATCTAATTCAACTCAACAATTTTTAAGAACCTAAGTACAAACTGAGGTCATTAAGATATGAGAGCTCTCTTATCTTCATTTTAATACCCCATGACACTATTTTCTATTCTTTCCTTCCTTCTCCCCAGACTGACAAAAAAAAGTAACCCTTCTCCTTGCTGAAGTTCACCATCTATATATGCATTTGATTACTATTTTCTCCAGCACATTGAATCTTCAATTTCTCTATATCTGCTGATTCATTTCTCTAAAGGCTTCAAAACATGGCCAAATCTCTATACTGAATAAACTTTAGTAGGCTCTAAACACTCTCTCAAACTATTGTCCTCTATCTTCCTTTTCTCAGTCAAAATACTTTACTTTCTACTACTAAACCCTTGGCCATCTGTTTTTAAACACACTCAGATTAAATAGTCTTCTCTAGTTACCAATAATCTCATCAAATCTGATGGCCTTTCCTAATTAATCCTGCTTCTCAACCTGTATGCTACACTTGACAAGGCAGACCACAACCTACTGTGGATACTAAAACTGTGTTTTTGTGACAACAATTCCTTAAGCCTGACCTGTTCCTTCTCCAGCTCCTCTATTGGTTCATGATCTGGATTATGTTTCCTATTTGTAGGTGTTCTAACTTTTTTTTTTTTTCAAGAGAAACAAACCTGAAATTACAAAACAAAACACGCCCCCCCAAAAAGAAATCAAGACCAATCTCATCTTCAGGTGTGGAAAATTATAAACTATGAAGAGTTAAATGAGACCTCAGAAATTAAGGCATAGGACGGACACTGTCAATGTATCATGATAGAGACAAGAAATATGATAGCTATATTGGCAATAATTTTCTATTTGTCCCTAGATGCAATGTTCCATACTATTTTTTATAAAGCAACTATATGGCTTGTTTTTCCACCTCATATTTAGTTACTGAAGAAAGAAGGTATAGCAATGCAGGAAAAAACACAGGAAAATCTAACAGCAGTGTACTAGCTTAGAAATGACTAAATAATCTTAAGAAAACTTTTTAAAAAGTCAAAGTGTTCCCAACCCAATCTTAAGTGGTACTTTACTTTGCATCTCTTCTGTTTGGCAAGGTAACATGTTTGAGACATGGAAATATTTTAAGGAGAAGCAAAAGAACAATAAGAGAATTTCCAAACAAGATCTAAATGTGAAAAGCTTTTACTGTATACAAAAAAAAAAATCACCCCCCCATTTACATAAAAAACCAATTTTAAACATTTTTTTTAAATTGAGCTCCAAATTTTCTCCCTCCTTGAGAAGGCAGGCAGTTTATGTTATACACATACAGTGATACAATCTATTTCTATTTTGGATGTGTTCTGATAGAAAACACAGCATGTGCAACTTCAAAGTTCACTTAGAAAATTTCTACACTTCATTTTTACCATTAATATGTCACCAACACAAAAACTTTCAGCTAGAGCAGCGGTTCTCAACCTCTCAATTTGTAGCAATGAGAATACATAATGCATATCAGGTATTTATATTCTGAATCATAACTGTAGCAAAATTACAGTTTTGAAGTAGCCACCAAAATAATTTTTTGGTTTGGAGTCACTGCAACATGAGGAACTGTATTGCAGGGTCATGGCATTAGAAAGGTTGAGAACCACTGAGCTAGAGGTACTTAAAAGTGCATTTTAAAATGTGCTCTTTAAATAGGGATAGATATAGATGGATAGATTCTGGGCAAGTCACTTTACTTCTCTTGGTTTAATTTCTGCAACTGTAAAATGAGCATAATATAATCTATTTTCCAGGGTTGTTGTGTTCCTTAAATGAGATATTTGTAAATCACTTGGCATAGACTTGGTATACAATAGGTGCTCAATAAATGTTTACTTTATTCTAAGTAGATTAAGAAAATTCTCACAGATTTAGAAGTTGGAAAAGGGGGTATTTTAAAACAAACATCTTAATACTATGAAAATAGTTTTGATCTTGTAAACCTCATGAAATAGTCTCATGGACCCCCAGGTTTCTATAGGCCAAACACTGAGAGGAGCTGCTTGGAGGCAATGAGAATTTTTGGACCAATTTTTAATCTTTATCCACCATCTCAGTCCTCTTATACAAGAATGCTCAAGTATCTTCCATACTTAAAAAGAAAGCCTCACTATGCCCCTCCCATTCCCTCAAACTATTTATTAGCCAAACATGTACACAAGCTGCCTTCACTTCCTCTCCTCCTCTCCTCATTTACTTCTTGACCCTTTGCAATCTAGCTTTTGACCTTACTCAACTGAAACTGCTCTTTCCAGTTACCAATTATTTCTTAAAATACCAGATTCAATGGCTTAAGTTTTCATCCTTCTTGACCTCTCTACCACATGACACTGTTGACCATATTCTCCTAATTATTTTCTCCTTTGCTCATATATATATATATATATAAAACCCTTACCTTCCACCTCAGTATCAATATTATGCATTGGTTCTAAGGCAGAAGAGCAGTAAGGGCTAGGCAATTGGTGTTAAGTGACTTGCCCAGGGTCAACACAGCTAGGAAGTGTCTGAGGTCAGATATGAACCTAGGATCTCCCATCTCTAGACCTGGCTCTCAATCCACTGAGCCACCTAGCCTCCCTCTCCCTCTTGATTTTAATATTGTCCTGGGCTGAGATGTCCCCCTAACTGGGAATTCAAAACCGATCTATTCTAATTAACTAGCCAACTTCAAACCATACTTCACACATTGATCCATCCTAGTCTAGATGCCTTGCCATCTTCTCTCACTCTAAGTGTTCTACTCCCTCCTACTGCTCACATGAAGTATTTGTGGACCTCTCTCCCTCAAAGATCAAATTCCTTAAGGCCAGAAACTTTCATTTTTGTCACTCTCAAGGACAGGTACATAATAGGCACTTAATACTGATTGATTAATCTTCATCTCTCTCTTTCCCCTAAGCTGAAGTCCTATGACACCAACTGCTAGACATGACGGAGATAGTCTCATATCACTACCCATGGTTGTTGAATTTAAAACTCATTTGCCACTCTGGCCCCCCAACCTCTCATATTTTCTAACTTTCCTAATTTAGTGAAGGGCAATGCCTTCCAGTTACCTAAGTCAAATCACTTTATACTTATTAGCACCACTCCCTGACTCCAGCCCTGAAATTACTTTGTATATCTTGTACTTCTATGTAAATGTCCTGCCCACCCCCAATTTAAGCTCCTTCAGGACAGTACCAGTTCATTTTATCTGCATAGTCATAGCACACTGGCACATTGTAGGCACTTTTAAAAATGCTGTTTGAATTGGATAGAATGGTTCTTGAGGTGAAATTTTCTCAACTTCATTTCACAAAGTATCTTCCTGCTAACAGAAGCATAAAATGTGACTACCCAAGAAATAATAGGAATTTAATTTCCTTTCACATGCAAGAAAGCAATTCATTAAACTTGATATAAATATATCTACTCATCTTTAACCTAACCTTTAAGGAACAAAAAACTACCTGATCCAGTTTTCTTTTTAATGTGGACACTTCTTTAGGATTAGAAAAGGTGATGTCTAGTCCAGGTGAGATGGCATAGATGAATTCTATCTCATACTCTTGTGCAGCAGAAATGAGTGTCATGAGTTGCTCTTAAAAAAAAAAAAAGCCAAGTTTATAGATAATTTCATACACGATGGAAAATATTACAAAGTAAGCAAACTCTGCAATTGAAGTGTTCAAATTCCTAGCAAAATTAGTATAAAAAGGGGAAAGAGAATCTTCCTAAATTGTGCTAAAAGTGAGTGCCACATCAGATATCAAGACATACAAAAATACAAGCTAGGTAGGGGTACTTAGGGGTAGAGGGAAGGAGCAACAACAGTTGAATGATATGAATATTGACAATATATTAATTTACAAAGGGCATAGAAATAGATTCCTCTTTTATCTGAAAAAATTATCCTTTAATTTTTGAGCAATTCAAACAAAAAACTATTCCCATTCCCCATAAAAAAATTAAAACTATCATTATTCTGCAAATACAAATTATTTAATTATGCATCTTTAAGCAGCTATGATGGTTTAACACAAAATCCTAAACATCTATCATTTAAAATAACTTAAGAAGCAGAAAACGACTTCTTCAAAATCAAGTAATTTCTTTAGTGTTTTAAGTGCAGGTCTTGAATGAGTGACTGTCCCCCCTTCATTAATGAAAATATTAAAATATACAATACACTTTAAAATTTAATATAATCTTTAATATTTCAAGTAAATTTTGCATATTTCCTCAAGTAATTACAAAGATTTTCATTTTACATCTTAACATTAACTTTTTAAAAGTAGTACCACAAGAGTAATTCAAGTAGTTTATTCTCACAATTTTAATAACAATAGTGTAACTATAACAAGTACACAATGGAAGCTATTAAGAAGTTATACACTTTAACTGGTTCTTCACAACTAAAGATGATCTCAGCAAAATAACAAAATATTCTTTTGAATCCCTTCCCTTGTCCTCTGGACTACATTATACATAATTCTAATTAAGTGATTATGAAGATAATATAAATCAAATGAAAAAATGATTAGGACTTTTATCTCAATTCATTCACTCAATATCCTGTACAATGAGAGCTCATATTCTAATTTATGTGTTTAAAAAATTCTTTTCATTGCTCATTAAAACTAATATAATTGAGTCATCACCAGAAGGGCAATGTAGAAGAGATGGCTTTGTGTTTTTATCCACATTCTCATCACTGTAGAAAGAACATGATTTGGTGTCAGAGAACCTTGGTTTGAATTCCAACTTTGCTATTCTGATCACTTTGGACAAGTTGCTTAACTTCTGTGAACCTCAGTTTCATTGTTTGTAAAATAAAAGTAATGCATAAGAGATACAGATAAGCTCTAATTTCTCTACTAGTTCTAGATAGGTCCCATATGTTTCTCTTGGGTGGGTTATAATTTCCTCAAATGAAACTAATTCTAAATCACTCTAATGACTAGTCAAAACCTCTCAGACTTGTTTCCTCACCTATATATGAAATAAAAACTTTTGAACTATGAGTTATTGACAAAGTTCTCCTTTGTGATCTATAGCATGAGACATTTGGAATAAACTAAAGCTAATTCATTCCCATAGAATTAAACCCATGAGCTTGATTTTAGTCTTCTTACCAAATTAAACTTACCAAATTAAACCAAATTAAAATCACAGGAAAAGAAAAAAAATGGGAAGTACTAATAAATCACTTATTGAAATCCTGAAATATAAAAGACTGTTTCTCTTACTTATACAAATGTATATATGAATAGGCACGCATGCGCACAAACACACACATTCAGAAAATATTGCTTAAAAAGGAAAACGATTACCAGCTTCTTCCACTGAATACATTTCTCTCCAAAACATCCTATGCTTGTAGTCATCTTTTGGTGCATACAAATATGTATTTAATTCCCATTTCTGTAGCCTTTAAGGGAAAAAGGGGAATAAAATATTTAAAGAGTTGTTTGTATATGTGTAGACTGACATTATAATGAAACAAGTTTGAAAATTGTAATACTCCATATTCCTTCAAAAAGTACCAATATTTAAATAGAAGATAACCAAAATGAAAGACTGTTAGAATACCAAATTATTCACAAGTTTCTATGGTGATGTTTAACAATTTCAAAGGAATGGAAAATGTAATATTTATAAAGAGTTGCACCCTCATTTCTTGCCTTTGAAAAATAATGATTTACCTTCTGAAGAGTTCTTTTCTCTGTTCCATAACCCAAGGTCTTCCATAAAATCCTAGATTGAAAGTAATATTCAAGTTATTTTTTTCACATCTCAAAAGAAAAATCACAGCACTTTCCTTTCAATTTTTGTACAAAAAGCATAATTTCTAAATCAGGGCTGGAAGTTCATTGGTGATGGCAGTGGAAAGTCAAGCCCTGAGGATCAAATAATTGTCTATAAATCAGTCAGATCTGAGATTGGTATTCTAAATACTTTATAAGTCATTTTAAGATGTTCAAGCACTTTTGACAATTTGGTTGGGAAGTAGAAATTACTCAATGTTCACTATTCACTCCTCTCTGACCCTCTGAGGCTCAAAATTGTTCACCTAAGGGAAACTTCTTGTTTCTCTTATCCATAGGATACAAGATAGGGTTTGATTAAATTTACTGAATAATCCAGTGAAGAAAGCAAAGCAAAAACAAAGATCCTATGCCAACAGTTACAAAAATTATAGAATAGTACAAGGCCTGGAGTTGGAGGGACCTGGGTTTAAATCTGATTTTAGGCATTTCCTAGCTTTGTGACCTTGAGCAAGTCACTTAATCCTCATTGCCTAGCCCTTGCTATTCTTCTTAGAATTGATACTAAACTAGAACCCTCCACCTCACCTTTTGTCTTAGAATAGATATTAAATATTGGTTCCAAGGCAGAAGAGCAGAAAGAGCTAGGAAATTAAGAGTTAAGTGATTTGCCCAAGGTCTCACAGCTAGGAAGTATTTGAGGCTGGATTTGAACTCAGGATCCTGGCTCTCTCACCCTGGCTATCAACCCAATTGAGCCACATAACTGCTCCTTAAGGTAAGTTTTTTTTTTAAATATTATATATGTGCGCACACACACACACACACACATATACACATATATAGTACAGTCATTTAAAGATAACTTTTTCAATTACTGTTGGTCACATAAGTTAGATTGTTTTCATTTTTGGTTTGACTAATCATTTTTACTGTTTTCTGATGGAGTGTGTGTAGTGGAGTAGGTGAGGGCAAAGAACAATTAAGGTAGAAGAGAACAGAAAAAAAAATCAGAAAGGAACTTGGCTTTACCTGTAATGATCATTTCTAGTTATTTAAAAAAATTTTTTTAACTACTCAGAAACAAAAGCTGTCTGCAATCAAAGAAATGATTGGCAAAGCACATTCACAACAAATTAAAGTAGCAGGAAGCAGACTCAGACAGGAACATCTCCAGTAGCCTCAATTCTAGAGCAACTACTTTAAAGATACAAAATTCTCAAGAACCTGATCTACCCCAGACCAATTCCCATAAGAGATATCAAAAAAAAAAAACTAGTGACACTTAATGCAGAAAAAAACCCTACAGATTGATAACAAAGAGCTGTATGCACATAATACTGGATTTAGGCACTTATCAATCCGAATTCTTCTATTACATCAATTTTTCTCCCCTAATACTTATAGCATCTTCTCTAAAAGAGAGTTGCTACTTCCTTTCAGGGGTATTATAATGGATAAAGAGTATCCTTTAACCTCCAAAGTCTTTGCCAGCTCCCGAGTCTATGATTTTAAGATGAAAAAAGGTACTCTAAATGCTATTTTTAAATTTACTATGGTAATATTTTAATAGAAAATATATTCATACACATTTTCTTAACATTGTAGTCACGATTACGTACTTGCTAAGGGAGCCCAAGGCAAATCTTCTGTGGGTGCTAGCCACATTTTAAAGTCAGTAATTTACATAAAATTATCTAAGAACATACAAATTTAATAAGTTCCAATTTTTGTTAATAATGAAACAGACTTTTAAGAGACCTGGTGACATCTTTTTTTAAAAAACCCTTACCTTCCATTTTGGAGTCAATACTGTGTATTGGCTCCAAGGCAGAAGAGTGGTAAGGGCTAGGCAATGGGGGTCAAGTGACTTGCCCAGGGTCACACAGCTGGGAAGTGTCTGAGGCCACATTTGAACCTAGGACCTCCCTTCTCTAGGCCTGGCTCTCAATCCACTGAGCTACCCAGCTGCCCTAGCTTGGTGACATCTTAATCAAGATAGTTTCTAATCCTGTCAAGTTCCCCTATCTATACCTTATGAGTTATTTTAAGGAGTTTTTAAACAGTTAATTTTAACTAGAGTTCCCATGTTTCCTAATGGTCTCAGCATCAGGAAACATAGAAAAAACTGAACTTCTTTGATAGTTAAAAAAAAAAAAGCGGGGGCAGCTGGGTAGCTCAGTGGATTGAGAGCCAGGCCTAGAGAAGGGAGGTCCTAGGTTCAAATCTGGCCTCAGACACTTCCCAGCTGTGTGACCCTGGGCAAGTCACTTGATCCCCATTGCCTAGCCCTTACCACTCTGCTGCCTTGGAGCCAATACAAGACAGAAGGTAAGGGTTTAAAAAAAAAAAAGCTACAAACATATTTCTTGAGGATTAGGCTGATTTTCTAAAGAATCCTAAAATATACTCTATAAAAACAATTAGAATCATGATTCTGGTTGACTGGCACCAGAGGAACAAGAGTTGTTATATATCAGTTGTATCTTAATAAGGATTATTTTTAGGAGAAAAAGGGAAGGGGACTTGGACAGGACATGGAATTACTTAAAAGTTAAACTGTCTCTTCTTACTCATTTTAGGAATGGTGCCAAACCAGAAGAACAAAGAATCAGTGCTGACTCAGGTACAGTCACAAGGGAACAGAGAACTGGCCTCTAGGGGCAGGAAGGAGAACTACACAATTCTGCTTTGAAAAACAAAATGATGTGACCAAGAACTCTTCTCCTCTATTAAGAGTTCTCTATTATTTGAATTGTCTTCCTCTAAGACTTTTTTACAACTAGTGTACCTGAACATATAAATGTTCCTGTACACTTTATGTATGTGTGTATATACACAGATAAAGACACACCCGTCCTTTCTGAGGCGGAAACATGTTGATTCTACTGGAATCTTTCTGACCACATTTAACTGAATAGATGTTAATAAAATATAACAGCTGGTAAGTCATAATACTGTTACATATAATTTCACAAGCATTAACTGCAGCCAAATGCAGTCTGCATCTATGCAATCCCCAAACTTTTAAAAAGCATTCTCGGAGGTGATTAGTGACAGATAAAAAAAAATCAGATTTACTGTCCACTGCCTCAGAAAATCTTTGGCTCTACACGGAAGTAGTAATTTACAAATTTTAAAGCTTTAATTAGTAGTCAAACTATTTCTAAACAACTAAGGTCAAGAGTCTCCATTATCTTTCAAATTCACAGCTGTTCATCCCCACTTAGGAACAAAGCTAGAAAGTCTAAAATTAGCAAGGAGTTCCCTTACCAAGTCGGAAATGTTTTTCATCTTTGTCTTTTAGCAGAAATAACATTAGGGAGTGTTCTTCTGATATACAAAAAAATTTACTTGTTACATAACATAAGGAATGAAACATGCTAACAAGACAAATGTCTGCTAAACTCTAGGTAGCTAAAACGTTTCAAAGGAAATAAAAGGGTGGGTAACAGAAAAAAGCAGCAAACTCAAATGCATGAATAATGCTTGGGGGAACAGGATCCTCTCCATGGTTTAGGTAATACACAGACAAACCATTTTCTGGCTGGCTCACCTACTAAGTATTACTTTTAAAAACGACAGTAATCAACAAATGTTGATTTTGGCTTTACAAAGAGCCAAAGCACAGAGGCAGGCGCTGGGAATACAACTTTAAATAATTACCCAACTCAGTCTCAAAATGGTACATTTCTAGCTGGCCGTACTCTGCGAATAATTTTCGGCCTGCTCTTATTCATCAAATTTAACTTCTAATAATTATTGTGGTTAAAATTTATAAAAGAGGTTAACGTCCGAGACTGTATGTTATCACTTTTGTGCCTCACAACTCTGTCCTTCAATTCCAGAAGAGACTAGGCCTCTCATATGGCACACGAGCAAAAGGAACTAGGGAAGACTCTCAAGATGGTTTCTGAACCGGCAGTATGGCCCTCAAAGGAATTTGGGAATGAAGACGGCAGGGCAAAACTGCAAAGCATAGATTAAAAATACAGGCGGTGCTGCAGCTGCTTCCCCTTCAGCCCAGATTACAAAAGTGCGATGGGGGGAGGGGGAGTTTTGGTGGTGATGGGGGAGGTGAGGTAGGGGTAGAGGAGGCGGGCTTTGGGGGAGGGAAAAAGATCCTAAGAAATTGTAAGATTGCGCAGCAAGGGTTCTAGAATCAGAACCCGCCCTTTCCTTCTCCAGGCACTAGCCGAAGGGCCAGCGAAGGTACTTGGATATGTGCCCAAAACGGGTGCGGTCAGGCCGTGGAGCGCAAAAGGAAGTATCAATCCCAAAGGGTATATAGAGGGATGAGGTTTACCAGCAATTCTCACCCTTTTTCAAAGCCCACAGTCTCCACAGGGTGGGGCCAAGGACGGCCTCTTCCCTTCCCCCAATTCCCAACCTCTCAAAAGGTCAGGGGCTTCCCTCTTCAGCCCAGTCCCATCGGAGGCCCTCACCTTCCACCACACCACAGAGGAACCTCCGTGCTCCACCCGAGGCAGCGGCGGCGGCAGTTCCGCCTCCTGCCCCAGCCTGGCTGCCCTCCCCCGGGGATGGGGCTGCAGCCGGCTCCAGGGGACCCCCGGGGGTGGCAGCGGTAGCAGCAGGGTTGGGGGTGAGCTCGCTCTCCCGCTCCTCCAGTGCCGCCTGGTTCTCCTTCTGCACCATCCTCCTGGCCCCGGTCGCCGCCACCGCCGCAGTCACTGCGGGACCTTCCCGGCCTCCGTCCGTCCTCTCGGTCGGTCTGTCGGCCCAGGGATTCGGATTGGACCTCCGAGTAAGAGAGCGCGCTCTCCGTGCTCGCTACGCCTTCTTTTCCCCTCCCCCTCTTCCACCCTCGCCACCTCCCGACAGGGGCCCGAATGCCCGGATGAGAAGGCGGCGGTGCCCGGCGCGAGCCCTTTGTCAGCCGCCGCCTGAGCCGGATCTGGGCAACCAGAGACCCGGAATAGGGGGGGCAAGCTAGCTTTTTTGTTCCCCAAAGGCAGAAGGCCAACTTCTTTCCCTTCTCTTCTCTCCGGTAACCCGCTGCTGCTGCTGTTGCCACCGCCCTCCTACTACCCTTCCTCCTTCCGCCGCTTCTCCCTAGAGCCCCTAGTTCGCCTCAGCCGCTACCGCCCGCTTCCTGTTTATCCGCACTGCGCCTGCGCCGCAGACCGGCTCAGACCGGTCCTTTCTACCCTTCTCGCCCTCCCCGCCTCCGGGCCAACTCACTGAGTTCAGTTGGCGGGGGAGATACGGAGTTGAAGAGTCGCAGGGATATGGGTTGTAAAGGCAACAGCGGAACATGCCATTCGAGTTTCTCCCCGTAGAACCAGGCGAGCACTCTGGGATGGACCATTACATCACCTGAAGAAGGGGAGAATGGGAGGGGGAGAGGTGTTTACTTCTAGAGTGCGCAAGCGCGGAAGTCCAGCATCTGTTTCTTAAAGAGCCAGGCCTTCTCTCCCGAGGCTGACCCACTTTTCTACTGCAGCAACAGCCTGGCTGAATTCCCCAGATCCTGGGCTCTGGTTAGCGTGTCCTCCATTATTTAACTTTCCAGCCTAATTTCACACTACTCCCTTTCACATGCTTTCCTTTCAGCTAAAGTTGACTGCCTGGCATGTCATTGTTATGAACCATCATCTATTTACCCTGGGTGTTCCCAAAGGCCAGCACTTAACCCTACAGCTATCCGAAGGCTTTTGGGGCACCCTTTATAGCACTTTAAATTTAATAAAGCACTTTCCTCATACCAACTGGTATTCGTATCCTCTCCATTTTGCAGGTAAGAAAACTTGCTCACAATCACTTTGGGAAGAAAGGAGGGCCAGACCTGGAACCGGGCTCTTCCCATTGTGAATTCAGTACTGTAGTCTTTCCAACATGCCAGTATGTTTGCGGAAAGTATTCTCTTAGGTACCATATCTTCCTGCCCGAGCTTCCCCGACTACCCTACTTGAAGGTGATCTCTTGCATTTTTTTTCAGTCATCACCACCGGTGATTTCATAAAGTACCCAGAATTTCCTGGTAGAAATCTCTTCTGATGATGAAGATCAGTAACTTCTTTGCTATTTATATAGAATTAGAGAATTAGGGGTGTATGGGGTGTTCAGGGAGGGGTAGTATCTCTGGTATGGAGGGTTTGTCGTGCCCTCCTAGGGCAGCTCTCTAGCCTCTGACCCCCACCTGACACCCAGCTCTCACTTGTGGCTCCCAGTAGCTGCTAGCATGCGGCAGCAGCCACACCCTGGGCAACGGCTTCGACAGGCCAGCTAAACCTTGTCAGGGTAGCCATCTGGTCGACCCCTGGTGAACCAGGGCTTTGCTCACCCAGCATGTGAAGACTGTTTTGGTGGAACAGGCAGAAGAAACCAATAAGAAGTTTCAACGGCTGAGATGGTGATGCAGCAAAGCACTGTGGAGTGCTTAGGGCGGGTTGGAGCACAAAAGACAATGCGGCCATCCAATGCAGCTGAGGAAGTCTCCAGGTGTAACAAATTTTCATGCCACTGGACCCAGGCTTCCAACGCTGAGAGAGTGGGACTGTCTCTGTGCATCGACTTTTCCACTTAAATCTCCTTCACGCACAAGTATCTTTGTGCACACTCATCTATCCTAACTCCGTCCACCCTCTTCAAGACCTGCGGTGATGGGGGAGTGGTGACGCAACAGGTGGAGGTGACCACTGGAAGTTGTAGTCACGATCCTGCACGTAGGCGGCCCATGGACCAGTGGTCGCTCGTCCCTGTAGGGCAGCAGAGACATTTGGCAGCATCCTGGGGGCCTGAGCAGCCCTCTCTAGGACAGCATTGCTCACCCTAATCAAGGGAGGGGACTAGAAAAGGTGTCCCAAACATTGCCTGCCCTACAAACACCTGGTCAGCACACCATGGCTGGTGGGTCATCCCTTTAAGCTGTCTAAATCAAAGAAAACATAATACAAAGAAACTCCTACTAGGAGCATGGAACATCATAACATTACTTGATAGAGAGAATACCCCAAGACCTTAGAGAAGAACAGCTCTAATTGGTAAAGAACTGGTACGATATAACATCAACATCACAGCCTTAAGCAAAACACGCTTACCAGAAGAGGGATCACTCAGCAAACCCACCACTGGATACACCTTCTTCTGGAAAGGTAGAGCCACAAATGAAGACAGAATCCATGGTGTTGGCCTGGCTATCAAGACCAGTTTGCTCAAACAGCTGCCAGACTTGCCTGTGGGCATCATCGAGAGGCTCATGAAGATCCATTTGCCTCTCAGCAAAGACTGGTATGCCACAATCAGCGCATATGCCCCTACACTAACCAGCACAGAGGAGACCATCGAGCAGTTCTACTCTGACCTGAGTGCCGTCCTGCATTCAGTGCCCACAAATGACAAGCTGATACTACTGGGAGACTTCAACGCCTGCGTTGGCCAGGACCATGAAAGATGGAAAGGAGTGCTTGGCAAACACGGCATGGGCAAAATGAACAACAACGGCCTACTGCTACTCAGCAAATGCTCAGAGTTCGAACTCAGAGTCACGAACACTGTGTTCAGAATGGCGAACAAATATAAAAAAACGTGGATGCACCCACGATCAAAACAGTGGCATCTCATTGACTACATTATTGTATGCTCGCAAGACATCCAGGATGTACAGATCACCAGAGCCATGAGAGGAGCTGAATGCTGGACAGATCACCAATTGGTTAGAGCAACTCTTCAAATGTGCATTGTGCCTAGACAGTTCGCACATTTTACAATGTGAGTCGTCTTAGAGATCCATCTTATTTGCAAACATTCCAGTCCTGCCTGGATGACAAACTGTCTGTCAAGGAACCACTCACTGGAAGCTCAATCAAGAAATGGAACCAGTTCAGAGACATAGTGCAGGAAACATAAAAGGCAGTCCTAGGCCCCAAACAATGCAACCACCAGGACTGGTTCTACAAGAACAACACTGCTATTGAAGACCTATTGAGCAAAAAGAACAAAGCCTTTATGGAGTGGCAAAATAACCCAAACTCTGCTCCTAAAAAGGACAGATTCAAGTCTCTCCAACCCACGGCACCGTGTGAAATCAGGAAGATGCAAGACCAATGGTGGGAAAAAAAGGCAGAAGAAATCCAGTGCTTTGCTGATACGAAAAACTACAAACAATTTTTCAGTGCCCTCAAGACTATCTATGGGCCATTAAAACCCACCACCACTCCCTTGCTATCCTCTGACTGTGACACTCTCATAAAAGATAAAAAAGGCATCAGCAGGTGGAAAGAACACTTCAGTCAGCTTCTCAACTGACCTTCTTCAGTCGACCAAAGCGCCCTTGACCAGATCCCCCAAAACTGCACCATTGAACAACTTGACATCCCTCCTTCAATAGAGAAAGTCCAAAAAGCCATTAAACAAATGAGTACAGGCAAGGCACCCGGTAAAGACGGGATCCCAACCGAGGTGTACAAGGCCTTAAAGGGAAAGGCGCTTCAGGCATTCCACATAGTGCTGACCAGCATATGGGAAGAGGAAGACATGCCCCCAGAACTCAGAGATGCCTCCATCGTAGCCCTATACAAGAACAAAGGTGCATGAGCAGCCTGTGAACTACAGAGGAATCTCACTACTCTCCACTGCTGGAAAGATCCTCGTCCGTGTTATACTCAACAGACTCCTGTCATCTGTTTCAGAGCAGAACCTGCCTGAATCACAATGTGGCTTCTGACCAGATCGCAGCACCATCGACATGGTCTTCACAGTGAGGCAAATGCAGGAAAAATGCCTTGAGCAGAACCTGAGTCTCTACATTGTCTTCATAGACCTAACTAAGGCATTCGACACAGTGAACAGGGATGCATTGTGGGTGATCCTTAGCAAGCTTGGTTGCCCAGCAAAATTCGTCAAACTGATCCAGCTCTTTCATGTCGATATGACAGGGGAAGTCCTATCTGGTGGAGAGACTTCTGATTGCTTCAACATCTCCAATGGCATGAAACAAGGCTGTGTCCTCGCTCCGGTACTATTCAACCTATCTTTCACCCAAGTATTATGACATGCTGTGATGGATCTAGACCTGGGCATCTACATCAAATACCGACTGGATGGCTCACTATTCGACCTTCGCCGCCTGACTGCAAAAACAAAAACAATAGAGAGACTCATCCTGGAAGCTCTCTTCACAGATGACTGTGCTCTCATGGCCCACCAAGAAAATCATCTTCAAACTAGGATAGGTTCTCCATTGCAACAAAACTGTTTGGCCTGACTATCAGCCTCAGCAAAACAGAGGTGCTGTTCCAACCTGCACCAGGGAGGCCAACTAACCAGCCATGCATAACTATCGACGGCATACAGCTTTCTAATGTCATCACCAACGACGGGTCCCTAGACCACGAGACTAATGCCAGGATCCAAAAGGCCAGCCAGTCCCTTGGGCGACTGCACTGCAAAGTCCTCCAACACAGTGGTGTAAGCACTGCGACGAAGCTCAAAGTGTACAATGCAATGGTCCTCAGATAGCTCCTGTACGGTTGTGAGACATGGACACTGTACTGGAAGCACATGAAACAGCTGGAGCAATTCCACCAACGCTCTCTCCGGTCAATCATGAGGATCCGATGGCAGGACTGAATCACCTACCAGGAAGTCCTCGACAGAGCCAACTCCTCCAGCATTGAAGTGATGGTCCTTAAAATCCAGCTACGATGGTCTGGACACGTCATCTGCATGGACCCACAGTGAATACCAAGACAGGTATTCTATGGTGATCTGTCAGCTGGACTCAGGAAACAAGGCCGACCAAAGAAAAGATATAAGGATCAGCTAAAGTCAAACTTGAAGTGGGCTGGCATTACACTAAGGCAACTAGAACTTGCTGCCTCTGTCAGAAGCAGCTGGCGAACCCACATTCACCATGCCGTCACCACCTTTGGAGATGAAGGACGTCGACGTCTTGCCGCTGCGCGTGAATGCCGACACCAGGCCACAACCGCACCTCCTGTAACAACTGGCATCCCATGCCCCATGTGCCACAAACTTTGTGCCTCAGTCTTTGGACTTCAAAGCCATATGAGGGTACACCGTAGATGAAAATACACAAAGACAATTGTCATTCTCGGTCACCGAGAGACTACCATGAGAGAGTTGCTTTGGGGCACCGGGAAGGTAATCAAGCCAGGCCCAAATCACCAGCTAGTATAAATCAAAAGCTGGACTTCCTAATTCCAAGACCAACCTGCTAGCCACTAGACTATAGTATCTGAGGCTAGAGTTGAACACAGGTCCTCTCAACTCCCAATCTGGCTCTTCTTACACTGAGCCACCTAGCTGACCCTCAAATCTCAGTTATTTTGACCCTTAATTAGTTAATTTAATGATCCCCTACTCCTAAGAGCTTACCATATTGAAACTGAAATTAGTATGGTTGCCTCAGAGAGAAAAGATCATTTTTCAACAACAACAACAAAAAAGTTATCTAATCTTGACTGGGTCTTGGAAGGCAATCTTCCCCTCTAACTAATTTTCTGCCATAATCTTCAAATCAAGCATTTATATCCCTCTCAAACCTCTGTAGCACCCCTTTTCCACAGAAATATCAGCAGAGGATATTCTCATTTTTTTTTACTGAGAAAAAAAGAGGCCATCCTCTATGAATTCCTTCTTCTCTTCTACTTTATATTTCCAAAACCTTGATATCATCTCTCCTTTATTCCAAACTGGTGAAGAAGTGGTCTTTTTCCTACACAAGGACCAATCCTTAAAACATACTCATTCTTTACTGTCCTCTCAGACTATTATCCTATATCTTTTCTCTTTCCCAATCAAACCCTTAGAACAAATTGTCCACTATAATTAACTACACTGATCAGCCTCTTGCAGACTGGTTTCAGACTTCCTTACTCAACTGAAATTACTCTCTCAAAAGTTTCAGTATTTCTAAAATCACCACATTTTCTTAATCCTCAATGTTTTTTTGACTTCTGCAATATCTGGCACAATTAATTATCCTCCCTCTCTTCCCGGATTCTCTTTTCTCTGGATTTTTTATGAGACTCTTGTTTTTCCTTTTATCTTTTTGGACAGTCCTTTGTGTTCCTGCTGGATCCTTCTCCATGAACCATTCACTAACTGTGGGTGTATCCCTATGGCTAGAGATCATTTCCCTATTTCTCTGTAATCTCTTCAGCTCCCATAGGTTCAATGATCATTTCTATTCAAATGATTTTTGGGTCTCTGTATTGAACCCTAGTGTCTTTTCTGGGTTCAAATCTCACATCTATTAGAAATTGTCTGATGGACATCTCACACAGCAACTCTAAAACAGAATTCATTCTCTTTTTTGTCAAACCAACCCTCTATTCTTAACATCCCTATTTTATTCGTAGATACCACATTCCTTCTAGTCTCTCAGGATTCCCAATCCCAGAGTCATCATGAACTCTTCAATCTCCATTACTTCTTATAGCTAGTCAGTTGCCAAGTTTTATCTGTTTAGCTTCACATCATTTCAACATTAGTTCCCTTCTTTCCACTTGCAAGGACATCACCAATTGCAAGTCCTCATTAGTTCTTTCCTGAACTATTTGCAATAACCTTTTAATTGTTCTCCTTACCTTAAGTCTTTCCTCCCTATAGTCAATCCTCTACACAGTTGTCAGAGGTAGTCATCCCTAAAGCACGTGTTGTGGGTAGTACCCCTAATCAATTGAGTTCTCAATCCACTTGTTGAAATTATGGGATGTAGACTTTTGTCAAGAAGAGCACTTCCCATGGTGCTGGATAGTCACCCTGCTGGTGACTTCATAAGGCACATGTGCTTTGAAACTTTTTTACTTTACTATTTATTTACTATTTATTATTACTTGGTAATAGTAGATTGGGCCCCTTAATTAAATAGCTATGTCAAAGATGGTTGATCACTCTGAGCCAAAGGAATAGAATCTTTTTTTAATTTATTTTAAAAAAATATTTGTCCATGTTTACACAATTCATTTTCTTTCCCTCCCCTTTTTTCTCCCCCTTCTCAGAGCTGACAAGCAATTCCACTGGGTTGTACAGATGTTGTCACTTGATACCTATTTCCATATTATTCATTTTTGCTATAGAACAATTTTTTAAAGCTTAAATCCCAGATCAGATACCCATATAAAAAAATATATATATATATGTGATAAGTGATGTCTTATGTTTCGTTTTTGCATTTCGATTCCCATAGTTCTTTCTTTCAATGTATAGAATCTTTCCCAAAAGTCCTCCAGGAGGGTCCTGGCTTGTTGCATCGCCACTAGTAGCAAGGTCCATTATATTGGATTTTTCCACAATGTTTTACTTACTGTATACAATGTTATTCTGATTCTGCTCATTTCACTCTGCATCAGTTCGTTGAGGTTCTCCCAGTTCATATGGAAAGCTTCCAGATCATCATTCCTTACAGTGCAATACTATTCCATCACCATCATATACAACAATTTGTTCAGCCATTTCCCAATTGAGGGACACCCCCTTATTTCCCAATTTTTTTTGCCACCATAAAGAGTTTGGCTATAAATATAAATATTTTGTATAAATATTTTGTCTCTTTGGGGTACAAACCCAGCAGTGGTATGGCTGGATCAAAGGGCAGACAGTCTTTTAACGTTCTTTGTGCATAATTCCAAATTGCCTTCCAGAATGACTGGATTAATTCACAAACTCAAGGGTATAGACTCTTGGGAGTTAGGAGCATAGGTCCTACTGGAACCTACATGATATACAAGGAGAAAGGCCTCCTCTTCTTTTAGGACCTTTTGTTATTTTGGACTCTTTTCTAGCACTTTGTCTACCTTAGATTTCTGGCTAGACAAGGAGAGGATTCACCTACTCTCACTAAAAGCAATCACAAACCCAGGTTAGCAGAAACATGCTAACCTAAAAACGGGACCTTAAACCGCTGGCTACTGCTTCTGCCTTCTATTTCTTTCCCTCAGTCTAGGTCAGTGAAAAGTGGTCCCTGAGACAGTTCCAGCTTTGGTGGCTCCCTTATGAGTTAAAGAATTACTGAGCTCCTGAGGCTCTTTGGGAAGTGATTTCTAGAACAATATACTGTTTAGAGGAGGAGAACATTATCACCCAGAGGATCTTGAAGGTGAAAGATTAAAGAAAACCCTACCTGGCTGGCTAGGAGATCTGGATCTTGTGGGTTGCTCACACAGTCTAGGTTAGAGCTGAATGTTTAATTATCTTCTTATGGATGTAACCACTTTTCTGGATCTTGATGTTTTGCCAGCTAACCATGGGTGTACCCCAGGGATCTGTGATGATCCTTTTCTCTTTTTTTTTTAAACCTTTACCTTCTGTCTTAGAATTGTATTAAGGCAAGTGACTTGCCCAGGGTCACACAACTAGGAAGTGCCTGAGGACAGATTTCACGTTCTCCAGACCACAGACCTACCTCTCTATCCAGCTGCCCCTCGGTCTCTTTTCTCCTTTTCCTCAATCTCATTAGCTTCCATTCAATTATTATTTATTAATAACTTATTAATAAAATAAAATTATCATCATGCTCAATTCTCATATCACTATGCTGACAAATATGCGTGTCCAGCATTAACTTCTCTGCTGTCCTCTAGTCTTGAATCTCCAATAGTCTATTGGTCATTTAAAATTGGCTTTCCTAGTCATTTTTTTATTATTATTCAGAAGAATGATTGTTGACTTAAGCTTTATGATCATGCCATTACCAGCTTTTAACATCTTTATCGCTAAACCCTCGAAATGAAGTAGTAGTACTACCTTTCAATACCGTGTAAGCTATTTCATATGCAATTCATAAATTCAAAAGATTTTCAAAGTCAATCCCAAGGTACAGATTTTTAACAAGTCCAGAGAAAGCCATCTCTAGCTGAACTCCTCTGTGAGCCTCAACAGCCAAGGATATCTAAGCACTTGACATTCAAAGATCGCCCACACTAGAAAATGTGATGTGATATTCTTTACTTAGGATTATTATACAATAAAATGAAATGCCTTTCAGTAGTTTGAAAGACAGTATTTTAATCAAATCTTTGCAGTTGGGCTGCTTACCTCATGGAAAATTAGAGAACATAAGTTGGAAATGCCTGCATTGTTTTTAGTCAGTGGACCTGCTTTATCCCTTGCCTTTGGACAGGCTGAGGCATGTGGGTTAACAAACAGAATGTTACATACCAAGGGCAATTCCCCCCTACTCCCCAAATACCAAAGGTAAAAGTCACATGATACTATTAAGTAAGCTTTCTCCATAATTAAGTAATTAATTAATGATGCTAGAATAAATCTTAAAAAAAATACAACCCCTTCTAGGATAGAGGTGCAGAGGACTGCCTTTGTTGAACCTGACCAACTCACTTGAATGGGAAGCTTAATCAGATCTTTTTAAAGAATCATAAAAGTATGATAACTTGTCTGTTTGGCTAGAATGATGAGCAAACACAAAAAGCATAGTGTATCCTCTCTTCAGATTTCCAGAAAATTTCTAATTATTTGTCTGACAGATATCTCAAACTCAATCTTAGAGCCAGATGGATCGGTCTTTTGACCAAAGAATCCACTCAGATTACATAGCCTTGGGCTTGCCTTCCTTTTCACTGTGTGGCACTGCGTATACTTCTGAGCAAAAATCTTCTTGCCCTTCCACAACATCACGCATTGTGAATTCAGCTTGGTTCATGAAGGTGCAAATACTTCCCCAGTTCCCACCTCCTTTCTCCCATAAACATCTTAAACTTAAAAATCCCAAACTGAACTCTTTCCTCAAACCATTGTCCCTTGTTGCTATTGAGGGCATCACCATCCTCTCAGTCATCTGGGCTAATGACCCAAATGCCATTCCTCTTCTCTCATCACCCACATTTCCAATCTGTAACCAAGTCTTGTTGATTTTACCTTCATAATGTCCCTCTCATACACTGCCTTCCCTCCTCCGACATTTCCACCATCCCTTTGGGGTTTCTTGAACTGTGACACGTAAAGCTGACCATGTTATTCATTTGCTTAACGAATTCTGTTGGCTTCCTATTGAATTAAGGACAAAACACAAATTCCTCTGACATTGAAAGTCCTTCACAACCTGCTCCTCACTTGACTTTTCCATTTCTTTACTTAATCTTTAGTCTAACTAGAACTGTCTTGCAGCTCTCTCTTCCTTCCATATCTTTGCATAGGCTGTCTTGGAGTGTACTCTCTCCTCCTATCTGTCTCTTAGGGTCTAATTTCTTTCAAAGCTCAGTTCAAGTCTTACCTCCTACATGAAGCTTTTCAGGATCTCCTCAGATGCTAGTGCCTTCTTCCCCAAATTACCCAAGAGAACTGTTGTTGATTAGCAATTTCAGTTGTGTTGGACTCTTTGTAACTCCATTTGGGGTTTTCTTGGCAAAGATACTAGAATGGTTTGCCATTTCTTCCTCCAGATCCTTCTCATCTTCCAGATGAGGAAACTGAGGCAAACAGTGTTCAGTGATTTGCTCAGGGTCACATAGCTTGTCCCTGAGGTCTTATTTTAATTCAAGTCTTTCTGATTCCAGTCTATCCACTCTGCCACCTAACCACCCACAAGAGAACTAGCCACTTTCTTATCTCTATTTGGGTGGTACCTCTGGGTTCACAATTCTTCCCTTCAGGCTTTGTTTTCTCTTTACTCTCTGTCCTCGGTTCCTTCTGTAGGGGATTGGGTTCTTTAAACCTACATAGGGAAAGACTATGAGGAGAACAGTTGCTTGAGCCTGGAGCTTCTGTGGTTTCTGGTCACTTACCAAACCTCCGCCTACCAAAAAAACTATTGTTCAGATTCTATATTCTCCTCTGCTTTAGGGGAGCTATGATGTATGTTGATAACTTATCTTTTATTCAGCTGGTGCCCCCAGCACCAATTCTCATAAATTAGGGTCTATTCCTATCTCTACCTCTGGCCAGTTCAATTCCTCTGTTAAATACATATACAATGAACAATATCTTGGAGAAACAAGTTTCTTTTTTTAAAAACAGGAGTCAAGTGCAGAAAGTAAACATACTCTTAAGGCAAGAAGGATTGGGATTATAGCCTTAGCCCAGAGCCAATGAAGTAAGGTTGTGGTAAGAAGAAGTCTTTGATTGGTTGTGTTCTCATCATCATGTGCTGGGATCCATGTGGTTTATTAAGTTTCTCAGCCATCTTTTCCCAACACCTCACTCTCTGGAGAGGCATCCTTTTTTTCCCTCAGTTGAGCTGTTCAGTAAGCTTCTCAGTTTTCATTTTCATTTTTTTTTCAGTTTTCATTTTTAATTCTCCTCCTCCTTTAGGAATTTTCTCTCAGTCCTTATTACAACTCCAGTAGGCCTTAGAGTTCTTTCTTGTCCAGCAGGAATCCATCTCAGCTGCTCATGAACACTTTGGGGAAATGGAGTGTTACATATATTTTATATGTACTGTGTCCTCACCTTTACCATCACTGTTTCCTTTAAAGTTTAGCTAAAATGATATCTTTTCTGATCTCTCCAGGAGCTAGTTCCTCCTTCTCCCAATGACCTTGCATTTATTTTGCATATAGGTTGTATATGCTGATATCTATGCATCCTTTTGCCTTACTGTAATATAGTTACTTGAGTGCCAGAGACTTTTATTTTTCTTTTTGTAATTCCAACTGCAAAGTAGCTAGGTGGTGCAGTGGAAAGAATGCTTGGCCTGGAGCCAGAAGACCCATCATCTTCTTGAGTTCAAACCCAACAACTTCAGACACTTATTAGCAGTATGACTCTGGGCAACTCACTTAGCCCTGCTTGCCTCAGTTTCCTCATCTAGAGGATGTGTAAAAATTAAAATTAAATATCAATAATAATATTATCTTTTAAGAGATTTATTAATGATCATTAGAAATCAAGGAATAAAAAAGATACAAAATAAAGACCATGTGCCCATGGCTGGTTAGCCATTTTTTAGTCAACCCCACTCACCACCATCAATGCTGATTCTACATCAGAGAGCCAGAGCCTCCAAAGCCCATGCCCTTTATCCTCTGTCTACTGGAAGTACATAATGATAGGAAGTCAGTGGGCTCTTGGGATATGTAGTTCTTTTTTAGGGTAACAAATTTTCAGTCATACAGATGAGAAGGATTTGGAGAAGGAAATGGCAAATTACTATAGTATCTTTGCCAAGGAAACTCCAAATGAGATCAGGAAGAGTTGCTATGAAACAACAAAATGAACCCCAGTACCTGGCACATTAAAGGTGCTTAATGAGCTCATGTTGATTGTTAGTTTGGAATTCTAAGATTTTCCCCATCTGTCTGTTATTTTTCCAGCTTGATCTTTTAAGACACACATACTTTACATTCCAGCCAGATACAGTCATAGAAACTCACAGTAAGAAGTATAAATACCTGAATAAAAATATCCTCTTAAACATCTCTAATGAGCCTTTTTGGTGAAGAACTCTGCTAGGGGAGGAGAGGAACCCATTTCCCCAGCTTTCACTGTTAGGAAGGCTTTCTTGACATTAGGCCTTCTGTATTTGTCTCTTTGCCATGTTCACCCATTGCTCTGAGTGGTGTCCTTTGGGACCAAGAAGAAGTCTAATTTCTTTTCTCAAATGAACCAATGTAAATAAGGAATTTTGCAAACTGTTGTAACTACCTTAGAGGATTGCTGGGAAACTTAGATGTAAAGCCCTTCACAAACTTTAAAACTATGTAGTTGTCAATCATTCTTCTTATTCCACTTGATATCCCTTCAAATACTTGAAAACAGCTATTATATCCTGTCTGAAGTCTTTTCTTTTCCAGGCTAAACATTTGCAATTCCTTTAGATGATTCTCATATGGCATAAACTCAAGAGGCCTGTCTTTATTCTGGCTGACTCCTCTGGATTGGCTCCAATTTATCAATGTCTTTCCTAAAATATGGTGTCCAGAATGGAACATAATTCTCTAGATGTGGTCTGACAAGGTCAGAGTACAGTGGGATTTTCACTTACCTAGTTCTGGATGCTGTGCCTCTCTTAATGCATCCTAAAATTGCATTACCTTTCTTGGTTGCTATCAGATTGCTGACCAATGCTGAGTTTACAGTCCACTAAAACCCCTAGATATTTTTCAGAGAAACACTTATCTAGCCATACCTCCACCATCTTGTACTTATGAAGCTGATTTTTTTAACAATTATTTTTTGAATGCAAGTATAAATATAATTTTATTGAAATCTAGCCTAGTGTTCTAGCCTGTCAAGATTTTTTTGGATCCTGACTGTCATCCAAAGGGTTATCTATTCCTTTTGGTGTTGTGCTATCCACCCCATTTTTCCTTTATCCAAATCCTTAACAAAAATTTTCAAAAACAAAACAGGGCTAAACACAGGTTTCTAGGGTCCTCCATTGGAGGTCACTTTCTAAGCAATATCAAATGATTAGATTATTCTGTCTCTGCTACCTCTTATTTCTCAATCCCTATAAGCTTGGCTTCCAACCTCTCAGAAATTACTAAGGGTCTCAGTATCCAAATCTACTGATCTTTTGTTCAGTTCTGACCTTTTTGGATCTCTCTACAACATCTGACACTGTTGAACACCCTCTTTTCCTTTCTGAATTTCCATGGAGCTGTTTTCCCCTGGGTTTTTCTAAATACCATTTCCTTCTCAGTTTTCTTTGCTATATTCTCCTCCAACTTTGAGGTTGTGCTCTTTTTTCTCTCTGTTACCTTTCACATGAGCCACATCACATGAACTGCTATAGTTCACATATCCTCTCTATGTATATTGATGACCTCCTCTCCCTGCCCCCTGCCATATATCCTCTATCTCAGTCCAGAACCACCCCAGAATATCAATTACCTATTTGACTTATCCAACACTTTGTCCAATAAGCATCTTAAATTCAATCTCTCAAAAACTCATTACCTTTTCCCCCAAACCCACTCCCTTCCTAAGTTTCCTGTTTCTATTATAGGCATCATCATCCTTTTAGTTAAGTTCCCAACCCAGGATCATACTCAACTTTTCACTTTCCATGACCCTCCAAAGCCTATTAGTGACTAAATATTCCTGTCATATTTTTACGATTCACATCAATCCCTTTCTCTCTGTTCACATAGCCACCACCCTAGTTCACACACTCATCAACTCTTACCTGAATTATTGCAATAATAGGGCTTTGCCTGTAGTCTCTCTCCTTTCCAATTCATCTTCCACCAAAACAAATCAATGTTTCTAAAACACACGTCTGATGATGTCACTCCCCTTTTCAAGAAGATCCAGGGAACTCCCTATTACCTCTAGGATTACATTCAAATTCCTCATCTGGCATTTAAAGACCTTCACAGCATAGATCTGGTCTATCTTCTTGAGCTTTCTACACATTACTCCCCTTCACAAGTTTTCCATTCCATCAAAACAGATTGATTTCTAGTTCCTCTTATATGGTATTCCATCTCATATCTCCATGCCTTTGCCCAGGCTGTGCCCCTATAGTTGGAAGGTGCTTCCTTCCCACCATTGCCTCTTAGAATCCCTAGTCTTCCTTCAAGGTTTATCTTATCAGATATAACCTCATATTTGAGAATTTTCTTAATCCTCCCAGCTGCTAGAGCCCCACCTTCCAACCAAACTTATGTTGTGTGTATGAGTAAATGTTGATATCTTTTGTTTTATGTTGCACATATTTTGCATTTATTATATGTATGGATACATATATGATACAATGCAAGAGGAAGGAACTATTTGATTTTGTTCTATTTGCCTCGATGGCTGACTCATAAGATATACTCAATAAATGTTTATTGATTGATGGGTTTGGACTTGTAGTTCAATCTGTTCTGCATCCGTATCATTGGACTCTGGGCTAACCTTCCCAAGTCCATCTTTTCTAAAATGTGAGCAGAGAATCTTTATCAGATGCTTTGCTAAAGTCAAAATAACCTAAATGTGCAGCATTCCCCTGATCTACTAATTCAGGAAGCTTGCCCAAAAAAACCCCTAAATATAGTCTGCCTTTGATGGAGGGAGGCATGGGTAGCTCTCAACTATCATAGTATCCTTTCTCAGATGTTCACTAACCATTGTCATCAAATGAAAATTGGATGAATCATCTATACATAGTTTAATTCTTCTGCTGCTATGTAGGAGATAGATAGAAATGTACCTTGTTTCTCTGTGCTCCCCTTCACTTCCCTTCTCCATCTCTACCTTCACATTCTAATCTATCTCACAAAGCTCAGATCAAATGCTTTCTCCCTTCATTTCTCCACACCCTCCTCCCATCCACCCACCCCTGCCCCACCCAGAAGAAAATGGAAGTGGAAGCACTTTGTACATCTCTTAAACACTTATACGCTCTCTTTTGAATCATAGCTGTGGATAATGTATCTGGCCCTAGTAGACTGTGATTCCCAAGAAGGCAGGAACCATGTTCTATTTGCGTTTTCATTTCTTTCAGGGTCTAGAACAGAGCTTTACCCAGAAGTGGGTATTTAACAAATGGTTGTTGAATTAAATTCAGATGCCTGCCATGTCACTCTTACAGTGGAGCCACAGATTCATGTGAGAGAATACCATTCATGTACACAATACATATCATGTACATATATCTTTCCTCAGCCTAGGGTTAGTCTCTTGCCAGTTTTCCTTTGTTTGACTATTCTACATACTATTTCACTCCACTTTCCTTCCCATAATGAAGATGTGAGCATGGAACAGATTTGAACTTTCAGCTATGAACTCTGTAATAAGCCTTGTTTTCCAGGATTCCAGGGCTTCCCTAGCAAACCTCTTCATGTGAAGGAGATTTCTCTCCTTTATTTGTTTTTATTTTTTTGAATCCTTACCTTCCATCTTAGAATCAATACTGTGTATTGGTTCTAAGGCAGAAGAGTGGTAAGGGCTAGGCAATGGGGGTCAAGTGATTTGCCCAGGGCCACACAGCTAGAAAGTATCTGAGGCCAGGTTTGAACCCAATACCTCCTGTCTCTGGACCTGGCTCTCAATCCACTGAGCCACTCACCTGCTCCACCCCTCCACCCTCTTTACAAAAGAGAAATTGAAGAATGACAATAATAGATAATAAATAAGATGTTATTATAGTCTTCCCTAGGAGTTCAGAGAGCTCACCTAGTTAGCTACCATGTAGACTCACACCTTGATGGACCCCTTTTCCTTGCCCAGCCTCCAACAAAGTCTTTTGCCTCTCCTTTTTTTGGGGCCCCTTTTCTACTCCTCAATTCAAATGGTTGTGCAGAAGAAATGTTAGTTATCTTTTTTTTTTAATTTATTTAGTCAATTCAGAATATTTTTCATTGGTTTCAAGAGTCATGTTCTTTCCTTCCCCTCTCTCATTCCCTCCCATAGCCAAACAAGCATTCTATTGGGTTTTACATGTGTCCTTTATCAAAACCTATTTCCATATTTTTAATATTTGCACTAGGGTGATCTTTTAGAGTTTGCACCCCTAATCATATTCCCATTGAACCATGTGATCAAGCAGTTGTTTTTCTTCTGTGTTTCTACTTCCACAGTTCTTCCTCTGGATGTGGATAGTGTTCTTTCTCATAAGTCCCCCAGAATCGTTCTGGATCATTTCATTGCTACTAATAGAGAAGTCCATTACATTTGATTGTACCACAGTGTATCAGTCTCTGTGAACATTGTTCTCCTGGTTCTGCTCCTCTCACTCTGCATCAATTCCCGGAGGTTGTTCCAGTTCCCATGGAATTCCTCCAGTTTATTATTCCTTTGAGCACAATAGTATTCCATCACCAACATATACCACAATTTGTTCAGCTGTTCCCCCATTGAAGGGCATCCCCTCATTTTCCAATTTTTTGCCACCACAAAGAGTGCAGCTATGAATATTCTTGTACAAGTCTTTTTCCTTATTATCTCTTTGGGGTACAAACACAGCAGTGCTATGGCTGCATCAAAGGGCAGACAGACTTTTAAAGTCCTTTGGACATAGTTCCAAATTGCCCTCCAGAATGGTTGGATCAATTCACAATTCCACCAACAATACATTAATGTCCCAATTTTGCCACATCCCCTCCAGCATTCATTACTTTCCATTGCTGTCATGTTAGCCAATCTGCTGGATGTGAGTTGGTACCTCAGAGTTGTTTTGATTTGCATTTCTCTTATTATAAGAGATTTAGAGCACTTTTCCATGTGCTCTAATTTAGAGTTATCTTTGAATAATCCATCATGCTTGTGTGTATGTGTGTGTCTCCTTGAGGATTAAATGCTGAGAGAAGCAGGTAGTATTATAGGGAGAGACACAGGAAAGGAGACAACAGGCTATGCATAGCCATTGTGTTTTATTGGATTCTCTGGGTTCCTAATTTTACAAAATATACACAAGAGTTGAAAATGCAAAGCAGTAACAACCAAGTCTCTGTCAGGGGAGGAAGGAGGCTATTTTCCCCCCAACCCCTCAGATCACTGCTGGCGGAGAGGGCAGAGCTACCCAGGACAAGTTGAGACATTGTAGGAGTGGAGGTCCAGAGATAGGGGCAAGGCCAGGGCTTGCAGATTCCTTTCTTCCCATGTATCAGAAGGGAGGATGCCTGAGGAGTTTGGGGATGGGGGAAGAAACTTTCTAAGTAGGATGTGATGGGGCAACAAGAGTTTCCTGTTGAGAATATTAGGGCTCCCTGACTCCTAAAAGGCAAAGCAGTAGAGCAGATCCTTGGGAAGGAAGCAATTGAGCTGTGCTGGAGAGGAGTGGACAAGCAATAAGAATGAGGGTCCCACTGATAATGCTGCATACATACCCCTTCAGCCCCATACACCCAGCTTTGGCATCTCTAATTCTGTGATAGTGTTTATTTTGGGATCTCAAATTCTGAAAGGCCTTGACTGTCTTCCCCTGTCTCCTTAGGTCATCCCTAGGACTTAGGGAATGTTCTCCACTAGTTGGTCCTGTAAAAATGTGTAAATCTGACAGGAAAGGATACAGGAAGAGGCAAGAGGACCTCAGTGGACTCCTGCTTGGTCATTCCTAGACCTTTTTTTGTCTGTAGTACCCTTACCCCTACACTCACCACCATCATACCCAGGGAAACAGAGGGAAGAAGAAATACATGGAGAATCCTAGGAGAATATCAAAACAGGAAATATAGGTATCCAGAATCCCAGGTTCCTGTCCAAGAGGGCATATCTTCCCATGCATGTATATTATAGGACCTTTGAGGATTTCCCACCTCTTCTTTCCAGAGAGGCAGGGATCAGAGGTTCTCTAAAAGACAGAGTATTCCCAATCAGGTCCCCTAAAGGAGCAAGGAGGCTTCTTGGGGTTAATTTTTAACCTCCACTACAGAGGACCCTGATGGGCTAGCTTAGATCCTAGGCTATAGTCTGAGTCCCCTTACTATTAGGATTTCATAGAGGTTCCTCTGAAAGTGCCCAGTGGGGAGGTCCCTGTGAGATTGGTTGGTTTGGGGAAGCACCACAGCAGGGTCATTGTTGGCTTCTACTGTATGAGTACAATGGGAATGGGGGAAATTATTTGGTTCCTACATTAAACCCTAAGGCAGGGGCAATAGGCTCACAGCATGTGGAATAGATTGGGGACCTGGGTAGCTATTTGGGAGCCTTGGACCCTTCCAAATACTACTTCAGGATTCTGCCCTATTTCCCAGCCTCTAGCCACACACCCTCTTTTACCTCAGAACCCAGATACCCCAAAGGGGTCACAGTCCCCTAAGCATGGTCTCCTAGCAACCCCTGGGGGTTTCCTGGGCCCCTGCTGGCACAGGATAGGGGCTGGAGATAGACTTGGGAAAAGAAGAGTGAGGTCCATCTGGGCAGGGAGGCCCAGGAGCTTCCCCCAGCACATGAAAACCCTTCTTTATATCAAGCTAGATGACGTCGTCAAAGAGCTGCATGGAACGCATGATGTTCTCATCCTAGTAGGGAGAGAGACAGAAATATATCCAGAAAATGAGAAGACAAAGAAGGGATCAATGTGGACATACAATGGGACAAAGATGTAGAAAGAGATCGAGATAGGTGAAATGGAGCCAGCAATCAAAATCCAGACAGGAAAAGACAGAGAGTGGGAGGGGGAAGGGAGGGCAGAGAAGTTGGTTTCTTGGTCCCACACTCTCTTCCTACCCCTTCTCTTTTGCCCCTATCATTGAAAGGGAGTTTGACCAAGATCTTCCCTGAAGATGGTGGAGTCATACTATCCCAGGGAGCCTGAAAGTTAGGGGAAGGACATCTTAGGGCTCTACCTTCTGGCAGGATTCAATGAACTCTTCAATGGTCACCACACCATCTTTGTTTCTGTCCATCTTCTGTAAGGATATGTAAGCAGGGTCAGTACCAAGATAGAGGCATAAGGATGAAGGGTAGGGAATGATATGGACAATTCCCTTTCCATCCCAGACTTGGTTCTTCCTTATCTCTCCGTATCTAGTCTCTTTCACACTGACCCTTGATATGGCAACATTCAACTCAGTGTAGTCAATGCCCTCCCATGCCTGCCACCTAACCCTTTCACCTGGAAGAAGTTCTCCACATGTTCTCTTGGTGCCTCCTCTCGAAGGGCAGGATAAGTATACTTGCCCATCATGTCGTAGATGGACTTCATGATGTCCAGCATTTCCTGGGGGAATTGGAAATTGAAAGCTTATCCTCAGGTCTTTCCTCCCAACCCCTTTGATAATGCAGTACAATGATTTTCCCTTGTAGTCCTCTGTCCCTTTCCCTATTAGTAGGCCTCCTTCTGCCTCCCTTAACTCCTTGATGCTTCCATATTTCTAGTGTCCTTCCTATTAATCCCTAACTTCCGAGTGATCTTCTTGGGCCCCTTACCTCCTTGGTGATGCAGCCGTCCTTGTTGAGGTCATACAGGTTGAAGGCCCAATTGAGCCGATCATCTATGGTTCCTCGGAGAATCACTGACAGACCAGCTACAAAATCCTGGGCCAGTGAGAGGAGAAAAAGTTCAGGAAAACGCTTATCTCCCCCACTGTGACTCTGCCCTGAGCTCTCTGAAGCTGGAGCCCCAGGGATATTGTCCCCACCTTACCTCAAAGCTGACAGAACCATCATGATTGGTGTCAAAGGCATTGAAGAGGAAGGTGGCATAAGTGCTGGAGTCTGGGGGAAGGGGTAATAAGGAATCATGAGCACACTTTCCACAGTAGTGGACCTCAAACTCTCCTTCTGGAATCTACTCCAGACTTCCCTCGAGACTATGGGCTTCCTCCGAATTCTCCTTCGACCACCCCCCTTAAAATTTCCCTTTAGGTACTCGAGATCACCCAACCGCTCCGTCCAGATACCCACCTCAGAGTCCACCGCGTTCCTTGCCCTAAAGTGTGTATGAGTCTTTGAGGGCAAGAGGGATGGGGAAATGGGCAGAAGCCCACCCACCCTTTCCTACCACGGGGAGGCAACTCCTAATCTAAGGGCTACAGGCCGGGGGAGGGAAGGTCCGTTAGGATGCTGGGCTAGCGCTCTCACCTCCCTGGGGAAAGAATTGAGAGTAAATCTGCTTGAAGTTCTCCTCGTTAACGATGCCGCTGGGGCATTCCTGAAACGGAAAGCAGAGTTGAGGGAGGCGAGGGAGAGGGAAGGCAAGGCTCCGCTTCCAGTCCCTCTGCCTCACCAAGGAAGGTCAAGAACTTCCAAAGGACCCTCCCACTCCAGGTAGATGGAGAGAAAGACCAGGATCCCCAGTTCTGTTGTCCCCTCTCTACCTAGCCACTAAGCCCGCCCCCGGCCGCCCCAACTCAGTAAACATTGGATTGCTTGAAGCCCCGCCTTCAACCCGTCAGACCCCGCCCTGAGCCCCGCCCACACTCACGTTCTTGAAGCCCCTGTAAAGGACCTGCAACTCCTTTCGGGTGAACTTGGTCTGTTCCTGCAGCTGTTCCAGCCCCTCGGGCCGGTGACACACAGTGGACAATTCAAACTCATCCTCTACGCTATCTGCAGAGGTTGGGGGGACAGCGGCGTCTCAGGTCCGGGCTCCGAAGCATCCTCCCAATATCTTGTGAAGCCCCACTTCCCCGAATCTTCCCTCTTCCTTAGCACAACGAATCTTCCCTTCTCTCACTGGGATGTCCCCAAATCCCAGGGACAGAGCTTTCTCCACACTTCCCAAAACACCCTTCCCGAGAGGAAACAAAGGCATAGAGAAGAGGAACCATAGTCTCCCACCCCGGTTCCCTCATAGCCATTTCCTTCTCTACTTTTACCTCATCCCTAGCTGTTTTCCTTTCCTTTTCCCTCTCCCTCCATTCCTACCTCTCCCAGGCCCATCTCCATCTTCCTCACTATCAGCATCACCCCCATCCTCATTGTCTCTATCCACCCCCATTCATATTTATCTCAAGCTCAACCCAAGCCTCTCTATTTTCCCCAATTTCTAATGAGAGAACCACTATCCTTCTAGTCACCCAAATTCCCAACCCCAGAGTAATCCTAGATTTTTCACTCCCCTCTCCTCTTATATCCAATCAGTTGCCAAGTCTTATCCTGTAGGGTTTCCCCATTCTCCATTTCCAGCTTCCCCATCCTCATCTTTATCCTTAGATCCATTTGCACTAGTTAGCCTCCCCACCCTCACTGAACCAGCAACTTAAAAAACCAGACCTCCAAGCCCTCCCCAGTTCTTTCCAAGTTTCTAGTCCCTTGTACATGGTCTCAGATCCTCAAAAGATGTAACTCTCTCTCTCTCTGTGCCCCAGATTCTTAAGTCTCTTCTTTCCCAACCTTCCCTCCTACTCCCCACCTCCAGCTAGGGTGGGGAGTCACCTGGGTCCTGAGAAATCTCCAGATAAAGAAAAGTACATCAAACAATTCTCCTGATATGTAGAATTGAATTCAAAATACACATCACACATAAGACAGGACTCATGATACTGACAGCACAGCACACAGAAAGGCATCCACAACAAGCAAGCCTTATACTTGAAACTGTCTGAAATAAACACAAAGCAGAGAAACACCACACATCATAGGATGCATACATTTGCATGGGAGACAGGCAAACACACAGAAATCTTCATGTTTCTATGCCTAGTACAGTGCTTGGCACCTCATCCTATAAACTCTTGTTAATTAATATACCAGGAACCACAGAAAACACAGGGACACTCAGTTCACTAGCACAGTGCCTGGCTTAAATGTTTGTTGTTGGCTGGTTGACTGATTTCCACTCTGCCATGATACCTTCCCAACCCATGGCCTTTTCTTAGTCTTCAATTCTTCCTGCAGCATTTGACACTATTGATCAGCCTTTCTTCGAATTGCTTTCTTTTTCCTCAGCCTCAAGGACAAGGTATCTTCCTATTGTTTCTCCTTTTTCTGGAACTCTTCCTCATCATTTGCTGTTCTTCCTGACCCGTGTTCCCTGAAGGTTTGTTAAAGGTTCTGTTCCCTTTGTCATCCTACATGCTCCACTGACAACCTTTTCACTTCTATACCTTTGCCTCCTATCTCTATGCAGGTAATTCCTAAATATATCTCTAGTTGACCCCTTTTGGAGCTACTGATCTTTAAAGTTGGATTGGGGCAGGGTGAGCAGGTGAGTGGATCAGTGGATACAGAGCCAGGCAGAAGGTCGTAGGTTCAAATTTAGCATCAGATGATGGGTGACCCTGGGCAAATCTAGCCTTTACCAGTCTTCTGCCTTGGAACTGACACTTAGTATCTATTCTAAGACAGAAGGTAAGGTTTAAAAAAAAAGTTGAATTCAAATATCATCTCCAAGAAGCTTTCTTCAGTCTCCAGTAATTATTGCCCCTCCCCAACTTTAGCTGTGACTTTATATAGCACCTCTCTAATGTATTTATCACATACTACTTTGTATGGTAGATACTTGTATATGTGGCATCCATAGACTTTAGCACTCCTACTAGACTTGAGCACCTTGAGGGAAAAGAGTAAACTTTGTTTCAGCTCCTAATTCAATACGTGATGCATAGTAGCTGCTCAATGAATATTTGTTGGATTTAAGTTGCTTCTGGATTTAAGTGCTGGGCCATGAGAGAGTCAGGAAGAAGAGGCATTGATTCTTGTTGGGGAGATCAGAGATGCTCTTCTGGAGGGGAGGGGATCTGAGCTGGGCCTTCAAGAAGGAGAATGATTTTAATAAATGGAGAAGAGAGAGGCAACAGTTGTTTTAGGAATGGAGAGGCCTCTGCATATGCTCAGGAGTGAGAGAAGGCAATCCTAGTGGGGAAGACGGAGTGCTACAATGTGGATGGCCTAGAGTGAATGAATGGGAGTACTGTTGAACTCAGTACTCCATAGGGCTGGATCTGCCATTCAAGCTCCCACTAGGCTGGGGAAAAGGTGAAAAGGGTCAAATTGGTGCCAAATTGGGTTCTGTCTCCCCATTAGGTTATATTAACCCCAGGAGAGCAGGAGTTGCATATCATCTAATGGCCCCCAGGTTTGAGCTCAGTGCTCTGAATGTAGCAGACGCTTAATAAATATTTGTTGAATTGAACCAGACACACATACACATGAGTACCAATGGAGAGGAACAGATACACATAGAGGTTACATGTGAACATGTGACTGTGGTTGGCAAGGGGAGACAGATGAAAATAAATGAAACAGGGTCTCTTCCCTTAAGGAACCAGACACTGACACAACATATCCAGAAGGTCGCAGACACAAGGATGTTGTTTCATAGGAACACACGTGTACTCATACAAGGAACTCAGACTCAGAAAGGGATATCCAGTTTCCCAGGCGTACAAACCAGGGCACATAGCCAAAGGGGTGGGTAGGTCACAAGGTTCCATTCAGTACCACTGACATAGGTTGATACATGCAGTTCTAGACACTGCCTGCACACTGTTTCCGTCCTTTTTTTGCCCATCCTCAGCCCCCACTGACTGCTCCCCAATACCAGGGCCTTGGTGACTGGAAATGTGATGGAGGCAGTCAGCCAGGGCGATGGAAAGGACAGGGCAGGGATTGCCCACCTCTCCCCATGGATCTCCCCCCCACACTCCCCGGGACAAAAGGAGAGGAGGGGGGGCACTTGCTTTCGCTGACTGAGGGCAGGGCCTGGGGGCCACAGCACGGCAGCAGTTTGAGGAATCGCTGCTTCAGCGCTTTTTTAGTGGGCCTGGGTGGGTTCCCTGGGAAGAAAGAAGACCCCAAGGAAAGAAGGTTAACTCCCCCAGAACACACCGAGCTGGCCCAGCCCCCTTCCCCTCCCTGCCTCACATAGAGACTCAGACACTCCCAAGCAGGTGGAAGGACCGAGGGAAACACTGGGATAGAAGGGCGGGGTCTGGGGGCGCGCAGACGAACCGGTGGCTGCAGGATACTTGAGGGACATTCAAGCAAGAAAGGCCGGATGGATTCCGAGGATTTCGTTGTAGCCTAACATTCAGTGAACGTCATGCAAAGTGTATGCAAATGACATGCAAACCAACATATGTTATTTGAAGTCAACAGCTCAGGCAGTTTGAAAAAAATAAAGGGGCAGCAGCTCAGAAGACAAACTTCCCAAACCTTAGAGACCAGCTGATTCGACCGCCTCCTGGTTTGGGAAGCGGGAGGGGGAGGGGCCTAGGACCCTGGGTGATGCATCAGGGAGGGGAAGAATTGGGAGAGATCTTGTCCCTAAAGTTCCCCGGACTCCAAGAGGACGGACTGTGACTCCCCCGCCTAAGTTCTTTCTCCCATTTAATCAGTCCCCCAGCACTCCCCAAAGGCTGGGATCCTGGGAGGCTCAGGGGTAACTTTTCTCTTGTGGGAGTCCCCAGTTGAGCTGTTCGTTATGAACGCAGAGACTTTGCAGACACACACACACACACACACACACACACACACACACACACACACAGAGTGATACTCGGAAAGGCATGCATTCATTCAACAACATTTATTAAGTGTGGAGCTCCGAGCAGAGCGCTATGCTAGCTAGGCACAGGGAGATACGGAGAGAAACAAGTCCTGGTCTCTGCCGGCAAGGAGCCGGGCACTGATACATTGATCCATATGGAGTGTAGTATACACAAACACGTCATCGCACCCGAACAATGACACAGAAAAACAATGACCACAAAGACAATTACAGCGATACAAGGTGACACACAGACAGAGTGAGAGGTCTACAGCGATACACGGGGCACCCAGAAAGACGCGCCCCCGGTTTGGTCTTCATCATACACTGCGTTACACATGCTGTGCTCTCTTCACTGACTGAGCACTGGCTCCCTAACCAGAGCGGGGATTCCTCCAGAGTAGAGACTAGCTTCTCCTTCTTCACAAAGTATTGGAGGGGGGGGGGGTGTCCTGGGGGATGGAAGGAGGAACAGGAGGAAGGAAGAGACACTCAGTGAAAGTTTCTTCGCCGGGATGTGCGACTTGTTGCCTGAAATACGTCGAGAAACACCTACAGTCCCACAGACTCAGTCCCAGATACAGTAGAAGGGGCCCATTTGAGTGTGACTCCCCCTCCGCACCATGTCCCAAACACGTGTGTGCAGATACACAGCTATCCGTAGACACCTCCATACCAGGTCCCGGGCACACACAAAACCAGGCTCACAAACACAGCCACACGCAGTCACACATCAAATCACAAAATAGTCATCTCCTCCCACTGCCTTCTTATTCTTCAGGGATCAGACCAAGGTTTGATACTGTCTCTGCCTCTCCTTCCCCTTTCAGTGCCCACCCCCTACCAAGGGCAGAGGATCGATTGACTGGTCTGGCCTTCTGCCCGGGGCTCCATTAGCTGGGGCTCTGGTTTCCCCCAAGCCAGATAGAGCCTGTGGTCTTCCTGCTGCCTTCCGGGAGTGAGGTGAATAGCTGGGGGATGGGAGAAAGGAAGCAAGCCCTAAAGTCTCTCTCCTTATTCTTTCACATTAACTTAAGAACTCAGTTTCCTTTTCTTTCTCTATGGGAGAGGATGTTTAAGATGGAATAGAACTGAAGGATCTCAGAAGACAGAAGTTCCATCTCCAGCTTCACCATGGTTGGAGTCCTTTAACCTCCAACACACCATACATTTCAGCCAGCCCTGCCTACTTCTCTTGAGCAATTTCTCTGTCCCACTCTTTTTTCCTTCATCTCTTTATCTTCATAGCACTCAGAGAGGCCCAAAATTTGGTGGTTGTAGGGAGTTACATTCTATATTCACTGCTTTCAGTTAGAAAGATCTTTTGCCTCCAGCCTGGGGTCTATACAGATTTCTAGGATGAAGACTGGCTGGCCAATTTTCCTGTTTATCATTTTACTCCAGTCTCCACCACTTTAGTCTGAAAGTTCTCCTTTGTGTCTAGTTTTTATCTTTCCTGCTTCCAACCTATTTGCAGGAAAAGGGCAGGTAGGGTAGGGTTGAACCCAAAGGTGGAATAGGAGCAAGGATTTTCAAGAAAAGGGAGAAGAGAATTATGGCTCTTTGCTATAACTTAATCCCCTAAATCTCAATAGATTCTCCCTTCTTCCCCAGAACCATAGATGCTTTGGGGGGATTTTCTCACCCATCTCCTCTCTTAGCCTTTCAGGGGATGAGGTGTCCTAGAGCTGGAATTCAAGGAGGCTAGGCAGCTTCACCTTGAATTGCAGGAGATCATGGAGATCGAGAGATCTCATAGGGTCATATATCTAGACCTGGAAAGACCAAAGAAGACATCTAATCCATTCTCCTCCTTTTATTTTACAGATGAGGAAACAGAGGCCCCCAAGAATAAGGTTACACAGGTAGTTGAGTCAGAGGTGGGATTTGAACCCCAGGACCTCCAAGTAATAGTTTTTCTCCCCTCTTCATTTGAACTAGAACTCAGAGCTTCTGCTTCCCTCCCTCCACTCATATTAAAAAACCTAAAATCCATGGATATACAATTTACACAATCACCATCAAAGCCATCAAACATGACTTGTGAGGTACAAATACAATTACAGCAACATATAATTACACTTAGAGTTATACATATAGTCACAGAAATCACATACACTATACAAGCACAATCATACTCAGTTACAGACAGAAATAATAACACAATGTTACCGAATCAGTGGGCTCTGATACCTCAACTCGAACACCCCTAATAAGGCTGAAACTGATTTCACTCTCAGCAACTCCCTCACCATATTCCTGCTCTCCTGCAACCTGAGCCTCACTCCTCCCCAAATCATCAGGATATCCACCCATACTCTTCCTCATGTCCCCCCAAGTAGCCCTTCTCCATGAACTCTACATCATCCTCCCTCTCCAGTTGAGAGGGAAAGAGGGAAAGAGGTCTTTGGTCCATTGGTGGTGTTAACACAACCACCCAACTCCCGCTTCCCCATCCCCCAACCCATCTCACCCTCCTGGCTTCCAAGTGGGTTCTTGGGTTACCTTCCAAGGAGACAGGCTCAAAAAGGCCAAACTGCTCCAGGACCTTGACAAATAGGGCCAGGACCACAAGGACAGCCACCATCTCCAGCCCCTCTAGATTCATGCCGGGGAGAGCGGGGGCATGGCCCCCTTCCCTGAACCCCCTAGTTGATAGCCCCTGCTTTGTCTGCCCCAAAGCCTGCCCTTGTCTACCCCTATCTCCTTTCTCCCTCTCCCTCTCCCTCTCCCTGTGCCTCACCCTTCTACAGGCTTCTCTCCCCTCCCTCCCTCCCTTACTTGTTTCCTCCCTCCCTCCCTCCCTCCGCCTTTTCCATCCTCCGCCCCCCACCCCACCCCCTCTCACAACCTCCTAGTCTCAGTCTGGGCCTCTTCCTCTGCCGGGGGGAAGGTACTGTGGCATGGAGTGCATTGACCCAATCCAATCAGCCAAGGGGAAGGGCAGTAAGTCAGTCCTCATCTCAGGCACTGCCTTATTTTTTAGGGGGTGGCAAAGAGATGGTAAGGAAGGGTCTTCAAGAGAAACAGGGAGACAGTGGAGGAGCCACAGATAAGGGGACGAGGGAGACAGAGAGGATTGGGGCAAATGAGGGATAAAGATAGAGAGGGGGATACACTGGGGTGCAGATGAAGAGGAAGCAGAGAAGATCGAGGAATGGGGGCATGGGACAAATAGTGAATCAGAGATTCTGTCCATCTCTGGACAGAAGAATGGGGGAAACAGGCAGATGGGAAAGAGAGAGCATTTGGAAGACAGATAGGCAGACAAGGAGACTGACTGGGAGACAGACTGGGAAATGGAGAGGAAATGAGGGGAATGGATAGAGAGAGCTGGAGACTGACGGGAATAGTAGGGGCAAGGGGAGGAGGGGCAATGAGAACTAAGAGTGGAGGGGAGGGGCTGCTCTTGGCCCTCCTTTGGTAGGTGGAGGGCAGAGCAAGGCCAGATAAGAGAGAACTTGGAGGAAAGAGCCATATGTGTGGTTCTGTGTATGTAAAAGCCCAAGTATCCAAGGGCCAGTGAGTGTATAATATGTACAGAGGATCCCTGCTACATGTGTATCCTATAGATTGCATAGTTATGGATATGAATGTAAAATCTGTGTATGCCACTGTGGGCGGGGTTTTGTCTAGGGGTACAGCTGTGCACACATGGGATCTGCACAAAGGGGGTCTGCATGTTCCTGTAGAAGGGGGAAAGAGAAGACTCCCTGGTAGAGGTGGTAAAGAGGAGACTAGTTCCAGCCCTTTGGCCCTGCCAATCATCCTGGTCATAGCTCTCCCCTTTTAAGGCTCAGTTTCCCCCCAGGGAGCACTGGAAGAGCATTACTTCCCAGCTGGTTGTCTCTTTGACCACAGCATTCAATACTGCTGCTACTGGCCTGAGAGCAGCCTAGTGGGATCATTGGGATCACTGTCTCTGCAGACCTCCTCTGTGCCCTAAACCTGGGGAGGGGGCCTGAGCTCAGTCTGGCTGGGGGGAGGGGACAGACTCTAGCAGTGACCACAGTGCCCTGATCCCCAGGGCTCCTCTGGTTCCAGCTAATGAGCTAAACAGAGAAACTTGAGCCCACCAGGATCATACCATGATGGTTTCCTCAGCCATTTCAAGAACTAGCTTTCCTGGATGTCCTCTTTCCCTCATATATGTGCATGGTGGGGGGGGGGGGGGGAGTCATTACAGGGAGGGGAGGGGAGGAGAGACACTATAGTCCAAGAAAGTAATGTCAGTCTTGACATCTGGCCCCTGGCCCAGCCTCGAGGGTTCTAACAAGATAGGATATGGCCCCTGTCAGATCTCTTCTCTGGGAAGATAACAGAGCAGGCCTAGCCCAGTTTCTCCTCCACAGCTGGGGAGAGCCAGGGGGCCTGGGGTCACAGGGAGCTGGTCAGTGAGTGTCAGACCATGGATGTATCGGGTCAGGGAGGAACGGTCCAGCGGCAGAGAGAGCCAAGGCTCAGGAGTGCCCATGAAGAAGCAGCAGACAGTTCTCACTCCTCCTGCCTGTTCTCAGGGTTTAACTGGAAGCAGGGAGGTGAGGACTGTCCAAGGGGTGGCCATGGAAGAAAGGACCCAATAACCAAGTTTTCTGCCAAGGGGACTGACGCTCTGGGGGCTGTAGTTCTGCACCCAAACCACTGGGGGTCACCCTCCTCCAACACAAGTCATCTCAGCCCCCCAACTCCATTGTCTAATATAGCTGGAAGAGGGGGGGGGGAAGTCCCCTTTCTCCTGCTCCTGACTGGGCCCCTTTCCTCCTGGGAAAAACTGAGTCCCAGGTTTCATCACTGGGGCAATAAAACTACAAACATTCACAGAAGACTTTCAGACTCAACCCTTTGGAGTGTGTCCCTCTAGTTCATCTACCTAGTCTAGCAACCAGGGAGAATGGGTTACTACTTCAGCCTGGCCCCAGGGGCTATCCATAAGCTTCCACCATTTAGGGTTCCTCTTTGTCCCTGCCATCAGGGCCCCACTCAATGAATCACAAAATCTCAGAATTGGAAGGCATCTCAGACCTGTACCTGAATAAGAAGCCACTCTGAAAATACCTGATTTTATGTAGAATATACACAGTTGCAAAGTATTACATATATGTCATCATGTCATCCCTAGTCCCATTTTATAGATGATGAAAACTGAGGCTTAGAGAGATAAAGTAAGTAAAGGCTTAGCCTGGTCACAAAACTGCTAAGTGTCAGAGATGGAATTCAAACCTAAGTCTTCCTGACTCCACAGATTCTTTTATTATACTATGCTAGTTCCCAATAAACCTAACCAATGGCCATCCAGCGTTTTTGTCAGGAAGAGGAATTCCAGAAGTGGTCCATTCCACTGTGGGACAACTGTGATTGCTCAGGGAATCTTTCCTTTCACCTATTGTTATTAGTTTTGCCCTCTAGAACCAATCAAGCAGCACTGACCTGGTCCACTTTCCATGAAAAAATATATATAGCTATTAAGTCCTCTTGCCTTTTCTCCATTTCTAAGTTCTTCAAATGAATGCCATATAATTTTGTTTTTCTTTTCTTCTTCTTCTTCTTCTTCTTCTTCTTCTTCTTCTTCTTCTTCTTCTTCTTCTTCTTCTTCTTCTTCTTCTTCTTCTTCTTCTTCTTCTCCTTCTCCTTCTCCTTCTCCTTCTCCTTCTCCTTCTCCTTCTCCTTCTCCTTCTTCTCCTCCTCCTCCTCCTCCTCCTCCTCCTCCTCCTCCTCCTCCTCCTCCTCCTCCTCCTCCTCCTCCTCCTCCTCCTCCTCCTCCTCCTCCTTCTTCTTCTTCTTCTTCTTCTTCTTCTTCTTCTTCTTCTTCTTCTTCTTCTTCTTCTTCTTCTTCTTCTTCTTCTTCTTCTTCTTCTTCTTCTTCTTCTTCTTCTTCTTCTTCTTCTTCTTCTTCTTCCTTCTTCTTCTTCAATTCAAAACCTTTACCCTCTGTTTTAGAATGGATTCTGAGGATTGGTTCTAAGGCAGAAAAATAGTAAAGGGCTAGGCAATTGGGTCAAGTGACTTGCCCAGAGTCACACAACTATGAAATGTCTGAGGCCAGATTTGAAACCAGGCCTCAATTCCAAGCCTGACTCTCAATCTGCTGAGTCATCTAGTTATCCCAACTCCTTATAGTTTACAAAGCCTTTTCATCTATATCATGAAATTCAATCTTCAACAGAAAATTCAGGAAGCAGGAGGACAGGAATTATTAATCTCATTTTTCTAATGAGAATACTGAGGTCCATAGGAATCACTAACCATCACACAGTAAGTGACTGCAAATACACTGTCATCATCCTAGGTTTCTAATAATTTTTCCTGAACTTAATTGAATTCCATCTGTGACCTTGGGGTTGCTTAATTCTCTAGGCATATCTGCCCTCTCCCTGTTCTCCTTCCCTTTCCCTTATGACTAGCAGGCACCTGTAACTCCCCTCCCATCATCCTATTCTCTAATCTCTGTCATCTAGACCCAGGATAGTGCCCTGGGCACAAGATCCATCCTGCTTCTGCCTGCCTCCTTGAGTAATCTCAAGTTATTTTTTAGTGCTATTTTTAAAATGTTATCTTTACAAATATTAGCTCATTTAATCCTTACAACAATCCAGGGAGGTAGGTCCTATGATTATAACCACTTTTCAGATGAGGAAACCAAGGCAAACAAAAGATAAGAAATTTAACCAGGATCACATAGTTAGTAAATGTCTACTGCTGGATTTGAACTCGGGTCTTCCTGATTCCAGGCCTGGTGCTCTATCCATTCCCATCAAACTGAACCTAGATGTCCTATTGGCACTTGAGACTTGAGACATGATTCAAACTGAAATCATCATTTCCTGCCTTTCCTCTTCGCGTTTTTATTTCTGTTATTGGTACCATCATCTTCCCAGTCTCCTCAGGTTTGCAACTTGAAGTCATGCTTAACTTCTTTCATCTCCAAAGCCATCGATCCATTCAATCGCCAAGACCTCTGTAATATCTATTGCATCCAGTCCCTACTCTCTACTTGCACCACAATTCTTTTATGGATTTCAAGCTGGAAGGGACCTTTGAGGCTACCACGTCTAATTGTTTCATTTCACAGATGAGGAAAATAGTGTATTAGTTATCTGTCTTTCTGAGTTTTGTTATATCAGAAAATTAGAAAAACATGTCTTTCTTCATCCAGGTCACTGATGAGAAAGTATAGTCTTAAGGAGCACTTCTTTAGAAACCTCCATCACTTTAGTTCAAGACCTCCATCCTTTTAATTTCTGCCCCCTTTTGAAAAAAATCTTTACCTTTTGTCTTAGAATGGATACTAAATATTAATTCTAGTAAGAGCTAGGCAATTGAGGTAAGTGACTCACCCAGGTCACACAGTAAGGAAGTGTCTGAAGACAGATTTGAACCCCGCACCTCTGATCCCTAGTCCTGGCCTTCTGTCCACTGAGCCACTTAGCTGCCCCTATTGTGATCTTTATAATGGTCTTCTAATTGTTTCCCAAATGGTTATTCAATTTCTAGTCTAACCAATGTCTAATCTCTCTTCCATATGGTTGGTCAACTGGTTGACATTGTCATCATCATCATCATCATCATCATCATCATCTCATAATCACTATCATTATTAATCACAGTTGAAATTTATATAGTGTTCTAAGATTTTCAAAGCTCTTACAACGCTCATTGTTATAGAATAAGAGCCTTTTTCCATGCTGTCCCCCATGCTTAAAATAGATTTCCTCCTCATTTCCATCTGTTGAAATCTCTACCTTCCTTTAGGGTCCATTTTAGATTAGATGCCACCTCCTCTAAGAAACCTTCCTGACCTTCTTTCCTTCTCACTTGGAAGTGAGCTCTTCCTCCTCAGATTTTTTTGTAGCACATATCTGCTTTTCTTTTGCCTCTCTGACATTCTACTTCGGATTCTATTTATGTATATGCCTGTCATAACAGTCCTATTGGACTGCAGGCTTCTTGAGGGAGGTAGGGACCAGTTTTCTAGGTCCTAGTCAAATGGTGGCTTTATCTTGTATTCTCAGTTCCATTTCCAGCCCTTCCCCTGCCCACTAGTCAGGGATTTTGTTTTCTTTTTTTCTTGGCTCTGAATTCTTCCAATCTACCCTACAGATTTTCTCCCTGACTGGAGAACACAGCTGGAGGTTAGAAGACCATGGCCCTCTCCTTAACGGGGTTCATTCACTCAGTTTTGTAATTCTTCTTTCCTCCCTCTCATTCTTGGGAGAGGCTCACCTAACCCATTGTGGATATTTGACCCCAGACTAGGTAGCAGGAGTAGAAGCAACACAGAGTAGTGGATAAAACGCTGGATTTGGATTCAGAAAGACCTAGGTTTGATCCTGCCTTATACATTTACTAGTTCTGAGACTCCAAGCATGACACAACCTCTCTGGGCCTTTTTTCTGATTTATAAAATGAAGGGTTTGGACTCAAAAACCCACTAATGGCCCTTCCAGCTTTACACCTGTGATACAGATAATGATTCTATAATCTACCCAACTAATCATCCATTCAGGACAACTTCTTGCCACTGGGCATTGTGGTTCTCCACTCTTGCTTTCCACTTCTTGCTTTAGAAACCATGGCCACATCAATGCTCCCATTGCTTCTGTAAAGAATAGGACAATTAACTATCCTTAGGGCTCCTTAGGTGAAAACTCCTTTCCCTGTCTACCATGTATGTGTGTGTTTCCCCCCCACTAGAAGGTCAGCTTCTTGAAGGCAGATTCTATCTCACCTTTGTATTTGTACCCTCAGTCCTCTCTAGGCTGCAATCTGAAATTCCACTACTGTACTTCTCCATTCTATTTCCTCCTTACCTTTCAGGGTCCTTTTATTCTTTTTTTTACTGTCAAATCACATTTTTATTTGTTTTTTTAAATTTGGTCAATTTCAAACATTATTCCTTGGTTACAAAAATCATTTTCTATTCCTCCCTTCCCTCCCCTCTCCCCTCCCACAGCAGACACACAATTCCACTGGGTATTGCATGTGTCCTTGATCAGAACTCAGGGTCCTTTAATGCACTATCTTTTATTATTAGAATGTAAGCTCTTTGAGGTCAGGGACTGTTGTTCTCTCTACCTGCATGTGTTTTAGTCCAGGGCCTGCCACATAGTAAGTACTAAAGAAATGCTTCTTTATTTCATGCAGTCACTCCATCAAGTAGCATCAGGCACAAAACTGGCCACATAGTAAGAATCAACAACAACAAAAAATTACTCATAGACAAGTAGATTGAAGTTGCGAAGGAATGATTGCTATTTTAATTTTATGCAAAGTATTTTTGATTAGGTAAAATAAGACAAGACTCCTTGAAAGATATAACAACTGAGACTTTGAGGAGTCTCTGGGTATTAAAATAAGGTGAGGCATAGAAAAACCAGGGAGGTAGACAGACATAGGCTCACCAAAAGTGTTTGCCAACAATCAAACATAATGGACTTCTCTACTAGCAGCAATGCAATGATCCAGGACAATTTGGAGGGATTTATGAGAAAGAATGCTATCCACATTCAGAGGAAGAACTGAGGGAGTAGAAACACATTTTCTTGATCTCATGGTTCAATGGGGATATGATTGGGGATTTTGACTTTAAATGATCACTCTACTACAAATGTTAATAATATGGAAATAGGTTTTAAACAATGATATGTGAAAAACCCAGTGGAATTGCTTGTCAGCTCCAGGAGCGAGGAGGGGGGGTAGGGAGGGGAAAAACATGAATCATGTAACCATGGAAAATTATTCTAATTAAATTAATTAATTAATGATAATAATAAAATAATTAAAAAAGGTGTTTGCCAATGCCATGGAGCATGTCCAAATTAAAGAAGGATCCCTTCTGTAGATGGTAAGGATATCTAATTGCTCCTGATGGTAGATGGTGTTGTACTAAGTGCATCAAGCCCCAAAACACTGCAGACATTTAAGTGAGATCCAGAATGACTCAAATGAAATTTGCCAAATCATTTACACAAAGAAAACAAAGTAGATGAAGAATGGCTATTGTTCCTGTTATGAGAGTTATGCAGGTCTTGCATATAGGGGTATATATATATCCTGGATAGATCCTATGATCTATCCTATGAATGGACTATGAGCTGTTTTTAGAAAAGAATAGGACAAGAATACCTATCAGTGGATAGACAGGTTAAATCTGACCTCAAACACTTATGGCTGTGTGACCCTGGGCAAGTCACTTAATCCTGATTGCCTAGCCTTTCCTGCTCTTCTGCCTCAGAACAAATACAATGTAATGATTCTAGGCTGGAAAGTAAAGGTTTAAAAAAAAAAGAAAGAAAAGAAATAAGAGCTATAGGAGATGTAATTGGAATGGGAATAATAGCTTGGAATAGGAGGTACAAAACTCTGCCCAAGCAACAAGTTCCATGGGAGTTTGAATGGAACAAGTAGAAGCCAATGATACAGGGCAGCTAGATGGCTCAGTGAATAAAGAACCAGGCCTGGAGATAGAGGTCCTAGGTTCAAATCTGGCTTCAGACAGTTCCTACCTATGTGACCCCAGGCAAGTCCCAATTGCCTAGCCCTTACTACTCTTCTGCCTTGGAACAGATACTTGGTATTGGTTCTAAGACAAGAAGGTATGGGTTTAGGGGAAGAAAAAAAAAGAAATGTCTAGGACAAGAGAGGGACCAGTTCTTTGAATGATCCCAATCTTTTCCCGTTTCCCCTACTTTTTAACACCAAAATTGTTCTGGTGGTGTTATATGACTGTAAATTGTAGTATTTTACCATTTCTGAGGTCAAGAGGTTTAGCATCGACCAAAAGGCAATAGAGTCATTCCATAGATGTGAGCAAGCTGTAACAGATTACAAATGAGGGATTGTGAGGGAGAAGTGGCATAAAAGACATCACCCAAGAAATAGGAGGAATATAGAAATCTGATGAAGGATAATCAGTGGAGAGCATCATTGAGATGCATGTCTTGAAGGCAGAGGGCGTAGATTTGCTTATGAGTTCTCTTGCTAGATTTGAAGTCAGAAGACCTGTTTGCTTCCCAGATCTGTTGCTATCTGTGTGATCTTGGGCATGAAACTTCAACTCCAAGGTCTATTTCAGTTCTAAATCTGTGATCCTACAAAATACAGGTATTTCTACTTATTCCACTGTCACCCTCTAACTCCAGCATATTGAATTGCGTTAGTTCCCTGTGGAGGTTTAATGGGACATCGTGAGCAAGAGTTGCACAGGATCCAGAGCCAATGATAAGTTGTACTATGTTCTGTTGAATGAATGAACAAATGAAATACAAGTAATTTATTAAGCACTAATTACTTATGCAGGGGATCCAAGTACAAAAGTTTGATCGGTTTTGTTCTTAAGAATACATTTAAGTGGGGGCGACATCACATGCAGAGGGGTGGTAGTCAGGGAAGGGAATTTTAGTTCTGGGAGACATAAGAATGGGACATGGTGTAGTCTACTGTTACATCCTTTCCAGTAGCGATGGTAGTATTGATTTGATTTCTGTTCTCCAAAAAAGAGGGAGAGGTGGAAAGAGAAAGGATCTGTTTGTAGCAGCAAATGTTGAGATGCCTAGCTTGGTTATGGTTTCCTGGTGATGGCCAAATGAGATGTGAAATTTAATCTAGGGCCAGTTAGCTATATTAGGCTTGGGGATTAGGACCTCATTACCCATTGATCAGGACCAGCTCAACCATATCAATGAGATCCAAGATTCACTAGAGTACTGAGGTCTAAACCCATATAAGAAGAGGATTTGGGAGAAGCCATTCACTTGGGTCTCGATGTAGCTAAATGAGTTATCTGAGAGAACCTGGGGTAGTGGACAAAGCTGGTTATTTTAGGCAAGATCATCAGTTGAATTCAGGACCTATCAGTTACTTATGCCTTCCAAAGAGCTAAGATCAGGTGATATAGCTCAGACAAGGGAGCAATAATTTAATAAGTGACCTAAAAGGTGAAAGAGTTTTTTTAATTAAAAAAAAACAATGATTAAATGTTTACTATGTACAAGATATCAGGGATACAATGATAGAACATAGAGATAGGTAAAGGGGGGATAAAAACTAGCCTTATTTTCTGATGATATGATAGTTTAGAGCAGCACATAAAAAACCTAGAAAAACACAAAGATACTAATTGAGGCAACAGCTTCACTAAAGTGAAGCTACAAAATAAACCTCAAAAACTAAGGGCATGTATAATAATAATAATAATAATAATATCCAAGAAGTAATCATAGAAAAGGAAATCTTATTCCAAAAATGCCAAATGCCTAAAATTCTTCAGGATCAACCTACCAAAACGCATAAAATATTTATATATGGGGGGAAGCTGGATAGCTCAGTGGATTGAGAGCCAGGCCTAGAGACAGGAGGTCCTAGGTTCAAATCTGACCTCAGACACTTCCTAGCTGTGTGACCCTGGGCAAGTCACTTAACTTCTTGCCTATTCCTTACTGTTCTTCTGCCTTGGAACCAATATATGGTTCCAATAGATTTTAAGAAGAAAGTAAGCATTTCAGAAAAATAAAAAATAAAGGTGGAACAATGGAACAGACTAGGTAAAGGAGAATTAGAAACAAGGGAACTCATGAACCTAAGTTTAATAATTTGGAAAACATAAATTACTTATGAAAGGATTCCCTATTTGTAAAAACCAACAAACTGCTGGGAGAACTGGAAAGCAATCTGACTAAAATCAGGCTTAGCTGAATCCCTTATACAGTGGTATCTTGACACACGAGTTTAATTCCTTCCATGGCCAAGCTTATAACTCAATTTGCTTGTGTGTCAAATCGAATTTCCCCACTTAAATTAATGGAAATGCAATTAATCCATTCAGGCCCCCAAAAAACACACAAATTTTTTGTTTCATGTTCTTTTAAATATGAAAATGTATTTTATAAATAACAAATAAATATATTTATAGATAATAAGAAAGAATGTAAAGAAATAAACTTTCTTATGAAATGTTATTTATCTTCAAGGTCAGGTGAAGATGCTGGCAGAGAAGGTTTTCATTTGGTACGTTATTGCTTAACATAACACTGTCTATACACGTAATGCTACATTTAAATGCCAAAATTAACCTCCCACATTACTTATATGTGACTTATCGCTAAACTTAATTGTTATTTTTAAAAATTTCACATAATTATCATCATTTTCTTCATTTAATTTTGGCTGTTTTGACACACTTTCCTTGATTTCACTGAGAGGCCATTTCAACAAAAATCTTTCCATGGAAATTTGTTTCTTTCTCTCTTTCAGAACATTTCCATAATGTGTGAAACAAGTGTTGTCACACAGCTCTAATGCACAACCTGTTGCAACTTTTCCTGGGTGTGTCTTTTCAATAAAATGTTTAATTTTTTTCCTAAATCCTCAACATGTTTTTAATGTCACTTGTACTGATTACCTCATCCATCTCTGGCTCATCCTCACTAATTTCCTGCAAAACCTTTGTATGCTGCTGCTTCTGTAACTCCTTCAATTCCTCCGTCATCAGGACCCATGGTTAAAAGTTAAAAAATTTGCCCAAAAAACTGATAATAAAAGACAAAAATAAAGAAGAAAACAAAGCAATTCAATACAAATACTCGCACGGCCAGATAAACACTAAACGAAACAAGGCAGTCTCATGTAATTTGTGATGCCAAATATACCACAGGCTATCTGGAGGGTGGAGGAAACTCGTGATTCAAATATTCACTAGTGACTTAAAGTAGAAATTCTGATTGTGACTGCTCCTATCTCAAATTGCTTATGACTCAAGGTGCTCATGTATCAAGGCACCACTGTACCATATTCTCCAATACATTCTAAAGGGAAATGTGATTCTAATATTAAAGATGTCGTGATTAAAAAATGAGAAAAGAAGCAGATCATAGACTCCTCACAGTTATCAGTATCATAGCTGTCAGTAGGAGAAAATTCTTTTTTTTAGGAAAGTATTCTAGATAAGACAAATCATAGAAATAAATGCAGAAGACGACAGATAACTTGGATTACATGAAACTGAAACCTTCAGCACAAAAAAAATAATGCACTGAGGATAAGAAATGAAGTAGTTAGATGGGAAGAAAAATCCTTTGTATCAAGTTTCTCAGAGAAGGATTTGTAATCAAAGATTTATAAACAATTAATTTGCACACATATAATAACTAAAAGCCAATTCCTAATAGATAAGTGGTCAAAGAACATAAACCAGCAGTTCTGATATATATATATATATATATAAAAATATATATATACACACACACACACACATATATATGTTGGAACTAGAATTTGAATTCAAGTCTCTGGGGACTTTGGGGATAAAAATGGTACCACTGTTGAGATCAACCCTCCCCACCACCCCTCCCACCTCCAGAATAGGCATAAGCAGAAGTAAAGGAGCTAAGCTTCCCCATTTGGAACAGACTGAATAACAAATTGGTGAACATGTGTAATTTAAAAAAGAAAATATAATATAGCAGAACAGAAGAAAAGGATCCGACAATGGTAGGATTTCAAGGACCTAGAAATAAAAACAACTCCAGGAGGGCAAAGGAGATGTTACCTTAACTCCAGTGGCTCTCTGTTACCTCCAAGATCAGATATAAAACTGCCCATTTGGCTTTGAAAGCCCTTTTTCAACCTGGCCCAGCCCACCTCTCTATTCTTCTTATACCTTGCTTATTCCTTTCCGTATTCTCTGTGAGCCAATGGCATTGGCCTCCCTGAGGTTACTCAAACAAGATACTCTATCTCCTGGTTGCAAGCATTTCCCCTGGCTGCCTCTCATGCCTGGAATGCTCTCCCTCCTCATTTCTTGGCTTGCTTTGAATTCCAGCTAAAATCTCACCTTCTAAAACAGACTTTCCTCATGCCCTTTAATGTTAGGGCCTTTCCTCTATATGTGTTATCTACTCCAGTGACTTCTCCTTGAAGGGCAGAGACTATTTGGGGTTTTTATTGGCCCCTTTTTATTTCCCCAAGACTTTAGCACAGAGCCTGGCACATAGCAGATGCTGAATAAATGTTTGTTGACATGAATAACTTAGTTTATTCTCAACAATACAATGATACAAAACAATTCTGAAGAATTTAGGATGAAAAATGCCATCTAAGGTGGATCCAAGCATGTGATCTTTGATATCAGTGTATTTACAGTTTTATTTTGGGATTTTGGCTTTGTATGAGAGTGATTGTACAACAACAACCAACATGGAAGTGGGTTTTGCATGATAATAAAGAAATAAAATTTAAATTAAAAAAATGCTACCTACCCAGAGAAAGAGTTGACAAAATCTGAATCAAAGATAAAAGAATACTTTTTAAATCTTTTCTTTTTCTTTCTTTGCCCCTCCCCTCTTTTGGACTGTTATCTTTAGCAAAATGGCTAATATGGAAATACGTTTTGCATGATTCCACATGTATATATAAACTATATCAAATTGCTTGCCTTCTCAGGGAGGGGAAAGGAGAAAGAAGAGAGGAAGGTGGAGGAGAATTTGGAACTCAAAATTTGTAAAAGGAAAGTTAAAAATTGTTTTTATATGTAATTGGAATAAAAGACAATTTTTTTAAATTAAAAAAAAATGTTGACTTAACAAGTTGGTGGGTCTGTGCAGAACAGCCAGAAACTTGGGGAGGAATCTTTTTTCTTTAACTCTAACTTTTTATCTTAGATGATTCTAAGACAGAAGAGTGGTAAGAGCTCGGGCATTGGAGTTAAGTGACTCTTCTGACTCCAGGTCAGGCACTCTATCCATCCTGCTATCTAGCTGCCCCAGAATCTTTGAAAATAAATTAGGGATGTGCCTTCTTTGCCCAAGGGCAGGATTAGGGGCCAGGCTGGCTGAAGAGTCAGAGAAGATAACCTGGGGTTTATACCCAAAGGGCTCTAAATATAGTCCTGACTTGGCAGAGTATCAGGTGGTAGTGCCAGCCCCAGGACACCTAGGGACCAAGAGCAGAAGCTGGGTCTAGTTCCCAGCCCAGAGGATGGTGAGGAAGAATAAGGCTGGAGGAAAATCCTGGAACATGAGCTTGCTCCACCTGCACCCAAATCTGTCTCCTTCAAGCCCATCAGGGGCCGTGCACATGGATGCAAGGCTTGGGGGGGACATCGTTGGCTACATCTAATTCCATGTGATAAAGTCCTTGTTCTCGAGAAACGAAAAAACCCTAATGGGGCAAAAGCCGCGTACATGAATAGCTATGCAATAAAGGACAGTAAAATGACAGCAATAACATCAACGGATATTTAGGTAGGACTCAAGCATGGCCAGGTCCGGTGTAGGCTGGGTCTTGTTGAGCTTCAGTACACTTCTATGAGGAAGCAAGTGTCAGAGATATGTGGGTGCCCGCTAGGTGGCGCAGTGCCCAGAGCCCAGGACTAGGAGAGTTCAAGCCTGGCCTCAGACATTGAATGTCTGATGTTGGGCTCTTACCTTCATTTTCTTTATCTGAGGAAAATGGGGGTAATAATAACCTCTACCTCCCAGGGTTTTTTATGAGGATCAAATGAGATCACATTTGTCACGTATATTTCAAACCTTAAAGTGCTAGTTATGAAGTTAAGGGGTTAAATGACTTGCCCAAAGTCATATGACCAATTAGCAAGGTAAGTCAATGAGCAGCTAGGTAGCACTGTGGATGGAGCACCAGGAATGGATTCGGGAGGTCCTGGGTTCAAATGTGGGCTCAGACACTTCTTAGTTGCATGACACTGGGCAAGCCACTTAAACCCAATTGCCTAGCCCTTGCAACTCTTCTGTATTAGAACTGATAATAAGGGAGGGCTCAGGCTTACAGATGGGAGGACCTGGGTTCAAATGTGGGTTCAGACACTTCTAAGTTGCATGACCCTGGGCAAGACCCAGTCCTTACTGCTCTTCTGCCTTAGAACCAATACACAGTGTTGGTTCTAAGATGGAAGGATTCTAAGAAGGAGGGTTTATATATTGAAAAAATATTGACATTAAGAAGAGAAGAGTTTTCAGAAAGAAGAAGCAAGCAAGGGAGGGAGGCAGGCAGGGAGGGAGGAAGGAGAAGGTTAAATAAAATCTAATGTGCTATTTGAGCAGGAAGGGATGGATCCCTTTCTCCAGGGAGGGGCCACAAGCTTCATGCAGGAGACAGTGCCAGAGGTAGAAGGAAGAAAAGGCCCACAACAGATGGAGATGAATTGGGAAGGATTTCAAGAATGGGGATGGCATAAGCAAAGCAAAGGTATGAGCAGGGAGAGTGCCAGGATCAGAACGTGGGACACAGCCCATTTGGCTAAAGCAAGCACAGAGTATACATGAAGATGAGTGCTATGAGCCGAAGTCAGAGCCAAATCATAAAGAGTCTTGAATGTTATCAGGGCTTTAACATTTATGCTGCAGACAACAGAGAGTCATTGAGGTAAATATAGTCAGCAGGGTACATTAGGAAGATCCTTGAGCTAACGCGCTACTAGGAGAGATGGAGCTGGGAACAACCATTTCAGCTAGCTAGATAATGCAATATTGATGGGAAGAGATTGAAAGTCTAAATGAGGCTGGTAGCCAGGGTGTAGATAGGTGGGGTCAGATGGAGAAGACAGTAAAGAGGAAGAATGGGTAACTGCTTGGATGTTGGGGGTCAGGGTGAAAGAAGGGTCAAAGACCACTCCAACGTTATCTTGGGTGATACAGAATCAACTATAAACCAGAGAAATAATAAAGGGAGGTACAGGGGATGAGAAGGCAAGAGGATGAGCTTATTTGGGGTGGCCAGTCTGTATCTACTTTGTTACAGAGATTCTCTGATTGGTCATTTCACCATCTGATAGTTCGGTGTTTACATTTTCTTAATTCTCTAAGAAAGGTTTCTTGGAGAAAATTCCAACTTTATACTTACGCGTTGGACACGATAATTGATGGGAATGGCAGGCAAGGAGTGTAGAAAGCCCTGTGAATTGTGGATCTAAATGTGGATGGAGAGAATGGAAGTGGAAAAGCTGGAGAAAGCATAAAGGGCAAGTTGAGTTTTCTCTCTCCTTTGTTGGGAGCCAGTGTGACCTAATGCGAAGCATACTGGCCCTAGATTTAGAAGACTTTGGTGTAAATCTTGTTTCTGATGTTTGCTACAAGTGTGACTTTAGGTAAGTCACTTGACTTCTCTGAATATCCCTTTCCTCACAAGGAGGAAAATGAAAGGAGTGGATTAGCTAGACTCTAATATCTCTTCCAGCTTTAGATCTATGACCATATGTACATTACATTGTATATACTCCCAATTCTTTCTCTTCCAAGAAGAAGGGAAGAGTTGGTGTCCTGGGCCCTTCTCTTATTTCTTTACATTCTCCCTTGGTGATTTCATCCAGTCCCACAGTTTGAATGATAATTATAGATGGATAATTCCTAGATCTGCGTCCCTAGCACCAATCTTTCCTCTGCTCCCCAGATACTTTCAGGATGTTTTCTCTATCATATCTCATTGATTCCTCAAAACTCCAAGGATCTCAAACAAGTCTCATTTCCCCTCTTTCTTTGGATTTCACTATTTCTGACTGTGGTGGTCTGGTGCTGTGAAAAGAAAGATAGGTTTAGATTCAAGACTGGGTTCAAATCCTCACACTGCTCTTTCCTCCCCATTACCTTGGGTAAGTCACTTCCATGTGCCTCAGTTTTCTCTTCTGTAATATAAGGGTCTTAAATTAGATAACCTATGATTTTTTTTTCTGGCTCTAAATTTATGATTTGCTCACTCAGAATGATATCTGGGAATTATCTCTGACAGTTCCATTTCCCTCATTATCATCCCTATGCTAACAATTCCTAGATCTACTTCTCTAGCCTTAACCTGTCTTAATCTCCAGACTGATCTCCAACTGGAAGGTAGATGGCATAGTGCCTAGAGAACTGGACCTGGAGTCCTAATCTGGCCTTATATATACTTACTAGCTGGTAAATCACTTAACCTCCATATTCCTCAGTTTCTTCATCTGTAAAATGGGAATAATAATAGTATCTACTTCCTAAGGGAGCAATTAGATGGCTCAAGTAATAGAGCACTGAGTCTAGAATCCAGGAGACTCATCTTCCTGAGTTCCAATATGCCCTGAGACACTTACTAGTGGTATGACTCTCAGCATGTCACCTAACCCTGTTTGCCTCAGTTTCCTCATCTGAAAATTAAGTGGAGAAGGAAATGGCAAACCACCCTAATATCCTTGCCAAGAAAACCCCAACAACTGAACCACAGCAACATCCCCCAAGGATGCTATGAGGATCAATTGGGATAATATTTGTAGTGTTTAGAATAGTGTCTGCCATGAAGTAGACACTTAAGAAATGCTGTTTCCTTCCTTCCAATTAGAGGTCTCATACTGGATATCCCATAAATGGCTTAAATGTATGTCTAAAACTAAACTCATTATTTTCTCTCAAACCTTCTCCCCTTTTTGAACTTCCCTATTATTGCTGAAAGCACCATCCATCATTTTCCCAGTCACCCAGGCTCCCAACCAAGGTATCAGCCTCAACTGCTCCCTTTATTTCACTCCCCAATATCCAATCTGTTGCCAAGTTCTGTTCATTTTGTCTCCATAACATCTCTAGTACGTGGCCCTTTCTTTTCTCTGACACTGCTTCCACCCTGCAATGGGCCCTTATCACCTCCAGCCTGAACTATTTCAGTAGCCTTTTGATTGGTCTCTCTGCCTCAGTCCTGCCCCTGCCCCAGTCTGTCCTCTGCTCATCTGTCAAATTATGGTTTCCAAAGAACAGATCTAGCCACACCACTCCTCTATTCAAACTCCATTGGCTCCCTGTCACCTCCTGTCTCAAATAGAAAATCTTCTGTTGGCATTCTAAGTCCTTCACAACCTGACTCCATCTTGCCTTTCCACGCTTCCTATATCTCACTCTTTTTTACATATTCCAACACTGGCCTCATTGCTATTTCTTGGACAAGATACTCTGTCTCTAAATCTGGGAATTTTCAATGGTTATTCCTCATGTCCAGAATATTCTCCCTTCTCATCTGTCTCCTAGATGCCTTCACTTCTTTCTTTCTTTTCTTTAAAAACAAAACAAAACAAAACCCCAAACTTTTGTCTTCTGTCTTAAAATCCATACCAAGTATTGATTCCAAGGCAGAAGAGTGGTAAGGGCTAGGCAAATGAGATTAAATGACTTGCTCAGAGTCAATACAGCTAGGAAGTATCTGAGACCAGATTTGAACTAAGGATCTCTGATCTCTAGGCCTGGCACGATCTCACTGCCCCTCCCTGATTCCTTTCAAGTCCCCTGGCTAAAACCCCTTCTACAAGAAGCCTTTTTCTGATGACTCTTAATACTAATGTCTTTCTTTTATTAATTATCTCCAGTTTATTTTGTCTATGTCTTGTTCATACAATAGTTGCTTGAACATTTCCCTCATTAGACTGTGAGATCCTTAAGCTTTTGCTTTTCTTTTTTTCTCCTGCACTTAGTACAGTATCTGACAGAACAGGCACGTAAAATCTAGTCTACTAACTATGTCCAATCACATTTGCCTGGTCCCCCTTCTTGATCAGCTGAGTTTAGTCAATCCATTTCTACTTCCATATCTTTTAGTCTCTTCTACCTTTGCCTACACTTTTCCCCCTTTCTAACATACTCTGGGCCAGCTTCCAGAATAGCATCCTTACACTTCAGCTCTGAGAATCCCACCTTCCTTCTTAAAGACCTTCCATTACTTGGTTATCTCTAGGACAAAGATTAAATTGCTCAGCCTAGCATTCAATGTCCTCTACACTCTGGCTCCCATCCTTCTAGCTTTATCTATCACTACTTCCTACCATGTATTCCAGACAAACTGGACTGCACATATTTCCTCAAATATACCTCAAGCTCCTCTTTGCCTTTGCCCATGATAAATCCCCCAGCTCCTACTTCTCTCTTTGCTGAAATCTCATCTGCCCCTTCAGAGCCCAGCTCAAATTCTATCTCAGTTCTATCTCCTTCATGATTCTTCTCTCATCCCCTCTGCAAGCTGTGACTTCTCCATCTAAGCCTTCAGAACACATTGTCTGTCTCTAATGGTATTGTTCTTAGTCATGGATGCACAGGTCTTTTTTTAAACTAAACATGTTTTTTATTTTTTATTTTAGAATTTCTTGTCTTCTGTCTTAAAATCTATACTACATAGCAGAGTGATAAGAGCTAGGAAATTGAGGTTAAATGACTTGCCCAGGGTCACATAGCTAGCTAGTGTTTGAGGTCAGAATTTAAACCCAGGTCCTCCCAGGCCTGGCTCTCTCTCCACTGAACCACTTAGCTGCTCCTAATACACAAACCTTAATTTCCTTATAAGATTGTCAGCTCCTTGGGGAAACTAATAGCTCTTTACTATCCTTTTCAACAACTACCAGAGAGCCACTCTCATAGTATATCTTCAGGGCCTTTTACTGCTCTAGGGACCCTCAGGCTAATCTTCTCCCTTTGTTAACCATACCTCCTCTCCACATATCCCATGATTCAGCATGGAACTTTAATGGAGGATATTAACCAACCCAAGGAATGAAACCCTACTGGTTGGCAATACAGATAGGATGATGAGGTAAATTTTTTTTGATGGGAATGGAGGGAATAAGGCATTTCCCTTTCTCCTAAAATCTTAGATTTTATTAGAAAGAATACTGGATTTAGGATCAGAAGGCCCAAATTCAAGTCTTGACCCTTCTATTTTCCAACTCTATAAGTTTGGAACTTGTGGCATGCCATAGCCTCACTTTTTAAAATTTATAAAAATGGGTACATTAATATTTCCATTACATATCTCATAGGGTTATGAGATATGTACTTTGTAAGCCTTAAATTACATAGAAATGAGACTTATTATTACTTCTATGTGCTCCATTTCCTACTTTGGGCTCTATCTGGGTTTTTGCCATTGATCTAATTCCACAGGTCTCAAAGTTGGGAACCTAGAAGTCACTCTTGACAAGGGGCGCATGTTGAGGGAGCCCCTCCATGACTTAGATGAGATACTGGATGTTGCTGAGACCTGGGGATGAGAAGTGACTGGGGAGTGGGCAGGACCAGTTTCAGCTGCCTGAAGAACTTTCCCAGCTTTCCTTTCCCTTTGGAGTCAGTCAGAATGAGACTTTGGGCCCTGGAATCTCTGCAGAAGGTCCTTTGCTTTCCCTCTTTCCACCCACCCCTCCCTCTTCGAATAGGGTAAGGCCACCTCAAATCCCAGTTGCTAGACTAGGTTATTAATGACCTTCCTAGATTGGTGGGGCTATTTTGGGAAGTCACGGCCCTGGTGATTGAGAGTTGGCCAAACAGGGCTCCTGCCATCCATCAGCAGCTGACAGGTCTCAGTAAGGGGTGGAGGATGTGCCCCCAAGAGATCTTTAAGCACTCCCCAAATTCCTTGTTGGGGGCCCAGGCAGCAGAGGCTCCAGGTTCTGCCTGGACCAGGTAGGAACAGCTCTTCAGGGTCTCCAAGTTAGGGGAACTCTGACCCCAGGTCACTGCCTGCTCTGAGCTAACCTGGACACTACAAATCCCCATGGTAGAGGCTAGACTACCCCAGTCTTCCCAAGAGAGGCAAAACAGGGATTTTCGGAATTTGTAGTTCCAGGTTGTGGATTAGGACAACAGGAAACCCTGCAGCCCCCCAACCCAACTAGGATCACCCACTGCCCTACGGGAACCCAGGGGCGTGAAACTTAACAAACTACCCAGGATAACCCAACACAAACCTAGTGCCATCCCAGGCAGGACCACACAAGCCAATAGGATCAATAAATATTATGCCACCACACAGCGTCCTGAAAGCTCTAGAATCCCAGCATTACCCAATTTTCACTGGTGCTACACAAGCTACAAACCCCAGGCTATTCAACCCTCACTTCTGCCTCCCCAAACCTCCCCCAACGAATCTGACCCCATACCTCCCCAAATGAATCTGATCCAAATTCTGAAAGAATGCTAGCTGAACTCTCACACACAGAATTCCGATGCCTGGACTAATTCAATCCAAGCCAAGCAACCCTATTAAAATTCAGGGTCACCCACTCAACAAACTCACGGGGAGGGCCACACGAGCCCATCAGATGCTGGGTCTCCAGCCCCACTTCCTGCGCCCTCCCTTCAGCTATTCAGCAGCTGAGACCCCGACTCCTAGAGGCCCCTTTGCCAGGGCTCCTATGGTGTCAACCCCCACCTTTACTCCTTAATCCCAGCAGTGGCCTCTCCCTTCCTTGCTCGCACCTGGCGCCAATGTCCCGGTCACAAACTGGAAGAGAGATCGGGCAGCATGTCCCAGAGGGCTTCGGCAGCTGCGGGGGCACCAGCTCATGCTGCGGTTGCTGCCCCTGACACACCCCATCCCTCAGCCACTGGCCCCCCACAAAAGTGGGTGGCTCTAGCCTCGGAGCCCTCTAGGGAGAAGGAAGGACTGACTGTCAGGAAGAAGGAGCACTGTCTGCAGTAGGGGGAGGGCAGCTCTTTGGGGGAGGCGGAGCCTCTCCCGACAAGTCCTCCCATCCCCCACCCCAATACTTCAAAAAAAAGTTTCTCAGAAATGGCAGGTTTCTGTCTTTCTTCTATGGGAATATATGGAATGTGGCGGCTGGGGGTGGGTGGGTGTGGGAAAGGGGTAGGCAGGGGTGAGAAGTGGGAAGCGCTTTCTTTTCTGTCCTTCCTCCACCTCTTTCTTCCCTGTTTCCGACCCATTAGATATTTTCAGGTTCAGGAGGTCAAGGTTGGGGGGCATCGTTGGCATGGCCAATAAAATTGGGGTGAGGGGGAGGCGGCAGATAATTTGACTGTGCCTGTCACAGTGTCTTTCTCTGATTCTCCCACTCTCTATGTCTCTGTTATTCTCTATGACTCTCTTTCTCTGTCTCCTTCATTTTTTGATTTGCCTCTTAGGGGAAGAAGATTGCAGCTGACGTTTCAAATGTTCTCCAGGGGGCTTCTCCCTTATTCGGAGATTGCCCTGTAGCGCAGAGCTCCCCTTTCCTGCCCCTAACCCTCCTCTCTTCAAGCACACTCCCATCTCCCTCCTCCCTTCCCAAACCCACAACGTTTCAGAAATAAGTTCTTCTGTCCTTCTAGCAGTCCCCCACACTGATCAGCTGAAATATTCTGGGAAAGGCTGGTGATCCAGAGATTTGAAGTGAGTAACTCGCACCCAGGATCCTAGGTTCAGATACAGCTCCACTGTCTTTAAGATCCAAGACTCCTTGCATCTTTTCCTGTCTGGTGCCTGGCCTGTCGGCCACAGGAGGGCGCCCCATCACTGGGAACGAGTGTAATTGCTACAGGGCAAAAACACCCTATCTCTGTAGGACTAGGAGAGACACAGATTTCCCCTCCTTCCCTTTCCCACACGAAGGATGAAAAAAAGTCCCTTTCCCAAGGATCCAGGTGGGGACAGAGAAACATCGAAGACCCAGGAAGGACAAAGAAGCTTCCCACAAAGAGGAGAGGAAATCTTCTAGGGACTCAAGGCAGGGACAAAGAGACAATCTCCCAAGAGAGAGACCTGGGATAGTAGGACAGAAAGACAACTCCAGGGAGCCTTAAACATACATATACAAACAAACACACAGGCACAGACACACACAAACATACCTGGGACAGTAGGTCAGAAAAACTTCTCTAGGGAACTTTGAACACATACACACAGAGACCTGGGACAGTAGGACAGAAAGACAGTTCCAGGGAACCTTGAACATACATACACAAACAAACACATGGACATAGACAAACACAAACAGACCTAGGACAGTAGGATAGAAAGACAACTCTAAGGAATTCTGAACACACACACACACACACACACACAGACAAAACACATAGATCTGAGACAATTGGACAGAAAGACAACTCTAGGGAACTTTGAACACACACAAAGATTTTGGGACAGTAGGAAAGACAATTTCAGGGAACCTCAAACACACATACACAGAAAAACACAGAGACCTGGGACAGTAGGGCAGAAAGACTACTCTAGGGAACTTTGAACACACACTGACTTGGGTCCGTAGGACAGAAAAACAATTACAGGGAACCTCAAACACATCCACATACAAACAGAAAAAATATATAGACATGGGACAGTAGGACAGAAAGACAATTCCAGAGAACATCAAACATATACATACAAAGACAGATATAAACAAAGACACAGAGCCATAGGACAGAAAGGCAACCCTAGGGAACTATGAACACAAGACACACACACACACACACACACACACACACAGACCTGGGATAGTAGAACAGAAAAACAATTCTAGGGAACCTGGAACTCACACATGGACAAAGATACAGAGATTTGGAATAGTAGGACAGAAAGACAACTCCAGTTAATCTTGAACACACACATACCCACAAGCACACAGAGACTTGGGATAGTAGAACAGAAAAACAATTCTAGGGAACCTGGAACTCACACATGGACAAAGATAGAGAGATTTGGAATAGTAGGACAGAAAGACAACTCCAGTTAATCTTGAACACACACATACCCACAAGCACACAGAGACCTGGGACGGTTGGACAGAAGGACAATTCTAGGGAATTTTTTTTTTGTAATTCCTGTGGTTTTTACCTTTATTTTTTCCCCCTTTTCCTTTTATCTAGGGAATCTTGAATACACACAGACACACATAAACACAGAAATTTGGAACAGTAAGAAAGACAATCTGGGGAAACTCAAACACATACACACACACAAATACACACAAACCCACAAAGACCTGGGACAGCAGAATAGAAAAACAACACCAGGAAACTTTGAAAACACATATACACACACACATAGAGACATGAGACTGTAGGATAGAAAGAAAACTCCAGGGAACCTTGAAAACACACAGACAGACACAGACCTGGGACCATAGGACAGAAAGTCAATTCTAGAGAACCTTGAGTGCAAAGACACACCGACATAGACAAACACACAGAAAATTGGAACAGTAGGATGAAAAGACAATCCAGGGAATCTCAAACACACACACACACACACACACACACACACACACACACACACACAGACCTGGGACAGTAGGTCAGAAAAACAACCTTAGGGAACCTTGAACTCACAGAGACAGACAGACAATCACACAAAGACTTGGAACAGTAAGACAGAAAGACAACTCCAGGGAATTCCAAACACAAATATATGTACATAATACACACACACACAAATATAGATATAGACAAAAATACAGAGACCTGGGACAGCAGGACAGAAAAACAACCCTAGGGGATTTTGAATACACACATAGAGATCTGGGACAGTAGGACAGAAAGACAATTCTAAGGAACCCTGGACACACACAGATGCATACAGACACACACACACACACACACACACACACACACACACACACACACACACACACACATAGACCTAGGTCAGAAAGTCACACCTCTCTCTTCTTTCTCTACCCTCCAAATCAATGAGGGAACAAAAAGCCATCCACTACCAGTATAGGTTGAGAGGAACACAAAGCCTCTTCTCAAGGACTCAATCCTAGGACAGAAAGATTTCTACTGCCACCACTATCATTGTCACTACCAACCCTGTCCCAAGACCTTAATAGAGACCAAGCACAGATGGGGATATAAACCCAATTCCCTCAGATCTAGAAGGGGAACCAGAAGTGTTCTGTCAGTGATTCTGCTATCCTTAGTCTACAGCCAAAATTCAGGAGGGTATAGAAAGTCTCTTTCTTTGGGATAAGGATGGGGACAAAGAGAGTATATATATCTGTCTCAGGACCCTCTTCCCAGGATCTAATCTTGGACTAGAAGTCTCTACACCTAGGACTGAGACAGGTTCAGCCATGAACAGATACCTACCCAGAATAGAACCTCCCCATAACTTTTATTAAAAAACAGGACCTTTTGTCTAGTCCTTGACTTCAGATTTCAGCACTACGGACAGCGACAGTTCTGGGATAAGCCAATTCTGATTCCATTCTTCTGCATTTCATTCTCTGCCTTCATTCTTACCCTTTCAGTGACCCTTTATATCTGTGAACTTCCTATTTGACTTCTTGAAGTGTTCCCCTATTGACTAAGTCCTGTTAGACCCACAACAAGACTCAAGGGAAATTGTTTCCATTTTCAAAAGAAACAGACACACACACACACACAAAAATGGAAGCAACTAGCTCAGTATCACCCTTGAATATGTTGTGTCCAAAATATTTAACCCATCTTTTCCCTTGTACGTTATTCCATTTTTATAGGGTGGAGAGGGTAACCTCCTAATGCGATAGTTAATTAATTGAGAAAATAAATTATTAGTGAGGTGGTAATTAAGGCCATCTTCCTCAGTTTTTCCAAGTCCCAGGTCAGAAAGAATAGAAGAGTAGGGCCTGGGATAAAACATTGGGCACCTGGAACCCTGTATATTATTCTGCCTCTTGGGAGACCTGGTCCTATAGGAACTGCAGGGGGAAACTCCAATAGAGACTAGAAAAAATTTGACAGGGTCCTAGAATCAGAGAATCAGTACAGCTAGATCTTCCCATCCCTAGCCCTCTCCATTCCTTTCCAGGGTCCTTTTATGATGCCTCATCTTTGTTTTCACTCACAAAGTTCATGGTTATAGCCATTTTATTACCTTAACCAGTTTTGAACTAAGCTCGTTAAGGTTCCCTTATCCTAGCTTCTGAGATAGATGCATGAACACACAGATATAGACATAATGTAAACATTTAAGAATATTATACATGAATATATCAGCCACACAACATGCATGCATATTTATATACATAGCCGAATGTGTCTTACACTATAGGGATGTAAACATTTAGATGTATACCCTTCTCTCACACAAGTATGCAAGCAGGCATCCCATCCATTCTGGACCTGCTCTTTAAGATGGATAGCAAAGAGAGGGGTGAGGTTTGCTCTATGACCTCAGAGGTCCATTGCCATTCTGAAGTGTATAAATCTATGATTCTATAATACACATAGATGGACCCATTTACTCACACGTGTGTATACATATGTGTATACACATACAAATCTATGTATACACACATGCATGTACAAATCTTCCACAAACATGCACACTTCTTCCCACTTTGGGGGAGACAGGAAGCACAGCTCGCAAGGAAAAACAGTGATTAGGGGAGGAAGATGAGAGGGAAGAGGGAACAGCCACACAAGACACTGTAGCCCTCCCCAACATGGATCCTCTATACCCCAGACCCCGGGACTCTACGAAAGGGAGAAAAGCTCCTCATAAAAGGGCTTGGGGAAGAAGGTTCTTTGGAGTCCAGATTTTTGGTCCCAACAATCTCTAAGTACTTTCACAGATTTGGGAGTTTGAGCAGAAGGTTATATGTGTGATCATAAGGGCAAGAGACTAGAGCAGGAAGACTGAGGATGACTGGGCAAGTGGGTGCCCAGGTCCTTCCCCTACACGCATATGAAATATTTTTGGCCCTGGGAGTGGAGTAGGGCAGAGAAAGGCAGCACCGGCAGGATGCACGCACACACACTCATTCATATTGTCACGTAGTGGCAGGATAACATCTTCTAGCAGACTAGGGACCAGAAGCTAACAAATATTAGAAAAGCTCAGCAGAGCTCAGAACCCACAGAACCAGTCCAACTACACTGTGTGTCACAGACAGGTGAATAGCGGCAAAGTTTTACGTGGAGGTAGCCACGGAGGGTCCTCGTAGACACAATGTGCTCAGGTCTCTGCAATCACATACATTCATCACCCACACCCACACACACACTCTATCACATGGACCTTGCTGTCAGTCACCAGCTGAGGGCACATGGCAACCGGCTCTGGGGAAGCTCCGTCTTCAGTGCCACCAAAGGGGCTAGCTGGCACACAAGCACACACACACAATCACACAAGACACCCAACCCTTTCACACGTGTGCCTGCTCCTGCTGTCTGTCTCCCTTCCGCCCCCACTCCCGTGGGATCTACATAAAAGGACCCGGGGCCCCGGCCCCGCTTCCCCGGGATTTGCGAAGGACTGAGGGAGATGCCAAGGGTCGAGGAGCGTCCTCTGGTCCGGGGTCTGGGGGTCAGAGCTCCGAGCACCCTGCGCCCGCTGGCCCCAGTGGAGCCCTGAGCTCACCCGTGAGCTGATCGTAGGAGCCGTCCAGGTCGCGGGAATCGGACAGACTCTCCTTCCGGGCCTGGCCCCGCATGGCCCCAGGCGCGGCCGTTGCCCCAGCTCCGCCGCCCTCCCCGGCCGCGGAAGGGGCGCCCGGGCCGGGGCAGTCCCGCAGCGCCCCCTGGCGGCGAGAGCGCGCTGGCCGGTCCCGGGTCCGAGGCCGGGGTCTCGGCTGCGGGACGCCCCCTGCTGGTTCCTCGCTCCGGCTCCCGCGCACCCCTCGTCCCGGGAGCTGGGGTCCGAGGCTGTCTGCACTCCTGGAAGAGAGTCAGGCTGCCGGGGAGAGCGGAGTCGGAGCCGGAACCAGAGCCGGAGCCAGAGCAGGAGTCAGCCCGAGCCACCCAACTCCTCCCGCCCCTTCCCCGCGGCTGTCACCGCCGCCTCCTTCCCTCCCTCAGCGCTGCTGGGATTGGTTTCCCCCGTCCTCCCCCACCTTTACAAGACTGCCCGGGGGAGGGGTCCGGGGACCGCCGGGAGGTGGGAGGTCTCTAACGCCCCCGCTCCCTAAATCGTAGCCACTCGAGCCTGGGGGAAAGATGTGTGCCCCACGGAAGGCTCTTCCTCCTTCCCCTCCTCCCCCCAGAAAGCCTTTGGTACCTCCTTCCACCTCGGCAGAGGGGGCCCAGGCGGGGGTGGGGGAACTGTGGGGGCCTCCGGGGTCTCCTTTCTCTTCAGGGGAAAAGGGTTTCATATCCAGCAGTTCTTTTTCTCAGTGTCTCTGTCTGTCCCTTTATCTCACCCGCAGCCTGTGTCTCTGTCTGTCTCCCAGGGTGTCTATCCTTCTTGGGCACATCCTCCCACAGCCCTAGTCAATGCCACCCCCCACGGCAGGTGTGAAGATGTGTGTGGTGGTGTGTGGGGGGGGGGGGTGCAGAGAAAGGGAAGGCCAGGCTTACCGCTGATTCGGTGCAGGCCAGTGGCAGGGGGCATTTTTAGTTCCTTTTTCCCAAGCCCGAGACCAACCATCTCCGCACTCCCTGGCATTCACCTTCTATCCTAGTCACTGTGCTGGAGACTTCTCCCCAGTCTGCCTGCCTGCCGCCTTATGGGAGAGATTTGGGACGGGAGGAAAGTGAGGAGCCTCAGGTAGTTTCTCAAAAGTTTCCTGCCTTGATTTCTTTCTCAAAGTGACCTCTTGGTCCATGCCCCACACTCTGCCCATCTGGGGAAGAGCACAGTGAGATGGAACTGGGTGAGCCAGACAGTGGGGGAGGGAAAGAGGTCCTTTTTCCCTGCAGCTCAGCCTGGAGGGGCATGACTAATTTTCCCTGAGTTCTCACTCTGAGCTGCTCTTCCATTCTTGGATGGGGGGGGGGGGTCCAAGTTTTCCCCAGACTCTGCTCTCTCAGGGCTTAATTCTTCAGATCTGTTTCTCCTGTCCTGATTTTCAGCCCCTTAAGTGGGACTGATTATCTTCAGTTCATCTCTGGGGTCCCCTGGCTGGGCAGACTCACCCTGCCTGTTGAGGAGCAAGCTCCACAGGGGGAAGAACTAAGAGACACTAGAGTTCTTCACTGTTAAGACCTGGGGTTCATTTAATCTTGTCATTTGGATTCAATTTCTATCCACTTAATTCAGTCAGCCCTGTAGGAGTTGTGCCAGGGATTCTGGGGTGGGGGGGGGGGGGAGTTGGGAGGGCCAGAAAAGGGAGCTGCAAGTAGGAAAGAGGGGGCAATGGTGGCATGGGGTCCTACTCTCTGCCACTATGAGAGGCCAGACCACCCTAGTTGATGTGGTCACCTTAGCCCTTAAATAGGAGGGGAGAGAGAGAGAGAGAGAGAGACAGAGAGAGAGACAGAGAGACAGAGAGACAGAGACAGAGAGAGATAGAGACAGAGACAGACAGAGACAGACAGACAGAGACAGGGAGGGAGGGAGACAGAGATGGAAGGAGGGAAAGAGATACAGAGGGAGACACAGAGAGACAGACAGACAGACAGACAGACAGACAGACAGACAGACAGACAGAGACAGAGACTCTCTATTAGCATATTCTTGCAGCATCTGATCTTTACTATTGGAAACAATGAAGTTTTCCTCCCTTGAAGTTAAGCCAGTGACCAGAACCCTGAAAGCCCCAACTCCTCAGCTACTGGAGTCATCATTGGTAGATTTTACTTACCCTTAGCACCAAAGGCCCCTATTCCCATTGATCCCATACACATTTGAGCACCCAACAGGTTTTTTTCCCAAAGAGGGCTGATATTCCCCCCCTCCCCAAGCAGAGGTGCCAATAGGAATTAATCTAAGAAGAGAAACTAACCTCCAAAGAACATCCCCCACCCTGTCTTCCAGGCCCTGGAACGGGGAGATGGGCTGTTTTAGGGCCTTGGGTAGCCAGGGGTAAGGGTGGGGAATGTAAATGTAAAGTGAGGAACAAAATAATCCTAGACTTCCAAACCATAACTCAGGGGTCAGAGTAGCAAGGGCAGGCTCTGTTAAGCATGGAATGTTAGTTCCTTATTTGCCATCTTCTTCCTCTGGATCTCCTCCCATTATGCTGGAGGAAAAAAAGAAATGTAAGCATCTCCCTTCTAGTCTTCCTTCCTAGATCACACCACAGGGTAATCATACAAGAAGGATCTAGCTAGCCATTAAGCCATGTTTTTTTCCAAAGCAGGATGAAAGATCTTGACTGGGGAGCACAGAAGTCAGTTCCTCACTTATACCTCTACATTCTGTCCTAATATATTTAGAAAGTGAGGGCATTCAGCTTAGTAACTACCAAAGAAAATGGCAGTATAGGACAAAAACTATCTAGGATTACTTTACCAGGGGCTAGAGAAAGAAAAGGGGCAGGGAGGAGGGATAGGAACAGGTCTGGTGATGTTATAAGAACTGATTAAATTTCTCTAAGGGCTGGGAGATTTTCATCTTTTCCCCTTTGCCCACTGCCATCACTCTTCTAATCCTCAAATATTTCTGGCCTAGAGCTGAGGTAGAAAGGAGTCTGCGTAGTTCACACTAAGGCTCGTTACATTTCCTCCAATCTGATGTTGAAGAGGTATTGTCCAAAGAGTCCTTGGGCTTGAAAGATGCAGGTGCTATCCCTTGTATACACCCCTTCTCTGCCAGGGTCTCTATCTCTGTCTCTCTCTCCTGCTGTTAGATCACAGCAGGAACAGATCCCTCCCCAGAGGAATTTCTCAGCCAAGTTGGATGTAAACAACAGACGGGCAGTGGGGGAAGGAGCACGTGTCAAACACATGGGTGGCATAAGGCACTGTTTTAGGAGGGGGTCCTGGGTAAGTGACTGCTAGAGCAGAGGGGAAGAGAGAAAAAAGAAGAACCTAAGGGATTCAGAAAACCTCTCAATGTTTATTTCACATCCACAACCTAAAGACACAGAGTTTAAAACAGATTAAAAAACAAAAAAAACCTAAGTAGTGACCATAATATGCTGCTGGGCAATAGCCTGGCTGGTGGGGGTGGGGTTCCAGCCCCCAAATCATGGCATAGCCTAGGAATTCAGAGAAAGACTCTAGGCCTCACTTCCCCCAGCAACAATCCCCAGGATAGGGAAATGGTACTGCCAAACCCTTAAGCCAGGAGATCTCAGCCTCAGGACAGAAGGAAACAAGATCCTTTCCCTCCCCAATCCAGAAAGAGGAAGCCGGTTCCTCAATTATGTGCCTCTGCACTGTAGTAGAGCCCATCGGTCTCCACTGGCCAGTGTATCTCAGCACCAAATCTCAGCCATACCACCCCTTCATATTTGAGACCCCAACCCTGGAAGCATCCCTCTTTCTGGAGTCCGTCCCTCCCTCCCTCCCACTAAATTACATTATTGCCCTGCCTGCCCCCATGCCAAACTCCACTGGCATCTAGGTGGTCTGGAAAGAAGATTGGTGTTCCAATTCTCCCTCTAGCTTCAATGGCAGAAGGGGTGGTCTCTTTTTTTCAACCCTGAACCCTCAGGGAAAGAGCTCAGCCTAGGGGTTTTCCAGGGGGAAAGGACAATTAAGGAGTGGTTTTCTCAACACAGTTTCAAGAGATGGTGGAGAATTCCTTCAGCAGAACCTCTTGGCTCAGGGTATGGAATGCAAGGTTCCTCCGAACATTGGTACTGATAGACCGGACCTGGGAAGTAGAAGAATGAAGAGAACCATAATTACACAGGGAGGTGAGATTAGGAGTAGAAAGAAGGGGGCAGTGGTGGGATGGGACCTTGGTAGCAGTTCCAACTTTTCACAGCTTTTGGGAAAGTTTTCTTTCTAAATTAACCAGTGAAACTGCTCTTCAAGGGGCAATGGACACAAATACAACATAGTGTGATGGAAAGAGCATTGGTTTTCGAATCAAAGAACCTGAATTCAAATCCTGAATGTTACTACATGTGTGACATGTGGCAAGTTACTTAGCTTCTGTGAGTCTGTTTACTCACCTATAAAATGAGGGCATTTGACTAGATGATGATCTTTCCAGCTCTAATGCTAAAAGACTGAAAACAGTAGAAGGAAAAGAAAAAGGAGGAAGATTTCAATGTATAAGAACAGCACTAAGGCCCAGACTATTGGAGAGATCAAATATGGACAGAAAAGGCAGATGCTGGGTCTTCTTCACTTTTCTATCCAGCTGTGCTGGGAAGAACTGAGATCTAAGGGAAAAGTGAAATTGGATCCAGTTTCAGTAAATAAAAGAATCTAATTCTGAGGTTTTTTTCTTTCTAGTCATGGTTCTTAGCTTCCTTTTTGATTTTTGATGAAGGAAGTATTTGGAGAGAGGGAGCGGACTGAGGAAGATTAGGGATTACCTATCTCCTTACTACTTTAGGAAAGTTGAGGCTACTATAGCTGGCCAAACCTCAACTAAAAGGTAAGAGAAGAAGACTAGTTACTGGGAGGTTAAGCCAAGGATGCTGCTGAGCTCATAAATATCTGGGCTCTAGAACTCTATAATCTGGGAACCAGGGGCAGCTGAGCAGGTCTCTGGGACAAGAATGAAGAGAAAGGACCATATGAGTATCTTCTGGCTAGAGAAGGTTATATATTGGATCAAAGTAGAAATTGCTGAATCCCAAGAAGAAAAAACAAAACTACAGAAGAAGCTATGAGGGCCAGTATCCTCCCCATCATGGGAACTGAACAAGTGTGTATATGTTGGGGCTAAAGGGGATGGATGGGAAGGCAATGGCCAGGGAACAGATATTCCTTCTTTAATTCTATAGATAGGCATACTTACAAGAAGTGCAAGAATTATCCAGCAGAGAGAAAGAGGGCAGAAATCTCCACTGGCATAAGGTATACCTTTCCCTAATCTGGGACAGAGGTCATGAGGGCTTCAGCCTCTAATGGAAAGAGGAATCACTGATAAGACCTTGGCAAACCTAGCCACAATTCCTCAGTGGAAAAGGGTACCACATTCCAGTGAGTTTGCCTCTAATTCCTGCGTGGTTGAGGTAGCTCTTAATGAAGTTGTCAAAATGGGAGTCAGGAAAAGGCAAAAAAGCAGGCAGCTCAAGCTCATTAGCTCCAAACAAGAAAAATCTAACTTCATTTCCCATCTGATGGTAGGGAAAATGGCTCTGGAAGGAGTAGGACTTTTTCAATGCAATCACCAAAGAGACCTGACATAGCTCTATTAGCTCTTCCCCCTTCACATCCCTCACCCTCAACACACGTCTCCTCCTTCTCCAAGAGGCTCGGAGACCAAATTACAAGGAGCTCAACCTCACAAGGGGTCAGTATTCCTGTTTTAGGCCAGGTACAAATAAATATCTTTACCAAGGACTTGGAAAATGCAGAGGAAAAAGCTAGGGAAAGGAAAAGGAGATGGAACTTGGAGCTGAGGAAAATTCTATTGCAGAGAAAGGGAGAGATAGAGCCACTATGGTAGTGATAGGAAACAACACAGTTTACAAACTTCTAAATTGATCTAGAAAATGCAACAAACCAAATTCTGATTGGAGAAAATTCAGAAAAAAGTCACAGTGTGAGGCTGTGTACCAGGACAAAAGGAGGTTTTAGACCCACACCAAGGAAACCCTAGACCACATTGGGGTACTGCAATGGAGACTAGTGTCAAGAGGCAGTTTTGTTGTCCATTAGCCAGGCTGGGTCTCAGATCTTGAGCAGAAGGAGAAGGGTATATATTTAGGGCAGTATTGTTTCTGATAGGGAAACCCTGGGCAGTGTCCTGAGAAAGGAAAAAGGTCAAAGGCCGGATGCAGTGACAGTGGTAGTGGTATGGCTAAGACCTCAGACCCAAAGCAGGGTTTCACTTACAAAATCTAACCAAGCATGCAGAAGAACAACTAGGGTGGAATTCTTAGACCAAAGAGGAAACTAGAATTCTGCCACTCTGAGCTAACAGTGATTTCTAGTTGGCTCCAGAGGTCAAACCAGGAGGGCAGTGATCAGACTTTGTTCTGGATCAGCCCACTGTTAGGAACCCTTAAAGCTTGACCCTGAGATGTCAGAAATGACACAATACCCAATATACCAAGGAAGCAACAACATGGACTACCTATACCTTCCTTACAAAGTATACAAAGCCCAGCCCCAACATCAAGTTCAAAGTAGGCTGGAAAAATTGGTGAAATAAAAAGAACCTCCACCATAATGAGCTATGATGGTGGCAACTATGCTCAAGACAAAAGTTAAAATCAGAAAAACTCCAAAGCATCTATGAACATTGCCTCAGAGGAAAAAAAAATGGTGAGAGCACAAACACAAGAAGAATTCCTGGAAGAAATGAAGTCAGAGAATTAAAATGTTTTTATAAATGAGATGAGTGTTTGAGGGAAAAAACTGGAAAAGAAATGAGAGAGGGAAGCTGGGTGGCTCAGTGGAGAGAGAGCTAGGCCTAGAGATGAGAAGTCCTAAATTCAAATATGGCCTCAGACAATTCCTAACTTTGTGAACATGAGCAAATCACTTAACCGTAATTGCCTACCCCTTACTGCTCTTCTGCCTTAGAATCAACACAAAGTTTTGATTCTAAAATGGAAGGTAAAGTTTAAAAAGGAAAAGAGAAAAGAAATGAGAACTATAGGAGATGTAATTGGAAAGGGAATTAACAGCATAGCACAAGAGGTAAAAAAATCTGCCCAAGCAATAAATTCTATGGAAATTTGAATGGATCAAGTAGAAGCCAAAGACAATGGGCACTTTAAGTAGGTGGCTTAGTGGATAGGAAACCAGGCCTAAAGATGGTAGATCCTGGGTTCAAATGTGACCTCAGTCACTTCCTAAATGTGTGATTCTTAACCCCAATTACCTAGCTCTTATCAGCTCTGCTTTGGAACTGATACTTAGTATTGATTCTAAGAAACTGATACTTAGTATTGATTCTAAGAAAGAAGATAAGGATTAAAAAAAAAAAAGAGGTCAATGCTACCATGAGGCAACAAGAAAGATTTAAACAAAGTTCAAAGGCTAAAAAAAAATGGAAAAAATTAAAGGTAGATCTCTAGATACCTTAACAGCAAAATATATTGTACTTGATAAGAAATAGGAGGGAAAGGGTAGAAAGGGGAATTAGAAGAAGGACAGATTAAAAAGGGAATTAGTCCCAAGCAAAACAAATTCTAAGGATGCACCAAAGTAGTTATAGCTCTTTCTGAGGTGGTAAAGAATGGGAATATGAAAGGTTGGACATAAAATGGGGATGGCTGAAAAAGCTTTGTATATAAATGTGACAATACTATTGTGCTGAACTCTTATCAGTGTAATAATGATCAACCAAGATCCCAGAGGCCTAATGATGAAACATGTGCCCCACTTCCTGATAGAGGCAAAGGACTCAGAGTGCAGAATGAGACAAATAGTTTTTAGTACATGATCAATATGAAAAGTTGTTTTGATTGACTATACAAGTGTGTAATGAGTTTGTTTTCTTGTGTTCTCGATGTTTTGTGTGTGTGTGTGTGGGGTAAAATTGAGATTTGAACTCTGGACTTCAGTCCCCACAAGCCCTTGCTCCACTTCCCCAAAATGCTTTGTAATCCCATGGAATTCTGAGGTGGGCGAGATCGAGAAGGTACTTAAGCTGATTGCAAAGGCTTTTGAGCTCTCTCTCTTTTTGGACTTCTGTTTTGGAGCAGATGTGGCTCTTTCCATAATGTAGGTGAGGTCTTGTCTAGGCCTCTGGCCTAGGCACGTTTTCCTTATCCTGTATTTTCTTTAATCCTTAATCTTCAATAAACCTCATAAAAATATAATACTCCTTGCAGAGAGAAACTAATTTCTACCTGCCTCAGTCTCCTCATATTCCTAAATTTTAACTGTTACAGTGTGTGTAAGACAGTCAGAAGGTTGATTATGGCTGATTAAAACAAAATAAAGATGAAAAGAAAAGAAAACTTGGGAATTATGAACAACACAATGATCAACCACAATTCCTGAGGCCTCATGATGAAACATGCTGCCCATCTCCTGATAAAGGTGATGGACTCAGTACAGATTGAGCCCAATGAAATGGTCAATGAAAAACTTTGTTTTTGCTTAACTAAACAGGCTTGTAACAGGGGTTGGGTTTTTCTTGCCTCCTCAGTGGTGGGGTAGAGAGGGTGAGCCAGAACTGGAAGGGAGAAAAGAGTGATCTTTACTTGAAAATGAAATGAAATTTAACCTTGGGAAAAAAAGAATGGTAAAGAAGTCATTGGAGATGTGCCAGTCTTAGCTATGCACAGAGTATAGAGAAGTATAATATAATTATGGATAGAAGAGCTATAATGAAAATGAAAGTCTCCTGAGAATGGCCATGAATACAGAGGAAGAGGAGATACACAATCTGGTTAGTCAGGGCAAAGCCTTACTCTTTGTCAGAGACAGCTATGACTGACAGGATGGAGTAGAATGATGAAAAAGGGCCCACGGACCCTTTGGTGGCTTTAGTGTGAGGACCTCAGAGAAAGAGAGTTATCTCAGAGTTCAACATGGGATGTTTTTGAGAGAGGGGAAGGTAGTACTACAGATTTTTACAAAAATGATTAGGTAAGAAAGTGAAGACTAAAAATACTGTTGGCATCTCTAGGGCTGAAACAGGAATGCAAAGCCCCTTTCCCCTTCCAGAGCCTCTCCCTCCTCTAAAACTAGTGGAGAAACTTCTCTTTTTTAACCTTTCTGTACACAAGGTTTGATCCTAAAAGTTTAAGGTAAAGTTTGAGGCTGGTCTTTCACTATTGACTCTCAGGACCTAAGAGTCCTGAGATGGTGAAAAGAACACTGGACATGGAGTTAGAGGATCTGTATTCAAATTCTGCTTCTATCTCTTATGACCTCTATGACTTTGGTCAAGTCTCTAGGCCTCAGTTTGCTCCTATGTAAAATGAAGGTATTGTACAAGAAGGTCTGTGTTTTCTATTCAACATTAAATCTGTGATCCTATAGTTTTATGGGTTGCCAAAAATGACTTCCCCATTAATACAATGGCATGATCTGTTTTTTTGGGTTTACTGCTTTTATGATGGTAAATTTAGAACCACAGTTACAACTAGGAATTCTTTTGCCTGGAGAAAATCTTGTTGAATAAGAGAAGGTGGTGTGCCCAGTTCTTCCAGGGCACAGTTAGCACAGGTGGCTTATTCCTTGGAGCCCAGGCTGTATTCCTATGACACAACTGATTAGTCCTTATTCAACACCCTAACACTCTGTTGTATGATTTTGAGAAGGGATGCAGGCGCTTCACCAGACTGCCAAATTGGGCCCATGATATAATCAAGGTGAAGAATCCACCACATCCCTATCAGATTCTTTCCTTCCACAAGGAACTGCAGCTAAGTCACAGCAGATTATGTTGAGATTCACTGGGTGTCAATTCAAGTGATTCTAGTTCTGAGAAATTCACCAGGGAGAAAAGAAGAGAGTTGACTGGTCTTGGGGTCTCCATCCAATTGGCAAACCAGTTAGGCATCCAGAAAAATTGAGAGAATAAGTCCTTGCCAGCCCTGGCCCTTCAGGAGCCACCATGGCTAGGAAATAAGATCCACAGCAGGAAGAGAGAGAATGCCAGGAAGGTGTAGTAGACAGTATCCCTAGGTTTCTTCACAGAGCTCATCAAAGAGCTTTGTGCTTCAGTTTCCTCATCTATAAAATGAAGATAATATAAGCTCCTACCTCCCAGAGTTGTTGTGAGACTCAAATGAAGTAAAATTTGCTTAGCACAGTGCCTGGCCCGTAGTTGTAAGTGCTATATAAATGTTAGGTATTATCATCCTTATAGCTATTGAGGCAATTAAAGGTTACTTACCAACTCTTTGAAGAAGGCAGCTTCTTTGTGTTGCTCAGAGTACCGTTCATATTGATCTAGTCCATCCTGCAGCTTCAGGGTTAGTGTGTCATAGTTGGCTCGGACCACCTCTAAAACCTGGAGGGGAATGGGCAACAACAGAGGTCATACCACATGCAGCCTGGGCATTCATGTCCATGCCTCTTTCCTATTCATCCTGAGAGAATTCAATGGGGAATGGGGCCCCTGAATCAGGTACCAAATGGCATCAGACTAGGCCCTAGTTCAGGCTCCTTCACACATCTAAGGCCAAGAGTGTTTATGGGGGCTAGAACCCTTGGACCCTTGAGTCATGCATTAGTAGACATCAGCCTAGGCCCCAGTCCAGGTGCCTGTACATATCCAAGGCCAAGGGCACTTATGGGAACTGGAATCCCTAAGTACCAAGCCCTGGTCCAAGGGCAGGGGCACTTATCAAGAAAGCTGGCTTTCTCCAATGAACGTCCATTGGGAAATTCCTGCCTGTGTAGGTACCCAAGGGTATCTGCCCATCTCCTTTAGCTTAGCCTAGGGAAGAGAGCAGAGGCATCTTAACTTTTTCTCTATAAAAATCCCATTTCTCACTACTCCAGAGAAGACATCTCCAATTCTGAAAAGCAGCAGCAGCTCCATTACCACCAGCCTGAGCCACCTTTCCCTGATAACTCTAATAAAAGTTTTGCTTGATATAAATAGAGCTTAAGTGACAATTTTTTTTGGAGCAAGATAGAACCTCAAATGAAACAAATTCAAATAGAAGAATGACAGGGAAATACCACTCTTCCATGTCCCAGGGCTATCATGTTTCTGTCAGTAATGGATCCAGGAATCCAAATCCCTTTTCATGGCCACTAACCAGAACAAATAATAGATAGGGGCAGAGAGAACAGTGGGGTTGCACACAGGTCAATATGGAGGTAGAGAGAGTAGAGAGTAGAGAGTGATTTCTGTGATTTCTCCAGTTAGCTTGCTCTAGCAATACTTTCTTTTTTTTTGTTTGTTTCTAGTTTATTTTCTTTTTCTAATATTAATTTTATTGGTTAATTAAGAAAATAATTTTCATGGTTACATGATTCATGTTCTTTCTCTCTCCTCTTCCCATGCCCCTCTCATAGCTAACATGCAATTCCACTGGGTTTTACATGTGTCATTGATCAAGACCTATTTCCATATTATTGATATTTGCACTAGGGTGATCGTTTAGAGTATATATCCCCAATCATATCCCCATCAACCCATGTGATCAAGCAGTTGTTTTTCTTCTGTGTTTCTGCTCCCACAATTCTTTCTTTGGATGTGAATAGGGTTCTTTCTCATAAGTCCCTCAGAAATGTTTTGGATCACTGCATTGCTGTCTAGCAATACTTTCTGATGACTCAATGAATATACTCCTCCTTGAATTGGTGGTGGGTATTTGCCTATTAGAGGTGGAGGCTGGGGGCGAGGGTAGTGAAGGAGATATAACCACTATTCTAGAGAAGTAGTTGGGACTGCACTAATATAATATGTAAGATTTACAGCAGTCAGGAGCCCTGGTTCTAGAGGGAGGTAGGAAAGGTACTAGGAGGAATCAGCTTTGAAATGGAAAAGAACAATATTGGATTGAAGCCTGCTGGGGAGATGTTGCATCTTCCCCATGAGCTTGTCCTGAGGCAAAATGTGATGAGGTCAAGATAGGGCGCTAGGCTAGGTGCCAGAGGTAGTTTATTAGCTCAAGGAAATTTTCCTAACATTATCAGATTAAGATTTAGATTCTTATATTTTGCAACCTGCCAATTCTGTGATCATTGAAGGTTTCTTGCTGCCAATTTTGCAAAAGTCCTATCTCCTTAATTTCCTCACTAAACCCTTTTAGTTTTTTCTTGCTAGAATTTTAGTCTTTAAAAAAATTTTTACATAGCCTTCATTTTTGAATATTTCCCTCTTCCTTCCCCTACCCATCAAAACTTCTCTTGTAACAAGGATATTTTATAACAAAGATTTAAAAAAGAAAAAAAAAGCAGTTCAGTAAAACTAACCAACATATCATTCCAGACTGATAGTATATATAATGATCGAAATCCAAAGTTCTCTGACTATGCAAAGAAGGAAGAGAAGATCAGTTTCTCATTTTTTTTTCATCTAAGGCCAACCCTGATCATTATAATTACACACGAACTCCATTTTTAACAAAGAATAAATAAAGCTGACAAGATAGCAACCTCACCTTATGGCATAGACTGTATTATACGTCCTTACTTCTCACGATTCTAGTGAGATAAAGGAGTTTCTCGTCAGTTTTCTAGTATCAGGTTACAATTCATCAGAAATTATTTTACCTTTGGCCATTTTCTTGCTATCCATTTGCCTGCTGCTGTAACTTCTAGAATATTGACCTTGCAACCCAACCCACCTCAAAACAAATCACACCTACCACTGCTACTTTCCCAGCAAGGGTGTAGCAATCAACTCCTCAATAGTTCCATCAGCCATCATTCCACAGGGATTTCCCAGGCCAAAATATTCCTCTAGGACTACCACAGTCTTATAAATATTATTCACCCTCACTAGTTATGCAAGTTACTTGATGGCTGGGACTACAATGATTTTTGCATTTGTAGCTCCAATGCTTAGCTAATAATTATAATAAAAATAATAAGAGATAGTAGTTTAATAGCTCATTAGGGGAAGCTAGGTGGCACATTAGATAGAGTGCCAGGCTTGAAATTCAAATCTGGCCTCAGATACTTTCTGGTGGTGTGACTATGGGCAAGTCACATAACCCTGTTTGCCTTAGTTCCTTATCTGTAAAATGATCTGGAGAAGTAAATGGCAAACCATTCCAGTACTGTGAGTTCAAATTTGGTTTCCGGCACTTGCCACTGGTGTGACCATAGACAAGTCCCTTACCCTTTTTGCCTGTTTCCTTATCTATAAAATGAAGTGGAGAAGGAAATGGCAAACCACTCCAGAATCTTTGCCAAGTTACTGGGTTCACAGAGAGATGGAAATATTTAAAAATGACTGAATTATATGTAACTCATTAAGGTTAACAAAGAGCTTTACATATGTCGTCTCATATCCTCACAACAGAAGTAGGGGCTATTAATTATTCCCATTTTGCAGATGAGTAAAACTGGGACAGAGAGGTTAAGTCAAGAGTCAGACAACTGAGTGTGTCTAAGGCAGGAACAGAATTTAGGTCTTCTTGACTTCTGAGTCGACTACTGACTTGTTCTACCTTACTCTGCATCAGATGATATGTCTAAATTCTTCCCCAGAATGGTTGGATCAGTTCACAACTCCACCAACAGTGCATCAGTTTATCTATTTTTCTACACCCCCTCCAATACTTTTAATTTTCCTTTCTTGTCATGTTGGCCAATATGACAGGTGTGAGGTTAATATCTCAGAATTGTTTTAATCTGCATTTCTCTAATTAATGGTGATTTAGAGCATTTTTCATTTGATTTATAGATAGCTTTGATTTCTTCTTAAGACTGAATATTCTTATCCTTTGACCATTTATAAATTGGGGAAGATGTGTTTTTTATAAATTTGACTGAGTTCCCTATAGATTTGAGAAATTAGACCTTTATCAGAGAATTCTACTGTAAAAAATTTCCTCCACTTTTCTTTTAATCTCAGCGGTGTTGATTTTGATTGTGCAAAACCTTTTAAATTTAATGTAATAAAAAATTTCCATTTTACTTCCTATGATTTTCTTTATCCTTTGTTTGGTAAAAAATTCTTCCATTATCCACAGATCTGACAGGTAAAATTTTTCATGATAGCCTAATTTGTTTATGATAACATTCTTTATATCTAAATCATATACCCATTTTGACCCTATCTTGGTACACAGTGTGAGATGTTGGTTCACATCTAGTTTCTGCCAAGCTGCTTTCCAGTTTTCTCAGCAATCTTTGTCAAATGAGTTCTTGTCTCCAAAGCTTGGATTTTTGGATTTATCAAACATTTGATTACTAAGATAACTTAACACTGTGCATCGTGTACCTAATCTATTCCACTGACCACTATTTCTTAGGCAGTACTAGTTTTCATGATTACTACTTTGTAATAATTTGAAATTTGGTACTGTTAAGATGCCTCCCTTCACACTTTCCCCCCGATTCCCTTGTATTCTTGACCTCTGGTTTTCCAGATCAATTGTTATTTTTCCTAGATCTATAACATTTATTTTGATATTTTGATGGGGATGGCACTTAATGAATAAATTAATTTAGGTAGAATTGTCATTTTTATTATGTTGGCTGGGCCTGATCATGAACAATTTCTGCAATTGGTTAGATCTGTCTTTATTTGTGTGAAAAGTATTCTTTAATTGTGGTCATATATTTTCTGGGTTTGTCTTGGCAAGCAGACTCTCAAGTATTTTATATTGTTTACAGTTATTTTTAATGGAATTTCTCTTTCTAGCTCCTCCTGATGGACTTTATTGGTATAGGTATACACACACACACACACACACACACACACACACACACACACACACACATATACATATGTATATATATAAATGCTGATGATTTATGTGGATTATTTTACACCTTGTTATTTTGCTAAAGTTGTTAATTATTTAAAACAGTTTTGTAGTTGATTCTTTAGGCTTCTCTAAATATATCATCATATCATATACAAAGAGTGATAGTTATGTTTCCTCATTGCCTATTCTAATTCCTTCAGTTATTTTTTCTTCTCATTGCCATAGTTAGCATTTCTAGTACAATACTGAATAACAGTCCTGATAATGGGCATCTTTGCTTCATCCCTGATCTTAAATGAGAAAGCTTCTAGTAGGTCCCTTTAGAGATAATGCTGACAGATGGTTTTAGATAAAAATTACTTACCATTTTAAGGGAAAAAATTTTTTTCCTTATGCTTTCTAGTTTTTTTTTTAAGAAGAAAGAGTGTTATAATTTGTCAAAAGCTTTTTCTGTACCTATTAAATAATATTATGTTTTTTGTTGTTTTTGTTATTGATATGGTCAATTATACTGATAGTTTCCCTAATACTGAACATTGAATTTCTAGTATAAAGCCCAACTGGTTATAGTGTCTGAACTTTATGATAAAATGCAAGGAATTTGGAAGGGACTCCTTGGCTTATTTTTCCTAATAGTTTAAACAGTATTGGAATTATCCAACTGTTCTTTAAATGTTTGGCAGAATTCACTTGTGAATCCCATCTAGTTCTAGGGATTTGTTCTTAGGGAGCTCACTGATGGCTTGTTCAATTCTTTTTCTAATGTAGGGTTATTTAAGTATTCAATTTCCTCTTTTTTTAATCTGAACAATTTCTATTTTTGTAAATATTCACCCATTTCATTAGATTGCCAGACTTACTGACATATAATTGGGCAAAAAATTCCTAATAAATTGCTTTAATTTCATCTTCATTGGTACTATATTCACTCTTTTAATTTTTGATATTAGTAATTTGGTTTTATTCTTTATTTTTTTTAATAAAATTAACCAATGATTTATTTACCCTTTTCCCATAAAACCTGCTCTTAGTTTTATTAGTTCAAAGGTTTTTTAGTTTCAATTTTTGTCAATTGTTCTTTTGCTAGTTTTTCAATTTTTGTGTTTAATTGGGGGATTTTAATTAGTTGTTGTTCTAGTTTTTTTAATTACATGACCAATTGGTTGATTTATGCTTTGGCTACATCCTACAAATTTTGATATGCTGTCTCATCATTCTCTTTAATGAAATTAGTGCTACTGTGATTTGATCTTTGACCCACTTATTAGGTTAGTTTCCAATTAATTTTTAAGTTGTTTCCATGTCCCTTTAATAAATATAATTTTTATTGCATTAGGTCTGAAAAAGAATGCATTTAATAGTTCTGCTTTTCTGTATTTGTTTGTGAGGTCTTTATGCCCTAATCCATGCCAACTTTTTGAGAAGCTGACACAATTTTGTGAAGCTTATATAGCTCAGAAAAAAGTATATTCCTTTTTTAATCTCATTCAATTTTCTCTAGAGGTCTAACATATCTAACTTGTCTAAAACTCTATTCATCTTCTTAAATTCTTTTTTTTTAATTTTATAGTATTTTATTTGATCATTTCCATGCATTATTCATTAAAGACAAAGATAATTTTCTTTTCTTCCCCCCCACCCCCGGTAGCCGACGCGTGATTCCACTGGGTATCACATGTGTTCTTGATTCGAACCCATTGCCATGTTGTTAATATTTGCATTAGAGTGTTCGTTTAGAGTCTCTCCTCTGTCATGTCCCCTCAACCACTGTAGTCAGGCAGTTGCTTTTCCTCGGTGTTTCTATTCCCACAGTTTGTCCTCTGCTTATGGATAGTGTTTTTTCTCCTAGATCCCTGCAGATTGTTCAGGGACATTACACCGCCACTAATGGAGAAGTCCATTACATTCGATTATACCACAGTGTGTTTGTCTCTGTGTACAATGTTCTCCTGGTTCTGCTCCTATCCCTCTGCATCACTTCCTGGAGGTCGTTCCAGTCTCCATGGAATTCCTCCACTTTATTATTCCTTTTTGCACAATAATATTCCATCACCAACATATACCACAATTTGTTCAGCCATTCCCCAATTGATGGGCATCCCCTCGTTTTCCAATTTTTGGCCACCACAAAGAGCGCAGCTATGAATATTTTTGTACAAGTCTTTTTGTCCATTATCTCTTTGGGGTACAGACCCAGCAGTGCTATGGCTGGATCAAAGGGTAGACATTCTTTTATTGCCCTTTGTGCATAGTTCCAAATTGCCCTCCAGAATGGTTGGATCAGTTCACAACTCCACCAGCAATGAATTAATGTCCTGACTTTGCCACATCCCCTCCAGCATTCATTACTTTCCATAGCTGTCATGTTAGCCAATCTGCTAGGTGTGAAGTGATACCTCAGAGTTGTTTTGATTTGCATCTCTCTGATTATAAGAGATGTAGAGCACTTCTTCATGTGCTTATTAATAGTTTTGATTTCTTTATCTGAAAACTGCCTATCCATGTCCCTTGCCCATTTATCAATTGGGGAATGGCTTGATTTTTTGTATAATTGATTTAGCTCTTTATAAATTTGAGTAATTAAACCTTTGTCAGAGGTTTTTATGAAGATTTTTTCCCAATTTGTTGTTTTCCTTCTGATTTTAGTTACATTGGTTTTGTTTGTACAAAAGCTTTTTAATTTGATGTAGTTGAAATTATTTATTTTACATCTTGTGATTCTTTCTATGTCTTGCTTGGTTTTAAAGTCTTTCCCCTCCCAAAGGTCTGACATGTATACTATTCTGTGTTTACCCAATTTACTTCTTTATGTTTAAGTCTTTCACCCATTTTGAATTTATCTTGGTGTAGGGTGTGAGGTGTTGATCAATTCCTAATCTCTCCCACACTGTCTTCCAATTTTCCCCAGCAGTTTTTATCGAATAGTGGATTTTTGTCCCAAAACCTGGGATCTTTGGGTTTATCGTATATTGTCTTGCTGAGGTCGTTTGCCCCCAGTCTATTCCACTGATCCTCCTTTCTGTCTCTTAGCCAGTACCAAATTGTTTTGATGACTGCTGCTTTGTAATATAGTTTGAGGTCTGGGACTGCAAGGCCCCCCTCATTTGTGTTTTTTTTTTCATTATTTCCCTGGATATCCTTGATCTTTTGTTCTTCCAAATGAACTTTGTTATGGTTTTTTCTAAATCAGTAAAGAAATTTTTTGGGAGTTCCATGGGTATGGCACTAAATAGATAAATAAGTTTGGGTAGGATGGTCATTTTTATTATATTGGCTCGTCCTATCCATGAGCAGTTAATGTTTTTCCAATTGCTCAAGTCTAGTTTTAGTTGTGTGGTGAGTGTTTTGTAGTTATGTTCATATAGTTCCTGTGTTTGTCTCAGGAGATAGATTCCTAGGTATTTTATTTTGTCTAAGATGATTTTGAATGGGATTTCTCTTTCTAGTTCTTGCTGCTGAGCTGTGTTGGAGATATATAGAAAAGCTGATGACTTATGTGGGTTTATTTTTTATCCTGCAACTTTGCTAAAGTTGTTGATTATTTCAATTAGCTTTTTGGTTGAATCTCTAGGATTCTTTAAGTAGACCATCATATCATCTGCAAAGAGTGATAACTTGGTCTCCTCCTTGCCTATTTTGATGCCTTCAATTTCTTTTTCTTCTCTAATTGCTACTGCTAGTGTTTCTAGTACAATGTCAAATAGTAGAGGTGATAATGGGCATCCTTGTTTCACTCCTGATCTTATTGGGAATGCATCTAGTTTATCCCAATTGCAGATGATATTAGCTGATGGTTTTAGATATATACTGTTTATTATTTTTAGGAATGTCCCTTCTATTCCTATGCTTTCTAGTGTTTTTAATAGGAATGGGTGTTGTATTTTATCAAAGGCTTTTTCTGCATCTATTGAGATAATCATGTGGTTCTTGTTGGTTTGCTTGTTGATGTGGTCAATTATGTGGATGGTTTTCCTAATATTGAACCAGCCCTGCATCCCTGGTATAAATCCTACTTGATCATGGTGGATGACCCTTCTGATCACTTGCTGGAGTCTTTTTGCTAGTAGCCTATTTAAGATTTTTGCATCTATATTCATTAGGGAGATTGGTCTGTAGTTTTCTTTCTCAGTTTTTGACCTGCCTGGTTTTGGAATCAGTACCATGTTTGTGTCATAAAAGGAGTCTGGTAGAACTCCCTCTTTGCTTATTATGTCAAATAGTTTGTATAGTATTGGGATTAATTGTTCTCTGAATGTTTGATAGAATTCACTGGTGAATCCATCAGGCCCTGGGGATTTTTTCTTAGGAAGTTCTTTGATGGCTTGTTGGATTTCATTTTCTGATATGGGATTATTTAAGAATTCTATTTCTTCTTCTGTTAGTCTAGGCAGTTTGTATTTTTGTATATATTCATCCATATCACTTAAATTGGTATATTTATTGCCATATAATTGGGCAAAGTAGTTTTTAATGATTGCCTTAATTTCCTCTTCATCAGAGGTGATGTCCCCCTTTTCATCTTTGATGCTGTTAATTTGCTTTACTTCCTTCCTTTTTTTAATTAGATTGACCAGTACTTTGTCTATTTTGTTTGTTTTTTCAAAGTACCAGCTTCTTGTCTTATTTATTAAATCAATAGTTCTATCACTTTCGATTTTATTAATTTCTCCCTTAATTTTTAGGATTTCTAGTTTGGTTTTCTGCTGGGGGTTTTTAATTTGGTCACTTTCGAGTTTTTTTATTTGCATTTCCAATTGATTGATCTCTGCTCTCCCTAGTTTGTTAATATATGCCCTCAGGGATATGAATTTACCTCTGATTACCGCTTTGGCTGCATCCCAAAAGGTTTGAAAGGATGTCTCATCATTGTCATTTTCCTCGATGAAATTATTAATTGTTTCTATGATTTCTTCTCTAACTAAATGACTTTGGAGTATCATATTGTTTAGTTTCCAATTAGTTCTTGATTTGGTTTTCCATGTACTATTACTGATCATTATTTTTATTGCCTTGTGGTCTGAAAAGGCTGCATTTATTATTTCTGCTTTTCTGCATTTGTGTGCCATGTTTCTGTGACCTAATGTATGGTCAATCTTTGTGAATGTGCCATGTGGTGCTGAGAAGAAGGTGTATTCCTTTTTATCCCTATTTATTTTTCTCCATATGTCTATTAATTCTAATTTTTCTAAGATTTCATTCACTTCTTTTACCTCTTTCTTATTTATTTTTTGATTTGATTTATCTAAATTTGATAATGGTTGGTTCAAGTCTCCCACTAATATGGTTTTACTGTCTATTTCTTCCTTCAATTCTCCTAGTTTCTCCATTAGAAATTTGGGTGCTATATTACTTGGTGCATACATGTTGATTAGTGATATTTCCTCATTATCTAAAGTCCCCTTTAACAAAATATAATTACCTTCCCTATCCCTTTTGATCAGGTCTATTTTTGCTTTGGCTTTATCAGATATCATGATTGTCACTCCTGCCTTCTTTCTGTCAGTTGAGGCCCAGAAGGTCTTACTCCATCCTTTAATTCTGACCTTGTGGGTGTCTACCCGCCTCATATGTGTTTCTTGGAGACAACATATGGTAGGGTTTTGGATTCTAATCCATTCTTCTATTCGTCTATGCTTTATGGGTGAGTTCATCCTATTCACGTTCAACTTTATGACTGTCACTTGTGGATTCCCTGGCATTTTGATATCCTTCCCTAATTCTAACCTTTCTTCTTCAGCTCTACCTTTTAGTCCAGTGATTTACTTTAAATCAGCCCCCTTGTATTTCCATTTCTACCCCCCTCCCTTCTTATTCCCTCCCTTATTTTCCCCTGTAGTCTTTTTAAAATTCCCCCCCCCACCCTCTCCCTCCCTTGTACTGCTTCCCTCCCCACCAGTCTGTTTTTTACCCTTCTACTCCCCTATAGGGCGCAAATCTATTCTCTTCCCCAATGGATTGGATTGTTCTTCCCTCTTTGGGTCAGTTTCAAAGTACGTAAGAGGTGAGTATTTCCTATCTCCAACCTCTTTACCCTTCCAGTGTATAGATGTTCTCCCCCCTCCCGCCATGAGCTTCTTTGTGACATATAAATTTACCCCCATTTGTTTCTTTTCCCATTTCTTTTAGTCATAACCTCTTTTCTTTTTTAGCTTTAGTCATGTATATATATATATATACACATGTATATGTATTTATGCATGCATATATCTATATACCTATTTATGTCTTGTCCTTTCCTTCTATACAGTTTGTCACTGTTCCCTCTGAGTGTAGTTCTTCTAGCTGCTTAGGTGATAGCAACAGTTTTTAAGAGTTGCCAATGACCTCTTTTCTTATAGGGATACATATCATTTTAACTTATTTAGTCTCTTAAAAAAAACTTTTTTGTTGTTGTTTTCCCCCTCTTTTTAAATTACCTTTTGATGATTCTATCTTCTTAAATTCTTTTAAAATTTATTTTATAGTTATATTTATCTAGTTCTGAGAGAGTAAAGTTGAAGTCCCCTAGTAGTATTGTTTTACTCTCTATTCCATCCTGTTACTCATTTAACTTTTCCTTTAAGTATTTGGATGCTATACCACTTGGTGTATATTTGTTTAAAATGGATATTACATCATTATTTATGGTACCTTTTAGTAAAATATAGTTCATTTTATTATTTCTTTAAATTAGGTCTATTTTTGCTTTTGCTTTGTCTAAGATCATGATTACTACTCCTTCCTTTTTTTTACCTTAGCTGAAGCATAATAGATTCTGCTTCTGCCCCTTATTTCAACTCTGCATGTCTTTCTGTTTCAAGTGTGTTTCTTGTAAACAACATATTGCCGTATTCTGGTTTCTAATCCATTTTACTATCTGTTTCCATTTGATGGATGAGTTCATCTCATTCAGATTCATAGCAATGATTATTATATATTTCCTTCCATCCTATTTTCCTGTTAATACTACTTTATTTTTTTACTCTATCCCTTCTCAAAAGTCTGTTTTGCTTCTGACTACTTCCTCTCTTAATTGGTTCTCATTTTTATCTCCCATCTCCTCTCTTAGCCCCTTTTCCTTCTACTTCTCTGTTGGGTAAGACAGATTTCTAAACCAAACTGAGCATATATATTATTCCCTTTTTTAACCACTTCTTTTTTTTTTCACATTTATTTCCCTTTAATTAAAACATGAATGGATGAAAATGCTTATGCATATAGAACACTTCAGAAAGTAACAATGAAGAACATGTAATTTAGTGATGAACCAATTCTGATGAAAGTGAGGTTCAAGTATTGTCTGATACTCTCCCTTGTCCATTTCTTGCTCCACTGTAAAGCTCTTCCTTGCATGCCTCTTTTATGTGAAATAATTTTCTCAATTATTCTTCTCCTTTCCCTCTTCTCCCAATGCATCCCTCTTTCTCACCCTTTAATTTTTTTTTGAAGTCATCTCAACATAGTCAACTCACACCTATACTGTCTGTCTATGTATATTCTTCCTCTAAAAAAACCCAAACACTTTCAGTCTTAGGATTGATACTAAATATTGGTTCCAAGGCAAATGAGCAATAAAGATTAGGCTATTGTGGTTAAGTGACTTGCCCAGAGTCACAGTTGGGAAGTATCTGAGGCCAGATTATACAATGAAACACCTAACTGCCCCTCTGTATAGTCCTTCCAATGGTCTTAATAATGATGAAGTTTCTAGTAGTTACAAGTTACAAGTTACAAGTATCTTAAGTCCTTTGAGAGTCTTTTTTTTATGTTTACTTTTTTTATGCTTCCCTCAAATCATACATGAATGTCAGATTTCTGATTTAGCTTGGTCCTTTGATCAGGAATGATTGAAAGTCTTCTATTTCATTAAATATCCATTTACCCTCTGAAGGATTATACTGGGTATTTTGGCTGGGTAGATTATTTTTTATTATAGTCTTACCTCTTTTTTTCCCCCTGGAATATCACATTCCCTGCCCTCTGCTCCTTTAATATTGAAATTGCTAAATCTTATGTGATACTGACTCTAGCTCCATGTTTGAATTGATTCTTTCTAGCTGCTCGCATTATTTTCTTGACCTAGGAGTTAGAGAATTTGGCTATGATATTTCCAAGAGTTTTAATTTTGGGATTTCTCTCAGGAGGTGTTTGGTGGATTCTTTCAATTACTACTGGTTTTAGGAAATCAGGGCAGTTTTTCCATGATAATTTTTTGAAATATGATATCAAGGTTCTTTTTAAAATTATGGTTTTCAGGTAGTCTAATTTTTTTTTTAAATACCCCTTACTTTCTGTCTTAGCATCAAGATTAAGTATTGGTTCCAAAGCAGAAAAGTGGTAAGGGCTAGGCAACTGGAATTAAATGACTTGCCCAGGGTCACATAGCTAGGAAGAATCTGAGGTCACACTGGAACCCAGCACTCCTGTCTCTAAGCCTGGATTTCTCTATCCATTAAGCCACCTAGATGCCCCTAATATTGATCTATTTTCCAGGTTCTTTTGATGTGGTATTTCCCATTTTCTTTTTTTGTTTTTCATTCCTTTAACTTTGTTTTATTGTTTCTTCATGTCTCATGGAGTCATTAGCTTCCATCTGTTCAATTCTCATCATTTTTTTACATTTAATTATTTTAACATATTTTTCCATGTTTACATAATTTATTTTCGTTCCCCCCACTCCCTGAGCCGACAAGCAATTCCACTGGGTTGTACAAATGTTATCATTTTATACCCATTTCCATATTATTCATTTTTGCTATAGAGCCAACTCTCATTTTAAAGGAATTTTTTTTTTCATCATCCTCTTTCCTCAAATTTTCCTCCACTCTTATTTGATTACTGAAATTCTTTTAAAGTTCTTCCAGGAATTCTTGTTGGACTTATGTGCAATTCATGGTTGATGTTAGTTTTGGGGGATGTTTTGTTTATAGTTGTTTTGACAATATTGTCTTCTGAGTTTGTGTCTTGATCTTCTCCGATTATATTAGTGTCAGGATCTTTTTTATGTTGTTTGCTCATTTTCTAGCCTATTTCCTTGACTTTTAACTTTATGTTAAAGTTGGGTTCATTTCCTACGGTGAGGTGAGCACTGTCCCAAGCTTTAGGTTTTTCATATTTCTATTTTCAGACCTGGTCCTGGGAGTCTGTAAGTTTTTAATGCTTCTAAGATAGTATGATCAAAAGAGAGGTGTAGTCACCACTTTCCTGGCTTGTGCTTTGGTTAGCACTCCTCCTGGCCCTAGAACTGTTACCAGGTCCCTTGATCTCCTATAACCACAAGTACTAGAAGCTCCTTTCTGTCTTGGAACTGGGACCAGGGCCCATATCCCTTGTGCCCACAAGCCCTAGCCTCTTGATTCTGGAACTATGACCAGGGTCACTATTCCCCTCTGGCTACAAGTATTAGTGCCCCTCTTTACCATGGAGACCCAGAGTTGTATAAGGGAAATGCAATAGTGTTTTGTACCCAGTGCCAGCAAAGGATTCCAGGTAATCTTTTTGACCTGTTGTCTTACCCTCTTATCAACTTTAGGCTTAGAGCTTCTGAAGCTGCTGCTGTTGCTACCATAGCAGGCACCTCCAAGGCTTGCTGCTGGTTTTGCCACTTTATGCACTGTGCTCTGAGCCAGCCCCTACCCACTACTACAGATGTTTCCTGCTGACCTAAGTGACATTAGGCTATAAAAATGTCTTAACATGACTTTTGCTACACCACAATTTTATTTGAGGGGCTATTTTAAGTTGTTTGGAGGGGAATGTTGTAGCTGAGTTCCTGCTTTTATTTGCCAATTTTGGCTCTACCCCCCCTCCCATTATATATTCTTAGAGGATTCTCAACCTGACAGTGTGCTACTGTTTTGAGGATTCCTAAAGAAAGAAAAGAGGAAGGGACCTATTCCTGAAGAGGAACCTCTAAGTCATTGAAGGCAGATACAGCAACCACAAAGTTCAATGCCTTGTACTGGTTACCTGGCCATGCTATGGCTGCCCCTTTGCTAGCTTTCACCTGCCAAAGTCTGAAAGCTGATGCTCTATACCATCACTTTGCCAACAGTGTTCCCAGTTTAGGATGTCTCCCATGTTCATCTAATTCTCTTTCTCAGTAGGGAAATAATAAGTCCAACACTTACAAATATAATCAGACTTTCTCTGAATGTGGGTCTTGCTCATGGCAGGAACACTGAGAGTCAAGGTCTTGGCTTGGAAATGAATGGTTGAAACCCAGGAAAAGGTATAATTTCTCAAAGTCAGAAGCAGCCCCTGGGGATCAAGTAGGAGAGAGCAATACTCCTTTCTCTAAACTCTCAAAACCAATACTTCCACTAATCTCTGCCTTCCTATAGTACCTGTGTTACTAAAGACAAACCCAATAAAAAAAAGCATGCATGACTCCAGGCAGAAATGACAAGGTTATTCTCAACACGTGTTCACAATGGAACTCCTAGTCTTTAGTCTGAGAGCTTCCTGAGTTTCCTGTGCTTTCTCTGACTATAATGGATAAATTTGTCACAAAATTCAGTCTTGAGCTGAAGTTTCCCAAACTTCTGGGGCCCACAGGAGCAGCCCTGGCTCAGAATTAGCAAAAAAAAAAAAGAAGAAGAAGAAGAAGAAGAAGAAGAAGAGAGCATAAATCAGTGAGATAGCTGCCCTCTTACTGCAGAGTGGCTCAGTGGGTTCTCTAGTCCTAGATACCAACCCTAAAGGGTTCCTCTATCTTATGTTCTGCCTCACCTAGGTAGAACTGCTTTTCAGTGATTGATTTTACCTAAACTTTCTACTTTGAGCACAGGGCTGAGAACTGTACCGTCAGCCTCACTGTACCCTTTCCTGCCCTATCCTTCAGGTGTGAGAGCCTCTAACGTGTACTTATGTCTTATATTCCAGGGCCCAATTTGGGCTTCATAGCCAGAGTGAGGATCTCAGCCAGATGGGCATGGCAAAAGCTAACGAGGTTATTGCCCCTGGCTGGAGACAGCAAAGGAAATTGGGGGGGGGAGGTACTTCATTTATAGACAGAGGATCTGGGTTCTCATACCAGCTCAACCATTAGTAAGTATCTGAGAAAGTATCTGATGTGACTTTGGACAAGTCATCTAACCTCTATGGAACTCAGTTTCCCAATATATCCAGGTTCAGTATATATGAAAGTATGCATAAGGTTTAGGCAAGAAAGCACTGGAATGGGAGTCAGGGGATCAGGGTTCTACTAGTCCTGGTTCCAACTTTAGACAAATAATTTCTTCTCTTAGGGCTATTTTTTGCCTTTCTTTGTGTCCCCAGCCTGGAATAAGTTAGGCACTTAATAAATGTTTATTGATTATTGATTAATCATCTGCAAAAATCTATAAGGCTCCTTCTAGCTCTGACAATCTGTGACTCTTAAGACCTATGCTCTCTAAGTCAATGGATGTTGCATTGGTCTTTATATATGCTTACTATGTGTCAGGCACCACGGTAAGCACCATACAATTATTAACTCATTTGATCTTTACAACAACCCTAGAACACAGGCACTATTATTATCCCCATTTTACAGATAAGGAAAGTGACGCAAATAGAGGTCAAATGACTTGCCCAGGGTCACGTCACACAGTCAGCAAGTGTCTGAGACTGGATTTGAACTCAGGTCTTCCTAACTCCAGGCCAAATACTCTCTCCATTGCACTCTTAATATGTAATAAGAATTATACTCAAAGCCCTTCTAGCTATGAAATCTTGGGTAAGTCAACTAAATTCTTTGGCCCTAGGTCACTTCCATGGTAAAACTGTAAAGATTACCAATATGAGCAGAGCTCTGAGCTCTCTGAGAAAGTGTGTAATTGAGGGTATAGTATTATCACCATGGCTACACTGAATTTGATGGACCATAGTCTTCACCTGAGTCACTCCTAGAGCCCAGATTGGTTCTGAAGCCCAGGTACCAGTGGTGAATATGAGTCATCCAGACCTTCAGCAGGTGGGCTGCTGCATTAGTCACACCCAACAATATCTAGGAGGAGAGGGGAAGATACTCAAGCTCCTTCAAACAGTATCCCTGAACTTGAGGGCCCAGAAAATAAGACAGGAAGGATGGCATACTACCAACTCTCTAGGCTTGAGAAAGTTTGGGTTGGTGAATGTCAAAAAAGATGGAGGGAAAAAAACATAGGTGTTTCTATGTGCCCTCAGCTTCTTTGGT